>NC_132841.1:25604067-26216210 GCF_048164855.1 Canis lupus baileyi
GCAAAGGAAACAGCTTGGATGTTCATAGTTTGCAAGTGACATGGTAGTCGATTAAAAAAGAAAGGTGAAAACATTTAAAAAATAATGTTACCTACAACTAAGACTTGTTACCTTTTAGAACGGTTGAATATTGCTAAAGAATAAATGGATTGGGATTTTTAAATAATGAGAAAATATTATGTTATTATAATAAGGAAACATTCTTATTAGGATTTCATTAACAATCCTTTAAAGTAATAAGAAACAATTATACTATAAAATTCTTTCTTAATATCTCAGAGCTTATAAGGGCAATAAACCCCTTCATATCCAAGTGTACATGACTCCTGCCTCAAAATTAAATTTTTAGTATCCTCTTAATATTCAATTTGAAAGTAATAGAAAAAATACTTTTTTCTTTTTAAACTTTTTAGAGTTTACATGATGGATGTGGTTAGTCCCTCAGTTATGGTTGAACATTCCAATAGCCTTTTTGTAATTTTAAAAGAAATTTAATCCTATTAGATTAAATCTGTATGCCATAAGTACTTCCCCTTAATCATCCAATCCGGTGGCTTTCGCTCATCTTTTCTTTCCTACCCATTGATAGTATTGGGTACCTTTAAGTATATTCTTAAAATTTCCCTTTTGGATTTCTCTGTCATCATTTCTGCTGTCCTCAGTTCCCTTCCTCTGATTCTTTATGTTTTTCTTTTCTGCTTTTGACTGTTATGAATTGTTGCTGTCCAGATTAACATTCTTTCAATTTTCACACAAGCTTATTAGTCCTTTCTTTCAAGGAAATCTTCATTACCCTTCATCTATCCTCACCCTGCCTGAGAGACTCCTAATGTGCCACTCAAGGCCTTTTGTGTTGTTGTTGTTGTTTCTTCAAGTTTTTATTTATTTATTCATGAGAGACAGAGAGAGCGAGAGGCAAAGGGAGAAGCAGGCTCCCTGCAAGGAGCCTGATGTGGGACTTGATCTCGGATCCTGGGTCTTACCCTGAGCTGAAGGCAGACTCAACTGCTGAGTCACCCAGGCATCCCTGCCTTTTGTGTTCTTAACTGGCCTTTTTTACTTTATCCTCTGTTGCCCTTTGTGTAGTCAGTCTTTACTCATGCACCATTCAAATCAATTTCCAATATAAGCATCCATGTCTTTGCTTACACTTTTTTTTTTAAGATTTTATTTATGCACTCATGAGAGACACAGAGAGAGAAAGAAGCAGGAACATAGGCAGAGGGAGAAGCAGGCTCCCTGTGAGGACCCCAGCATTACAACCTTAGCCAAAGGCAGATGCTCAACCACTGAGCCACCCAGGTGTCTCACTTACACTGTTTTTTATCTAGGAAGTACAAATCTTTTTTTTTTTTTAAGATTTTATTTGTTTATTTAAGAGAGAGAGCACAAGCAGGGGGAATAGCAGAGGGACAGGGAGATGCAGACTCTCCACTGAGCAAGAAGCCCTGCTCGATACTCGATAAGTTATAATTAAAGTATTTTTCTATTATTTTTTCATTATTTGAAATTTTCAAATCAGAATCTTCCCTATTTTTTTTTAAAGATTGTATTTATTTATTCATGAGAGACACAAAGAGAGAGACAGACAGAGACACAGACAGAGGGAGAAGCAGGCTCCATGCAGGGAGCCTGACGTGGGACCTGATCCCGGGACTCCAGGAGCATGCCCTGAGCCGAAGGCAGGCGCTAAATCGCTGAGCCACCCAGGGATTCCCTCAAGTCAGAATCTTCCTAAAAACTTCACCTTAGATGTTTCATAAGCTAACAGACTAATGATCTTAGTAAACTAACTTCATTTCTAAACTAATTTCAGTTTTTAATAAGTAGTATATTACTTACAAGAATCCAAACTATTTATAAGAAGCTAAAAGGATCCAATCTGCCTTTACGGTTTCTCTAATTTAAATGTAATCATTGTCTCAAATGAGACCTTTGAAATATTTTTTATTCTGTGGATTCCCAGAATTCTTTCAGTATTGATAATAGAAATCTAATATAAAATAAGTAATGGATTATACTCTGACATAATGGCACATATTAAGCATATTGTACTCAAATGATAGATTTTTCTTCTAATCAAATGCTGCTGTTTTCTGCCTTGCATTTTATACCTGTATTTTAAAGTTCATAATACATAGACTTTTGCATTTTTTATAGGTGCCTTTTATTCTGACCAAGAATGACTCTGTGGAGATGGCATTTTTAATTTCCCCTCCTCTTTTCTTTATCCAGGGCTTTTTTCTTACAGTTTCCCCAGAATCGGTATTAAAAGTGGCTAACCATGCTTCTGAAAACAACAGAATTTTCACTTTGAATTTGTCTGCACCATTTATTAGTCAGTTCTACAAGGAATCATTGATGAAAGTTATGCCTTATATTGACATACTTTTTGGAAATGAGACGGTGAGTTGCTTTTTAAAAAAATAAGTGCCTGATGTTTTTCTGGGCTTTTTTGGGTTGGGGGAGGTATTTTTTTGGTTTGTGTGTAAGTTTAGAAATAAAAACAGAAATACTTGAAAAAATATAATTGAAAATTACACAACAAAACTGCCTCAGTTTAAACCCCTCTAATTTAATATTTGTAATATTTTATTCACTATACACTAGTTTTCTTTCATAGTAAGAAATTGGTCTTTTAAAGGATTATTGAGGTTTATAATTTACATACAGTAAAATTAACTTTTTGCTGTACATTTCTGTGAGCTTTTGCAAACACATACATGACATGTAGCCATGACCACAATCAAATCACTTCTGTCAACCCTTTCAGTCAACCTTTCCCCTTATCCTGATCCCTTCACATCAACTGATTTGTTTTCTGACCAGTTAAATAATATTATCCTCTGCAATTCTCATGGATTCAGGTAAGGGACATTTGGTCTAAAATGAATGTTTATAAATTTAAATATTTATTAAAAGTATGAGTCCATTTAATAAATTGTGAGTAAATGTTGATATATTATCATTTGTATTGAATTTTGTTATTAATATCATTTTTGCTTATATTTGTATGTTGTATTTGAAAGTGATAAAATAGTTTTTTTTTAACTTTCATCGTTTTTTCTTTTTACCAAGATTATACTTTCTTTTATTCAAAATTAGTGGAAAGTAATTTTTTTTGCTCATATAGTATTTATAGCCTCTGTTTAACCTATAGACTTTAAACATCCATGGAATAGAAAAAAAAAAAAAAATAGAGACCTTCAGTATATCTTCTTGTGACCTGGGCAGTATCACTTACCTTTCATGAATCTCAGGGTCTTATGTGTAAAGTGAACATATTGTACTGGCTATCCCAGAAGTCCATTTTGACTCAAAGTCTATAACTATAACATAGTTTGATTATATTCACTAATCTTGTATCCAAATAAGATAACTGTGTTGTCTGTATAGAATAACATAAATTTGACCTGGACATAATTTATGAGATTACCTTGGTGATTTGTAGAAATAATATGGTCTGAATATCTTCAAAGACACTTTGAAGGATTTAAATGCTACATTTTTGATGATTCACAAACTGACATAATGGCAAGAAATAGTGGTAATGGCCTAAGTATCTGCTAGAAGTCTCATTTGATTAAAATCTACAATTCACATTTTCTTTATCTCTAGTTTTATTTTCTGAAGGAAAAAGGAAATAACTAGGAAAAGTGCTAATCTGGCCTTTTAAAATAACATGAAAGAATTGGTCATCAGTATGGTGGTGTGAGAATCCTTGGGAGAAATTGCTATTTGAACTCAGTTCTTTGTTGTCAGGAAAGATCAAATGGCAATAGTTAAATGTATGTTCTGTACTTTAGAAGACAAATTCATAAACTTTTTAAAAGATAACTATCATTCCAAAGAATGAGCCTTTAGAATTAAACTTGAGGGAATTAAATACCATCAAAAGTTGAATACTGACTTTATAATATCAAATGACCACAATTAAGAAAGCAATGGGGAGGAGCCTTAAAAACAAAACATTGGAGCATGCAGAAAATTGTTTAATAAGAGCTCACATTTGGGGCATGTGCGTGGCTCAGTTGGTTAAGCATCCAACTCTTGGTTTCAGCTCAGGTCATGATGTCAGGGTTATAAAATAGAGTCCCATGTCGGACTCCTTGCTCAGTGCAAAGTCTGCTGGAGATTCTCTCTCTCCCTCTCCCTCTACCCCTCCCCTGACTTCTGTGTGTATGCTGTATCTGTCTCAGAATTAAAAAAAAAAAAAAAACATTTGTTAAACACATGTAAAAAAGATAGCATTTACAGAACCAGAGAATAACACTAAAAGTTTGGCATAGATTTGGAAGAATAGAAAAGAATAAATGCCCAGGATTATTAGGTTTGCAGAAAATGCTGATATCAAAATGGTCCTCACTTTAAAAATAAATAAATAAATAAATAAAAACTTCCAAATGCACAGCAAGAACAAGAAAAAAATATTTGGACTTCATCAAAATTAACAACTTTTGTGCATCAAAGGACACTATCAAGAAACTAAAACCTAAAGCCAGCAGAAGGAAGGAAATAATAAAAATTAGAGCAGAAATAAATTATATAGAAACTAAAAAAAAAAAAATAGAACAGATCAGGAGCTGGTTCTTTGAAAAAATTAATAATATTGATAAACCTTTAGCCAAACTTATCAAAGGAGAAAAGAGAAAGGACACAAAAAATAAAATCACAAATGATAGAGGAAAAATAATAGCCAACACCACAGAAATACAAACAATTAGAATATGATAAAAACTATAAGCCAACAAATTGAACAACCTGAAAGAAATGGATAAATTCATAGAAACATATAAACTACCAAAACTGAAACAGGGAGAAATAGAAAACTTGAACAGACCCATAACCAGCAAAGAAATTAAATCAAGGGACACCTCGGTGGCTCAGCGGTTGAGTGTCTGCCTTCAGCTTAGAGCATGATCTCGGGTCCTGGGATCAAGTTCCATATCAGGCTCCCTGCATGGAGCCTGCTCCTCCCTCTGCCTGTGTCTCTGCCTCTCTCTCTCTCTCTCTGTCTCTCATGAATAAATAAATAAAATCTTAAAAAAAAAATTGAATCAATAATCAAGAAACCCACAACAAACAAAAGTCCAGGGCCAAATAGTTTCACAAGTGTATTTTACTAAATATTTTTTAAAAAGTTAATACCTATTCTTCTCAAACTATTTCAAAAAATAGAAAAGGAAAGAAGGCTTCCAAATCCATTGTTTGAGGTCACTATGAGTGTTGAATGTTTATAATGTACACCTGAAACTAATATACTGTATGTTAACTAACTGGAATTTAAATAAAACTCAAAAAAATAATTAAATGAAAGCCTGGAATAAGAAGAAATATTTACAAATGAAATGTCTGGTGAGGGATTAACATCCAGAATATATATCTCAACAAGAAAACAACCCAATTCATAAATTGTCAGAGGACTTTAAATAAACATTTTTCCAAAGAAGATATACAAATGGATAATAAGCACATGAAAAGATGTTCACCATCACTAACCATTAGCGAAATGCATTTAAAAACCAAAATGAGATACCACTTGATACACATTAGGATGGTTATTTTCAAAAATATGGAGAGGAGAAACATTTGCCAAGGAGGTGGAGCAATCAGAACACTTTTGCATTGCTGATTGGAATGTAAAATGGTACTGCTGCGGAAAACAATTTGGTGGTTCCTCAAAATGTTAAATGTAGAATTATTACCATAGGATCCAGCAGTTCTCCTAATAGGCATATACCCAAAAGTCCTGAAAGCAGAAATTCTAATATTCGTACACCACTATTTATGGCAGCATTATTTCCAGTCGCCAAATGAATAGATAAAATTTGGTATATACATAAAATGAAATATTATTCAGCCTTAAAAAGAAATGAAACTCTGGTGAATAATACAACATGAATGAATTTTGCAAACATTATGTTAAGTGAAACAAGCCATACACAACTACTGGATTTTCCTTTAAGGACTCCACTTAATATGAGGTGCCTAGCATAGTCAAATTCATAGAGACAAGACAGTAGAATAGTGGTTGCCCAGGCATTATGGGAAAGGGGGAATTGAGTTATGTTTCGTGGGTACAAAGCTTCTATTTGGGATAACGAAAAGGTCTGGAAATGGATAATGGTGATGATTGTACAGCATTATGAATGTATTTAAGGTAACTCCATTTGAACACTTAACATGGCTAAAATGGTAAAATTTTATCTTATGTGTTGATATGATTGATTCTACAAACCAGTAAAGTTAGACTAGCACTTAGAGAATAGGAGAGTGATTATGCTATTGTAACCTATATATAGTATGGATTTTTTTAAATATTTTATTTATTTATTCATGAGAGACACAGAGAGAGAGAGAGAGAGCAGAGACACAGGCAGAGGGAGAAGCAGGCTTCGTGCAGGGAGCCCGACATGGGACTTGATCCTGGTTCTCCAGGATCACACCCTGGGCTGAAGGCGGCACTAAACCGCTGAGCCACCAGAACTGCCCTATAGTATAGATTATTGAGGGAATCGTTTTTCCCTACTTAGAAGAGGAAGTTGTAAAATTACAAGCTATAAGTCATGTCAGGATAGCTTTTTACTTTGTTGGTGTAATTACTATTCATTAAAATTCATTTCAGTAGATATGTAGTATCTATTATGGCAGACCAATAAACAATAGATGTATAGTATATTTGAGACCATGTCATAATATGGATTATAGGATAATAAATATTGAATACAGGGCAATTAGATATATTTGGTATTTTATTGAACCAATCTCAAAATAAATAGATTTCTAGTGGTATGCCTCAGTATTTACTCTAAGCTTTGCTCAGCTATCCATGATTCAGATAAAGCTGTATTTGCAGATAATGCAAATGCAGAGAATGCAAATAATGCAATACTTTAACAAATATCAAGTAAGTTGAATGTCAAAATGAGACTTTGGAAAACTTTAATAGACTGGAAATATCAGTTGAGTGATAAAATTTAATAAGGATAAATGGAAATGATTCCATATTTGATTATAAAAAGCAGTTGTGGCATTGTTTTATTTCTTTAATCTCATCTTTCATTGTTCTCCTTGAATACTTTAGTAATAATAAACTATCTTTAGCTCTCCAGGAAAAAAAGGGATATTTTATTTCTAAAATGCAATGAAATATAAAATATTTTCCTCGGGGAATACATAAAGGATTGTTTTATCTTTCTCCCCCTCACCCCCAAAACAACAATCAAATTTGTGTTTATTGGGTCACCTGGATGGTTCAGTTGACTAAGCATCTGCCTTTGGCTCAGGTCATGATCCCAGGGTCCACACACACACTCTCTCTCTCTCAAATAAATAAATAAAAATAATAAATAAATAAGGTCTTTTAAAAAATCTGTCCTTACTATAAATTTTCAAAATATCAACAGTTAGCAGAAACAAACTTGGCTCTTATTTTCTACCTGATACCACCTTCCGTTTTACAGAAGTTGTACACTACTAATGATACTTTAAAACTTTCCTGATAGCCTTAATACTAAAAATTTGAAAACACCTTGTCCACCAAGGTTCTCTCTTCACATTGATCCTTGTGAGACAAGAAATGAATGAGGTGATCCCTATGGTTACCTCAGCTTAGTGCTTGGAGAGAATTTCCAGGCTAAAGCACAAAGTGGGGAACCCTCTGGGCAGTCTCTTTTGAATTGAGGAAATGGAACTAAAAATTTGGGAAATCTAACAGCTGGACAGCTAGAGTTTGCAAGTCAGAGTATCAGGGAGAAAAGAGCTACATAGAGAACACAGATTTGCAGAGTCCCACCCAAGTCTTCAGCCGAGAACTAATCGGTACATATTTGTCAGGAAACTGGTGAAGTTGGGAACCTCCTGAAAAGATTAGAGAGAATAATCCTCAGAGTGCATGTAGAACCTGTAATCATTCTTGTTCTGTGAGCCAGAGTAAATAACCCCATAATTCATGGGGCTCCAGATAGAGTACTCAGAACACTAATGCAGCAAATTAGACTAGAGTAGAAGATATTGCGGTTCCTCTCCTAACAGTATTATTCCAATATAATTTAACCACCTGTATGTAATGGACAAATTCCTTGAAAAGCATACGGTAACCAAAGCACACTCAAGAAAAACTAGAAATGGGGCTATTCAGGTTATCTATTAAAGAAATTGAATTTTTAGTTAAAAACCTTTCCCACAAAGAAAATCCTAGTGCCAAATTGCTGCAAACACAAATTTAAGGAAGAAATAATAACAGTGCTATACAAACTATCTCAAACTGTTGAAGAAGAAATCGTACCAAATCAAAGAATTAAAAGCTACAGACCAATATCCCTCATAAAAATAGATGCAAAAATTATTAAGATAATTTCAGCAAATCAAACCCAACAATATATAGAAAGGATAATCATGACCAGAAATACAGAAATCAATTAATATGATCCACCTTCGTAAAACTGAGAAGAAAACATGATCATCTGAATAGAGACAGAAAACAATTGATGAAATCCAACATCCATTCCTGATAAAAAGCCCTCAGAATATTAATAGAAGAAAACTTCTTCAGTCCAACAAAGGACATCCACAAATAATGTACAACTAACATCAGACTTGGTGATGAAAGACTGAATATATTCCTTATAAGATCAGGAACAAAACTCTAAACTTCTATCCAACATTGTACCATGCTAATAAGGCATAAAAAACATACAGATTAGAAAGGAAAAAGTAAAATGATCTCTATTATCAAACACTGTAATTGTTTTTTTTTTTTAATTCTATAAAATCTGCAAAAAGCTACTTACAACTAAAAGAGTTTAGCAAGGTTGTGGGGTACAAGATAAACATACAAAAACAAATTGTATTTCTATATGTTAACAGCAAATACTCAGAAATTGGTATTAAAAATACTATTTCTGGGGCTTCTGGGTGGATCAGTCAGTTAAGTATCCAACTCTTGATTTCAGCTCAGATCATGATCTCAGGGTTACAGTGGGGCCCCACATAGGGCTCCATGCTCAGCAGAAGTCTACTTGGAATTTTCTCTTCTGAGAAGAGAAATAAATAAATAGAAATTCATTAATTAAAACATACTTTTCTGAAACCAGGGCGCCTGGCTGGCTCTGTTGGAGGAGCATGCTACTCCTGATCTCAGGGTTGGGCAGTTCGAACCTGCGTGTAGTGTAGAGATACTTAAATAAAACTTTAAAAAATAAATGAAAAATAAAAATGTTGTTTCTGATATCATAAAAATGTATGACATATTTGGGATAAATCCAAGAAAAGATCTGCAAAGTTTGTATATACTAAACACTACAAAACATTGTTGAAAAAACTTAAAGAGAATTAAATGAAGATCAATAGCACGTTTGTAGATTTTAAGACTATTGTTAAGTATCAGTTCTCAAATTGGTGTAAAAACTCAACATAATTTAATCAAAATCACAGGAGGTTTTTTTGGTGGGAGTCAACAAACTTATTCTAAAATTCATATGGAAAAGCCCTGGACTAGAATAGCCAGGCCAACTTTAAAAAAAAACAAAATCAGAGGACCTATATTACATGGTTTCAAGACTTACTATAAAGCTATAGCAATCAATACATTGTGGCATTGGCCTGAAGATAGACAAATGGATCATGAAACAGAGGGATAGTACATAAATAGACCCATAATTGATTTTTCAACAAAGTTTCAGAGGTCATTCCACAGAGAATAGTCTTTTTAACAAATCATGCTGTAGCAGTTGAATATCCATATCCAAAAAAGCATACTTAGGTCCTTGCAATTCGAGTGTCCAAAATTAAAAAGTGGGACCATACCAAATATTGGCAAAATATAGAGCTAGAATTGTCATATACAGCTGGCAAGAATGTAAATACTACAACTGCTTTGAAAAAGTTTACCAGTTTCTTAGAAACTTAAATATCCACCTGCCATAGTCCACCTTTGGGTATTTTACCCAAGAGAAATGAAATCATATGTTCCTATAGAAACATAAACAAATGCTCATAGCAATTTTTTTTAATTTTATTTATTTATTTACGATAGTCACAGAGAGAGAGAGAGAGAGAGAGAGAGGCAGAGACACAGGCAGAGAGAGAAGCAGGCTCCATGCACCAGGAGCCCGACGTGGGATTCGATCCCGGGTTTCCAGGATCGCGCCCTGAGCCAAAGGCAGGCGCCAAACCGCTGCGCCACCCAGGGATCCCCTCATAGCAATTTTATTTGGGGTTTTTTGTTTTGTTTTGTTTTGTTTTTTAGCAATTTTATTTGTAATACCCAATGTCAGGAAGGAACCAAAATGTCAATCAACTGGTGACTGGATGAACAAATTATTACATATCCATACAGTAGAATACTACTCAACTATGAAAGAAGTGAATTATTTTACATGCACCTTACATGGTTGAATCTTAGAATATATATGCTGAGTGAAAGAAGAGATGCCAGACAGAGGTATACTGTATGATTCTATTTAAATTAAATTCTCGAAAATTGAAACTAATCCATAGTGACAGTAGATCCATGGTTGCCTAGAGATAGAGATGTACTGTGAGGCAATGATCACAAACAGATGTTAGGAAAATATTGAAAATAATGGATGTGTTCCTTATCTTGATGTTAATAATGGTTTTAGGACTTGATTCATGTGTCAACACTTACCTACCTACTTTTAATTTGTGCAGGTTAGTATATGACAATTATATCTCATAAAGCAATTTTTAAAAATATATACTGTGATTCCATTGATAATAGTTTAAAAATAGGAAAAATTATGTAGAGTCAGATAAAAAGTTCCAAAGAACCAATGTTAAAATGAATAAGTACCAGTTTATTTTTTGTTAACCATGTATCAAATTTCTGTTATTTCCATGATAGATTTCCTTATATTTCGGTGGTGTTATCAAGCCAAAGGAGGAGTTCTTTGATAGTCCTGGGTTTTAATCTTAACAGACTATTAAAGATTATCATACCCCACCATTGAGTAATGCTTTAAAGTTACATATGTTTTCCACAAAAACCATCAGTTAGGGCCACCTGGGTGGCTCAGTCAGTTAAGTGTCTGCCTTTGGCTCAGGTCACAATCCAAGGACCTGGATTGAGCCCTGCTCAGTGAGGAGTTTGCTTCTCCCTCTTCCTCTGCCTCTCTCCCCTCCCCATTTGTGTTCTCACAGGTGAACTCACACTCTCTCTCTCCCAAATAAATAAATCTTTAAAAAAAAAAAAAAAAAGCTGTCATTTAATCTACACAATCTGTAGCTGGTTTTTAATGCATAGAAAGTACTCCTTTTTTCTAGGTGGTATTGGAAGTGTTATTACAAATGTTGATCTTGTTCCTCTTTTTTTTTTTTTTTAATTTTTATTTATTTATGATAGTCACAGAGAGAGAGAGAGAGAGAGAGGCAGAGACGCAGGCAGAGGGAGAAGCAGGCTCCACGCACCGGGAGTCCAACGTGGAATTCGATCCCGGGTCTCCAGGATCGCGCCCTGGGCCAAAGGCAGGCGTTAAACCGCTGCGCCACCCAGGGTTCCCCTGTTCCTCTCTTAATTAAGTTTTACTTAACTAGCTTGCTTTGATAATACGCACTTCTCGTTCCCTTGATTAAACATAACAAGAAGTTCTAAGTAAATGAGGTAGAACTCGTGGATATTAGGCTCTTCTCTAGTATACCACCTTACTTCTCCTCCCACAATGTTCTTTATTTACAAAGAGTCTATTTATTTGTTTCTAAACCTTTTTAATGCAGTTTGTCTTCATTAATTATTCAGTTATATAATCTGATAAAATGTGAATACAAATAGAATGAGGATTTGTTTAATGAATGAAATTGGGGTACAAAATTCAATAAAGATAAATTTTTTTTTTTAGATTTTATTTATTTATTCATGAGAGAGAAAGGGAGAGAGAGAGAGGGAGAGAGACACAGGCAGAGGGAGAAGCAGGCCCCATGCAGGCACTTGATCCCGAGTCTCCAGGATCAGGCCCTGGGCTGAAGGCGGCACTAAACTGCTGAGCCACCCAGGCTGCCCCAAGAGAAGTTACTTTAAAAAAACTGCTCTTGAATTAGATATGGGTATGAAAATTATAAAATATTAAAAGAAGCAAAAATTTATAAATATCTACACCCAGAAGTAGCTTTATAAGTGTCTACAAGTTTTCACTCTGCTTAAAAAAACTGAAACTGGAAATTATAAACTATGAATCATGAATCTGGTTCTATAAGAAAGATTCTAGAATATCAGCAGACACTCAAAAATTTTGACCCTCCTTTAAATATTAGCAAATGATATATATTTATATATTAATAAAATGCATAACTTTAATCAACTTGTTGATTTATTAGTCAATTACTATTCGTTTAAATCTTCATGTGTAAAGTGAGGGATTTGTACAGAAATACTACAGGATTCTTTAAATTTCCTCTTAACAGCTTAAAATGTTTTTTAAAACCTAAGGATTCATTTTCTCACACATACTAATATTTAGTAACACTGACTGGTTTTATTCTAAGTCAGCAAAGTTCTTGTTCTGAAATCTAAAATAAAATGCCTATCATATTTAATTTTAGATATTCTTTTTTCATGGTTAGTATTTACAGGCTAACCTGTAGTTAAATGCTGTAGTACCTTTTGAGTTAGATTTTTCCCATTTCTTTTTTTTTTTTATTTTTTTATTTATTTATGATAGGCACACAGAGAGAGAGAGAGGCAGAGACACAGGCAGAGGGAGAGGCAGGCTCCATGCAGCGGGAGCCCGACGTGGGATTCGATCCCGGATCTCCAGGATCGCGCCCTGGGCCAAAGGCAGGCCCTAAACCACAGCGCCACCCAGGGATCCCCCATTTCTTAATCCTATTTCTTTAATCTGATTTGCCCAGAGAAAAGGATATTCTTCTCCAGGGAATATCTGAAAATATTTGGTTAGGCAAATCCGGGTGCAATGTAGAAGTGTCCACAGGAATACCTTGCTGCATTAATGTGATAAAAACAAAGGATAATTATTAAGTAATATAATTTACTTTTTTCCTTTCTTTTCTTTCATTGTAGTAAAAAACACACAACAGAAAATTTACCATTTTTAAGCGTACAATTCAGTAGCATTAAATATACCCAAAGTGTTGTTCAACCAACAGCACTATCCATTTCCAGAACCTTTTATCATCCCAAGCAGAAACTCTGCATATTTAACAATAACTCCCCACATCCCTGATAACCACGATTCTATTGTCTGTCTCTATGAATTTGCCTCCTCTAGGTTTAAGTAGGATCACACACAATAGTTGTCTGTTTGTATATGGTTTATTTCACTTAACTTAATGTTTTCAATGTTTATCCACGTAACATGTCTTTATCCATGAATTTTGTCTTTATTAAGTTATCCGTTAATAGACATTCATTTATTTTTGCCTTTCGGTTTTTGTGAATAATGCTGCTATAAATAGTGCTGTACAAGTATCTGTTTGAGTACCTGCTTTCAGGATTTTTAGGTATTTACCTAGAAGTGGAACTACCAGATTGTATGATAATAATTCTGTGTTTAACTTTTTGAGGAACCACCAAATTGTTTTTCACAGCAGCTGCACCATTTCTATTCCCACTGGCAAAGCACAGTATTCAATTTCTCTATATCCTTACTAACATTTATAACTTTCCCCTTTTTTTGACAGTAGCCATCCTAATGGATGTAACATCTCTTTGTGATTTTGATTAGCATGGTTTACTTTTGACTGAGATTCAGAAATGCATGGAAACAAATTTCTCAAAAATTTTTAGTGACCTGTTGACATTGCATCTTATACTCTTAAACTGCACACTTGAATTTAACAATTTAAGGTAGTTTTGAAACTAGTATATAACTTCTTTAAATGTCATATTTTTAATTTGTTTCTGACATTGTCAAAGTTTAAAATATTTCCCTTCAACAACAAACATTTGTTAGTAGAATCACATGTAATCAGCTTAATAAAGAACTTTCCATACGCAGATAATTGTATCTATTGATGCTTGCTAGTGCAAGCTGCTTTGTAGTCATTATCTAGCAATACATGACTAAGAACTTGATTATTTTTCTTGTTTTTCATTTTTATTAAATTAAGAAGTTTTTTTTTTTTTAATAGTGTCATTTTGCAAATGGTTCTTCAGAGTAATACCTTTCAAGGCTCCATAATCACTAGATAATTAACCTGCCAGGATTAAGTACACTCAACTTTGCCTCAGGATGCTTAACTCTCAAATAAGGTCAATTATCTCATGATAATAACTGCTTTGTCAAGAATTACCACTTAATTCCATGGTGAAACGTCACATCACCCATACAATGCACTTCAAGATTTTTTAAATAGTAAAATACCGCTTGAAAATTGGGCAGAAGAATCAGCTTAATTATTTCAGACAGATTAAGAATGATAACATTCTAGATAAAACTCCCTCTCCTATACCTAGTATTTTGAATCTCACAGATGATTTCTGTTTATAAAGATTATATGTTACTCTGTTTCATCAGTCCTTTTGCTGGCAATATTCCTATATCGTACATTATCTTGCAGGGAAATCCATTTTAAACCTCTTGACCCTACAGAGGATTCACTATATTAAAAATCTCTCGTATAGGCCGGGAAACTAAAATTACTCTTTCCTGAATGATGATTTAACCTTTTTTTAAAAAAATCTGTTTTATCAATGAATGAGTCACAAAACAGTGAACATAATTCTACAGTTTGTTGATGTGATTGTGTTGTTGTTGAATAGCTCTTCGATCTCATTAGGACAGTGAAATGCAGCCAAAAACAGGAATGCTACTGGCAAGAACGCATCAGGACATTTTGAAAGAAATGTAAAATTGGCTTTAGGTATTCGAACCCATGTTTTCTAAACCTGACTAATGGCTGTCTCCTTATTAGTAAACCCTTATAATCTTTTTACCAAACCAGATGGTTATAGGTTAGGCTTTTTTTCTCTGTTTATCTTTCGGGTGGGGGCGGATTTCATTGGTATATCTTGTTTACACTGTTAAGTCCATTTTAATCTAATATCTATTCTTTTTAAATGATGAAAGTTAATAATTTAAAAAATAATAGTGCTTTTAATTGTCATTAACCTTTGATAAGCTCTGTCTTATCTAAATTTTTTGTCAGTTTTTGTACATCTGTAACATGGAAGATATTTGCGATTTCAATATGAAATTTGTGTAAATCTATAAATTATGTGTGAAAATATACAAAATATGATAAGTGCTATACATGAATACATCTTCACTCAGATAATTTCTTTGGTTAGAAAACTTTCTGTTCTTTGTGAAGTTATTATTTTTAATTTTTGGAAGTTCTTTGTCTTTCAAATCTATGCATTTTTTTTTAAGATTTTATTTATTTATTCATGAGAGGCACAGAGAGGCAGAGACATAGGCAGAGAGAGAGGAAGGCTCCCTTTGGGGAGCCTGATGTGGGACTCTATCCCAGAACCCCAGGATCATAACCTGAGCAAAAGGCAGATGCACAAACACTGAGCCACCCAGGCACCTGTGCATATTTTATTATAAGGGAATTCTTTTTTTTTTTTAATTTCTACTTCTTTCTGTCAAATCTAAGTCCTTAATTAAATGATTTTCAAACATTTTCAGAGCCAGCCTGTCACCAGATCCATATTCTGACACTAGAAGAGATGGCCTTTTTTTTATATATATATAACTTGTATCAAGGTATTCCCATCATTAATGTGCATAATAGGACTGTATCTAAAATGGTAATGCTACCCTTTTACATATACAGAAGTGCCTTGTTTCTTCCAAGGAAAAGTAGAAGTCACCTTCCTTAGACTGTTCATACAGATCTTTCCATTCCTCTTTCTTTGCTACAAGCAGCAAGAGGAGCCTTTGACACAGACAAAAATCTAAGGTTGTTACAAGATCAGTCAAGGAAGGTGGCAAGAGTTGTTTTTGGAGAAGATACATAACCCCTTCAAAAAATAAATAAAAACTTATGGTGCTCTTATAAAATTCTCATATATTTATATTTTCTGCTGGGGATAATGAAATTTCAATTAAGACAGTACTATGGCATTATAAGATTGCTATTTAGTTCCTAGATTTAACTTTCTCCTTAGGGTCTTTCTGATATATTTTACTGGTCTGGGGGAAAAAATGAGATTCAGAGTAACACAGGGGAGGCTCCTAATGTCAATAGCATGTTGTAAAGATGTGCTATAGGAAGGATTCAGAAAGAGCCAAAGGCTATGTAACTGTGTGATTTACATCTCCCTTCCTTTCTACTTAACTCCTTTTCTCTTCTGATTCCCACCTATATACTCTTCCTTTCTTGCTCCTTTTCACTCCATCCCTTTACCAACTATATTGCCTCTCTATAGAGGAAGGTTTTTAAGTCATTCCCAGACCACCATCCATTATTGGTAAAAAGCCCAGTAATTTTAAATAGCTTGAATTGTTTTAGAGATAATCATATTTTATCTAATGCCATAAATACCACGTTACTCAGTATTTCAATTAATCTTTTTATTTGTTCCAGTTACTATACTACAAATTTGTGACTGTTGTACTAATAACTATCTAGTATGCCATGATGTAAAATTAATGTGTAAATATTTAAAGTTCTTATTTAATTCATTTTTAAGTGAAATTGACTTATCCTTGTATATTAAAATTTTAAATTTGTATGACAGTGGAAGGAGCATTGGACTTTATTCAGAAAATCTGGTGTTTTTGACTCAGCTTGAATTTTTTCTGTGCCACCTTTGACATTAAGAGGATAATTAGCAAAATTTAAATAGGTTCTGAAATTAGTAATAGTATATTATCAACAATCACTTCTGAACTTTGATGATTCTGCAGTGGTTGTATAAAATGTTCACATTTGCAAAATTCCTAATGTCCTTATTCTGATTCAGACCTATCCTGGGATCCTATATTGCATTTAGTTTTCATATTTTCTTCATCTCTTTAATCTGGAACAATTCCTTGGTTTTCCTTTGTCTTTTATGACCTTGACACTTTTGAAGAGTACTGGCCAGTTATTTTATAGAATGTCCTTCAATGTAGGATTGACTAATATTTCCTCTAATTAAGACATTTTGGCAAGAATATCTCAGAAATGCTGTTGTAATGTTTTTTCATACTGTATATTAAGATTTCAACACTTTTCATTATTGGTCATATTTTGATTACTTAGTTAAAGAGATATTGACCCAGTTTATATACTTTAAAAGTATTATTTTTCCTTTTGTATTTTTTTTTTAAGATTTTATTTATTCATGAGAGACACTTGGAGGCAGAGACATAGGCAGAGGGAGAAGCAGGCTTCCTGTGGGAAGCCCAATTTGGGACTCAATCTCAGGTCCCCAGGATTACACCCTGAGCCAAAGGCAGATGCTCAACCGCTGAGCCACCCAGGTGCCCCTCCTTTGGTAATTTAATTATATAAATATCCTGTGGGAAAATAAAGGGGATTACATAAATATTTTGTTCTTTTGTCATATTTTACCCACGACTTTTAACATCTATTTGATGATTCTTGCCTCCAATAAATTTTGTGGTCTTTGCCAAATGATTATTTTTTTTTATGTAAGGTGATTTTTCTGTGCTGCACCTTCTCCCCCAGTTATTAATTTCTTAACTTATTTTTTTTACTTCAGTATAATTTATGGATGTTTATTTTATTCTATGGGTTATGAACCATTGCAGTCATTGTGTTGTTTCTCCAAATATCCTGATTTTGGCCATTGGGTGCTTCTTCGTGTTGGCTCATCTGTTCTTTTGATGTTCCCTCATTAACTTTTGAGCACTATACTTTCTGGTACCATGAGTCATTCCCCATTCATCTTATCTTTTCTTTGTCTCAGCCCTGGAATCATCCATTTCTCTATAGAGTCCTGGAGACTGATTTATTAGAAACTAACATTTAGACACCAAGAGCTGGGAACTAGATGTGCTCAGTGCTGCTGGTTGGTTGTCTTACTTCTGGGTCCTCTCAGCAAACAGAACTAAGAAATGTTTATTTATGAATATACACATCTATATCTGCCTATCTGTATCTCTATTTATATTAAAAAACATGACACCATAATGATTCTTCCGATTGCAGTCCAACACTACGGGGTTAAAGGTAACTTTCCTTCCTTCCTTATTCCTATTTCTTTTCTTCAGCAGTAAGAAACCTGGCTTTCATCATCTACAGTTTAATGACTTATTTGCTCACATCTAAAGTATATATAAGGTAGTTTCAGAATTGCAAAAGCACCCTCGGGAGAAAGTGAGCATATTTTGTATATAGGAGGGGCATGAATTGTGGACTAGAAAACAGACTGTGATAAGCAACCTATAAAATGTCCCCCATTGCTCCCTTCCTCCTAGTATTCATGATCTTATGTAGTCTCCTCTCTGTGCCTGTGGGGCTAGATAGAGTGACTTCTAACAAATAGACTGTGGCAAAAGTGATAATAGATCATTTCCAAAATTACATTACAAAAGTACTGTGACTTCTGTCTCATTTTCACTCTTTCTCACTTTCAGAGGCCTTACTCTTGAGAAAGCAAGCCTCCATGTTTTGGGTAACCCTAAAGTCTCATGTAGCAAGAAAGAGTCCCCAGTCAGTAGCCAGGGAGGACTTGAGGGCTACCAACAGCCATCTGAATGAGCTTTGAAGCACATGTTCCCTTAAACATGAGATGACTGCAGCCCTGGCTACGCTGTGGTTGTTAGAACGACCTTGATTAAGAGGTGCCTAGCTAAGCCAACCCTGGTTTTCTTATCCATAGAATCTATGAGATAAGTGTTTCTTGTTTAAACCACTAAAGTTTGGAGCAATTTCTCATGCAATAATAGATAATTAATACTTGCTGTGAAAAAGAGACTTATGAACTAGACTTTACTATTTGTGTATAGCTCTTTTTGTCTTTAGCTTTAGACTATATTCTCAAAACACTTTTTTTAGGTTACTTAGGTTAGTTCTTTTTTTCCCCTAATCCCTCAGGATGATTATGATACTTAATTACAATAAAGTTCATTTGTTACTATTTGCATTCTATTAGGATTCCCCAACATTCTGAATTATTTTAATTTTTTTCAAGTGTGTGAAACATTTACATGGTTTTAAACACCAGAACTGTGCAAATAGCTTACTTAAAAGTGTCACTCCCCAGGACCTCATTTTCATCTACTTCTTTCTTCCTTCTCTCATTCTTCCTACTTTGTCTTCCCACTTACTCTCTGCCCTGTAGATAATCTCATTAGTTTCTGGCTCACATTCTTGTATTTCTTTTAGCATAACATTGGAGAAACATGTATATTTTCTTATATCCCTTCTTTGTTACATGAAATGCAGTACATTGTAGGTTCTCTTTGCATTTAGCTTTTATTTGTTGTTGTGAATTTTATCTTGGAAATCATTCCATAAAAGCTCAGAGAGATTTTCCTCACTTTTTTTTTTAAGTTTTTATTTATTTATTCATGAGAGACAGACAGAGAGAGAGAGAGAGAGAGAGAGAGGCAGAGACACAGGCAGAGGGAGAAGCAGGCTCCATGCAGGGAGCCCGACGTGGGACTCCATCCTAAGTCTCCAGGATCATGCCCTAGGCCAAAGGCGGCACTAAACTGCTCAGCCACCCGGGCTGCCCTCTCACTTTTTTTTAATAGCTGCATTGTGCCTCATTTTCTGAATATACCAGAGTGTATTCAGTCAGTCTCTTGTCTATGGGCATTTGGGTTGTTTCCAGTATTTTACAGTTAAAAGCAATCTAATTGAATAACTTTATGCACTCATATTTTCATGATCTTAGAGGGGTTTTTTTTTCAGGGTAAATTCCTACAAATGGGACTATTGGGTCAAAGGTACATGCATATGTGATTTTGTTAGATGTTGCCAAATTGCTCTCCAAAAGAATTATAACTGTTTTCATTCTCAACAACAATGCGTGTGAATGCCTGTTTCTAATGGAGTTATTTTAATGTTTGGTTATCGAATGTTTGTAAGACATTCACTAACAGGGTTAAATACTGGCCTTATTTAAAAGGGGCACCTGGCTGGCTCAGTCAGTAGAGCATGTTATCCTTGATCTTAGTCATGAGTTCAGGTCCCCTGTTGGGCAGAGACCTTCCTTAAAAAAAAAATTTTTTTATGTGCTGTAAGAATTAAACTGAATTAAGACTAACATGATTTAACTCTACCATCCAATTCATTTTAGCACAATAAAAATAATTTAAGAAATAAAAAGTGATCTTTCTTTAAAGTATAGACTTTAAAGACTCATTTCATTTTTGCTAATGTTTAAAAACATTAGATGAATATGAATGAATCCCCATTATATACTCTTTAGTTTCATTTTATAGCCCTTTATTTTTATCTTTATGTCTTAACTTGTATCCCACAAGCTCCTCTTTTTCCTGTACTACATTAACTATTTTCCAGAAGGCACTGTAGTCACTTTTGGCTTTGTGTCCTTTCATAACCCACTCTCTCAGTCTTTATCCTCACTCCTCTCCAATTCTATCTGGTAAACTTGTACTTATCCATTAAAATTCAGTTCATATATTGGAGTGCCTGGCTGGCTAAATCAGTAGAACATGGGACTCTTGATCTTAGGATTGCGAGTTCAAGCCCCGCTCTGTGTATAGAGATTACTTCAAAGTAAAATCTTTAAAAAAATAACCTCAGTTCATATATTACCTCCTTCACATCTTCTCCCCCACCTTCTCCTACCCCCTCCACCATTACTCATCTAGTTTCTTTTTTAAAATGTGATTCTGTAATATTTTGTGTCGTTATAATAATGAGTTTGTTTAGTAATGACATCTTCTTTTTTAAGATTTTATTTATTTATTCATGAGAGACACACAGAGAGAGAGAGGCAGAGACACAGGCAGAGGGAGAAGCAGGCTCCATGCAGGAAGCCCGATGTGGGACTCAATCCCAGAACTCTGGGATTACGCCCTGAGCCAAAGGCAGGCACTCAATCCCTGAGCCACCCAGCCATCCCAGTAATGACATCTTAATGGGTTTTCTTTTATACTAGGATGTGTTCCTTCAGCACACTTTCATTCTTCATTAGTCCCACTCCCTAATATATATATATTTATTAAATATTAGATAAGTGAGTGTATAAATTTTTTCCTTTGTATGGAGAATTTGAATCTTTGCAAATTATCGAAAATAATTATCTTTACAAATATTTATGCTCATATTTAATCACTACTTTTGATCTTAGAAAGATCTAAGATTTAAGATTCCATCTTAAATCTGAATCTACCAAACTAAATTTTATAACTACTTTATATTTGACAACATTTAAAATATTTTTTAGAAAAAAATATTGACCCTTGCTTTGACAATTTTATATATTCTATGTAACATAGTAATGCAAAATTAAAATTAACCTGTAATGAATTAACTTTGAATTTCCTCTTCACTACTAACTTATACTTTTCTTTTCCCTTCATAAAATAGAACATTGGGGCAGCCTGGGTGGCTCAGTGGTTTAGTGCTGCCTTCAGCCCAGGGTGTAATCCTGGAGACCCAGGATCGAGTCCCACACGGCTCCCTGCATGGAGCCTACTCCTCCCTCTTCCTGTTTCTCTGCCTCTGTCTCTCTCTGTGTCTCTCATGAATAAATAAATAAAATCTTTATAAAAAAAATAAATAAAATAGAGCATTGTACATTACATGAGCTATTAAGTTGGCTCTTGAATTTGAATGACAACTCTAAAATTCATTACTCTTGGAACCGTGTTAAGAAATGTTTTATAGATATGTAGAAAGTAAAACTGAAAAGTACTGAGCCCTATCAATTTTTTGTTTAAAAACGCATATATCTTTCTTGCTCTCTGGGCACTAGTACTGGGTAACAACATGGACAACGTATGCTTGCTTGTGTACTTTGCTTTTACTTGATCATTACTTTTTACCTTAGTTTTGTTTCCACCGCAACAGGGTAGGCTGCAATTCAATTCTGATAGTAACTACCCAAGTTTAGTCAGATTATATAGGTTTAAGAGCTTAATTCTCCATAAGTCTGACCCTACTTAAGATTCCAGCTGAAGTTGAGCCACCTACACTTCTGACCAACTAGGCTACAAGTTCAGGGATTCCCACAACCTTCTCAGGTTTAATAATTCATCTAGACTCACAGAACCCAAGAAGGCACTATACTTACAATCACAGCTTTAATATAAAGATACAATTCAGAAACAGCCAAGAGCAGACATGCATAGGGAGGGGTCTGGAAGGATGTTAGAATGCAGAGTTTCTGTGACCTCTCCTCTTATACTCAAGGCATATCACCTTCCTACCACATCAGTGTATTTGCCCACCAGACAGCTTCACTAAGCCTGTGTCCAGAATTTTTATTGCAGTTTTATTACATAGGTATGACTGATTATATCATTGGCCAGGTGATTAAACTCAATCTCTATTCCTCCATCTTGGGGGAATAGGTAGACCCAAAGTTCCAACCCAATCTTGAGGCTATCTAAGGACCCACAATGAGTCACCACATAAGAAAGACAATCGTATCAGTCAGAAAGTTTTAGGACAAGGACTAGATACATTCTTTATTATAATATATTAAGGGTATAATACTGAATAGATTATTACTTGCACTAGCTTTGTAATTAGGATAAGAGAGTATAGAATCTTATAGTCTAATCCATAAAAAATGAGATAAAGTACAAATACACGGAATTTGAAATGACAGGTGGAAATAATGAAAACTGAGAAACTTGTTTATTTCAAGACCACAGCCTGGGTGGTAGAGACACTCACTACTACAAGATTGTTTCTTTATTGAATTAAGAAAACAATCTCTTTTACAGTTGCATCAAAAATAATAAAATACTGAGGAATAAACCAAAAAAGTGAAAGACCTGTACTTAAAAATGATAAAACATTGATGAAAGCAATTGAAAATGACACAAAGGGGATCCCTGGGTGGCGCAGCGGTTTGGCGCCTGCCTTTGGCCCAGGGCGCGATCCTGGAGACCCGGGATCGAATCCCACATCGGGCATCCCGGTGCATGGAGCCTGCTTATCCCTCTGCCTGTGTCTCTGCCTCTCTCTCTCTCTCTCTATCATAAATAAGTGAAAATTGAAAAAAAAAGACTAAAAAAAAAAAAAAAAAGAAAATGACACAAAGAAATGGAAAGATATTCTATACTCAAGGACTGGAAGAACAAGTATGGTTAAGATATTCATACTAAAAAAAAAAAAAAGATATTCATACTATCCCAAACAATCTACCGATTTAATGCAATCCCTATGAGATTACCAACAGCATTTTTCACAGGACTAGAACAAATAATCCTAAAATTCATATGGAACCGCAAAAGACCCCAAATAGCCAAAGCAATCTTGAAAAAGAACAAAACTAGAGGTATGACAATCCCAGATCTCAAGATATACTACAAAGCTGTAATCAAAACATTATGGTACTGGCATAAAAATAGACACATAGATATATGCAACAAAATAGAAATCTCAACATACCAGAATAGCTAAAATTAACAAGTTCCGAAACAACAAATGTTGGGAAGGATGTGTAGAAAGGGGATCCCTCTTACACTCTTGGTGGGAATGCAAGGTGGTACAGCTACTCTGGAAAACCATGTAGAAGTTCCTCAAAAAGTTAAAAAGAGATCTACCCTTCAACCCAGCAATTGCACTATTAAGTATTACCCAAAGGATACAAACATAATGATCTTAAAGGGCAGATGCACCCCAATATTTATAGGAGCAATGTCCACAATAGCCAAATTATGGAAAGAGCCAAGATGTCCATCAACAGATGAATGGATAAAGAAGATGTGGTATTTTATATATGTATATATACAATGTAATATTACTCAGCCATCCAAAATGAAATCTTACCATTTGCAATGATGTGAATGAAACTAGAGGTTATTATGCTAAGCGAAATAAGTCAATCAGAAAGATAATTATATGATTTTACTCATGTGGAACTTACAAAACAAAACAGAGGATCGTAGGAAAAGGGAAGGAAAAATAAAATAAGTTGAAATCAAAGGGGGAGACAAACCATAAGAGATTCTTAACTGTAGGAAACAAACTGACAGTTGTTGGATGGAGGGATGAGTAACTGGGTAATGGGCATTAAGGAGGGCATGTGATGTAATGAGCACTGGGTGTTAAATGCAAAAGATGAATAAGTGAACTCTACTTCTGAAACTGATACACTATGTGTTAATTAGTTAAATTTAAATGAAATAAAAATTTAAAAAACAATAGAAAGCCCGGAAATAAACCCACAGATATATGGTCAATCTAAAACAGAGGATACAAGAATATGCAACGGGAAAAATTCTCTTCAACAAATGCTGTTAGGAAAACAGAACAGCTACATGCAAAAGACTGAAATTGACCACTTTTCTTATTCTATACACAAAAATGAACCCAAAATGGATTAAAGACCTAAAGTTGAGACCTAAAATTGTAAAAATCCCAGAAAAGAGCAGAGGCAGTAATTTCTTTGACATTGGCTATGGCAACATTGTTCTAGATATGTCTCCTGAGGCAAGGGAAACAAAAGCAAAAATAAACCATTGAGACTACATCAAAATAAAAAGCTTTTGCACAGTGAGGGAAACAGTCAACAAAACTAAAAGGCTACCTACTGAATAAGAGAAGACATTTGCAAATGACATATCTGATAAGGGGTTAGTATCCAAAATATATAAAGAACTGATACGGGCAGCCGGGGTGGCTCAGTGGTTTAGTGCCGCTTCAGTCCAGGGTGTGATACAGGAGACCTGGGATCGAGTCCCATGTTGGGCTCCATGATGGAGCCTGCTTCTCCCTCTGCCTGTGTCTCTGCCTCTCTCTCTCTGTGTCTCTCATGAGTAAATAAATAAAACCTTTAAGAAAAAAAAAAAAAACTGTTACAACTCAACACCAAAAGAATAAACAATGCAATTAAAAATGCATAGAAGACATAAACAGGCATTATCCAAAGAAGACATACAGATGACCAATAGACACATGAAAAGATGCTCATCATCATTCATCATTAGGGAAATGGAAATCAAAAAGACAATGAGATATCAACTCACACCTGTCAGAATGACTAAAATCAAAAATACAAGAAACAGCATGTGTTGGCAAGGATGTGGAGAAAAAGGAACCCTTGTGCACTGTTGGTAGGAATGCAAACTGGTTCAGCCACTATAGAAAACATTATGGAGGTTCCTCAAAAAATTGAATATAGAACTGTATTATTGGGTATTTGCCCAAAGAATATAAAAACACTAATTCAAAGCAATATGTGCACCCCTTTTTTATTGTACCGTTGCTTACAGTAGGCAAAATGGAAGCAACCCAAGATGAATGGATGAAGATATGATGTGTATACATACACACAATGGAATATTTAGCCATAGGAAAGAGTGAAATCTTGCTATTTGCAACAAGATGGATGGATCTAGAGGTGTAGTGCTAAGTGAAATAAGAGAAAGACAAACACCATATTATTTCATTCATGTGGAATTTAAGAAAGAAAACAAATGAACAAAGAAGACCAAAAAGAAAACAAAAAACAGACTTTTAAGTATAGAGAGCAAACTTGCAGTTACCAGAAAGAAGGTGGCTAGAAGGATGGCTGAAATAGGTGAAAGAGATTAAGAGTATACTTAGTGTACTGAGCACTGAGTAATGTGTAGAATTGTTGAATCACTTTGTATCCTCACCTGAAACTAATATAACACTATGTTAATTATGCTGGAATATAAAAAATAATTTTTAAAAATGTTTAAAGATTGTTTCTTTATTGTCATAGGCCTCTTCAGTGGATAGTGTTAGGAAATATGGTTGTTGGGATTCCTGGGTGGCTCAACAGTTTAGCGCCTGTGTTCGGCCCAGAACGTGATCCTGGAGTCCCAAGATCGAATCCCACACCTGCATGGGGCCTGCTTCTCCCTCTGCCTGTGTCTCTACATCTCTCTGTGTGTGTCTCTCATGAATAAATAAATAAAGTCTTTTATTAAAAGAAAAAAAGGAAATATGGTTGTTATATATGCACATGCGCACACACATACTTATAAATGTATATACACATATCTGTATGTGTATTTAATATTTTAAGCTAACCCATGAATTTGTGCTGTTACTTCCAGTTCAACTTTCAGGCTGTAGGGTTTTACCTCACATCTCCTATAGTATATGTTATATTCCCCTTCTTTCACACTAAGAATGCCGATTCTTTAGAACATAGGACATGAGGGCAGCCCGGGTGGCTTAGCGGTTTAGTGCCGCCTTCAGCCCAGGGTGTGATCCTAGAGACCCAAGATCGAGTCCCACGTCAGGCTCCCTGCATGGAGCCTGATTCTCCCTCTGCCTGTGTCTGCCTCTCTCTGTCTCTGTGTCTCTCATTAATAAATAAATAAAATCTTGGGGGGGAAAAAAAAACTGTTCTCTCAAAAAAAACAACAACATAGGACATGAGAGATTTAGAAATTCACATACTTGCTAATTTGCTTTATGCTATTGAACTTACACAACAGTCTCATAATACTATTCTTTTTTTATTTTTTAGATTTTATTTATTTATTAATGAGAGACACACACGGAGAGGGGGAGAGAGAGAAAAAGAGAAGGAGAGAGACAGAGACACAGGCAGAGGGAGAAGCAGGCTCCATGCAGGGAGCCTGATGTGGGACTCGATCCCGGGTCTCCAGGACCACACCAGCTGCAGGGGGCACTAAACCGCTGTGCCACCGGGGCTGCCCCTCATAGTACTATTCTTAATGCTACCACTACCAATGTGATTACTGAAAATATTTTTAATTTTTTTTACTTACGATCTCTATATTTTCTCCCATTTTTACAAGTTGTATTACATTTTTAGAGTATATAGTCATTATGTTATTCTCTCACTGTTAAATTCCCATTTATTCTTAGTTCTATAAGTAACTATATATTTAATTACTGCCCTTTATGCTGTGTTGATGTTTCTTTAGTAGTTTTGATCTGAAGCTTATTGTATAGTGGCTTCCTTTTTTTAATATTTTATTTATTTATTCATGAGAGACAGAGAGAGAGAGGCAGAGACACAGGCAGAGGGAGAAGCAGGCTCCACCTGAGCCACCTGGGCTGCCCTGTATAGTGGCTTCCTCAGGAAAACCTCATGGGAGGGAACAATATTCCTTGTGTTATCTCATGTTGCTAGCAGTTTGTAGGCTTTATACATGAAACTTAGTCTTACTGGATATAAAATTCTTGCCTCCTTTTTTCCTTCTGTGTTTTAAGCATATTGCTTCCATTTCTTTCCTCTCACAGTCTGATAATAAAATAATTTTCCCCTTCTAAGTTACTTGCTCTTTGTGCCTTTTTGTACAGATTTTTTTTCCTTAAAGTGATTAAGTAGAGCATGTCTTGGTGTGTTGTTCATTCTGGGTCTAAACGCTCAGAACATAATCTGCATGCCTTTTCAATACATAGTTTTAAATTTGGGGGTTTGTTTTTTTCCAGGAAAGTTTTCTTAAAATACAGCTTTTAGTATTTGTTGTATTTTCTTGCTTTGGTTTTCTTTTTTCAGGCACTCTTTATCCACATGCTCCTTCTTTGCCTGGCTTCCATAATCGTTTCTTTTAAAAAATGTTTATGTCTTCTATAGTTCCATTTTTAAATTTTATCTTTTTGTCTTCCTTTTCTCTTAAAAAATGTTACTTAATTCTGACCATTCTAGTTTTCTCTTCATTTTTGAAATTCTTTTTTTGTTGTAATTCTTTCCTAAATTCTGTTACTTTATTTCTTCATTTTTCTCATTCTAACATGTTTTTTTCATGGTGTGTATAAGTTTCTTAATCTCTTTTAGATTGTCTTGAAATAGTAAATTATAATTTTAGTATATTTTATGAACTATTTCTGGCATGCTTTCGTTATACGTAGAAATTCTATTCAGTCATTATGCACCATCTCTTGAAACTATACAATATCCTCTATGTAAGTCTTGGGAAAAACAAAAATGAACTTGAACCTTAATATAAACTCTGCAAATCTTACTACCATAGTAAATATAAGAGGCAGAGAAAGATACTAAATAACATCACTTGAGATGTATTCAACACTGAGACATTCTACAGGCAGATAACTCAGTTCTAAGAGAGGAAGAGAGAAAATGTAGAGGTTATAAGAAACATAACAGATATGTCAACCCATGACAAAGCATAGACTTTGTGTCCCAATCCCAGTTGAACAAATTGGGAAAAAAAAAAAAAAAAGAAAGAAAAGAAAAACATACAAGGCAATGGGGGAAGTATGAACAGTGATTGGATTATTTGTCACTACTAAGGAAATACTGTTAATTTTTTTAACAGATAGCTGTTGGGGATCCCTGGGTGACTCAGTGGTTTGGTGCCACCTTCAGCCCAGGGCATGATCCTGGAGTCCCGGGATGGAGTTCCACATCAGGCTCCCTACGTGGAGCCTGCTTCTCCCTCTGCCTGTGTCTCTGCCTCTGTCTCTCTGTGTGTGTGTCTCTCATGAATAAATAAACAAAATATTAAAAATAAAAAAATAAAGGATGGTTAGTGGTTTGTACTTATGTTTTTAAAAATAATAATCTTTATTTTAGCCCCCCCCTAAAATGTATCTAAAACATACTTATATCTGTAGGGTGATTAGAGTATATCTCACTGAAAAAGTAGTGTTTGAGCAGAGATCTGGAGGACATATATCTGAGGGAAGAGCTTTCCAGGCAGATGGACAGTAAATGGACTTCAGTGAGACTAGTGTGGCTATAAAGGGAAAATAGGAAGAGATGAGATCAGACTGTATGGCATGCTAGATTCTTCAGGGTCTTGGAGGCCAATTAAAGGACTTTAACTTTAAAAAAAAAAAAGGACTTTTACTTTTGTTTAGATAGGAGGGAAGTGGTAAGACTTGCCTCTTAAAGTGATTATTCTGACTGCTATGTTTATTAGTTAAATAAGTACTTTTTCAGTGACTCTTATGTGCTAAATTCTGAGAATCAAAATCCAAAAATACCTACCTTCCTTAGTAAGAAAGACTACACTAGAAAGGGGGCAAAGGCAAAAGCAAAGAGACTCATTGTTAGGTTATACCAATAGTCTAAGCAAAAGATGATAGAGGTTTATATCAAGGTTTACATCAAGGTGGCAGTAGCAGCAGTAAGGAGAATTGTTTAAGTCTGGATATATTTTGAAGATGGAACCAACAGGATTTACTAATAGATTGAAAGTGAGATGGAAAGAAAAAGTTAAAGGGGTGCCTAGGTGGCCCAGTTGGTTAAGTGTCTGACTTCAACTCAGGTCATGATCTCAGGGTCCTGGGATTGAGCCCCGCATTGGGATTCCCGCTCCTGCTCACTCAGGCACACTCTCTCTCTTTCCCTTTCTCAAATATAAATAAAATCTGTAAAAAAAAAAAAAAAAAGTCAAGAATGGCTACATTTTCTTGTTAAAATGGCACATAGATCACACCTAAGCCAAAAGCAGCCACTCAATCACTGAGCCACCCAGGTGTTCTTAGATGTACATATTAATACCATATCTCTTTGCTACATGTACTCTCCAGTTTAATATGGTTATTAGAGTGCTAGCCTATGATCAGTGGAACCTCTAATCTGTTAGCAGATTAAGCTGTGTGGCAATGACAAGTCCATTTACTTCTCTAGCCCTTAATTTTCTCATCTGGAAAATGGTAATAAGCATACTCTTGTTTTGTCAGGATTAAGTAAAATATGTTAATGTGATTTCAGAAATACAAAATGTTATATAAAAACAAGTTAGTGACACTCTATTTTACTTCTCTCTGTTAATGCAGAATACCATGGAAGTAAAGTAGAATCTATATGATCCTAAGCACAAGCATAAGTCTAAAAGAATATCTTTCACAATTTTGATAATAACCAAATTGTGTGCTTTGGTAAAGGGATCAGTATTAAAACAGAATTTTGGGGTGGTAGATTTTGAAAGGAATAGAATTGAAAGTTTGCTTTCTTCCTTTTAGTTTAAGGTACTCTCTTAGAGATTTCATGTCCTTCAATTTGAACAGTTTATTGAGAGCATATGCTGTGTCAGGCATGGTATTCTGTACTAGGTATTCTAAAATCTCTTAAGAATGTTAACACCGGGTCACCTGGATGGATCAGTAGTTGACCTTCTGCCTTTGGCTCAAGTCATCGTCCCAGTGTCCTAGGTTTGAGTCCCGCATCAAGCTCCCTGCAGGGAGCCAGCCTGCTCCTTCCTCTGCCTATGTCTCTGCCTCTCTCTCTCTGTGTCTTTTATGAATAAATAAATAAAATCTTAAAAAGAGCGGGGGGGGGGGGGGGGCGGGCGACACCTGGGTAGCTCAGTGGCTGAATGTCTCTCTTTGGCTCAGGGTGTGATCTTGATGTCCAGGATCGAGTCCCACGTCGGGCTCCCTGAGAGGAGCCTGCTTCTCCCTCCGCCTTTGTCTCTGCCTCCCTCTCTCTGTGTCTCTTGTGAATAAATAAATAAAATCTTAAAAAAAAAAAAAAAAAGAATGTTAACACTGCTATTATATACAGTTACCACAGTCTCTCTCTTTTCAGAATAGGAATCTACAATATGTTTTCACGTATTAAGTTCAGTTTCAACTTAAAGGTCCCAGCTAATGTAAATAGTTTAAAAAGCCTAAGTTTTGGGCAGCCCTGGTGGCACAGCTGTTTAGCGCCGCCTGCAGCCCGGGGTGTGATCCTAGAGACCCAGGATCGAGTCCTATGTCGGGCTTCCTGTATGGAGCCTGTTTCTTCCTCTGCCTGTGTCTCTGGCCCTCTCTCCCTCTGTCTCTATGAATGAATAAAATCTTAAAAAAAAAAAAGCCTAAGTTTTGTGGTAACCCTGTATACTAATTTAACAAGCCCAGGGACTCTGGTTTCCACCAAAAGCATTTGGTCAGCTTTTTTCCTCTCTGATTTTAATCCATAGTGTAGAGAAGGCTAGGGGACTAGGACTTTAGCTCCCAGTTGTCAAATTTTCTACCTAAATAACAGAAGACTTTTTTTTTTAAGATTTTATTTATTTATTTATTCATGAAAGACACCGAGAGAGGGGCAGAAACACAGGCAGAGGGAGAAGCAAGCTCCCTGCAGGGAGCCCGATGTGGGATTCGATCCTGGATCCCAAGGTCATGCCCTGAGCCAAAGGCAGACACAGCCACTGAGCCATCCAGGTGCCCCCAGAAGACTTAAATCTATCATCATTTCCTATATGCAAGAGCTGATTAACTCCTCCTATTTTTTTAATTCCTTTTCTTTGGAAAAATGTTCTAATGTTCATTCAAAAATACGACTGCTCATAGGATTTGTGTTAGGTATTTTCAAGCCCAACAGATATGCTGTTTTCATTACTGTTGTTTTATTATCAAACTACTATTCCTTTTGAACTATATGAACTATTTTTAAATAATAATAAATGATTCGTTTTGAGAGGCAGTATATTTTTTCAGTAATTGATCTGGATAAAACTAATCTTAAACAAAAACATTAGTTAATAGAGATACTAGCAATCATTTATTCAAATTAAGGCAGAATTCTTAATTTGATAAATAGAATTCTTTTATTTATAGCATCAAGCCAACTTGGGTTGATAGTAATAGGAAATTAATTTCTTACCATATGAGGAAATACATATTATCTTTCTCTCGGCATGGTATTAATACAAAAATGACCTCTTCTGTTCCTACCTCTTCCAGGGAGAACATTGTTTACCCTTTCATAATCAAACTTTATCTTTGTTTTGCTCAAGTCAGAGTTTATATGTCTTATTATGTGGATTAGAAATGCACCACAAAGAATACTACAAAATAAATTAGAATTTTTGCTTATTGTTGAGGACATTTTGACAGGTACAAAATGGGTGAAAAAGATATGAATTTACCAGAAACATTATCACAACTGAATGGTGCTTAGTATTATTTTTCAAATAGCAAATGGAAGAAGTGGAAGATCTATGAGGCAGGGTTGCCTTTGAAACTGTGATTTAAAAAAAAAAAAAAAAGGGATCCCTGGGTGGCACAGCGGTTTGGCGCCTGCCTTTGGCCCAGGGTGCGATCCTGGAGACCCGGGATCGAGTCCCACGTTGGGCTCCCGGTGTATGGAGCCTGCTTCTCCCTCTGCCTGTGTCTATGCCTCTCTCTCTCTCTCTCTCTCTCTGTGTGACTATCATAAAAAAAATAAAAAATAAATAAATAAAAAATAAATAAAAAATAAAAAATAAAAGAAAGAAACTGTGATTTAATGGATTAATTATTGTATGGCAAGCATATAGGAAGAGTTAGGCCTTTTCTATAAATATTCTCATCTCTATTTCTTTAGATACTCTCAGATTTATGTTAACTGATCTCAGGATTTTTATTTATTTATTTTCTAAGCAATAGAAAAATAGTCCCAAGACATTGCTGATTTTAGTTATCAGATTGCCTTTGTCTATGTAAGATAAGTAACATGAATATTTCTGGAAAGGTTACTTATGCCTATATCAAATTCAAGTTAGAGCCTTTAAAAATTCCCTGTATTATAAGATAATAGAATGTTCTGGATAGTAGGATTAAAGAGTAAACTTGTATTAGTACATGGACAAACTTTTCACACTCACTTTTTGGTATTTCTAATTCTTAGGAAAGTAATTGAGAATATATTCAATCTTCTAATTTATTTTATAATAATTTAATAAAATGTTTAAAATGTTTCTTATCTTGGAAGATTATAAAACATCAACATGGGACATCAAGATAGATAAACTTGACAAATTAATGAATTGTGTATTATATATATATTTCATCAAAGTACCTTTAAGTGACTCTTTTTTTTTTAAGATTTTATTTATTTATTCATGAGATGCAGAGAGAGAGAGAGAGAGAGAGAGAGAGAGGCAGAGACACAGGCAGAGGGAGAAACAGGCTCCATGCAGGGAGCCTGATGTGGGATTTGATCCCGGGTCTCCAGGATCATGCCCTGGGCCGAAGGCAGGCACTAAACCACTGAGCCACCCAGGGATCCCAACTGAGCCACCCAGGGATCCCCTTTTTTTTTTTTTTTAAAGAATTTATTTATTCATGAGACACACAGAGAGAGAGAGAGAGGCAGAGACGCAGGCAGAGGAAGAAGCAGGCTCCATGCAGGGAGCCCGATGCAGGACTTGATCCTGGGACTCCAGGATCATGCCCTAAGCCAAAGACAGACGCTCAACTGCTGAGCCACCCAGGCGCGTCCCTAAGTGACTCTTTTAAATTTCCAGCTTTAATAATAATAATGTGTGACATTGTAGAGAATGAAAAATATAGAAACATGCAAAGAAAAATTCAAATTAACTTTCATCATATCATGCAGCATTATCAACTCTATATTTTTCATGTGTTTTCTTAGTGTTTTTTTCATACATATTTCTAAACTGTTTAGTTGAAATGATTCACGTCTTAGAGAAAAGTTGTAAGAAGAGGACAATTACATTTCTCCCCTATACTTTGAGCATTCCCTTTCTCTGCATATGCATCTAACCACAGTACATATTCAAATGTTTTTAGTTCTCCCCAGAATACCTTTTGTAGCAATTTTGTTTTCCTACTCCAAAATCCAATCCAGGAGCATTCATTGCCTTTATATACCATAGCTCTTGATTTCCTTTAATCTGGAACAGTTCCTTGGTCATTCTCTCTCTTTCATGACCTTGGCATTTTAAAGAGTAGAACCAACTGTTCTATATAGGCAATGTTTCTGGAAATTGAAGTTATTTCTATTATTATAATTTTATATCCTTTTTCTCATTTAGTATTACATTTTTAGCATTTTCCAGTTTTATTAATTGCTTTCAATTATCATTTTGTGTAGCTATATATATATATATTGCTATATATTTTTTATTTTCATTAGTCTTGTATTGGACATTTTTACATTTTCTCATTTTTTAGTATTACCAGTACAGTTGGGAGGAACATCTTATAAATAAATCTTCATTGTAATTTAAATTTCTGAATACATCTATGAAGTGTTTAAGTGCTTACAATATAGAGCAATAAAACAAAAATCCTACAGAAGACAATAATTAAATGTTAATCTCTATGATTCTGAATATAATTAGAATGGAAATTTGGAAACGGGAGAAATTACCAGGTAATGAGGCTGCCCAATTTAGTGAAAAGAAATATGAGATATCCATTTAATTTTGAATTTCAGGTACGACACACAATATTTGGGACATCCACTAAAGAATTATTCATTGCATATCTCAAATTCAAATTTAGCTAAGTACTTTGTATTTTATCAGTTGACCATACCGAAGGACTAAGTGTTCAGAAAAACTTCATGATAGTGATGAAGAGGAGTGAAGACAATGTTTCATAGAATGAATGGCTTGAGAATGCCATTGAAGCAAAAGTGAGTATAATATGTATGAGCTTAGTCCATAAGGATAAGGACTTTGTGTCTCATTTGCTACTGCATCCTCAACCCTTTAAACAGTGCCTTCACACTCGGTAAATATTTTCTGAACGAAATAATGAATTTACACTATGAATAAAATCAGGCCTTTTGGAACAAAGGTTACCTGTTGTATCGAAGTTAATAAGAATCAAATTTCCATGAGTTTGGAATACCTGGCAGATGAATATGGGCTTCTTGGCTTTCTTTACTTACCTGAAATAGAAATGTGAAATAAAGATTTTTTTAAAAAGAAATGTAATGATTTATTAAGTTTCTCAGTGAACGAGAATAGACATGATTTCTACCCTCATGGATTTTACAGTCTGGTGGAAGTGACAAACATTATTTAATTAAACCATTCATTAATTTATAATTACAGACACAAGTTATGAGAGGGAAGTACTTTGTTTTGAAATCACACAAAATGACGGTATATTCTTAAAAACCTGACTTGAGGATGGGTTATGTTGTGTCATGAGGGATAGATCCAGTTTCTTCTGGCAGCCTGGGTGGCTCAGCAGTTGAGCACCGCCTTCGGCCCAAGTTGTGATCCTGGAGACCCGGGATCACGTCCCGCGTCGGGCTCCCTGCATGGAGCCTGCTTCTCCCTCTGCCTGTGTCTCTGCCTCTCTCTGTCTCCTTCTGTGTCTCTCATGAATGATCTTTTTTTAAAAAATCCACTTTCTTCCATGAACACTTTATTCGTTCACTAATTTTCCCCTCGTTTATAGAATATTCTTTAGACTATCACACTTGGTTCTTGCACAGCTTTGGTTTTTTATCTTAATATATGGGTCATTTAATAGATTACAAATTCTTTGAGAAAGAAGAGATAAGAGTAAACAAAAAGGTGTTTAGATTTTTATCACCAATGTTTCATGTATGTAGTAGGTGTAAATTATTTACATGTTGACACTGAAATTATGGAGTTTTTGATAGTAGTAGATATGCCATATACATCTAAGAGATTATTTCTTGATTTTTTTGAGCATCTTGAAGAAGTTTATGATGTCATTCTTAGTTTATAGACCTTGAGTGACAATTTTAGGTTGGAGATAGATGTCCAGTGATTTGTAGTCAGGGAGCTTCAGTAACCATTGTCACATACTAACTTTAATCAAAGCAGTTGCTTTTGAATATGCCTACAACATATATTGAAAATCTGACTGCTTCTTAACCACCTCTGTTGTCTTCTTTCTGGTTCCTAATGTTATCACTTCCTTGAATTACTATGGTAGCCTCATAATTGCTCTCCCCCAGTCTTGTCCTGCTTGCAACAACAAAAGGAAAATACCGAAAGTTTTTAAGCAGTGGTTGTAGCATTACAAGTTCTGTGCTTTGACATGGCGTCATTGTGTTTAATAGATTGGAATAGAGGCATAGTAAATGTGTATGGACTTGACATAAGAGGGAATCCTGATGCTTTTTTTTTTTAAGATTTTATTTATTTATGCATGAGAGACACACAGAAAGAGAGAGAGGCAATGAAAGAAGCAGGCTCCATGCAGGGAGCCTGATGCAGAACTTGGTCCCAGGAATCCTGATTCTTAGCACAATCAATTCTTAAAGACTTTATGTTCTTGGTAGTTAAATAATATCTGTTTGCCATTATTAATACAATTGACCCTTGAACAACATGGGTCTCTAACCTCCCTCATACTGTACTTTTGTAGAGAATAAATTAATAACTTAATAAAGCTACTTTTTTTCAAGGACACTATTAAGATAACAAATAGGCCAACCATTGATTAAGAGAAAACACTAAAAAAAAAAAAAAAGAGAGAGAGAAAACACTTACAATTCATATGTCTGACAAAGGATTATATACAGAATGTATAAAGAACTCCTACTGGGGATCCCTGGGTGGCTCAGCAGTTTGGCGCCTGCCTTCAGCCCAGGGCGTGATCCTGGAGTCCTGGGATTGAGTCCCACATCGGGCTGTCTGAACGGAGCCTGCTTTTCCCTCTGCCTATGTCTCTGCCTCTTTGTCTTTCATGAATAAATAAATAAAATCTTTAAAAAAAAAAAAAACTCCTACAAACCAGTAAGACGACAAACAGAACAATAAAAAAAATTGGGCAAAATATGTGGACACTTCACAAAGAGAATATAATGGCCAATGAGCACATGAAAAGGGGCTCAACATCACTAGTCATGAGTGAAATACAAATTAACACCACAGTGAAGATACCATTGCCTACCCACTTAGTGGTTTAAGTTAATAGGACTACCAAGTGTTAACGGGGATTATGCAAAAGAATATTTGCATTCTATATTCCATTTAAACAATCTGTGATGGAAGTCAGTAGTTTCTTCTTTATTAAGGAGGCATAAGGATTGACTAGTGAGAGACTGTAAAGAACTCCCTGGAGTGATGGAAGTGTTCTGTATCTTGTTTGGGGCGAATATTTAAGATCTGTGCATCATATTGTGCATTTATTATATATACCTCGATAACAAGAAAACAAAATGCTATAAAAGCCAGTTGCGAGCCAACCAAGTGATTGTATTAATGTCTCACTGTTTTTTTACAAGAAAAATAAATTTTGCTTCTCTGTTTCCAGAGAAAGAAAAGTTTTATTTAATTCTTTTATATATTTATGTATGGCATACAAATTATGAAAAGATTATCTAAACAAATTGACTAAAGGTTACTTGTGGGAAAGGGTGAATATTTTCCCTTATTGCATATGCATTTTATTGAGGGAAAAAGGTGATTTTCCATGGTAGGCTCTTCTACTCTGTTCTCTCACCGTTTCTTGTGGTAAAATGTGAACTATGATGTTTTAACAACATAGAGAAGTAATTATACATTGATGAGCTCTTTTTCTCTTCTCGTATTTTTTCTTCATAATGAAATATTTAATATGTATCAAAGAATATATGTAACACGTTACAAAACAGATGCCTCTGCCTCCCTCTTCATTTGAAGTATTTAAGGCTTTTAGCAATCCCTTGCAGAGATAATGTCTATTCTAACTTTTGTATTTTCATTTCCTGTGTGTGTATGTATATATTCCCTTTCATATGTACATATATATGTGTAGGCATACATATATATGTGTATATATACATATATATTTTTATACAATATATTATGGGCTTTTTTAGCTATATAGAAATGTATTATGGTATTGCTCTTTTCATTCAATAATAGATTTCTGTGGTTCATCCATGTTGCTGTATGTAGCTAAAGTTTATTAGTTTACATTGTTATATAATTTTCTATTGTTGAAATATCTTTTTGGTCTCATTTCCTTTCTCATCCTTTGACCCTACCTGTTAAGTCAGCAATATCATCAGTGACTTCCCATGTATGGAATGCTTCTAACAAAGAGTTGTAATTATGACTTGGAAATATAGATGCCATTAGAAATTCTTTCTCTTCCTATAAGCATAGTAAGTTATGTGATTTGCATTTTTATAGTAGGGTATGAATTATATAGTTATAATGACAGCTGCAGGGTAGAAAGTTTTAACACACTAGAATGAAATGTATCTTGGAGACATTTTTGGTATCTGAAGATCCACATGCCCCATATGGTGCCACTGAACCAATGAGTTTGAAGAAAATATTCTTACTGCTGAAACAGCACAAAGTACAAATTACTCTTTTTTATACAAACTTATTATCTTTTCAGCTAAATTTCTATATGAATAATTATATGTATAAATATATTGATTATAAATATAATGTGCTTTATTTAACATGAGATTTTCCTCCACATTCCAATAAAATGGTACTGTATTTTCAAAATTCAAAAGTTGTAACAAAAAGAAGTTGTAGGTCAAAGTTAATAGCAAGTTATAAGATACAAAGCTTAGAACATTGTCATACACTATAAAGAATAACCATAATTCTGATAGGTTTTTTTAGTAGTCCATTTTGATATTAACATTTGTTGTAGTGAAGAGTGTTTAATTTCTCACAGAATATGGTCCTTATAAAAGAACCCCAAAGTACTTACCTAAAAACATAATTTTATATATATTTAAATAGAGCTTATTTTATTAATAACCATAGTGTTATAGTCATTGTAATAAGCTATTTTATTAACTTAAGATAGGCTTAAGATAGTATGATATTTTATATAAATTTAACTTTTTAATATAATTTGTATTAGAGGCTGACTTTTTTCTTTTTTTTTTTTCTTTTTTTTTTTTTTTGAGAGAGAGAATGTGTGTATGAGCAAGGGGCTGGGGGCAGAAAGAAAGAATTCCAAGCAGTATCCCCTGCTTAGGGCTCCATCTCATGACCCTGAGATCCTAATCTGAGCCAAAACCAACAGTCTGACACTCAACAGACCTGAGCCACCCAGGCGCCCCTTATTACATTTTTAACTCATTCAACTAATTAACTTTTTTTAAGTCGTTGATGTGATATCCCTTTAGCTGTTCCACAAATCAGAATCATGGATAAAAAGAGGAAGAGAGGGAGGGATTGGAGGACAAAGTAGATTATTAGAGAAACTTGTTATGACTTCTGTTCCTAAGTGGCATCATACAGAAAGCTTAAATATGCAGTATTATAAGTATCTCATTAAAATGCGGGACAATCAGAGACTGATCTAAAGGAAATCAAAGATAATCAGGTGTTAGGAAGGTCTTTTTAGGTTGCTCTGGTGAGAAAGGACATGGAAGTGAAATAACTCTGATGTCAAGTCAGAGATTTTTTCTCCCTAAACCAGCCTAAAAACTTGACTGAGTTGGTCCTAACAGTAGACTCAAGCTCCTAGAGAAAATAGGCAAACCACTGTTTTTCTGTTGACCAGACTGAGACTCCATTCATCTCTGTATCAAATGGTACGTTGCACATACTTTTTTAGAAGGCTAGATCTCTAATAACAATAACAGTAGTTCTCTGTGAAGCAAATGAAACCCTGGATGAAAGACATTATGCATTTGTTTTCTTGAATGGGAAAGGCATTATGGGGAGTGAAGGCTTATTAACCTCATTTAAAAAAATGGGAGAGGTGGAATTTTATTTTAATAAGTCATGCAGCAAGGAAATTTAAGTTATTGCAGCTCTAGGACAGCAATTACTTAAATATTGACAACTTATACATGTTTTACATGCCCGTTTGCTCTCCTGTTCACTACTGAAATGTAGTTACCATAGCAATGAACACATCACATGGTTCCTGTGCTAGTTCTAAAATAGAGAACAGCAATATGCCATATGAGCCATGCTTATTTTCTACATAAGGACTGCATATACAACTTGAGGCTATTCCATACCCTTCTCAGTGCAGTTAGCTAGCTTGTCATTGATTTAGAAAGCTTTTAAAGTAAAAAGCAATTGGCAAGAGTACATAGCAAGTCTCCAACCTTTCTTGTACTATATGGTATATATTCTTTGCCACTGAGCTAAAAGAACAGCTTTACTAGCTTTGACCAGCAGGGACTCTGCTATTGTATATTTATCCAAATATCTTCTACTGGAATATCACTACCACTCAGAAGATTAGACAGGAGGGGCATATATACTATTCGTGGAAACATTTTCTTAGTCTTATTGACCAATCCTTAACCAATCTGAGCTTTTCTCCTACTGTTTCCTTTTATGTATCAAGATTTAAAGAAAATAGGATTCTTTTGAGAATTTGAGGAAAGGAGGATGCCAGGCACAGTTGGAGATATGCTATTAGTTCCCTTTTAGGACCATTATTGCTCTATAAGATTTTAAGTATAGGTTACACAGCAGTGTATCTATAGAAAAAGACTTGAGATTTCTGTGATTGGTGCTGTCAGGTCCCCACTTCAGCATTACTCTTGCATTCTTTTAGAGTATGTATAGACTGTCAGACCTCAAGAAATAAAACAGGAGCATACCCCTATTACTGTGGATCTTACATATTTATGTGAAATAGTCCCAAGTGCTATGACATGTTAGTGAATGATGCTACTCTGTAACTATTTCTAACATGTATAAAATAAGGAAAATAAATTTCAGTTGAGCTGCCAGTTATACTACACCTATTGTCACTAAAACTACAAACTAAAATTTTTAAATATTGTGTATGGAAACTACTAGAAACAGCAGCACTATAGATAGTGGATGACTCCAGTGCTTTGTTCCCTCATTACCTTATACTCTTGACTGAATTTTGTAAGAGGTAAGTCACAGGTCTTCACACACAAATTAGTAAATTTAAGCTAAATAGGGATATATATTGGGCTGCCTCCTGCTATGTTGTTTGCTTCATATTTGTGTTTGCTTTTTCATCCCCTTTACAATTTAAAAAACATGTAATTTAGTATTACGTAAACTATGTTAGGGGCACCTGGGTGACTCGGATGGTTAAGTGTCAGACTCTTAATTTCAGTTCAGGTCATGATCTCAGGGTCCTGGTATTGAGTCTTGCATTAGGCTCCACGTTCAGCAGAGAGTCTGCTTGAGGATTCTCTCTCTCTCCTTGCTCCTCTCCCTGCTCGCTCTCACTCACCCTCTCTCTCAAATAAATAAATAAATAAATAAATCTTCTAAAAAAAAAAAAAAACTATGTAATATGGGTACTTTTATATCCAGATAATTTACAACAAAGTAGAACAAATGACCAGAGATGTCATTAAAATCTTGTACTTGAACCTTATTTTTTTTTCTTGGTCATTATTTAAAAATTATAAACTACACTGATGAACATAGGGGAAGGGAAAATAAGATAAGATAAAAACAGAGAAGAAGGCAAACCACAAGAGACTCTTAACTATAGGGAATAAACAGGGTTGCTGGAGAAGTAGTTGAGTGTAATTGCTAATTGGGTGATGGGCATTAAGGAGGGCACTTGATGTAATGAGCACTGATGAATCACTAAATTCTACCCCTGAAACTAATAATAACTCTATATGTTAACTAGAATTTAAATAAAATCTAAAAATCTTTTTTTATTTAATTAAAAAGAAATAGATAAAAGACTTTCTAAAAAGAAAGATTGTACATTGCAGAAAGGAAACTCATTTGTAATCCCACCACATCTCATAGTGAGACAATCTCTTAGTTTTCGCTATGCTCTTCCAGATTATTTTTTATTATAAAAAGTATTTAAAACATTTCTTTTGAGAGCATACTATACTTCTGCGTTGCATTTTTTTCTAACAAAAAACCTAGTCACTTTTCTTGTTAATAAAGACTATATTTTCCTTATTTTTATAATAGTATTATTATATGCCTGTACCATAGTTTGTTCTCATATAGGCTATTGGGATGTTTTCTATTTTTTGTTATTGTAAATAATTTAGTGCTATGTTAATATATGTCTGTGTACCCTTATGTAAATTTTTCTGTAGGCTCAATTTTTAGAACTGTAATTTCTGATTCTTATGAAATGAATATTTTAAATTTTAATAAATTTGTCTAATTCCCGAGAGTTTCTACCAAATCATATCCCTAATTTAAATGTGTGTTGTTAAGCTTTGCTGAAGTGATCAATTTTAAATGACATCTCATTGTTTTAATTTGCATTTCTAGAGTTATTGTTGAAGTTTCACATATTTTCATGTTTCCAAGCCATTTGTCTTTTCATCTTCTGTTTGCTCCTTTTGTCCATCTTTCTTTTGGATGGTTCAATTTTTTCCTAACTTTTTTGTGTGTTTCCTTTTTTTGTTCACTAGAAAAAAATTCCTACCTAACTTGTAAATATTTCTTCCAGCTTGTATTTTGTCCTTGTTTTTGGTGCTTTCTGGTATATAGAGGTTTTTAATCTGTATATAGTTAGATTTGTTAGTCTTGTTTTATAGCTTCTAACCTTTATTAATTTTGAACTGTACATTTCATATGGGTCTCATGTACATATTTGTTCACTTGTTTACAGAATCTAACCACATCTGAGTCCTATAGTATATCAGGTGCCTGCTAGATGATGAGTCAATACTCTATGTACAGTCTAAGGACATAATCATATTTGCAACAATGTTGTAGTGTAGCAACAGATCAAATTATCTAGAATGGTTAGCAGGCACTTCTGAATGTTGCTGTAAGGTAAATTAACATAACATGACCAAATCCTCTAGAATTATCAGCAACTACTTTTAAATATTGCTATAAAGTGAAAGTAATGTGTAACATGTAAAGCAAAAGTAAAAAGCTACATATAACAAACAAGTAGTCTGTCCTTTTTTGAAATTCAGTTAGTCTTTTATGTGTCTTAATATTTACTTAATTTTGTGGCTTATATATCTACACCTTTCCTTATTATATTATGAAAGACATGGCTACTGGCATTTCACACAGAGCAGAAAAAAAATCCTTTATATAAAAGCCAAACTACAATTATCCTCATTCTATATACTGTTCTAGAAATTATTCAATCAACAAATATTTATTGAGTACCTGTTTTATTGCTAAACTCTTGCAAGGAAAAGAAGTGGTGGAATTTTTTTAAAATTATGGGGCTCGAACTCATGACCCCGAGATCAGGAGTCCCATGCTCCACTGACTGAGTCAGCAGGTGCCCTGTAATTTTTTTTTTCTTAATGTGTGAGTTATGAGCCTATCTTCAAAGAGTTCATGATGATCTAGTTTAGAATACGTAACATAAGTACTTTAAAAGTTAAATGATGGGGCGCCTGGGTGGCTCAGTCAGTTAAGTATCTGACTCTTGATTTTGGCTCCGGTCACAATCTCAGGGTTGTGAGATTGAGCCCCGTGTTGGACTTCATGCTGGGCATAGAGGCTGTTTAAGATTCTTTCTCTCCTCTCTCTCCTCTCTCTCTCTCTCTCTCTGCACTCCCCCATCCCTAAAAAAAAAAAAAGTTAAATCATAAAATAAATTATAATTACCCAATGACATATAAAGGCCCCTTCCCCAAACCAAAATAAGACAATAGAAAAAAACCTGTCTTGTCTCTTCTGGAGCAGTAGTCAATGATATTGTGATAGCATCGTGTGGTGACAGATGGTAGGTACGCTTGTGGCGAGCACAGCATCAAGTATAGACTTGCTGAATCACTGTGTTGTAACATTGCATGTCAATCAAACTTTAATTTTAATAAAATGATATTTTTTAAAAAAGAAATCATCAAGAAACCTGAATATGGCCAGTTTACAAGTACACAGAATGCACAGTCATCTGAGAGTTTATGAATTTAAATCTGCTTTTTCCACCACTTGCCAGTTACTCCTTTGTGTTAAACCTTTCACTCTTATTAAAGTTGAAGTACCTTCTGGAAATTTTAGCATTCTAAATGTTGGCAAGTATTACCACAGTGTGAATAAGTTTAAGATTCTTTCCTCATCTCAATTTTGGACAGAAGGTAACAGACAATGAGAAGACTATTAGTTTGAGGTAAAGGAAGAAGATGAACAGTGCAAATCTGGGGATAGGGCATCAAAGATAACCTTTGAACACCTCAAAGTTTCCTCTGAATATAGACTTCATCTGCCCAATATACATGTGTCTACTTTTCAGCTCCACTCATCTTTTTTTAAGATTTTATTTATTTATTCATGAGAGACACAGGCAGAGGGAGAAGCAGGCTCCATGCAGGTTGCCCACTGTCGGACTTGATCCTGGGTCTCCAGGATCACACCCTGGGCCGAAGGCAGAGGCTAAACTGCTGAGCCACCCAGGCGTCCCTCAGCTTCACTCATTTTATTGAAATTGATGGGAATTGTTAAAATATTTAAAAGCATTTCCTGTTTATATAGCATCATTATATGAGTCAGAGTTAGAGAAGCAGAACCAGTAGATATAGACATAGGAATTTGTTACAAGGAATTGGCTTATACAGTTCTGGAGGCTAACAAAGCAAACCCAAAATCTTGTCAAGAAAGGAAGATCATAAATAGGTTGAAACCCTGTGGACATAAGCTGGTTAGTCTCTCAGCTCAGGGAAAGCCTAAGCTCTTTTATAGGGTTCACCAAGCCCATGTGGGATAATCTCCATTTGATTAACTTAAAGTCAACTGATTAGGGTATATAATTACATTTGCAAAATTCCATCACAACAGCAGCTAGATTAGTGCTTAATTGAGTAGCTGGGGAAGATAGTTCAGCCTAACCAAGTGGACACATTTGGGGGGAAAAAAAGCCATCATCATCCTTTAGGCATCATTTAAACAATAATTCTTTCCTTGATCATAATTCACAAAAAAATACCTCTGCTGCAAATGGTAATTCCACAAATATTTTCATTTAATGTAATCATACTACAGTAACCCCAGGTCACACTCAGAAAATAAGCTTTGTCCGTGGTCATAAAACAAGACTTAGAACTAGAAGGGTCAGGGATGCCTGGATGGCTCAGCAGTTGAGCCTTTGCCTTCGGCTCAGGGCGTGATCCCGGGATCCTGGGATTCCAGGATCAAGTCCCACATCAGGCTTCCCACAAGGAGCCTGTTTCTCCCTCTGCCTGTGTCTCTGCTTCTCTCTGTGTGTCTCTCGTGAATAAATAAATAAAATCTTTAAAAAAAAAAAAAAACTAGAAGGGTCCTAACTTTAAGAGACCATCTGAATCTATCCCTTCATTTAACAGTTATAAAATCTGAAGTCCATTAAAAACCGTCAACTTAATTTTTGTTTTTTAATACCACAAAAGGAAATACCTCACTTAGGAATATATTTTAGTTGACTTAGGCTTTCACCTGAGGCCCTATAAGAATCATCTAAGAAAAAAAAAAAAAAAAAAAAAGAATCATCTAAGAAAGTGGGTGGAATACTGAAAGTACTCCATTTTCAGTTATATTAAACTAGTTGCCACTTTAGATTCCTATTCTATATGAGAGATCTTGACATATAGAAATATGTTTCTTAGGGTACAAAACTGAAAATCTAGATATATAATGAGTTTTGTATACATTATCAGAATGAATTTTGTACTCTTTGAAGGGTTCAAAACATGTTCTAAGAGGTCTTGTATTTGTGACAGTTTTACCCTTTCTCCATTGCCTTGCCTCCCAACTTTACCTAATAATTCTTTATAATGGATCCCTAAAGTTTGCCCTCTGATATTATGGTCTACAGTTAGGTTCAAGTGACATTTAGCTATGAGGGGGTTTTTTTTTTTGTGATTAGTCATTTGTATCTGATGTTCTTGAGCACTTGCACAAATTTCTTACCATTAAAGGTCCCTAAAAAAAACATTTATTAATACAGAAAATATTTAAATGCCTGCTATGTGCCAAGCACTTACTTCTCCTGATAAAACAGTGAACAAAATAGATAGTCTAGGAGGAAAGTAAGATAGTGAAACACCAGCATTAATTGTGGAGAATATCATCACAGGAGAAGTATAAAGATACAATTCATGTCTTCTTTATGGCCCATTGCCTGACACATAGTACATACCTAATAAATGCTTTTTGAATAAATAAGGGCTATATGGCATTTTAAAGGAGTCTAGGCTTCTTAAAAATATGTCTATCAGGTACTTTGTACACAACTAGGGTAAGTACAACAGGTAGAAAAGCAATAAAAAAAAGTTCTGATTTGGGAATGGATCCAAGGACTAGAGTATATTGGAATAGGTGCAAATCCATTTCCACTGATTAACAATTTGTCTCATTTTCTTTAGAGATGGTCTTATTCTCCTTGTCAGTGACCTTTAACCTTTGTTTAAAATTAGTGCATCAGTTTGTGCTAATTGGAATTGCCAGTGACCAAGTGAATATGACATATCTATAAAAGAACAGAGAAAATTAGGTCTTTATTATGTTACTGCATCACTAATCCAGGCTTCCAGCTAAATGCCAGAATATAAATTAGATCCCTTATCAAATGTGGCACATAAAATTTTAGGATCCTTTTTAGTGTAGTACATGTGCTTTCAATAAATGCCTGCTTTGGCAAGAAATTAAATCAGTGTTCTTTGTGTCAAGTACACTTGCATTATATTTTATACTCTATAACTTTAAAACTGTCCTTGCAAACCAGGTCAAGGGCAAAATTAAATTTCGTTTCTGGATTTAGTTTTACATTCAACAAATACCATTTTTTCTTTGGTTATATTGTGTTATGGGTATTTGCTTTATTTTGTTTTTTCACTTAGAACAAAGTTCAGAATCCATAACACTGTCTCTCTACTATTCTCCTGCCACATTGGCCTATTTTCAGTTTTTAAAACCATTGAACTCTTTCACCTGTCCTCTAAAGCTCTTTGCAAATGCTCTTCCCTCTGCCTTGACCTATTTTTTCCCCGCTATTCAGTATTATTCACCCAGTTAACTCTTAATCATTCTTTAAGCCTCAACTATCATTCTCTTTGAGATTCCCTCTTCATCCACACCACCAACCAACTTTAAAATACAGTTTTAAACATCTCCCTTAATATTACTATATTACTAATTCTTAGCAATCCCTGGCATATAGTGGGTGCTTATTAAGTGAAAGGATAGCTTAATATATTGAGTACTTACTGTGTTCTAGTCACTATAAAATCCCCTCAAGGGGCAGCCCGGTGGCTCAGCGGTTTAGCACCGCCTTCAGCCCAGGGTGTGATCCCAGAGACTCAGGATCAAGTCTGGCTTTGGGCTCCCTGCATGAAGCCTGCTTCTCCCTCTGCCTGTGTCTCTGCCTCTCTTTCTCTCTCTCTGTGTGTGTGTGTGTGTCTCTCATGAATAAATAAATAAATAATCTTTAAAAAAATCCCCTCAAGGAACTTTCTCAAGTCTGAGTTTCAAAGGCCCATGTTACTTTGTAAATGACATACTTGCTTTCACTTTAGGAGACAAAATTAACAGTTCTGAGTGAAATAAGTATAAAAGATAAAAGGATATACATTTATATAAATGCATGTATACAAATGTTTGTGTATGGCAAGTTGCAAAGTAAAGTGAATATTTTACTGTGGTTACTGTCAAGAAATCTTGTAAAGCTACTATTTTAGTTAATACTGTTGTACAGTAATTTCCTAACAAGTATGTCTAGAAAAACAACCTGTTTCACATATCAACTTCCCCATGCATTTCTCTGCTGTCTGTATCTTTGCCTTCTAATAGTTCTTTGCTTAGAATCAAAAGTTAGAATCTCTGAAATCTCCCAGAAAAGACTGTTTAAATTAAATGAGTCCATCAAGATTTGGAGGAAAGCGATTTGAAAAAAAGAAAATATATTACATTCTACCTTTAATTTTCAAAACCTGAAAACGAATGGTATCTCATCTATTCTTTTTGATGTGCATGTGCCCCAGTCCTGTGATTTCCTTAGCATCCTATAATAGTTTTTGCTTTTATGCTTTTGGTGTTTTTCTTCCCAAGATGCTCTTTCAAGGTCCAACACAGAAATCCTGTTTCTTTAACAAACTTTTCCTGACTAATCCTATTCTATTTTTTTTTTACTCTGAATTTTTTCACCATGTTAGTATATATTTCTCAACTTTTGTACACTATCCTATCATATATTTAGTCAAATGTACATTTTTTTCTTGCAAATAGCCTTTTTGTATGTGTGTCTTTGCTGTGTTCTTGCTCCTTAATCTCACATGACCCACACACAGCTCACGTCACTTTAATCTTATTTTCCTTGAATTAAACGAAATACAAATTTAAATCCCTCTCCTGGGGAATTAAATATGTCATTACTGGGGTACTTTCCTTCACCTCCTTGGGGTTCTGACAAAGTAAAACATTTGCGTACATACACACACATACACACACACACACACACACACACATGCTGAATCTTCTGTCCCCATTAGCTCTACAGAGAGACCAGTGTTATCCCTTAAAGATCATCAGCTGTGCTGTGTCTTGGAATGTGAGAATCTTGGCCAAAGCTGGTAGCTATAATAGCTTAGATATGACTTCCTCTATTCAATATTTTCTGTTGGTCCTTCAAGATTGACATTTTATGGGGCACCTAGATGACTCCATCAGTTAAGTGACCAACTCTTGGTTTCGGCTCAGGTCATGATCCTGGGGTCATGGGATAGAGCCCTGTTTTGGGCTCCACACTCAGCACAGAGTCTGCTTGAGATTCTCTCTTGCCCTCTCCTCTGCCCTTCCTCTCATGCACTCTCATGCACTCGTGCTCTCTCTCTCATTCTCTCAAATAAACAAAATCTTTTTTAAAAAGAGAGAGATTGACTCTTTTCCTTCCCTATTTTGTCCTCAAAGACCCTAAGAAAATTGCTTAGTAGCATGAGCAAAAAAGGTATATAGACCTTGTAGCGCCCTAAATTATTTAAAATATGGTTTAAAGGCCTGGGAGTCTGGGACACCTGGGTGGCTCAGTGTCTGCCTTTGGCTCAGGTCATGATCCTGAAGTCTGGGGATCAAGTCCCCCATTGGGCTCCCTGCGGGAAGCCTGCTTCTCTCTCTGCCTATGTCTCTGCCTTTCTCTCTGTGTTTCCCATAAATACATACATACACATACATACATACATACATTTATATACCTTTAAGAAAAAAAAAGGCCTGAAAATCTGAAGGTCAGGTGAAAATAAAAGGATTGAAAAGAGAAAAGTTAGAGCCTGGAAAGTCAAATTTTAGGTCTTAGGATTCAGCCTGGCTCCAGTAGTGCTCCAGGAACATTACTGTATCTTTAACATGTGCTTGTTGAGTTGATGAAACAGTATTTGCATAACTATTCCCTACAACTGAATTATGAGAGTTAAAGATTTTAACAATTCAAGATTACTGCCTATGATACTGGTGATCTTTTATACAAGTGGTCATGTCAAAAACAAAACATAAACCTTGTTTTAGGAAGAGGAGCAATGTTACAAGACTCCACTTGCAATTCTAGTTTTCAGATTAATGAATATGATAAAATTAAGATGGAATAAAAATTTTAGGAGACAGTTAAATAAAATCCAAATTGGATGTGGAATAAAGGCCAAATTGTTATTTTCAGTCATGTGGTGCATATTTCCATATGTTCTGAAAATCCTCAAGAACTTGGCACAAAGTTCTGCTGAAATAATTTCTTCTTCTTAAATGACAGGTGCCTCATCTTTTATTGTACTATTAATTCAGAATCCCATCAAGTAAGAAAATGCAGAACATAAAGGATAAATTTATAAGCATTTCCCTAACTTTAGCCATAGAATCATTACTTTCTATTTCCTTCCTCTCCTTCACCTTCTGGCCTCCTTATGTCTTTATTTTCTCCTTCTTTTCGTTTTAACCACAATCACTTCTCTATCAGATGGTTCTTGTTTCTACTTCTGAATACATTTAAATGCCATTTATAAAATCATAAATTATTATTGAATTTATGTTTAAAAATCTAATGGGATTCAGCAGTAGTTTGAAACTGCAATATAATTATTAAATGTGGGTTTTAATACCAGTGATGATTCACATTTTCCAACCTCCATATTTTACAATTTGTTTTTCTTGGCAAGGGTATAAGTATCCATGAATAAGGCGAAAGGTTTCTTGAATTTTGGCTTTTAAAGAAGGAATGAATCTTTTACTGTCTTCTAAAAAGTTACTTTACCATTTACAAAAAGATACAAGCAGTAGAAAATGACAGATACTTAAATCTATTCACTGATTTATGCCAGTTAGAGTCGCTGGACTTTTTGCTTCTGAAACCCTCCCTGATAGGAGGCTGTCTGTGGTTGTTAGGGACCTTCCAAAAAGTCATTTTTATGGTCATTGAATTTTAGAATTAGAAGAACTTCAGGAATTATTAGAGGCTTCTCATTCTCGAGATGTGGAATCTGAGAAAGACAGTTTGTGTCTTGCCCAAAGTCACATGAGAGGTAAAGTAAGAGACAAAGCAAGAATTGGAAATCAAGTTTCTTGATTCCAGCTCTAGGACTGTTTTTATACTATTATTTTATGAACATGGAAAGCAAGCTGATTGTTTACCTAAAATTCATTATATTTTGTGTATCTTAGAACTTGTCATTTCTTTTTAAAAGATTTTTAAAGATTTTTTTTATTTATTTTAAAGAGAGAGATTGTGAACAGGGGGATGAGCCAAGGGGTATGGAAAAAGAATCTCAAGCCTACTGTCCACTGAGCGTGGATCCCAATGTGGGACTTCATGTCACAACCCTGAGATCATGACCTGAGTCGAAACTAAGAGTCAGATGCTTAACCAACTGAGTCACCCAGGAGCCCCAGAACTTTTCATTTCTATGCTTTATTCTTTGAGTTAAAATATTTTGTATTAGTCATCTGTTTTCTGATTTGCCATCTAAGAATCATTTGTCTTCCCTTTTCTATCCAGTCCACATAATACTGCTATGTAAGCTAATCTTTCTAAAATGTGGTCCTAACTATGCCACTTACCTGCTCAAAAACCTTAATTATCTCTCACCTCTTCAATCTGCCTACCACATAATTAAATGAATTAATAAATCCATTGTCCTAACTTATTAAAGACTAACACTGCCTTTCAAATCTTAGTGCTTTCTGCTCTTCTACTCATCCCTTATGATCCAGCCAAATTGGACCACTTGCTATTCTCAGAATACATCTTTCATTTTCTATACCTTTGTGTCCTTCTTTATTATGTCTTCACCTAGATTTTTACCTATCTTTCTAGGTTTATATCAAATTCTGGAGCACTTGACTGGCTCAGTCAGTAGAGCATACAACTCTTGATCTTGGGGCTGTGAGTTCAAGCCCCATGGTGGGGCAGGGTTTACTTAAAAAAAAAAAAAAAATTCCCTTCCACTATAAAGCCTTCTTTTGTTCTCTTTCCTTTTAATTTCAATTGTAGCCTGCTACACTCGGACTTTAGTTTTTGCTTTCATCTTAATTATTCTTATTTTTGGTTAATCAGATGAGTTTAGCAGGGTGCCATATAACCGTGGAAATAAGTGATATCTAATATGTTCATTGGTTGCTAAAGTTCTTGAAACAGATGGAAGATAGTTATTACCACCCTTTTTTATTCCTACAACAGATAATCAAAAATCTGCCCAGATCATCACAACCAAGAGAAGTCCTACAAGTATATATTAGGATTTATTTACTGGAGAAAATAGAAAGGCTTCATTTTAAATTTGTGAAGTGTACCATAGTAACTTATTGCTGGTTATAAGCTCATTTAGAAATGTAAACTTACATTTACAGAAGTCTAAATGTAAATCTAAATTTACATACTGTAAATTTTCTAATTATCTTGCATGTCAGCAAAGTAAAATAGTAGCTTGTCATAAAAGTGCTTAGTTGGTAACTTACCAAGTCCTCAGACTGAATCATGTTTACTATTTACCCCGTTACTTAATCTGTATGTAGGGTGTTTTATGCTTTTTGTTTAGTTAACTTGTTCGTTTGTTTTTTTGCTGTTCTTGCCCACTTCTATCATAAATCTTTTGACACTTATCTTTATATTGTACTCTGATACCCAGTATCGTCCAGTGATGTCTGGGCTCTATATATCTTTGAAATATAATTATAGTTTTAAAATTCAGAATAAGGGGCACGTGGGTAGCTCAGTAGTTGAGCATCTGCCTTTGGCTCAGGTCGTGATCCCAGGGTTCTGGGATCAAGTGCCACATCAGCTCCCTGTGGCAAACCTCTGCTTATGTCTCTGCCTCTCTGTCTCTGTGTCTCTCATGAATAAATAAATAAAATATTTTTAAGTAAAATAAAATTCAGAATAGGATATTCTTTTAGGAAAACTATCACCCTGATTATTTGTGTATTACTTGGAAGTGAGGCAAATGCCAACATCCTTTATGGTAACTTTCCAGAGCAGGACAACTGCAGATATGGCCAAGATATGAATTGTATAAATACTCTCACAGAACAGAGCAGACCAGCAGTTTATGAAATATTTAGCCAAATTTTAGATTTCATTCTTGAAAATCTCAATACTCATACATACAAAGATCTTTTCCCTTTTTAAATAACATTCTTTTGATCAGTTTAACTGATTCCAGTGCACATTTATTAATCATACTACATGCAAGGCAGGGTCCTAGGATAAGATATAAAACCCGGTTCTCAAGAAGCTCATAAACTAGGAAAGAAAATAGACCATGTAAATAAATTATAACGTGATGCAAGAAATAGCATAATAGAGGCATATACAAAGCACTAAGTCAATGAACTCTGATCCCCAAAACAAAGTATGAACACAAGAAATCAAGTCAACATAAATCTACTGCAGAGGTATTTCTTCTTTGCTTAATGTAGGCAAGTGCTTTGTCTTTATCATTTGATAAATCAACAAGGATTTATTATCCTGTGCAGAGCAATATGTTAGATGCTTTGAGGATACAAAGTGAGAAAGAATTTTTGCACTAAGAATTTATAATCTAGTAGGAGAGATAAACTGTCTATACAAATAACGGTGTTTCCAGTATGCACATAATTGCCATAAGAAAAATCTTTACAAATTGCACAAAACTCTTCTGCAATGCAGAAAGCCACTTCTGGAGATAGGGAAAGGAGAGACCATGAACAATTCAAGAAGGCTTCCATTAAGCAGAAGATGGCTGAACTAACCCTGGAGGGATTGGTAGGATTTTGACAAGGGTGGTTGAAGGATATTCTAATTCATTTAGTGCCTACATGTGCAAGGTAGCATGAAGGCAAAAAAGCCTGGGGCATGTTCAGAGAATAGCAAGTATTCTAGTTTGAGTGGCATCTGGTACATGTATAAGGGAGTAGTAAAGGATCAGGCTAGACAGGAAAAGTAGGGACACTTTATGGAGGACCTTTGAAAGTTAGGCTATGGAACTAGGACTTTTATCAGGAAGCAGTAGTAGATAGCTTTTTGGGCAAAGGCTAATTGAAGTTGATATTTAGGAATCTAATGCTGGAATCTAATGGTCATGTGCAAGGATACATTCAAGCTGAGAGTCACTGGTACTAAAGACTGGTTAAGTGACTATATAATCTAGGCAAGAGGTAGTACAGGACTGACCTAGGGTTGTGTTGGTAGGAATGGAAACAGAGTTCCAGATATTATAGGCCTTATAGTTGGTAGAATTTGAAACCATCAGAGGCAAAGAGAAAGTGTCAAAGGAACTCTGAAAGTGAGACAGAATATATGATGATGATAGTAAATCAAAGTAGTAAAGGAAACTACCCTCCCAAAAATGTAAAGAGAGAACAGATCAGAAAATCAGTAACTGAATTCTAGAGAAAAATTGTCTTTAGGGAATTTAACCAATGAGAAAGACGATAAGCAACATTAAAATAAGAGAAGAAAGGGAAAGAAGTGATTGGGTGGCTCAGTTAAGCCCCTGATCTTGACTTCAGTTCAGGTCATGATCTCAAGGTCATGAGATTGAGCTCTGCATAGGTTCCGGCTCAGCCTGGAGTCTGCTGGAGATGCTCTTTCCCTCTCCTCCTGCCCCTCCCCCCACTATCTCTCTGTCTCTAAAATAAATTAAATCTTTTTTTAAAAAAGGAAGGGAAAGAGGATAGGTGACCAAAAAGTTGGGAGGAGAATTTCTAGGAGAGTGTAGAAAATTCAAACTCTGAAATATCAGTTAAGTCTCATTTCTCATCTATTAAATTATGCATTGAAATTGGGAAATCCAAACAAAAAGAATTTGAATGTACAGGAGTAAGTTGGGGGAAATTGTCCAAAGACCCAAAGGAGGTGAAATATTTACTCAAGAAATGAAGAAATTGGCAATGCAAAGATATTTGGAGAGATTGAAACTAACCCTCCGAAAGACTAGAAGGAAATGAGTACTCATTTTATTTTTTAAAATAATTATTACTAAACTTTACACTATGCAGAAATCCTTCTTTCCTCAAGAAAAGCAATTAAGTCCTATTCAAAAAAGTCAAGAGGAAAGGCTAAGATTAGTGAGAACACAGTCTCTGAAATGGATGTATATAGAAGCCAACTTGTAATACAATGTACAATAAGTCAAAATTGCTGTTAACAAAATCCCATGTTAGCCCAATCACTTTATAACATTCAGTGTAATAAAAATGCCAGTATTTTGTTACTAGCTCTGTGCTGTATTACCTTCAATTACCAATGTGTTGTTGATACCCAATGAAAACTCATCCTTTGTCATGGAGACTCCTAAACTCCACAGGCAAGCACTAAGATTGGATAATGTGTTCTTCCAGATTCTGACGAGAGGTAAAAAGATAGACATTTCTTGAATTCTAGTTTTTAGACTAAAATAATTGTCTCCCATTTCATTATCAGATGCAATATGAGCTTTTCAGAAATATTAATCTTTTTAAACCTATTTCTTTTTCATATAGCAAGGGTAGGTGAAATCACACTTTCCATCTAACATTTATTGAGTACCCTGCTACATTCTCTGTTGAGTGTTTTCTACCATTTTTCTGTGATTTTTTTTTTAATAGCCTGACTTGTGCACTTGGCTAATTTCTTTTTCATGCATATTGGATTTTTTTCTTTGACTTCTTTGTAGTTTTTGTTTTTTTCCTGAAGAGACCTTTGTTGATCATTACTTCCATGTTATCCTAGCTACTTCCCAATGGCCATTGTGAAATTTTAAGTTTGTTTATATGTTGGACTTCTTTCTAAAGCACACATAATTATTATCTGTCAGCTAGCAAGAAGGAAGGAAATGATACTGGTTATTGGTAATAATATTGCTTATTGGATATTTGAATGTGATGTTTTATATACATATCCATAGGTTAAAATTCAGACCTGAGGAGAAATTATGTTTTTCTTGTTTGGTTGGTTTTTTTCTACTAGAGAGAGGAGACTAGATGCTTTTTTGTTTTTACTATATTTTGTTATTAAATCACAATGTAGTCCTATAAATTCCTTTTTTTACTTAGTCTAGTAACATTTTGGACTATGAATATTAATATTCTGTCGTCTTCCTCAGCAGACAGGAGATCCAAGGAGTAGGGAAGTTTTTGTGATAGGTCCAAACCTAAGATCAAAACAACTAGAAACTGATGATCTCTGTATTCTTCTGACATATCTCACACCTTACCCTCACCACTTTGCTCACAGTAAGGTTCATAAAAACAACTCTGCCTGTCCAGTTGTCCAAATCTGTGTTTTATGTATTGTTTGCATTTTATTTTTACCTACTTTCTAAAAATTATTTTTTTACAACTTCCAAACTAGAATAAGTTGAGCCATTAGCATGATCCCAGGGAATGGGCTTTATAAGCAGTGGTATCACAACTTGACAGTTTGGGATTGGGAAGGATCATGCATGGAATATGGAAAATATAAAGGATATTGGTACACCTTTGAACTGAGAGAATCCTTAGGCAGTTAACAAGAATGCTAATCTCTCCCCACTGGAGATCTTCCTTTTGTCTAATGCTTAGCATGGGGTCCATAATGCCTTTCTTGTTGACCTGCATGTATATTTATCTAAGTTCTTAAGAATTGGTTATTTAGCTGACTTTTATTGTCCTTTTTTTTTTTAACATAGGTGCTTTGAGTTTTAGGTTGTTGGTTTTTTTTTCCCAGTGATTGAAAGAAATAAGACCTGTCAAAAGATGCACATTTTACTTATCTTAAGGCTAATAAGCTAGAGCCTACTCTCCATAGGGCCTTCAATTCTTCATTGGTAACTTAAGAAAAAAATACATAAATATCCTAATAGCATAACTCAGGGGTCAGCAAACTTTTTCTGTAGAAGTCCAGTTAGTATGGTCTCTGTTGAGCTAGTTAACTCCGCTGTGGTAATAAGCAGAGACAATCCTAGACAACATGTAAATGAATGAGCATTGCTGTGTTCCAGTAAAACTTTATTTATAAAAACAGGCAATGGGCTGAATTTGTCTTACAGGCTGTGGAACTTGGGCACAAAGTATTGATCATACATTATAATAGATCCCTCTATTGGGTGAAAGAGAGGATCAGGGAAAACATTTTTTAAAAAAAGGAAAGATGGGGATGCTCAGCAGTTGAGCACCTGCCTTCGTCCCAGGGCATGATCCTGGAGTCCTGGGATCGAGTCCCACATTGGGCTCCCTGCATGGAGCCTGCTTCTCCCTCTGCCTGTCTCTGCCTCTCTCTCTGTGTGTCTCTCATGAATAAATAAAATCTTTGAAAATTAAAAATAAAATCAATAAAAATAAAAATTAAAAAAGAAAGATGTTAATTACCTACCTGGAGCTTTCTAGTTGGTAATCTAAAAAAAGCAAGAGGGGTAGCCCCGGTGGCAGCGGTTTGGCGCCACCTGCAGCCCAGGGTGTGATCCTGGAGACCCTGGATCGAGTCCCACATCAGGCTCTCTGCATGGAGCCTGCTTCTCCCTCTGCCTGTGTCTCTGCCTCTCTCTCTCTGTGTCTCTATGAGTAAATAAATAAAATCTTTAAATATATATGTGTATATATTTATATATATATATATATATATATATATATATATATATAGCAAGAAAATGACAATTATATAGGATATGTAAAGTAAAAATGGGTTTAGAACTAGAGTTATTCTTCAGAGGGCTTCAATTATAGATTACTGATAGAGTGTTTATGATTTAATGCAGCAGCTCCAAGTATAGGAACCATATCCTTTGTACAATAATATGCAAAAAGCAATGTATGAGATGCTTAGGATAAGTGATCAATCTGATTTGTCTTTGGCTTGGTCATAAACTGTTTTAACCAATAAATGGAGAACTGCAGATTTGTTAACGTGCCAGGATATTTTAAGATATGTACTTTAAGACGGATCCACATTGAACCTCTGCTGGACTAATGGAGTAAGCGAGACCAGATTTATCTTCTTCCTTAAATAACCAGACAAAATATATAAAACAACAGTCTCCAGACATTAGACAACAGGCAGCACAAGACAGTGATCCCTCAGAGAAGGTCAACAAATGAGAAAATCCTACAATTGCCATAGCATTCCATTTAGACAGAGTTTCTAGTCTACAATGTGAGAAGGGGCTCCCAAACCTAGAGGTCCAACTGAACTGAAAGAGTTAAGCACTGAAGGATGCCAAGATGGCTAGAATTTATAGCAAACAGAGACGCCTGGGTGGCTCAGGAGTTGAGCCCCTGCCTTTGGCCCAGGGCGTGATCCTGGAGTCCTGGGATCGAGTCCCACATTGGGCTTTTTGTGGGGAGCCTGCTGCTTCTCTGCTTCTCTCTCTCTTTCTCACTGTCTATCCGAATAAATAAGTAAATAAAATCTTTTTAAAAAATTTACAGGAAAGAATTCCAGAAAAAAGTACAGAGATAAGGCACACACACTAAATATCTGCAGAGAGTTCCCTAGAGTCTTCAGCTGAATACTGATCAGGATATGTGTATGAGGAAAGTATACAAAGTGAAGGATGAAACATTGGAAAGAAGCAGAGAGATTATTCTCCCAAGTTCACACGGGCTGATAGCAGTTTCTGTCCCCACTAGCCAGAGTGGAGAAACTGCTAATGAATGGGTTATTTTATTGAGTAGTCAAAAAGATTATATCAATAGGGTACCAGGTTTGCTCTAGATTAAAGGCTGCTCTCATTTAACCTACCAAAGCTTAAAACTAAGCCTAGAAAGGATCAAACTATTTCCAAGTAACCTGAATTTCAGAATAAACCTCAAAAATGTGTAAAGTAGTAGAAAATATCCAGCACCCCAAAACGTAAAATTCATAATGTCTGGCATCCAGTCAAAATTATTGAGAGGCAAAGATGCTGGAAAATGCAACCCAAAATGAGGAAGAACATCAATCAATAGAAACAGGTTTAGAAATGGCACAGATGTTGGAATTATTTGACAAAGATTAACATTTTTAAATATATTCTGTATTTCAAGAAGATAAAGCATAAGCCTTAAGAAGAGACTATATACATATATACATATATATGTATGTATTTGTATGTATGTATAAAGATTGAACTTCCAGAGAGGAAGAATGCACTGGATGAAATAGACATTGCAGAAGAAAAAAATAGTAACTAGTGATCTATAGGACAGCATCAGAAGCTATTCAAAATTAAACACTGACAGAAAATAATAGTCTTTGAAAAAACAAACCATGCATGAATGAGCTGTGGGACAATATCAGGTGATCTGATATACATATTTGGAGTCTTGGGAAAGAGGAGAATGAATGAAAAAGTATTTGAAGTCATAAAGGTTGTAAATGTTCCAAATGTGATGAAAACTATAAACTCACAAATCCAAGAAACGCAACAAATTACAAGCAGAAAAAACATGGAGAAAACCATACCAAGAAACATCATAATGAAATTGCATGAAGTCAGTGATAAAATCTTAAAAGCAGCCAGGTTGATTTTTTTTAAGACACATTATATACAGAGAAACAAAGATTAGAATGACAGCAGTCTTAGCATCTGAAACAGTGCAAGCTAGACAGACCTTAGAGCACTGAAAGAAAAAAAAATTGACAACCCAGAGTTATATACCTAGCAAAAATATCTTAAAAAAAAAAAAAAGAAAAGAAAAGAAAGAAAACAAAGACTTTTGTTTTAGACATATAAAAGCTGAAATAGTTAATCAGTAGAAAACCAGCACAAACCATTTAGGAAGGCTCAGATCTAAGTGCTACCTATAACAATTACTGCTATATAGTCTTGGACATACATTAATTTCTCTGAACCTTCAGATATTTATCTGTGATATGAGAAACCTATTTTGAGGATTTTTATGAGGATCAAATGAGGTAAGGAAAATAATTTACATTTGTTGAGTGTTTCCTTTGCGCCAAGCATGTCTTGTCTCATTAAAAATGGAAATACAGTATCCAATAAGAGGCTCACTGGTCTGAGATTTTTCTTATGCTATCATCTCTCCTCTTCAGTAACTGAAAAACATGGGTTATTCTAGAATTTACCCAAATAGCTAGTCAATCAAATTTTGTTGAAGTACTTTTCCTAACTTTGTTTTCCTTTAGTTACCACCATTAAATATGCTTTAAGGTGGGAATGAACAACTTTCTTTGCTATAATAGACTCATCAGCTAATAAATCACTTTGTGAAAGGGTTAGGTATGTCCTAAGCTAAACCTAATTTTTTTCGCTTGTGTTTTGACTGCTAATGTTTTTTTTTTTCAGTCATGTTTATTGAGGTATAATTTATATACTGTCTATGTAACTTTTATTATAAACCTATTGGATAGGGGCCATGAATGTCTTTATAGCTTATACTTTGCCCCACTGAGTTTTTGGCACTCCATAAATGTTAAATAATATTTCTATTCAGCATTCTGCAGACAGGAAGCATATGGTAATAAATGTCAGAGCACAGGTTGAAAATCCCCCCAAAGTTGTGTTATATTTCTTGGAAAAGCCAGTACAGAAATTTTTGTGAATAAAACTTATTTTAAAAAGCAGTTCCCAAGCACATATTTTACTTAATGATTTTTCTCTACCCTTCTTTTACTTTATTTTCAAATTACTTTTCCTCTTCAAAACTAGTATATTAAAAATAGTATAATTTTAATGGAGTGCTGTAAATATATATAAATGATTTTTTAGATAACATAAAGAAAAGGTAATTCTTAGTCTGAAGGACAGCATGAGGAAATATTTAAAAGCTTAAGCAACATAAGTCTTTATGATATATTGTATGAAAAGAAATAAACAGCAGGTAGTTTTTTATTAAATATCAGCATGACTTATAAGTGTATCACTGCTACAGTTGTTGCAGACCTTATAATAGTATTAGACTTTGACTCAAAAATATTTTTCTCACCTGAGGATCTGGCACTACTTAAATATCATACTCTATTCTCAGTAAGGTAATCATTGCTTCAGAATAATGAAAGACAGGGATGCCTGGGTGACTCAGCAATTGGGCATCTGCCTTCGGCTTGAGGTGTGATCCTGGAGACCCAGGATTAAGTCCCACATCGGGCTTCTTGCATGGAGCTTGCTTCTCCCTCTGCCTATGTCTCTGCCTCTCTCTTTCTGTCCTCATGAATAAATAAATAAATAAAACCCTTTAAAAAAAAAAGGATAATAAAAGACATTGTAAATTGAAACTAAACCTGATGCCAAAAAACAAATCTTATGTGAAAAATAGTATATCCCAGTTATCTGTGTAGAAGAAATGGTTAACCATAATCAGTTATGCAAAACCATTTTGAAAGTATGTATCTTTGCTCACCCTAAGATTGATGTGTTGACCACACTTTGATTTGATTTCTGTAAGGATTTTTGTTTTTATTTTTTGTTTTTAAGATTTATTTATTCATGAGAGACACACAGAGAGAGAGGCAGAGACATAGCGGTTAAGCCTACTTCTCCCTCTGCCTATGTCTCTGCCTTTCTCTTTCTGTGTCTCTCATGAATAAATAATTAAAATCTTAAAAAAGAAAAAAAAAGAACACTGCACCCTTAGTGTAGGTCTTCTGAGTCTAAACACTGTACTCTTTTTATTTTTTTTAAGATTTCCTTTTTTTTTTAAGTAATATCTACACCCAATGTGGGGCTCAAACTCACACCCCAAGATCAAGAACCACAGGTTCCACTGACTAAGCCAGCCAGGTGCCCCCACCCCTGTACTCTTTCCATTTGGCCCACTGACCAGTACTATCTTAAGGCCATTCGAAGAGAGCATTATGCATCTAAATATGTATACAAATATGTGAATTTTATTTATAGAAAGACAGATAACATTCTTAGGCTCTCACCTACACCATACCATTTAGGATTTACAGCATTGTTTCAAATATTATGGAATCAAAGTCTAATACCATTGTGAAGTCTGCAATATCTATCATAGTGACACACATCTAGGTTGATAGTATCTGTTAGCCTAAACTATACGTAGGAGAATGCAGAGATAACATGTTGAATGGAGAGATAACAAAGTAAAAACATAACTGGTTTGGTGGCTCCATTTACCCTTGGCTTTTCCCAAATCTCTGAACTCCTGTGACTTGAGTAAGAACCATCAGCATCCCCCTCCTCTCCTCTTGGAATTTTCTTCTTCTCCCGTGCTTTGGAGCAACCAAGTAGTTTATTTGGGATGAATGGTAGACATCTGTAGACAGTCAGAAGTTACCTTTCTTTGGTCCTGAGTTGGATTTTCTCCTTTTTTGTTTCATTCCATGAAGTTTCAACCTATACCAGGACCCCTCATATCTGAGATCAAAAATAGTGGTAACATTAGCAAGCAGGTAATGGTTCTAGCTGGGTTCAGTGACTTCAGGTACAGAGCAGGAAGTGCAAGGGCAAGGGCAAAAGAGAGGTAAATTTTGTTTTTAAAGCCATTTGCTAACTTCTCAAAATAACTTCATGATATGTTTAATAGGACCATAGAAAACTATCTTTCTTAACAGAAGCTAAATAATAGTTCCTACAACTAAAAAGTAAATTTCACAAAGTCAGAGGGTACAAGGTCAATATACAGAAATCATCTGTATTTCCATATAACTAGTAAAAAACAATTGGAATTAAAATAAGAATATGGACAACTTATGATTTTAGTTTAATATTGTTTATAGATCATTCTACTTTATAAATTAAAACTGCAGTATTATCAGACAAACTGCAAAAACAAAACCCAGCTTTCTCTTCAATTGAATATAAAGGAAATAGCTCTTTGATAAACACAAACATGCACCCAAGTTTCTCCTTCCTTTCTGTATAGTCTGAGGATTGTGCTTTCTAATAGTGGCTTGCTAATCCCTTTAAATAGCTCGTAATCTAAGTATTCCATAGTTTTCATTAACCATGAATTTCAGCTTCTTTTTTTTTTTAAACCTTAAAACCCATATTTGGTGGTTGTTTCACTAGCACTCTTTTAGCCTGGCCGATGAAGCAGCAAGCCTACTGCAAATCCTAAATAGATGAGAGTCTGAGACTTTAATTATATGTCATTTTATTCACAACACTCGATTCCAGGAAGGAAAAAATGACTTTGCTGTTGTAAAAGACATATTATGTGAGTATCATTCATTGTAAACCAAAAATGATACTGTATTAGAGCACAGCCAACAATGGGAACTAATTCTGAAAATGTGACCTGTCTAGGAAACTGAATAATAGTGAAAGTTATCAAAATGGAAAGAAGTGTTAATGTGAAATCCAGCCTTCTCAGAAATACTCTTTCCTGGCCTGTTTGGTTTTGCTTTTGTTGCTTGTCATGCATGAATGAAAGTGCTACACTCTCAGGGGAGCAGGAAAGCCTCTGTCGGTTGTTTATTTCCTTAATCCCTCCTCCTTTGTGATTTTTGATGTCAGATCTAAAATGGAAAGCCTGTAAATATAATGATTATCACATGGATAATCACCTGCATTAGGAACCGCCCTGCTTCTCTATTCTAACCCTAGCTGTTCTCCACACGTCACATCCACTCTGCGGTTGGATTTTAACCTGACTGCTTCATTAGATTTGTGAACTCAGTACGTGGCGCCCTGGGGCAGCACAGATGGGGACGTGCTTGTTTTCTTTTCTCACTTTTACTGCAAAGACACACTAAAAAGTCCTTTTCAATTTAGTATTATCAGTTCACTTGGAATTAACCCTGATATTTGGAACCTGCCTTACTCTTCTGCCAGCCGTCTATACCCCTTTTTGCTTCCCTACTTTCAGACCTAATGCCTTTTCTTTCTGTCCCTCCATGCAGTGAATCTGAGGACTAAAATTCTGATTAAAATTCTTACTAGGTCAAACTGTCCCCCTATGTTGTTGTGTTATTTGTTTTGCTGGGAGGGAAAAATAAATGTTGTTTCATCATTGTATCTACAAACACCTTCAGATCAGAGGTTAGCTGTGGGAAAGTCTACAGTGATGTGAGCCAGCTGCCTTCTCTAATGGAGTGACTGGGGGCACCAGCTCAAGATCAAAAGAAGGTGAGAGGAAGTCAGGAGATAAGATCTTAGCTTTTCAATGATAGGGCACAGCTCTGCAAACCTGTATGAGGGGGGGCGCTAAGATAAAAAATTGAGTTGACTTTTCTTCAGCATGTCCTTCCTCAATCAGAAATATATTGGTGCTTCAAATAGTTTACAGATGTGCAAGTGTCCTAGGGCCTGGTTTCCTTAAAGAATAATGATCTGACATTTATATATGTGTCTTCTTGCAATTAGTCCGTTCCACTGTACCATAACACATCAAAGTTAATTGCTTCTTATATCTGTGTGAGCATAACTGGAACTTAAAAAAGCATTTTAACTACTGTATGTTGAATTTTGAGTTTTTATGTCTTATTGTGAGTTTTCATCATACAGATTCTTCATATTAATTTTGTCTTATAGTTCTCTGGGCTTCTTTCTTGCCTCTGATGAAGCTCTATATAAATAAGCTAGCAGAGCTTTTCAGTTATCTTTTTTTAAAGGATTTTATTTATTTATTTATGTATTTATTTATGTATTTATTTATTTATTTATTTGAGAGAGAGAGAGAGAGCGTGCATGAGCATGGGGGATGGGAGCAAAGAGAAGCAGACTCTCCACCAAGCAGGAAGCCCGACATGGGGCTGGATCCCAGGACTCTGACATCATGACCCGAGCCAAAGGCAGACACTCAACCGACTGAGCCTTCTAGGCACCCCATCAGTTTTCTTTCTGATATAAGAATTAGCTTGATCAATTCTTGGGTTGGACAGCTTGGGAAAATATTACATTGATACCTTTTGAGACTTACCCTTTTCCTTAAAATCCAGGCCAGCAAGTATTATTGATTATATGGTGTACGAAGTTCTATTATAAGTAAATTGTCAAAGAGGCCAAAGTTGGGCAGCCCGGGTGGCTCAGCAGTTTAGCGCCACCTTCAGCCCAAGGTGTGATCCTGGAGACCCAGGATGGAGTCCCATGTCAGGCTCCCTGCATGGAGCCTGCTTCTCCCTCTGCCAGTGTCTCTGCCTCTCTCTGTGTGTCTCTCATGAATAAATAAAATCTTAAAAAAAAAAAAAAAGCCAACCTTGCATACACCAATTGTTAAGATCATAACTCCGTTTTTCATTAATCTATATCACCAAGGCTAACTCTGTCAACGTTTGCTAGTGAACAGCCTAAGGAATTGTACTTTCAACTTATCTCTTTCTGTTAACTTCAGGGTTTAGCTGTAATCATCCATTTTGACTTTTTCAAGCCCTCTTACAAGGGGTCTTTAAATCTATATGTCATTAATATATCGGACCATAAGCACATACATACTTCTTTCCCCAGTGTTTTCCTTAACACGTAGATAGTACCCAAATTTGTGCTGGAGACACTGACTTACTTTCTGCCTTACATGGTTTGGTGCAGCAGTCGTTTCAGTTGAGTTGGATCTGCTCACTACTCAGGCTCAAATCCCATCCTTCTATTAATATCTCTTGGCAAAGATAATTTTGGAGGAATGTAAGTTAAGATGTAGAGGCTCTTGACAGTTGTCTGCAGTATTTTTTTTTTTTCATTTTCGAGAGGGAAGTTTAGTTGAAAAGTATTATTGCTTCTATTTTCTGTATCAGTCCTAAAATTAAAATATATGCAGAAAGTACAAAAAGGGAAAGGATCTGGTTACACAGATGTGTTTTTTATCATTTGATAGTCTGTTTTAAGAGCATTAGTAGATATGGTAATGTTCATCAGATTGTGCCCTTAAGATATTTAGGAACCTAGGAAAACATTGTGAATTTAAAGTTTTTAACTAGGAGTGCCTGTTTAAGAGTCTGACTCTTAATTTCAAGTCAGGTCATGATCTCAGGGTCATGAGATCCAGCCCCATGTCAGGTTCCACACGGTGGGGTCTGCTTGAGATTCTCTCTCCCTCTGCCCTTCCCTGCTCTCACACACACACACACTCTCTATCTCTAAAATAAATAGATAAAATCTTTTAAAAACAAAATAAAAATTAAAATGTTAACTATTCTTTAATGTTCATCTTCTGTTACCCTGTCATCTGTATAAAAGAGAAATTGGGGAGGAGGAAGATCATGTGCTATAAAAGTTTTCAAACAAAAAATTAAAAATAAAAGTTTTCACACAGAGAAAATACTAAATGCATCTAGATTTTTTTTTTTTTTTTAGGAAAACATCCCCCAAATCTGACTATGTAATTCTGAACAACCTCAGTGAGAAAGAAAAAAATGGGAGAATAGCAAATATCCCAAAAAGTGGCACAATTTTTAGCTCCATGAAACACTTAGGTTGGAAAAAAAAGCAACAAAATACAAATTTAAAATGTGCATCAAATAATAAAGACAATGCTAACAGGCAAATGATATGACAATATCTTGAAAATTTCAGTGATAAAATACATCTAGATTTAATAGTTGGTAACATTTTGCTATTTTTACTTCACTTTAATTTTTTAAGTATTCTAAAGTAAATTACATTATCATGCCATTTTATCCCTAAATACTTCAGAAGAAGCTTCTAAAATTAAGAACATTTACCTTATCAAATTACTAATTCCTAATGTTATCTCAATCCTGTTTCTTAATCAAATTTATCTGATTGTCCCAAAATGATATCTTTCTTAGATGGTTTGTTAAAAACAGGATTCAGTTAAGGTCTGTACATTGCTCTTCGTCATTTTTCCCTTCCTCAAGTTATCATGACATTGATTTATTGAAGAGACCAAGCTGTTTGTCCTGTAGAATGTCCTACTTTATGGATTTGTCCATTTATTTTCTCATTGTACCTTTTAACTTGTTCTCCTATCCTCTATATTTTCTGTAGACTGCCAGCTATTGAATTAAAGTTTTGATTAATTAATGTTAAAAATGTGGTCAGAAAACTTTATAGATGGTGTGTGTCCTTTATATTGTATCATAATGGAAGGCACAGAATATTTGGTGATTCCAGTATTAATGATGAAAACTGATAGATCGATCACTGGGTTATAGGTGATGACAGCTTGATCCTTCCATTATAAAGTTATACTTTGCTCCTCGTGACCGGCATATAATCTCTGATATTTTGATTCCATGAAATACCCAGCTTCCCATCATCCTTTCACCTAATAAATTTAGCATCCATTGATGATCCTTGCCTGAATAAATTTCATTAGGGATTGCAAAATGGTGATTTTCTGACTCTGTACATTTATTAGCAGACATTCTTCTCTGCAGAAGAGCTTTCTGAAAGGTATTGTTTCAATTAAAAACACAACCACCAGTATGTTCCTTAGGTTTCAAATGATTGTCTTTCTTTGCTGAGGTCAAAACACCTGAACTCACTGTGACAGCTACAGTAAAAACATGCACTACATCTTCTTTATTCCAACTTGTGAAGTGTGTTGACATTATGCTGCCTTTTTTTTCATGCCAAGGGAAAAAAATCTTTTTTAGTGTAAGAATAAAAATTGAACTATGTGGGTATATTGAGATAATTGTGTAAAAAGAAGACTGTTTGAATGAGTTTCAAAATGGATTATTTCTTCATTACCTAGCACTTTATAATTAACTGTTCTTTTTTTTTTATTTCAGGAAGCTGCCACTTTTGCTAGAGAGCAAGGCTTTGAGGTGAGTTAACCCACAATTGCACACTAAACAGATCCTAAAGGTTTTTTCTAGCTGATAATGAAGTTCTTTTGGACAGTGATTGATGTGCTATTATACTCTCAGAGCCTCGCAGCAGTTGCCATGGAAACTTGGCAGTCGTCATGGTTTCTTTGTTCTGCCAGCACAGTGTTATGACGCACTCTGCTAGGTCTGCACCCAACATCGCCTACAGATGTTATTTATTGAATTTTGAAAAGCCTCTTGGGAAGCCAAGAGGTTGGGCACGGTTTCAAGCTGCCTCTGCAGATATGGGGCCTGTCAGTTTGTTCAGTTAAAAAGCTACCTCATTAGCTGTATTACATTTCATAAGGATTCACTGCTAAAGCAGTGGTGGAGCAAAACTAAATAGTGAAATATAATGTCATTTAAATAATTTCACCCCTACCACATGTAGATTATCATTATGCAAATTAATTTCCAAAAGGTTGTACTTAACAGTTGTTATGAACTGATTAATCTAAATCCTGCTCATATAAACTTCCTATTTTAATCTTTTTTTTTCATCTCCATCTCTCTCCTTTTTTTTTTTTTTGGATAGCATGAAACATATATAAACCTTCTGAAACCAAATATCAATAATTGGCTTTAGTTTCCAAGACCTAATTCTGTTTTCCTAGTGGAAGTATTAGTTGTCAAGATTCAAAACTCCATGTGGTTGTTGTTGGCAAAATTAGGACAACAGACAAGACCATGATTTTATCTACGTAGTATCCATCTTCTAGTTGATTGTTAGAAAACACTGACTCTAATCTGAGCCCAGGTAACTGACACAGAATTCACAAACTGAGTTTATAAGTTTTATAAGCATCATATTTATTGAGGCAGAACTATGGAGAATGCTGTGTTCTGTACAGCAACTTGCAATGTTGCATGGTAGTAATTTTTAAAAATTAAACTGAGTAGAGCTGGAATATAGAAATTCTTTCTTTATTTACATGCTCAGTATTGTCTACCATCTAGAGAATCTGTGAGCATTGATTAGATATATCAGTAAGCTAACTTTGAACTCTTTAGAGAAAAGTGTTGTATGAATTTGTGATGGAACTATTATTTAAATGTACTAAAGACAGATTCATTATCGAGCAACAAAGTAATACATGTGCATGTTACCCATGTCATAGGACTTGACAACCAGATATAAAGCTTCCTCTTCTTGGAGGAAGACAATAGCTTGTGTTATAAGTATTCTATGAAAAAAGCTAGATCCTATGAAAAAACCATATCAGGCAGGAAAGCTTGCCTCAAAATACTTGATTATTAGAACTATGATAGCTTCTTGGGAGTTTTCTTTTTGGTTTTAATATATTCTTATAAATACAGGGTTGAGTCACATGTAGAAAGAATAAAGATTTCCAAGTATTTTTTTTATCTAATTTAAGTTTCACTTTGTAATTTCCCAAACTGGCAATTGGTATTCACAAGTAGATATACTCAGGGTAATATTCAATTTAAACATTAAATGTTTGATCATGAAAATATAAGTAAATGTTTTCAGTCATGTCTTAAAATTTCACTAATGTTAAGTTTTAATATTAACAATTGATATTCTCTTTTGTTAAATCAATATTTTCCATAGATAAAAGCTAGTAAAATGTAAATTTATAGCTTGTTTTCAGTGTTACCATTAAAAAAACGTATTTTAGTTCTAGAAAATAACTGGTTTTGTATATGCTTAGAAATATAACATGTTGGGATCCCTGGGTGGCGCAGCGGTTTGGTGCCTGCCTTTGGCCCAGGGCGTGATCCTGGAGACCCAGGATCGAATCCCACGTCGGGCTCCTGGTGCATGGAGCCTGCTTCTCCCTCTGCCTAGGTCTCTGCCTTTCTCTCTCTCTCTCTCTGTGACTATCATAAATAAAATAAAATAAAATAATTTAAAAAAAAAAAAAAAAAAAAGAAATATAACATGTTGCATAACAAATGATCATGATTCTGTAGTACCTGCAGATAATAATTTTTAAATAGTTTATTAAACCTAGTTCTAACTTTTATTGCCCACTTGAGCTACATGCTTTGAATATGCTTGGTTTAAATTCAGTCTTAGCAACAAACTACTTTTTCTATTTTCTACTAAGTGGCACCATATTAACCTATCCATTAGTTCTTATTTACTGATTCTAGATTTTTTTTAACCATAAATCTGCCATAATTGATTACAGCATATAAACAAAGTGATGATATTTATAATAGTATGTCTTATTACATTCTAACATAGCAAAACTACTCTTGGTGATGCTGACAGTGATATGTTAGATTAGGTAAAGCATACCATGTCTTGATGTGTCCCTTCGTGAATTCCCTAAAATACTACAAGCATTGAAGTATATATAAGAGCCGTGAGTAGAATATTTTTATTAATCCATATATGGAATGTTATCTAGAGGAATTCAATTATTTTAAAAGGTCATTAACGTTTCCTTAGCCCATTAGACAGTAATAGGAAAGCCTAAGTTTAAATTTGGTGTTTTTAAATAATCAAACAAGAATAAATCACTTTATCTTGATGGTTTAATACCTATAGAAATGTGTTAATGCTCTCAGATCTGTGACAAACTAGACAAAATCTGCATTTTATCCCTCTCAACCTTAATTTTGCCTCTAAATTGGGGCATGAATGAGGAAAGAAATGAGAAGATTAAAAAGAAAGGTGAGCATTTTTTTTCTTTCCACCAGCTCTGCTGTCCTACCCTCATTTTCTATTATAAATCCCAATCAGTTCCCAAAGCCACTGAGTATTGCCACTAGTGATATGTCTGTTAACAGACCAGTCCAAATGCCTCTAAAAATACCAGTGTTTATTCATCAGGAAATATCTTCAGTGGCATTGTTTATGATATTCTGGTTAGCTTCTCTGCAAATTTTAGATAATCTTTCTTTTAAAAAAATCTTTAATCTTTAAAATGAATTGGGCAATTTTCAGTAAGAAGAGGCAGCTTAGGAGGGCACTGGAGAATGAGATAAAAACTGGAGCTAGGCAGAGCACAAAGCAGGAGAGGATATATATATATATATATATATATATATATATATATATTAGGAAATTGCATAGTGCCTGATTTAAATGACAGACCTGCTAAGAATTTAAAATGACAATTCTTGAGGTAAAAAGTTTCATGAGGCCTTTTATTATTCTGTAAAATCAGTTCAGACTGCAGTGTGTTTTTAAATCAACTTTATCTTGAACTGAACCGATTAAAGGTTTGTATTTTTAGAACCTAAATAAAAATAAGGTTACTTAAAAATGTTTCATTATGAAACCTTTTAAAAAGCTGTATTGAAAATTGATTTATTAAATAAAGAAAATATCTCCGTAAACCTAAATATAATATACTTTGTATATTCTTTGTGCAATGGACTCTGCCAAATGATGAAGATAATTCAAACCTTCTCTACTGGGTCATTTATTCAGTTTTACTCCAAGCAACGAATTTTAATTTTATTTTAGATCTCTAAGATATATTACTTCTGACCATCGAGGAAACAAAGCAGTCCTTTTCCCAACTTTCCCCCACAGCCCCTGACTCTAACCAGAGGATCCTGGACTTGAAATCTTTCTCTGACCATTGATGACTCTTATCATCTCATACCACTGAGACAGGAAAGTATTGAATTGTGCTATCCAGTATGGCATCCATTAGCCACATACGACTATTTAAATTCAAATTAATTAAAATTAAATAAAATTTAAAACTCAGTTCCTAAATCTCAGTGGGCACATTTCAAGTGTACTTTGTAGTCTATGTAGCTAGGGACTACCATATTGGACTATGCATATATAGAACATATCCATCATCACAAAAATTCCATTGATCAACACTGGATAGAAAGTCCACAGAGTATTCAGGAGATATTGATTCCCAAAGTAGTCTCTGAGATTTTTCTAAGGTTCTTGTGTTCCTCACAAATACAAAGAATACAATGAATGATCACACAGAGTTTCTGGAAATAAGACACTATGTTAGGTCCTGCTGGCTAAGAGAATACAATGCTGCTTTTCTAGGTGACCGAGTCCCAAAAGAAGACCGTTTTTTTTAAAAGAGTAGGTTAACAGAAAGAGAAAGGTCATCTTTTAGCTCTCTTCATTTAATCATTTATTCATTCAGTAAATATTTACTAAGCACTAACTCTGTACCTGACACTTTGATAGACCCTGAAACAAGACAGAAATGACCAGAAAATATACTGTGAAAGAGAATGTGGGAGAGGTTTCTATGTTTTAAATACAATAGTCATGGAATGACTCTCTGAGGAAAGTAAAACTTGAAAAATATGGATATCTAGCATTGACAGAAAAAAGCAAAACAAACAACAGGGAAACAAATTTCAAACAGAGAAAACAAGAGTACACAGGCCCCCAAAGGAGAAAGAGCGTAATGTACTGTGAACTCCAAGAACTGACAAAAGGCCAATGTGACTGGAATGAAGTAAGTGAGGAGGAGGTGGTAGGAGATAAGACTGGGGACTGACACGTCATGTGAACACCATAATTATTACAGGAGTTTCTATTTGGAAAACAAAAGAATGTGATATGGTTAAGTGAGGCAATGTGTGGGAACACCACAATTGGTATTCCATAGGAATAGGTAGATTATTAACATTTGTATCATCAGCTTGTTAAAAATGGAATGAAGAGAGTGTATTCTTTAATTTGAAAGACAATGCTAAATTTAAGGTGTGTGATCACCAGTGACAATAAAAGCATAATTTAACATTTATAAAATGCTTCACAGTTGATAAAACCTTTCCAACATATCATTAATGCATTTAATACTCACACAAACCTTTTGGGAGTTAGCATGTTATGCCTTATCAGTTCAACAGATAAAAAATAGGCTCCATGACTTGTTCAAGGTCACACATAGCTAATACATCTGGAGCCAGAACCAGAGCCAGCTCTTTAAGTCTCGTACTCTTTATAAACTACACTTATTTCTTTCTCACATCCTAACATATTGGAGGAGGAGATTTGATTTCCAAATGACCTTGGAAATGAGAAATATCTTGGAAGTCAAAAATTGAGAATCACTAGGGTAATATGCAAGCCAGAATAATTAAGGGGGGCGGGGAGCAAACCTAAATACAAGATCAGCAATGATTTGTGCATGTGGCAGAAAAATTATTTCAGTTCAACATGCTATAGTTTTGTGATAACAGAAAGCACACTGCCGGAATTCAAAAAAGCAGTACAATCTGCAGATAGCATGGAATATCCGTTAAGAGTGTAATTTCTGGAGTCAGACTCTGTGGGTGCTAGCCCTGCCTGGCACTAGCACTTAGTATCTTTATGATGTTAGGAAGCTTCTTAACCTCTCTGTGACTCAGTTTATTCACCTACAGAATAAGGATATGGTATCCACCTATAGAAATTAAGTTTAGTGAGTACTTTAGAGTTACATACATGGCTCATAGCTAAATTGTATGAGCTTTCTTCTACTCCTCCCCCCTTTTCCTTTCTCTCCTCCCTTATTAGATATCATAATTGAATTCCCAATACACAAAACTCTTGAGGCCCTTTTTAGAGATTTGGGGGCAACCTCAGGATATAACAGTTTTGGAGAGTATTAAAATGATGGTCATTAGAGGAAAGAAATTAATATTTATTAACTATTTAGCATGTGCTAAATATTGCATTAAGCTCTTTCACTTACCTTCTCTTCTTTCTTCACAACAATTATGTTCAACTTTTTATTTTGAAATAATTTTACACTAAGAAAATTAGCAAAAATAGTACACTCAGCCTTCCCTAATGTAACATTTTACACAAATAAAGGTATAATTATCCAAACAAAGAAGTAAGCATTAGTATGATACCAGTAACTAAACTACAGTTTTTATTCTGATTTCACCAATTTCTCCTTAATTTCCTTTTTCTGATCCAGAATCTAATCCAGGAAAACAAATTGCATTTATCTGTTATGTCTCCTTAGTTTCTTCCTATCTGTGACAGTTTCTCATTCTTTCCTTGTTCATGATCTTGATCCAGTACTTGTCAGGGCATCTGGGTGGTTTAGTCAGTTATGCATCTGCCTTCGACTAGTGTTGTGAGTCAAGCCCTGCATTGGACTCCCTGCTCTGCAGGGAGCCTGCTTCTCCCTCTCCAGCTCCCTCTGTTTGAAATAAATAAATAAATATTTTAAAAAAAAAAGAATATTTGTCAATCATTTTATAGGATGCCCCTCAATTTGACTTTTTCAGATATTATCTGTTATTTAAGTTGAGGTTATGCATTTTTGCCAGAAATACCACATAAGTGATTTGCTCTTCTAGTGTATCGTATCAGGGACATAGATGACATCCCATGCCTTAATGTTGATGATGTTAACTTTCATCACTGGGTTAAGATGGTGTATGCCAGCTTATTTTTTGTAATATTATTGCTTTCTTATTGTATTTAATAAATATCTTGGGGGCGATATTTGAGGACTATGCAAATATCTCATTTCACCTACTAATCTGTAATGAGAAGTATCTTAGAGGAGATACTTTGAGACTATGCAAATATCCGGATTCTCTTCCAACTTTTGCCCACTAATTTTGGCATATTTCTTTCCCAATGTCATTTTTTCAAAATATTTATTTGAGAGAGAGAGCGCGCACGGAAGGGAGAGAGTCTTTAAAGCAGACTCCGCTCAGAGCATGGAGCCTGAGGCAGGGCTCAATCCCATGACCCTGAGATCACAACCTGAGCTGAAACTAAGAAAAAAAAAAAAAAGAAACTAAGAGTTAGACACTCAAATGACTGTGCCCCCAGGCATCCCCAAATGTCTTTCAACATAATTATTTTCTTAGTTTTGTAGATAAGGAAATGGACCCTCACAGAGGTTTATTTACCTCCTCAAATAGCAGAAATCCAGGTGTGTCACACTCTCAAGTCTCCTGTAATTTCATAATTCTGTTAAGTGTTAGCCCAAGTATAAGGAAGAAGAGTCTACAGAGAGATGGAGGTAGCAGCAGAACTAGAAATATGTAACTTTGAGAAGACAATGTGGAGGTTTTAAGATTCCATACTAGATGGGGATCAACTATTGAGGCCAAAGCAATGGCTTCTCAAAGACATAGTAAGAAATTTAAATTTGGTGTTCACTGACAGTGATCCCCGAGTGACAAAGGAGTTTTGTATGAACGTGGATATGGATACAACTAGAATAAAGCTTAACCATTCTGAAAAGATTTGTGTTTTATATTTGGGAAGTTTATTTCAATCTTGAATTGCCATTTTTGTAAGATTTCATTTGAGAGATAAGATAGGTTTCTTTGAGGGATGCCTCAGGGGCTCAGCAGTTTAGCACCTGCCTTCAGTCTAGGGCATAATCCTGGAGTCTTGGGATTGAGTCCTGCATCGGGCTCCCTGCGTGGAGCCTGCTTCTCCAGGCTGTGTCTCTGCCCCTCTCTCTCTCTCTCTCTCTCTCTCTCTGTGTGTCTCAGGAATAAATAAATGATCTTTAAAAAAAAAAAAAGAAGAAGAAGAAAGTTTTCTTTGATTAGATTACCAAAGCTCCCATTAAAAAATATATCTTTCCACTGGCTTGGTAAAAGACAACCATGAATTTTCATTCTTAAATAATTCCTTATAACACATTGAAGAAAGATCTCTATTTTAAAAATATCCACTACATGCAATGGTATTCTGTTCCCAAGTTGATAAAATGAAACTATGTGTTTCTGGGCTTTACCCCTTTATCTTTATTAAATAGGAACTGTACTCAATCATAAGCAAAATGCTGACAGATGTGAAACTTAAGTGTGGTAAGGAAATTGGGAAAATATATGTCAGTCATTTTAATTTAATATATATGTTTATTTGAGAGAATGAAAATATCATCATTATGTGACTTCTTTTAATTTTAATTTTCTTTTTTTTGGGGTGGGGGGGTCCTTTCAGCTGTTACTAGTCATTTCTAATAGTTTTTCCCTAAAGAATTTCTTTTCTCATATTATCAGGCTTAGTTTTGTTCTAAAATGAACAACACAAAGTGAAATACTCAGCATGTTTGAAAGGTCAGCAGCATTGTCTTACCACACATGGCTATTCTTTTCAGAAACTACGGTTGTCTAGAATCATCATGTTAGGTATAGTAGAAGCTTAGCTTCATTTATCATCTGGAATTTCTTAAGTATGTAGTGAACAAACAGCATACAAATATTTCACTAAAGATTTTCATACCTTTAAAAATATCATAGTTTCTGATGTTCTTTGTAACCATTATGATTTGTCTACCTCTGTTCTAATTAAACATCTTGATACCACTCAGATATATTTCTCCTCTGGTATGTGTTACTCTCTCCATAACTCTTTAAAACTACACAGTGATAGACTACCAGTAAAGCCCAAACTATGGATGGATTAGAGGCCCACTGAATTCAGACTTGGATTTTTAAATTATCTAAAATAGTTGAAAAGATGATTCTAAAAACCCTACTGATAATAGCTCAAGAATTAGTTTTCAAGTCGGAACATTTATGATGTAAACTTCATGTTCTATATGATCTGACAAGTAGTATCAAGTTCCTAGAATTAGTTTGGATTTTTTTTTACCTTTAATCTTTTTTTTTTTAAGATTTTATTTACTTATTCATGAGAGACACAGAGAAAGAGGCAGAGGGAGACACAGGCAGAGGGAGACACAGGCAGAGGGAGAAGCAGGCTCCCCACAGGGAGCCCAATGTGGGACTCAATCCCAGGACTCCAGGATCACGCCCTGAACCAAAGGCAGATGCTCAATCACTGAGCTACCCAGGCGTCCCTACCTTTATCTTTTTTATTTTTTTTCCTTTATCTTTTTTAAATAAAATAAAGTCTGTAGGAAACAGCATCTCTTTCTCTCATTTTAGAACTTGGAAAAATTTGGCAGTTTAGTAACATTATTTCCATTGTCAGCATAATTCTCTAAACCTCTAAAATAATTAAGTATTCCTTTTTTTTTTTTATAAATCTCTCTTTAATTAGAAATTGAAAGTTGGCTATTTGCTGATAATAAGAAATTATTGTTAATTTTTTTTTAAATACAGTAGTTATGCGGTTATGTGTAAGTCATTACCTTTCAGGGGTACATAATAAAACATTCACAAATAATATTATATTGTATCTGGGATTTGTTTCAAAATAATATGAAAGGCAAGTGGGTGAGACCGTAGATGAAATAAAATTTATCATAAATTTAAAATTGTTGCAACTTGATGGTGGTCTCTTGGAGGCTATTGCACTATTTATTTTTACATATGGTTAAAATTTTTAAATAATAACTTATAATAGGGGGTGCATATTTCTCATATTTTGAACATGACAAGCTAAATCCTTAATCTAAGTTTTGCTTTTTTGTACTAGTTATGAAAACTTTTCCCTCCTCTCTATTAATAGACTGAAGACATTAAAGAGATAGCCAGAAAGACACAAGCTCTGCCAAAGGTGAACCAGAAGAGGCAACGAATCGTGATTTTCACCCAAGGGAGAGAAGATACTATAATGGCTACAGGTACATGTGGAAATTGTATGCAAGCACAGTATAATGAAGATTAGTCATTTATAACAGAATTCTATACTCTCTTATAATTTATTTGAAAATAACACACCTTTCTTTTTTTTAACCACCTCCATGCATTTTGCTTACCCCATTACCACCCCTGTGTCTGGCAACCACCAATCTATTCTCTGTATTTATGAGTTCAGTTTTGTTTTGTTTGTTTTAGATTCCACATACAAGTAAGATCGTACAATATTTGTCTTTCTCTCTCTGAATGATTTAACTTGGCATAATGCCCTCGGGGTTCATCCATATTGTTTAAATGGCAGGATTGTCTTCTCTTTTTATGTCTGAATAGTGTGTGTGTGTGTGTGTGTGTGTGTGTGTGTGTGTGTGTGTTTCACATTTTCTTCATTCATCCGTCAGTGGACTATTGTCTTAGCTATTATAAATAATGCTGCAATGAGCATGGGGGTATAGATATATTTTTGAGTTAGCATATTTGTTCCTTTCAGATAAACACCCAGAAATCATATGGTAGTTCTAAAATGAATATGAAGGAAAGTTTTCTTAAATATATAAGCCTGAGGGGTGCCTGAGTGGCCCAGTCAAACATCTACCTTCAGCTCAAGTCGTGATCCCTGGGTCCTGGGATCAAACCGTGCATCAGGCTCCCTGCTTCTCCCTTTCTCCCTGCCTGTACGCGCTCGCTCTCTCTCTCTCTCTCTCTCTCTCTCTCCCTCTTTCAGTCTTTCTCTCAAGTAAATAAAATCTTTAAAATGTATGTGTGTACACACACACACACACACACACACACATACATATATTCCTGGAAAGGGTCAAAGAAAAGATTATTGTCAAATTTTGGAGAGAAGAAACCCTAGAATTCATTTATTCCAACTTTCTTACTTTAGAATTGTCAAAAGCAACATTCACAGACTTACTTAAGAAAATATCTATTTAATATTAATTCCCTGAGTGACAAATAGTGGAGTTATAGATGAAATGAGATTCATCATGAGTTAATAATTGTAGAAGCTGGTGATGGGTATATGAGGAGTGGTCATTATGTTATTACCTCCACTTGTATATATGTTTAAAATTTTCTATGATCAAAATTATAAAAAAAAAAAAACAAATAAAAGTAAAAAATAATTTCCAATCAAGAATCAGATATAGGGATGACTGAGTGGCTTAGTCAGTTGAGTGTCCACCTCTTCGTTTCAGCTTAGGTCATGATCATGGGATCCAGCCCCACATTGGGCTCCATGTTCAGCGGGGAGTCTGCTTAAGATTCTCTACCTCTACCTCTGCCCCTCTTCCCACCCATGCTTGCTCACTCTTTCTCTCTCTCTAAAATAAATAAATCTTTTTTTTTAAAAGAAATAAAAGAATCAAGAGATACTAAGTGATTTTCCCAAGATATATTGATATGTTTGCTCAGCCTTGAATTCTAGGAGGGAATTAAAGAAAGGAGGGCAATCCAATTGTATTAGCAAAGAGGATCATATAAGCAAAGGCATCAAGTACCATGTAATCTTTTATTACTGTGACAGAAAAAGCCACGCTGTTAATTTGTGCAAGAGAGAAAAGAAATGTCATGAAAAGACATCCCTGCATTGATAATAACTATCTGGATTGCTGTCTTCATATAGGATGTGGCCTGTTCCTGTCTTAGCAATGAATACTGTTTAGAAAAGTGAAAAACATGCAGACTTCTTATCTTACAGGAACTGTAGTACTGCCTTCAGATTCATAAAATGCTCTTTGGTTGCTCTTTATAGAGACATTTATTTTAAGGCTTTACATATTCCAGATATACATATTGTACAAGTGTCTTCTTCATCGTGAATTTGCACAATTTCCCCAAAGTTGAAATCTTTAAAATTAGCCCCCCGCCTCCTGTGATTCAATTTCTTTGTCAACTCATTTTGTTCTTTATTAAATCTATTAAACCATTCTTAGGAATACTTACTAGCAGGAATTTATTTGAGGAGAGACATTGGCTAATCTTTTCTCTTCCTACTATATGAAAATGAACTTAAATTAGAGGATGCACTATATCTGCAATGCATGATAAATACAAGATGGATAGAGAATCTGTTCAGTGGTGTCAGCTACAAAAGCAAACATGATAAATGTTAATGCAGTTTTGAGCCCTGGGATAAGCTATTCAGTGCACAAGCATAGCTGAATCTCTTTGCTGTGTTGTTATTCATGGCAGCCAAATAAATGTCAATAATAAAAGAGAATTAAAGATTTTCATTTCCCAGAGGCAATCCTCTAATACGGCTTGATCTTTCATTTCATTTGTAATTCGTTCTCATGTCAGGATGCAATCATTCGCCAGGCTCTGGGTGTCATGTTAAGTCATTTAATAATGATTAAGAACATAAAAATGCTTGGCCTGTGGGGCAATTCACAGAAGAGATGCCAATTTGTTATTGTTTTTCCTCCTTTGCTCTTGAATATGGATCAGCTTTTTCCCACCTCCTAGCATTAAAATACTAATGGAAGATGGGGAGGGAAAGTGTCCCTTAATTTACCATAAGTGACATTCCAGAATGGCACAAGGCAGTGCTAACACACTTTTTAAAACACTAATTAGGAATCGTTGTTCCTTAAACCTCACACTGTAGAGTATTTTTAAATGATCATTGCTAAGTTTGTGGCATTTAGCAATAATGTAACAAAATCAGTTTTCTTGGTATTTAATGCTAGAGACCTTTCTCCTTTTGAGATTTTGCGTCTATAAACCACTTTCTGTTATTTTATACATGTAGTTCTTTGAATCCCTCTTTACTAAACTGTGGATCTGAAGTCTTTAACACTTATTTTTTTGGTTGGCTCTATTTCAGTTGTGTATCCACTTTGTATATCCATCTAGCCCAGAGGTTTTGTCACATATCAACCATTGTCTCATTGCTTGCAAGCTAATTGAGTTCCAAGCTTTTTTGGGGGTGGGGGTGGAAGGTGGCAAGGAGTGCTGGAAAGTAGTAAGAGTAAGAAGCCAGAAATGACAGGCACGAAAAAAAAATATGATTTTGTATATTTTGATCCTTTTTAATAAATGTTGAATGAACCTATTAGGTAGCATGGGAGTCAGGTCAAGGAAATCATTCTTGTGTCTATAAATATAGAAAAACTTAGACTAAAGATTTGTATTACCTACTGGACAGCAACTACTAATGAGGTCTTCATGTATTAACACCTTATTATATTAACAATTACAAAAATAAATATTTTATATACATGCATATGTACATACATCCACATAATATAGATATATGTCTTTACAGAAAGTTTACATTTCTCCAACTTTCTGTACAAAACATGTCCCTAAAAATTGGAAAAAGCAATAAGATTTTTATTCTAAGTTGAAAATAATGCATTTCACACTTTGGCTCTTATGTGACACAATGAAATAGGTCCATTGAAGAATAAATTGTAGACTTTTCTGAATACTTTGAGAATTCTTTCTGGGCTGTTTGAATTGTAATTTTGCCCAAAAGGAGAAAATAGACTAGGTCAGAGGTTTTCAACTGGAAGATAGGGGCTGCCATGTCAGACAGAATCACCTAGTAGACTTTTGATAAATATAGCCCTGCCTTCATAGAAGTATGTTTACTTCAACCTGATACATCCCTGTGAAGAGGACTAGAGTATACATCCTCGAAAAGATAGATGAGAAATATGGGATGTAGAATCTGGGGGAAGGGCAGTGTAGGGTTGTGTATTTGTTGAAAAGGTAAAATAGCAATGCTGTCTATCTGCCATCTCACTTTGAGAACCACTGGATTAGGTGATTTGATGTTGCCTCAAGTTTATGCTTTTGTGGGATGATAGAAACAAAACTTTTTAGCAACTAAGTGTCTAGTACTTCAATAAGTCAAGTCTTGGTGAGTGCTTCTCTCTTTTGATAAATTACAAAGTATCATGTACTCATCTAGTATTACCAGCAATCTATGTTTATCATTTTAAATAATCATTGCATTTGATTGCTTATAATTTAAGATAGTCACATCATAGTGCCCTTGTCATTTCCTTATAAGTAAATGGGGTTATTGAAGTTACTTGTCTTCATGTTCCTGAGACCTAAAAGAAACTTGTCACTCCATTTGCTAGTTAAGTTTTCATGTTCTTTAATAATACTCAGTGCTGCACATTACTCTATAAGAAAAGGTCAATGTGCTTTGCAATCTAGTAGACATAAAGTACAGAAAATTTGGAATAGGAAATGCAACTCTAAAGGAAAACAACTTCAGCAGCTGGAAGAATAATGTCAGCACATCATCACAACTCCTACTCCTGCAATATATTGTTATAAGTCATTTTGAAAATGTTATTATACTATAGCCAAAGTAATTTTAAATGATGATCTTGTTGGCATAGTTTGGTGATGGTGTGGATAGAACAAATTAAGTAGCATTCTTTCAAAATGTCTGTGTATGACATTCATAGAAAAAAGTTCTTTGGATTTTTGAAGTATTTATTTCTTAACCAGGAATATAAGCAACTAAGTTATTAACTCATGTTCTGTTTTAGTTTTTTGTAACCACAAAAGACAAAGTCCTTTAATTAGGCAAGGAGGTAAAAAAATTTAGAATAACATATATGGAACTGTTAAATTTCTGATGAAGGAATGTCTTTGGGGAATGGTTTCTGTAGTTTAGTGATCTCAGCCCTAGCCCTGGGAGATTAGCCTAGGCAAATGTTAACTATTATAGCATTATTTTGGAAGGACCTTTAGTCACATTTATTGAGGTATAGATTACATAGAGTGAAATACACGTATGTTTTACTAAATAATCACCATAATCAAAATATAGAACATCTCGTACGGTTTGTTTTTAAGTTTTATGCATCTGAAGTTGGTATTACTAGTTATTAAGTGAACACACCTGTGTCACTACTACCAGATCAAGATAGAACACTTGTAGCACTTTAGAAGCAACTGTTATTTTGGCTTCTACTACTGACACTTAGTTCTGTCTCTTTTTGAAATAGAATCACCCAATATATAGACTTTTTCATCTTGCTCTGTCTCCATACTTTTTTGAGCGTTATCTTACTTTTGACAACCTATGATGCTTTAGGTGCTTGTCTTTTTCCTTTTCATTCCTGGAATCAACCACTTCTTCAAGTAATCCTGGTTCCTTTAATTAGCAAACGATATTTAGAAACCCAGATCTGGGTGCTAGACATGCTCATTGCTAATTGAGGATCATTGCTTTGGGACCTTCTTAGCAAATAGATTGGCAATATATGTACGTATGATAACTCATGCATACATATCCATCTGTATTTATTTCCATATCTATCTATCTATTTATATATTTGAATTCCATGAGTTGAAACTGCTGATACCTTTGATTCTGGTCCAACAACAGAGTTCATTCTCGCCTACACCCTTTCCTTCCTTTTAACTTCTTCCTCTGTCATTGAAAGTTTTGGCTCTCATTATCTAAAATATATTTACTTATTTGTTCCATCCTAAAGTAGTTTTGAATTACTTACCCACACTCTTGTGCGCAATATATTTACTTTCTAGAGTTCACTATTTGTTTATAAAGTTCTTTTCATCTTTAGCCCTCTGATGTCCAGTCAAAATACTGTTCCAGAGTCACTTCAGATTAGTGCTTTTATTCCATCCACTTCAGTGTGTTTACGTTATTCATTTGTAATAAAGTTTGGTTTGTTTCTAAGAGTTTGTATTCCATTTTGGTTTCCTTTCATATCTAGGTTGGTTTTGTTAGTAAGTACAGTTCACCCCTCATGGTCAAGGTTCTGTGTGCTTTAACAAATGCGTAAGATCATGAAACTACCACCACATAACCACAGTTATGCTACAGAAGAGTTCCATTTTTTTACTTCTAGTTTTCTGAAGTGGTGGTACCAATTGATATGCCCACCATCAGTATATAGAATGGCTTTTATTTTTCCACATTTTCATCAGCATTTTCTACTGTCCATGTTTTTTATTTTAACCATTCTGGTGAGTATGCTCTGGTTTCTCATTGTGTCTTTCATTAGATTTTCCCTAAGTTAGTGAGGTAGAGCCCCTTTTCATTTGCTTATTAGAATTTAGATATCTTCTTTTGTAGAGTTCCTGTTGAAGTCTTTTGCCTATATTAGATTGTCTTCTTGATATATAATTCTATTAGCAGTCTGCATACAAGTCTTTTGTTAGATAAATGTATTGCAACTATATTCTCCCACCTTGTGGCTTTCCTTTTCATGCCCTTCATGGTATCTTTTGAGAAATAAAGCTCTTAATTTTAATATAGACCAGTTAATAATGTTTTTCCTTTATGGGTAATACTTTTCATATTCTTATAAAGAAAATCTTTGCATATCCCTAGCTCATTAAAAGGTTTTCCTATTGTTTTTTTTTTTCCCCTTAAAATTTATGTTACTCTTTTCATCTGCATTCACAGTCCTGGAATTAGAATTAATTTTTATATATGGTATGAGGTAGAGGGACAATTCATTTCTTTTGCCCATATGAATAACCAGTTGACCGACCATCATTTATTAAAAGGAACAACCCTTACTGCAGTAAATTGATACCTTTGTCACATTTCACATTACCTTATATCTGACAGTCTTTTTCTAGACTATTCTATTCCGTTGTTTTCTTTATCTTTATAACCAGTTTAGACTCTTATTTACTTAACTTATAATTAGTCTTTTTATTTGGTAATGCCAGACTTCCAACTTTGTTCTTCAAGCTTATCCTGGCTTTTCTTGGCCCTTTGCATTTCCGCATAAATTTTAGAATCATATTATTGTTTTCCCCCTGAAATTTCTTAATTCCTACTAAAATTTTATTGAATTGAATTATATATCGAATATCTTAGCCCATTTGGAAAGAATTGACATCTTTACAATATTGTGTCTTCCAATCCATAGAGTATTTTACTCTATTAATTTAGGTGGTCTTTAATTTTTCTCAAAATGTTATTTTTTTTTCAGTATAATGGTCTTACATATATAACTTTTATGAGATTCCCTCCCCCCCCTTTTTTTTTTTGTATTTTCTTTATGTGAGCTCTATGCCCAACATGGGGCTTGAACTCACGACCCTAAAATCATGTGTCACATGCTCTACCAACTGAACCAGCCGGGCATCCCCATTTATTATTTATTTTTTGGTACTACCCTTTTTTTTTAATTCTGAGCTCAGATCAAGTATAGAAACATTCATAGTTATAAAGATCAGTAGAAAACCTTTCCATCATTACTAATTAGTCAGAAAAACTGATTAGTCTTTTATATACACACAAATTCACCCTCCAGTCTTTTATCTATCAACAAGTCCTCAGTTATCCACTCTCACCTTTATACATACAGGTACATCATTTTTAAATGACATACTTTAAGTTTCCAATTGTGTTTTACTGGAATATGAATTTTTATACTTGCTTTGTTTCTACTTATTAATTATAATAATATGTCTGTTGATTCTTTTGGATTTTCTGTGTATATAGTGGTATCATCTATGAATAATAACAGTTTAATTTCTTCTTTCCCAATCTTTGAATTTATTTTTTATTTTTCTTACTACACTATTAGCACAGTGAAGCACAGTGACTATGAGTATAACTGAAATGGTTATAGTGAGTATCTTTGTCTCATTCCCAATCTCCCATGGAAAATCTTCAGTATTTCATCAAAAAGGATAAAGTTTACTGTAATCTCTTTATTGGTTATAGTGAGTATCTTTGTCTCATTCCCAATCTCCCGTGGAAAATCTTCAGTATTTCATCAAAAAGGATAAAGTTTGCTATAATCTCTTTATAGATACTCTTTAACAGATTAAGAAAGTTTCCTTTCATTAATAGTTTACAAAGAGTTTGGTTGTTGATGATGTTGAGGTGTTTTTAGTCATAAAGGGAGTTGAATTTTATCAAATAACTTTTCTGTACCTATTAGAGATTGCTATATGATTTTTCACCCTCCCCCTTTTTTAATGTGTGAATTACTGCTTGATTTTGGAATGGTAAACATTCCATTTTCCATACATTATCGGGATAGTCCCAGTAGAGTCATGATATTCTTTTAATATATCACTGGATTTTATCTGATTATATTTATCTCAGATTTTTGCAGTGTTATGAAAGAGTTTGTTTCTTAATTTTTCTCTCTTGTAACTTCCTTGTTAGTTTGTGCAGGAACATTCTAATAACCTTATGAAGTGAATTAGGAAGTGCCCTTTTTCTGTTTTGGGAGAGTTTTATAAGCTTGAGGTAATTTTTATGTAAATATTTGAAAGAGTTCACCCATCAAAATATCTGGGCCTAGAGAATACTTTATTGGATAGTTTTTCATTACAGATTCTTCTTTAATTGAATAGGAGTGCCCGATTTTCTATTTCTTTCTATGTCAGTTCTGATAAATTGTATTTCTCTCAGGGTTTGTATATTTCACCTAAGTACTCAAATTTAATAGCATAAAATTATTTCTAGTATTCTTCCATCTTCTTAATTACTGTAGGATCTATAGTGATGTTCCTTTTTAGATTCCTAATCTTGGAATTAAATGTGTGCTCTTACGTCAGGCTCCCTGCATGGAGCCTGCTTCTTACTCTGCCTGTGTTTCTGCCTCTCTCTCTCTCCTCTCTGTGTATTCTAATGAATAAATAAATAAAATCTTTAAAAAAAAAAAAAAAGGGATCCCTGGGTGGCACAGCGGTTTGGCGTCTGCCTTTGGCCCAGGGCGCGATCCTGGAGACCCGGGATCGAGTCCCACATCGGGCTTCTGGTGCATGGAGCCTGCTTCTCCCTCTGCCTGTGTCTCTGCCTCTCTCTCACTGTGTGCCTATCATAAATTTAAAAAAATAATAAAAAAATATTAAAAAAAAATAAATGTGTGCTCTTTCTCTTTTCCTTGATCACTCTTCCTTTAAGTTTATGCTAATTTGGATTTTCAAAAGAAGTAGATGCCAAGATGAGGCTTGACACTCAAGAGATTAATGGAAGGAAACACCTATAACAGAAGATAAATTAGAAGCCTGAGGAAACAGGGAAACCTATCAAATTGTTGTACAAGTCTGACCCTTGTGTTAGCAGGACCAAAGGAAGGTTGGGCAGGAAGACACATAGATTGCAATGCAGTTAGGTTTTGACAAAGCCAGAGAGGAATCCACAAGCCAAAGTTGCCCAACAAGCAAAGTTGCCCAAAAGAATCCCATGTATCTCAAGAACAGGTCTCTATGCTACTCTGTTGTGCTCAAGGGAAACGTGGCCTCAGTATGAATGCAGTGGTGAATTTCAGACCATAGTTCCACTTGGAATATCTGAGAGGCACATTTTCATGGCCATGACAAGATTTATCAATTTTATTAGTCTTGTAAAGAACGAGGGCACCTGGGTGGCTCAGTCTGCAGTAAGCCAAGGTCATAATACCAGGGTTCTGGGACTAAGCCCCATTACCAGTTCCCTGCTTACCATGGAGTCTGCTTCTCTTGTGGAGTCGTGCTCTCTTGCTCTCCTTCTGAAATAAATAAAATCTTTTTATGAAAAGAAAAATAGCCAACCCTGTCTTTGTTGATTTTCTCCATTGAATGTTTTATTTTTTAAATTTTGCATACTTTTTCTTTATTCTATTTTCTACTTACAAAATTTCTAAATTTTGATATGTCTATTTTATTATTTTTAGTTCAAAACATTTTCTAGTTACTATTGTGATATATTCTTTAGAAGTTATTTAGGAAGTTCTGCTTAATTTATAAATATCTGGAATATATTTAGATATTTTCTAATTATCTTTTTCTGATTTTTGGTTTAACTTTATCATGGTCAGACAGAATGATTTTATTTAGTTCTTCAAAATTTGTTGAAACTTTGTCTTATTGAACATCATGTGATCAGTATTATACACATTTTTTGTGCATTTGAAAACAATATATATGTTGCCATCCCTTTTTTTTAATATACCAACATTCTTAAATATAGTCTTACTATATACAGAAAGGTCAGTTTTGTTGAGTTTGTTGTCCAGATCATTTATACTCTTGTTTAGTTTTTATCTGCTTGTTTTATCAGTTATTGAGAAATGTTTATTAAAGTGTCCTCCTATGGGGAGCCAGTTTGGCTCAGTGGTTGGGCATCTGTCTTTGGCTCAGATCATGATCCTGGGTCTTGGGATCAAGTTCTGCATCGGACTACCCACAGGGAGCTTGCTTCTCCCTCTGCCTATGTCTCTGCCTCTCTCTCTGTGTCTCTCATGAATAAATAAATAACATCTTTAAAACACAAAATAAAATAAAAATAAAGTGTCCTCTTATGATTGGGATTTTTATATATCTCGTTTTGGTTCCATCTAGTTCTGCTTTATATATTTTGAAGCTTTCATTCATGTGTAAGCTATATATATATGTATGTAAATGACGTGTATAAGTTTAGAATTTTTCTATCTTCTTGATGGATTGAACCTTTTATCATTTGGAAATATCCTCCATTACCTCTAATGATGAATATCTTTTGCATCTATTATTAGTTTAACTGCCAGTTTTATGTTGTTTTAGTGTTTGCATGGCTTTCCAATCCCTTTACTTTCAAACTTTCTGTTCTTAAATACAAGATTTTTTTTGGTAATTAGAATGCATTTTATTGTATTTTTTAAATTCATTCTATCTTTTAATTGGAGTCTATTTATATTTAATATACATTACTCATATAATTGGATTCCTATCTCACATCTTACTCTTTGTTTTCCTGTTTGTCTCACATGTTTATCTTCTTTTTTTCTTCTTTCCTGCTTCTTTTGGAATTGAACAAGGTTTTTTTTATTCATTTCCTTTTCTATTTGCTTGGCAGTTGTATATCCTTTTGATGTTTGCCCTAAAGATTACAAAAATGTATCCTTGACATATTGAAGTCAAACATAAACTATAAGGTTTGCCACTTCTCGTACAATGGAAGATCTTAGAAGATTTTAATTCCATTTAAGACCTCCAACCTTCTGTATTATTGTTGTCAGTCACCTTAATTCTACATTTTAATGCCTTGTAGTGACAAAATACTGTTATCATTTTGTGCAGTTGAATTTTACTCTTTACATTGTTGTTCTTCTCCTCCTGCATTTCCATGTTTTCATCTGAATAATTAAGAATTATTTTATCATTTTTCTTCTGCCTCCCCTTGCTTCTTTTATTATTCCACCGAGAATGTGGATTCTCTTAATTTTTGTTTGCAGATTTTTTTTTCTTTTTTTGAGAAAAGGGAAGGGAGCAAGCATGGGGGCTGCTGCAAAGTGAGAGCGGGGAGAGGGAATCCCAAGCACTCTCCATGTTCAGCACAGAGCCCAACGTAGGGCTTGATCTTAAAACCCTGAGATCATGACCTGAACTGAAAACAAAAGTGGGATGCTTAACCAATTGAGCTACCCAGGCGCTCCTGCAGTTATCTTTTATTTTGCCTTTCAATAAGTATAGAACTCTGTATTAGACGGTATATTCTTTGACTCTTTACAGTGACTTCCATAATCTTTGGATTCTTTTATTTTTGTCAAGAAGTCAGTTGTTAGGGGATCCCTGGGTGGCTCAGTGGTTTAGCGCCTGCCTTTGGCCCAGGGCGCGATCCTGGACTCCCGGGATCAAGTCCCACGTTGGGCTCCCTGTAATGGAGCCTGCTTCTCCCTCTGCCTGTGTCTCTGCCTCTCTCTGTCTTTCTATATATATCTATCGTGAATAAATAAATAAAATCTTTAAAAAAAAAAAAAGAAGTCAGTTGTTAGTCTTATTCTTGCTTCTTTAGATATATTTCCACTTTCTCTGTCTGGTTTTTAGAATTTTTCTTTGACTTTAACTTTGGACTTGGTTCTGGTTTTCTTGTATTTATCCTGCAGAGTTTTTAGTACTTGGATCTGTGGTTGATGACTCTTACCAGTTTTGGAGATTTTCCAACCTTTATCTCTTTGGATACTACATTCCTCTCTTTCTAATTGGAACACCAGTTACACATATCTTAGTGACCTGGCATTTAGTTCACTATCCTCCCTTCTACTTTGTCCAATCTGCATTTCAACACCTCATTGAGTTCTTTATTTCATTAGTCACATTTTTTACTTTCTATATTATTAGATCCCTTTTTTTATTATCATCAGTTCTATACTATAATCATCTATCTTGTCATTTATTTTTTGAACATGTTATTGACAGTAATAATTTGCATATTCAAAAATTATATCTTAGTCATCTATGAGTCTTTTTTTGTCTTCTTTTGGGAAGGCCTCATGTCTTGGTTTGCCTGATATATTTTCATTAAATGCTATATATTGTCCATAATAAACTATAGCATTTCTGTTGGTGGTATTATTTTCCTATAAAAAAACAGCTAGAGGGATCCCTGGGTGGCGCAGCGGTTTGGCGCCTGCCTTTGGCCCAGGGCGCGATCCTGGAGACCCGGGATCGAATCCCACGTCAGGCTCCCGGTGCATGGAGCCTGCTTCTCCCTCTGCCTGTGTCTCTGCCTCTCTTTCTCTCTGTGACTATCATAAATTAAAAAAAAAAAAAAAACAGCTAGAGCAGATAGTTTGAGGACTGAACCAACTCCAGGTTGAGTTACAGCTTTTCTAAGGCTTTTAATTTGCCTCCACTCCTATGCTATAACTCTCCTGAAATCTCAACTGAAATTCTACAGTATTTACTAGGGCCCATACTTGATAGGTTGTTGTTGGCACCATATGAGTGCTAAAAATGCTACTCTGCCTTTTAGAGGCCTTCTGCTTAGTGTCTTGCCTTCTTGTCCTGTAACATTACAAATTTGGCAAATACCTTTCCTTCTCCTAAAGAACATGATACCTCAATTCTGACTGCCTTGGCAGCCCCAAACTCCAGTTTTTGTTTCAGCATCCTGGAGATTGTCAAAAGCTCTGTTGACTTTTCTGTCTCTTATTAAGAGCCCTTTTCCTAGATTCTCAACCTCTAACCCAGTGCCAAAAATTTACAAGTGCCCTGAGGGGGAAATCAACTTTTTAAATGTCACCCTAGCTTCTTAAGGTTTTCTACTCCCAGCAACGTTATCTTACCAAGTCTTGGCTACCTTGACAGTGCTCTCATACCTGCATTTATTTTTTTTTATTTTTATTGTATAGCTTCTCTATCTGCTTATCGTATAGGAAGTGATTTATCACAAGCTATGGCATTAGAGCCTAAATTAAAGTTCCTAGTCAATATTTTTAATTGTAAAATAGAAAAATATATGGCTCAAGAAAATTAAGTGTATTCATCTGTTATATAAGGTTCTTAGCTGATTTAGCAATACTACCATCCATAACCTACTTTGAGAATGGGTGGATGCAATAATTTACACAAGAACCCAAAGTTAGAGCCAAAAAAACTGGATCAGACCAAAAAACTCGGGCCCAAAAAAAAAGTCAAGGAGCCCAGGTGGCTCAGAGGTTTAGTGCTGCCTTCAGCCCAGAGTGTGATCTTGGAGACCTGGGATCAAGTCCTGCATTGGAGCCTGCTTCTCCCTCTGCCTGTGTCTCTGCCTTTCTCTCTCTCTCTCTCTCTCTCTTTCTCTCTCTTTCTCTCTCATAAATAAATAAATAGAATCTTAAAAAAAAAAAAATCCCAGCATCTTGAATCCCAATCCAGTCTAATCTATTCTATACTACATTGCCTCATTTATTTACAGCAGTGGTTCTCAACCAGGAGCAGTTTTTCCCTTCACTTTTGGTTGTTACAGTTGGGTGGGCAGTAGGAAATGGACAAAAGCCAAAGATGCCACTTATATATCCTGTAATATACAGGACAGCCATCAACAACAGAGATTTATCTGGCCCAAAATAACAGGAATGCCAAGATTGGGAAAACCCTGGTTTATAGCTTTTAGTGTATCTGAGAATGTATATTTAAAGGATCACTTTCTGCCTCTTCATTACACTTAACCATTAGAGCAATACCAATAGATTTTTGTATTCTAAATCTTCCTGTAGGAATACATCCAGAGACCTTTTGACTCAAGAAAATGTACGTATATGATCTAGTATATATTTGCTTAACTCTGTTTCTCAGAGCTTCAGCCATATAATCTCTAATTTTAAGACTTCTCTTCAGTTAGAATTTTTTAGAACTGGTTAAAACAGTCCCACATGGAGGTGTGTATACATATCTTATAAATGCATTATGTGTATGTGAAGGATATCTAATGATAGCTACATTTACCTACATGTTTATAGATATATATGTACACATTAAATTAAATAGTTCTTAGATAATGTATCCATCTTCTTTTAAAACTCCAAAGTCAATTTCTATAATTGAAAACTCTTGAAAATATATTATAAATGGATATTTATCTGAGAAGTATATTACCAAATGTTTTTCAGAATAATTACTGTTTTTGCCCAGTGAGTGATTTTTCTAAAATTCAGTTAGACTCCAAAATTTATTTTTCAGAACATTACAGCTTGGCGGCAGAATTTTATTTTGGCTGAAACATGGCGTGTATGTCTTTGGCTCAGATAAAAGTCTTCGGAGGTGTAGCAGAAAAATCTGATTCAGATCATTGAACAGTTAAAATTTTCTTAGGTTAAAAGAAAAAAGTGGTTGCTCATTGGACATTAAAAACTGCTTAAATGAAGACTTATCTATTGCTTTATTCCTTTAAGCCTTAGCCAAGACAGTTTATCCTAATTAAATTTCTTTAGAAGTGTACATCATTTTTTATATTCATTGACCTTTGAAGTAGCCAAAATAGAAGCCACTATTCCTAAGGATTTTCCCCTGTTGTTTAATCTTGGCCCATGAAGTTTATTTAGCTTTTTTCTGCTTCTGTTAAACTATTTTAAGTTCTTATATTCAGTGCCTTTCTGGTTTAATAAGCAATCTAAAGCCCTAAGAAAATGTCCTAATTTGTTGTCAAATTAATCATTTAGCACTTAGCCCAATATTCAATTTATTTATCTTTTTTTTTTTTTTTTTTTTTTGAGAGAGAGAGAGAGAGAGAATGCATGTGCAAGCAAATGGGAGAAGGAGAGAGGTGAGGAGAATCTTAAGCAGGCTCCACACCAGCATGGAGCCCAATACAGGGCTTAGTCTCACAACCCTGAGATCAGGACCTGAGCCAAAATCAATTCAGACACTTAACTAACTGAGCCACCCAGGTGCCCCTGATTTACTTATCATATTAAATTTTGCCTGTATTTTTATTTCATTTAGTTCTAGAAAACTCTACCCTTACCTACCTTATAACAAAGGGGAAATTTTTTTTAACTGTTCTCTGAATAGGCAATACATCCATATGGTTCAGAATTCAAAAGATACAATAATTAGGACTGTTCAACTGTCCAGTACTTATGAGGAAGTAAACAGTTTTTCATTATTAAGATGACCATAAAACTTAACAAAACTCAGATATATTTGAGAGTGAAAGAGAGTACCATTAATTATACTAGGGCTATCCTGAGCAAACCAGTCCATATTGTCATGCTCCTTATTATAGATAGTAAAACAAAGATATTTAGTGAAATGAATTCTTGTATTGCTTAAGTTTTTGTGCTGTGCTATTTCTAACATTTCTTCCAATTCAAAGATCTTTGATTATGTGCTAAGAATATGCCAGGTAATATAGAACTTAAAGAAATCTGAGACTCTCTAACAGGACAAGTGGGAATGGTAAAATACCAATAGATAAAACAGTAAAGTAGCAGTACAGATGAATTCAGATCACTGTGGTTTTACTGAGCACCTACTGTGTGTCAAGAATTATGGTTATAAAAATAAATGAGACAAAAATTCTATTTCTTGAAATCTAGGAGAGGCATAACCCACTAACACAGTAAGAGAAGTAGTATATGACTTTAATGAACTACCCTTTATAGGACAGAAGACACAAGGAATTGGAGAAAGTTTCACAAAGAAGTGGTGTTTTAATGAGGCTTTGAAGAGTACAGTTCATTTTTGGCAAGTTGAGATTCCAAAGGAATATAAATTGATGGAATAACAAGATAAAAATGCAAAGAGGCCTTAAAAGGTATAATGTATCACAGAGAATGTCAAATATTGGGGAGAGATTTGTGGGTAAACATGAATGATAAGTTGTGATAGGTTTTTTAATGCTTTGCTGGGCAGTACATGATTAAGTGCTTAAAGTACATACAGAAGGAGCGATGCCTGAGTGGCTCAGTGGGTTAAGCATCTAATTCTTGATTTCAGCTCAGGCCATGATCTCAAGGTCATGAAACTGAGCTCCGCATCAGGCTCTGCACTCGGTATGGAGTCTACTTGAGATTCTCTCCCTCTGCCCACCCTCCCTGCTTGCTCTTGTTGTTCTCCCCCTCCCCATTAATTAATTAATTAATTAATTAATTATCTTGAAGTGCATACAAAGGAAGAAGAGATCATTTGGGCTGAGAAACATCTTGTGGTCAGTTTATCATAATGCACTTTTATTTGTTTATAAAGCCCTGTTTCAGAGGGATCAGTGAATACTAAACGTGAAGATATTTTTATTTTCTAATTAAATGCCAAAGAATAAAAACTGCAATAATCCCTCTAAAAGGTATTAGTAATGAATAAACCTGTGGGGTTAGAGTGAGACAAATTTGATAGGGTTAGGAAAATTGTAGAGAAAAAGCTATATATAAACCATGGTAAGAGCACTAGGGAAAATGCCTTAGAAAATTAATAAAGATTGGTTTGGTTTAAAGATGATAAACAAAGACTAATGTGAAAGGGTAATGAATTCAGCCATGGAGACAGTTCATACTAAAGTGCCTTCTAAAAGAAGTGCTACTGAACTAGCTTTATTAAATATTTTCTTTCCTTAAATTAAGGAAAAAGAGTCAGTAACCCATTAATAAAATTTGTAGTTGAGACTAAACTAGGAGATAATATATCTATTAATAAAATTATAGAAATTCTGATACTAGAAACCAGAAATAGAAGTTCAAAGTAACATTTAAAATTAAATAAATATATTCATCCCATTTTAAATCTACATAGAAGCAGCAGGTAACACTAGAGAAATGTCTTCATTTTCAGGAGATATTCATGGTTTAGTGTTTAATAAGTGAATGATAGACTCCCCTAAAATTGAAAGCAGTAGAAATATGTCTTCACTAAAGAGTCTACATTTACAAGCTGTATAATGTGATTATAGTCTACGATTCAAGGTGTTTTTTTGTGAAATTTTTCATATAAATCTTTGTCATTGAACTTTCTAGAGAACACTGTTCCTTCTGTGACTCACATTTTAATGAAGAAACTGTTCTGTTTTAAAATGGTCTTATTCCTTCTAGATGTTGCTTAAATATGTGGAGTATAGCTAGGTCTTAAGGAAGATTGGATGAGGAACAATGAATGGAGGCCTAGACAAAAAGTCTAGTTCCCTGAAACAGTTACATGGACCCCTAGCAAGGTTCATGTCGAAACTCCTGGTTAATATGAATATGCCCCTGAGTCCTAGAAAGTAAACCATGGCCTTGACCATCTGTGACTTACAGTACTAGGATTAACCATTATATTTCCACCATAAATTACAAGTCATAGCATGATTATTGTGAAAGATCAACAGTGCTCTTTGTTATGATCGAATAGTATTGCAGTCAGCTATTCTGGAATCTGTTAAGCCATTATAACAAATCCATATAGGCTTAAGATTTTTAGAGCCTTGGCTATAGCTACTTTGAGAATTTGACACAAAGGCTAATCAAAAAGCTTTATTTTGAAATAACCTTCAATTTATCCATTCCTATCTTCACATTCCTCTATAAAGAATATCTACATTTAGATTTTTTTAAAGATTTATTTATTTATTTATAAGAGAGAGAGAGAGAGAGAGAGAGAGGCAGAGACATAGGCAGAGGGAGAAGCAGGCTCCATGCCGGAAGCCCGACATAGGACTCAATGCCAGGACTCCAGGATCACGCCCTCGGCCAAAGGCAGGCGCTAAACTGCTGAGCCACCCAGGGATCCCCTCATTTAGATTTTTTTAATTGGATGTTTTATAAGTACAAAGAACTATTTAGAGGGAAAAAGATAAAATGTTTATTTATATAATATATATTAATGAAATATATTACTATATTTTATATTATATATTATATAGATATATTAATATATGTTTAATATATATATTAAACTTTAACTGAACATTCAGCTGCAATAAACTTTTAGAAACCTACTCATTGGTATGTCAGCATAAGAAGTGGATCATAATAGGGTCATTAGGTTTCTTTGACACGTGATAGCAACAACCCAACCCAGCATACACTTGTAAGCTTATCTATTAAGCATAAAGGCATTTGTCACCATTGACAGTACTGACATTTAATCTGGGATCTGTTCACAGCTCAGTTTTCCATGTGTTACTATATGTTATTTGGTGGTTTCAATTCAGAATCAAAGCATAGCTAGCTTTTCTCTTCAAGTTACGCTAAATTTTACCTAAACAGGGGAAAATGGAAATATTATATAGATCTTGTTGGGGTGATAATTTTCCTCCAGATGAATCATGCCAATCAAGGTTTCGAGAATTGACCTTTTGTGCTGTTTCTATAGTTTACAAGCCAAAGCTGTGATAAAGTAGATTATAGTAAGTTAGATTAATGGGCTAGGAAGGAAGCATAGCGGATCGGTAAGCATAGTGGATCGGTTAAATAGGAAAGTCAGGAAAGCAGAGTGGTGGGGACTGGGAAAAAACTTAATTCAGGTGAGGCAGATGTTGAGATAAAGTAGATCCAGGAGTTGGTAGCAAGTCATTTTAAGTACAGTTTCCAAGGGTACAGCAGCCTCAGCAGTTCTGGTATGAACACACCAAGTTATTATGTGAGGTAGGAGTGGTTGTGGAAAAAGGAAAAAAGCTCTTTCTCAGGAGGCTATCGGTATCATTCAGAGAAGTCTATTCTTATATAAAAGGAGCTGTATTGGTCTTCTAAGAGGAAAGGTTGCCAGAAACTGGCAAACACTAAAATGCTTAACAAATACATTGGAGTTAGAGCAGTTTAGTTTTTAGAAAGTGGAGCCTAGAATGCTAGGAAGGATAATCACTCAGGGCTAAGACAATCTAGATTGAAGCCCAGGCCAGTCCTAAGAATTGATTAGTACAGAAGACAATTTGTTAAAACAAAAGCTCTGCAGTTCCAGTTGGGCTGGAACTTACATCTTAACGTCTAAAGTAATTCTATGCTCTACTCTTGATACATATCCTGTCCTTGTTAGAACTATCTTAAAGTTGGGGTACCCAGCTCTGCAATTACAGCCTGAACTGTAAAGACCCAGGAAAGTATAAGGAAGGCAAAATGAGGAAGGACTTCATGCAAAAATGATACAGGACTTGAAATATCAGGTATCTGAACATGTCTATGACAAGAACCAAGTTGCAACTTAACTGAAATGCTATATTGAACCACTGCTGTTTCTAACATATACTGTGCTGGAGTTTTATTGGAAACAAAGGCATATGGCCCTTTAGAGAGCTTATACATAAATAAAGCAGGTAGGATACACACTAGAAAACTATACATAGAAAACATTATTTGAATTTTACCAAGAAATGGGCTGTAGAAATAAAATAATGCAAGCATGAGTTCACTTTACATAGTGATCATAGTGATTTGCACAGTGATTTGTGCAATATAAGTGAGGTTTTGGTGCAGACAAGAACTAGAAATGACCTTAGAGATCATCTGGTACATCTTGAAGTTTGAAAAATAATTGAGACCCACTGCTGGTGGGAGAAATTTTGTACAGCTTTCCTGGGTGACAGCTTGAGAATACATATCAAAAGCCTTTAAAATATGCATATCCTTTGACTCAGTAATTTTAGTTACAGGAATTAATCCTATGGAATAATTTAGCATATGCACAAAGATTTACATACAAGGATATTCATAACAACATTGATCTTAAATTTTTAATGTTTTTAACTTTTCATTTTGCAGCAAAGAGATTGCAAAAATACAGATCTTCCATATATCCTTCACTCAGCTTTCCTAAACACTAACATTTTATATAACTGTAGTACAATTATCAAAACCAGGAAATTAATATTGAAAGAATATTATTTAAAAAGCTACACACCTTCTTCAGATGTTACTAGTTATTTCACTAATGTTCTTTTTCTGGTCTACAGTATACAATCCAGGACCCCACATAATGCATTAGTAGTTAGTCAATTTCTCTTGTTTTTTCTTCTAAGTTTCTCTGTGAATGGAATTTAAAAATACATGAATATATGCATACATCTATACCTATTTCTGTATCTATTTGTCTATATCTGTGTGTGCATGTATATATGTGTGTGTGTGTATATATATATTTTTAATATGAGTTCATACTGATCTTGCCTACTCCAGTATAACACAACAGCATTTCCCCCCACAGTTAATTTTAACTTTCTAAATGGTGTGTATAAGGTTATCATGGCTCTGTAGATACTGTGGTGTCTCTTTACAAAGATATATTTAATGAATTGTCTCTCTCCCCACATCTCTTCTCCATTCCCATTTTCCCATTATTCCATCCTTTTTCCACCTACCACTTTTTTTTATCTTTACTTTTTATTTTTATTTTTATTTTTATTTTTATTATTTATTCATGAGAGACACAGAGAGAGGCAGAGACATAGGCAGAGGGAGAACCAGACTCCATGCAGGGAGCCCATTGTGGGACTCCAGGATCACACCCTGAGCCGAAGGCAGACGTTTAACTGCTGAGCCACCCAGGTGTCCCTTCACCTACCTTTTGAAGGCAACTGAATTCATTAGTTTCTGATTTATTCTTCCTGTATTTCATCTTATTTTTCCCCAAACAGCTTTATTGAGATATAATTCATATACCGTATAATTTACGCATTTAAAATGTATAATTCAGTTTTTTTGTATATTCACAGTTTTACAACCGTCACCACCGTCAATTTTAGAACATTTTTGTCACCCTAAAAGAAACTCCTCAAAAAAAAAAAAAAAAAAGAAAAAGAAACTCCTCAGTTTCTCTAACTTTTGCCAGCCCTTTGCAACCAACATAAATTTATTGTCTTTCAGTTCTAAAGGCTGAAAGTCTCTAATATCATCATGTAGAGTGATAAAGATATCATAGGGCCATGTTTCCTCTCAAGTCTATAGAGAAAAATTCTTCCTTGTATCTTCCTAGCTTCTTGTGGCTCTTGACAATCAATCCTTGGCATTTCTTGATAAAGTCCTTGGCTTATAGCTCTATCTCTGTATGTCCTCACTTCTTATTTAAGGACATTCTTAACTCATTACATATGCAATTGCATCTGTCTTATTTTTTTTTTTAAGATTTTATTTATTTATTCATGAGAGACATACAGAGAGAGACAGAGGGAGAAGCAGGCTCCCTCTGGGGAGTCCGATATGGGACTTGATTCCAGAACACCGAGATCACAACCTGAGCCCAAGGCAGACACTCAACCACTGAGCCACCCAGGTGCCCCTCAACCAGGGCTTCTATTGGAAAACAATTATACACTTGACGGGATGAGCACTGGGTGTTATGCTATATGTTGGCAAATGGAACTCCAATAAAAAAATATACAAAAAAAAAAAAGAAAAGAAAGAAAAAAAAGGAAAACAATTATACATATTTTTCCACACCTTGCTTTTTCAGTTAATACATCTTGGAGATCGTTCCATGTGTTTAGGACTGTGTAATATTCCATTTCATTAATGCACCATCCTTTAATTTAACTAATCTTCCTGTGTACATCTTGGTTATTTCTAGTCTTTTGTTGTGACAAATAGACTAGTGCTATGTGTAATGACCAAAATAATTGGAAACAATACAACTGTCTATAAACAGTAAAATAAATAAATGATACACTAATACAGTGGGATATGTAATGAAAAGAGAATTAATGAATAATATTACACTTAACAATATGAATGAATATAGCAAATACAATGTTGAGCCAAGTCAGGCCTGAAAAAGTGAATCCTGACTTCGAACTTAGATAGTAAAAATAGCTCCTATTAGACCATTCTTTCTTCAGGTAGCAATTATAATGCTGAACAAAATATAAAAGCCACAACCTGGGAACACTAGAAAACAAGGAAAATTAGGCAGAAACTGAAGCAAAGGTGTAGTCTTAAGTTTTCTCTTTTTGTGGCTTTTATCTGTAGTGCAAGCCCAAGTTGGCATTAAGTGGCATGCCTAAAACTTGATAGAAAACATGCAGTCTGACTGACAGGTTAGAATTTGAGTCTAACAAAAGATTAACTGCTTATTTTATGGGGAAAAAATCAACTCTCTTCATGGAAACACAGTTGTCTGGTCTCTACAACAGGGGTCAGCAAACTTTCTTAAAGGGTTTAATATTAAATATTTTAGATTTATAGGCCAAGTGGTCTCTGTTGCAACTACTCAACTATGCCATTTTAATGCAAAAGCATCTATAGACAATACATGCACAAATAGGCATAGCTGTGCTCCTCTAAAACTTTTTTCACAAATCAGGTGACCTGCCCACTGGCTATAGTTGGCCAACTCCTACTCCACAATGTCTCATTTACAATATTCATGGTACAATACAAATTATAAGACATACAAAGAAACGTGTACAATGAAGAACAAAAGAAATCAGTGGAACTGGGTATCTAGCCAAAGGAAACAAAAACACGAATCCAAAAAGATATATGCAGCTCTATGTTCATTGCAGCCTTGGCATTATTTACAATAGCCAAGGTGTGGAGGCAGGCAGCCCAAGTGTCCGTTGATAGACAAGTGCATAAGTAAGATGTAGTGTGTATGCACACACACACTGGAATATTACACAGCCATAAAAAAGGATAGCGTTGTGTCATTTGTGACAACATGGATGGACCTGGCAGATACGATTCTGTGTGAAATAAGTCAGACTGAGAAAGACAAATACTATATGATTTTACTCATATGTAGAATCTAAAAAACAAAACGAATGAACAACAAAAAAGCAGAATCAGAAAACAAAAAGTTAATGGAAAAGAAGAATTTATTTAACCCAATATAGGTAATGAGGTAACATCCTACTGTGTTCCAGGCACTAGTAACATACTCTATATGTGGCAGTGTCTATCTCCAGGGAACTCACAATATATGAAATAGAGATATGTAAAGAAATAATCACAATTTGTGGTAATAAGAACAGTAGTAGATGAATACTTAAGGTGTTAAAGACCTAAGAAGAAGCAACAATTGCATGGAGAAGTCTAAGAAGTGCTTTCTAGAGATTTAACATTAGGGGTATTTGAGGCTTGATAAGCAAAGAAGGAAAAAAAATTCTACGCAGAAGAAACAATGTATACCAAGGCATAGGCAAAGAAGAATAAAGCATCATGCATTGGGGAACAGATTTTATATGCCTACAGTGCAAGCTAAACATAGGTACAAGAAGCTAGAGAGATAAAGAAGGACTGCATTACTAAAGGCAAAAAGACACCAGGAAAGAAGGTTTAATAGAACTTAGCAATTATGTAACAAGACAAAAGTGATCGAAAGATGATAATACAAAAAGATAAGAACTCAGTATTAAGAATTACACAGTGAATAGGTAGTTTTCATCTGAGTGATGCATATATCTAGAAGGTCTTTTTTAAGTATGTATGATGAAAAACAGTAAATCAATGAAAGTCTGAATATAAAATACTCACATAGATTCTTAAAGTCAACCAACAACATAGAATTGATTATTATGCCAGTTGACCATTGGAATAATTACAAACTGTAAAAGAAAAGAAAAATTACCTGAATGAATATTTTTCTCAGGAGAAAGAAGAAATTTTTAGATACATATGGAATAACTGAAGAAGAAACAGAATTGCTATCAATGTTCCAAAGGTTTGGTTTTAAATAATCAAATTAATTCCTCTTTCATTTGTTTTAAAATACTGTTGTTTCAAGAACCACCAATTATCAGCTAATGCTGGAAGTCTGTAATTATGTGTTAATATATGACAAGACTGGCAATCTCCACAGAAGACTGGCACTTAGCAGAATGCTTAAATCTGCTAGTGGTCCAATGAATCGGTAGCTCAGAAATTTTCCTAGAAAGTAACCTCTGTTGTTCAAATTATATATCCATTTGTAGAGGAAAAAAACCTACAGAGTACAGGCAGTGTTACCTGAATTATTATAGAGTAATTGATTAGAAATCCAAATCAAAATTCAATACTCTGGATTCAGATGCATGGCTGCTTGAAGCCTGGAGGGCAGGAAGAGGTAGGGGCTTATAAAAAAACACAAAGAAGGGATGGATATGTTCATTATCTCGGTTGTGGTGATGGCTTCATGGATGTATACCTATTCAAATTTGTTAAATTATACATTTTAAATATGTATAGCGTATTGTATGTCAGTCTTACCTCAATAAAGCTGTTAATAAAAGAAACTAATTTAATTTTAGATTAGTCAGATATATTTTTTAGTCCTGCACCATTATCCATATTAAAAAGTTAGCCGTTATTAAATACATATACACCACTTGAAATCTAGGCTGAGTTATGATGAATTGAGTGTAGTGATTTTTAACTAGAGTCCTAAAGTAATATATTTTATTAAGCTGTACATTTGCACGTATGTTTTTGAACCTATGTTGATTCTGGTGATTATTTTTCTTGAGAGTTGGTATCTATAGAATGGATGTTAAACTGGCTTTTTTTTTTTTTTTTAAGATTTTTATCTATCGGGCAGGCCCGGTGGCACAGTGGTTTAGCACCGCCTGCAGCCTAGGGCGTGATCCTGGAGACCCTGGATCGAGTCCCACGTCAGGCTCTCTGCATTGTGCCTGCTTCTCCCTCTGCCTGTGTCTCTGCTTCTCTCTCTCTGTGCCTCTCTCTGTGTGTGTGTCTCTATGAATAAATAAATAAAAAATCTTTAAAAAAACTTTTTTAAAGATTTTTATCTATTAGACAGAGCATGCACATGAACAAAGGGAGCAGGAGAAGCAGGCTCCCCACTGAGCAGAGAGGCTCATGTAGGACTCAATCCCACAACCCCCAGATCATGACCCAAGCCAAAGGCAGACGCTTAACCCACTGAGCCACCCAAGCACCCCGTTAAACTTAAGATGTTTAAGCAGCTTTTAGAATATATCAATATCACATTAGTTTGAATATTTTTTCCTTGTGAGAAATGCAGAATGATCAGTGTTTCAGGTGCCCCAATCCTAATAAACACTTTTATTTTTTTTTCTAATAAACACTTTTAATAAAACTTTCTTCTAACCTTTATATACTGTTGCTTTATTAATGTGCTTTTAGAATCAGACTATTAAATAGCTTTCTGACAATGTCATCCTGACTGTGGTTCAGACCAATATGAACTCTAGTTATTAAAGATTAATTTTGTAGGTAGAACCTAGATATGTTAGAAAATATAGGACTTTAGGGGATCCCTGGGTGGCGCAGCGGTTTGGCGCCTGCCTTTGGCCCAGGGTGCGATCCTGGAGACCCGGGATCGAATCCCACGTCGGGCTCCCGGTGCATGGAGCCTGCTTCTCCCTCTGCCTGTGTCTCTGCCTCTCTCTCTCTCTCTCTCTCTCTCTCTCTGTGACTATCATAAAAAAAAAGAAAGAAAGAAAAAAAAAGAAAATATAGGACTTTAATAAAGAAGTTCAAATTGGGCTATGAAATGTAAGAGAAACTTTCAAAAGAATTTGCTATTTGGTGCTTGGAGTATAGTCAGTCAGATGCCCTTAAAATATTGCTAGAGTATAAATAATGAAAGTATTTATACCCTTTTATACAGTAACTTCAGTTCATGGAATTTAATCTAAATAAAAATACAGGAGCCACTACATGTGAAGATATATTTGTTTCATTTTTATATATCATAGTAAAAATTAAATAATGGATGAATTTAAAATAATGGATAAACTATGTCATTTATCGATACTACCATTAGAAATAGTGCAACAATTTGAGACTATATGTATGTTAGATGAAAAATAAACCAAAACAATGGGTTCATTTATTTTGTGAAGCTTTGCTACTAAAAATTTGAGGACTTTTCTTTAAGTGTAAAAGAATCAGAAGATAAAATTTCCATTACCATCAAAATAACAAGCATGGTTATGGTAGGGGGTAAGATAATAAATACTATGTGTTTCCCATATCTTACTTTTATTTTTTTAATTATTAGTCATTTTTAAAAGAACATGCTCCTTTTAATTAACAAATTTAGCTACCCTAAAGTAACATAGACAACTAGTGGCTGAAGCTCTGGGGTTTCATTAGTGCAGTGATGACTTAATTAACAAATCCTCTATGAACAAAACCTCTTTCCCAGGACTGGCCTTGGTGCAGCAGGCATGAGGGAAGGATCAATTTTCTCTGAGCTAGATTGGTGGCAGCAGGGACTAATGAGGCAGGGCCTTGAAAGTGGCTCTCTCTCAGATCTAACTCCTCAGGGGTTGGCTAGAACTGATGCTGAGGGCACTGCTGCACTCCTGGGACCTACACAGCCTGGTTACCCAGGTGTTGAAAAAACGATTTCTGTGCCAAGACCATATGTGGCTTTTAAGAGACTCCACAGGATTCTTGCTTTAGGCAGAGCATTCCTAGTGTGGAATGAGTAGGCTAGAAAATAGCAAAGAAGGAATCCCATGTGCTAGGGCGCTTCCAGTTGTCTTCCGTGTGCTCACTGTACTGCTTTTTCAATTTTCTAGGCTTCATTTTATTCAACTGTAAAATGAAAGGACTGACTAGAAAATCTCTAATATATCTGGCAGTTCTATCTAGATCACGAGTCAGTGAACTTTCTGTAAAGGGCCAAATAGTAAATATTCTCAGCTTTGCGGTACAGGCAGCCTCAGTCACAACTACTCAACTCTGCTTCTGTAGCATGAAAGCAGCCATATATAACAATACATAGAAGCAAATGGATGTAGCTGTGTTCCAATAAAACTTTATTTATGGAAATAGGCACTAGCCAGATTTGACACACACCACAGTCGGATACCCCTGGTCTAGATATTAATATAATGGAAATGTAATTAAAAGAATTCTTTAGTGGATAGGATATAAACCTTATTTCTGTGGCACCATTCTTTCCTTCATTTTTCTTTTAAAGATTAGTCGAATATAAAATGGTATTTCACTATCAGGGTTTCACACCATGAGAAAAGGATAAAAATATCCTGTCACCAAACTGTTGTATTAAATTGTCTGCAATAGAGAAACCCTGAGGTTTCTCAACTAAGGAAGAAAATGGTATCCACAACACTTAGGATTCATTTCAGTCTTCAGAATTCTTTGGGTCTAGTAGGACAGTTCAGTGTTTGCTCATTTTGTTTCTGATAAAAACGGCTAAATCATGCCTTTCATTAAAATGTAAGCTGCACGGTTTAGCACCTGCCTTTGGCCCAGGGTGCAATCCTAGAGACCAGGGATCAAGTCCCACGTCAGGCTCCCTACATGGAGCCTGCTTCTCCCTCTGCCTGTGTCTCTGCCTCTCTCTCTCTCTCTCTGTCTATCATGAATAAATAAATAAAATCTTTAAAAAAAAAATGTAAGCTGCAGACCCTGTGGGGGGTGTGTGTGTGTGTTTCAGAAAGGAGCCACTGCCTTGCTAGGCCAACTTCAGTTCTCCATCTGTCTTAGATTGGGCTTATATCTTGGTCTTAAGTTACCAGGATTCTAATGTGGAAATCAGCCTGTCTTCACTTTGGAGACCTTTGTTAGTTCTCCTACATCAGGCTTCAGCTATTTTGTCTAGTATATTTATATCAAACTTTACTTCTGTTTGCTGTAACAACAAAGCAACCATGGTTAAGATAATTAATTCAGGCCTATTATTACATGAAGAGATCAGCACAGCGACACTTTATCTGCCCAGAGAAGTCTAAAATATTCTTGTTTGCCAGCTTGCTTTCATCTCAGCACTGTTTGGACTCTGTACTTTTTAAGCTGCAGTGCATTAATTCCTTAATGGCCTATCCCACTAAACAGAGCTATAAGCCCAGCAGAACTGACATATTTGTGTACTTACAACTTATCCAGAGTAAGCAGGTCCACCATCTCAGCATGGTGACAACTATAACCCTTACTTTAATGCAGCAGTTTTCAAAGTATGGACCTATTAGAGGTCTCTGAGACTCCTTCAAGTTGTCTCTTCCATGAAGTCAAAGCTATTTCACAATAATATTACAGTATTATTTGCTTTTTTAACCCTCAATTTCAGTAGAGTTTTCCAGAGACTACATAATGTGTGATATAGCAACAAATTGAATGCTAAAACAGATATGAAAACCCAGCTGTCTTTTATTAAATCAAACATTAAAGAGATCAGAAAAAATATAAATGGTACTCTTTTCACATTTTTGTTTAGAATATATTATTACTTTTCATAGAAATATGTTGAAGTGTAACTGGTTTCCTAATATGTCCTTTTTAATTTCTAATACAGTAAATATTTATAAATAAAACTCACATAAACAAAAGCTATTTGAGGTTCTCAATTTTTAGGAGTAGAACAGGAGTCCTAGAATTAAAAAATTTGATAATACCTACTCTAATATAATACTCTCAGTTGCAATGCTCTGATTTCATGGCTACCAATGCCATCCTCAACATAAGACCACAAATAAATATCCACTGAAATTCCCCCAGTCAGAGATTACGGATGTTAACAATTTAGTTATTATCCTTCCAGACCTCTTTCTACTGAGGACTTCCATGCACACATTACATAATTTTACATATATAGGATTATACTATACTTTTCCAAACTTCATCTCATGAGACACTTCCATTTAATTAGTAAGTCAAAAACCTAAGGTCTTGAAAAGGGAATAGATATCATCTTATCATATTCCCAAATCAATGCAAGAATCTTCTTTAAAATACTCACTACCTAGCAGATCTATCTATTCATTTCAGTTTTATAAACTCCAAATTGTTAGAAAGTTTTTCCTTGTTGAACAGAATTTTGTTTTATCATTTCTGTCCATTGGTCCTAATTCCACTTTCAGGACTGTGTAGAATATATCATAGCCATCTTGGCTGTGCTGCATTCTGGATATTTTCTTATTTTATTTTATTTTATTTTATTTTATTTTATTTTATTTTATTTTATTTATTTTATTTATTTTTTTTTATATTTTCTTCTGATCTATCTTCCAGTCACTGATTCTTTTCTAAGCTGTGTCTAAGTTTCTGTTGAATATTTATCCACTGAATTATTTTCAATTTCCATTTAAATCTATTGATGCTTAATTTCAATTTTTATACTTTATACTCCCCTGCTGAAGTTCTCAATTTTATTTTTAACACTTGATCAGTAAGCATAGTTATTTTAAAGTCTCTCTTTGATAAATTTACTATCTGGAACTATTTGAGACTACTTTCTATTATACAATTTCTGCTGGTTTTAATTTCTTTCCTTGCCTCCTTATATTACTATTTATTTACAATTTATTTTTTATAGTGAGCAAGACGGTGTATTTGGAAAATGCTTTGCAGAAATAATTTAAGCCATAGGGTGATTCATGTTTGTTTTGGCAGTTACAGAAACACTGGCAAACTAGAGTCATCTTAATCTAAGTTTAGGAATTCAGAATTGCAAACTAAGCTATAGTCCATTGCGTAGTCCTGTCTACTTCCTGTTCACCCTTAATCATAGATGCAGCCATTTGGGTTTCCTTGCATAAGGAGGTTTTACCAAGGCCGTTTGTCTTGACAGCCTCTAGATTCCAACTTTTGTCTCCTACTAGTATAAAACACCAGATTCCTTTCTGGGCTCTATCATCCTTGATATCCCATTCTGATAATTCTTCGCTCTTTTATTAGACCCTCAATGCCTTCAAGTACATTTTTAAAAACATTTTACCCAGATGTTCTAATTGTTCTTCTTGAAATAGTTGGCCTAAATTATGTAATCTGCCATTATCAAAAGCCCCTAGAACCTTCTTAAATTAATATTAATACTTCTCTGGCCTTCTGTGATACTTAGGAAACAGGGTCAGGATGTCTTACCAGGACATCCTTGTATGCACATCTTATCTGTATCACATTCATCCAGGTACTCTTAAGGGTACTTCTTGAATGTTTAGTCTGGTATTATACTTGGTTCAGACAAAGAGAAGGCATTATTCAAATAAGCAGTTACTCTGTAACCTTCATCTCATAATTTTAAATTGTTTGGATTAAAAGTGCTGCCTTTATTATATTTATTAAGTAGCCTAACAAATAACCCTCAAAATCTTAATGACTTTGATTAACAGATACTTATTTTTATGTTACATTCTTGTTCTATACTGGGTTAGCTGAGTCACCATTCCATGTTGTTTATTCTAGGACCAAAACTGAGACAGCCCAATCCAGAACATGCTAATTATATTAGAGGTGAAAGGATAAGAAAACTACATAGTAGTTCTTATAGCTCTTGCATCACTTCCCCTCATATTTCATTAGCTGAAGCAAGTCACGTGGCCAAGCCTGATATTGATCAGAAAGGAAGTATAATTTTTAACAGATTACAGTTCTGCCACAGGGATAAGCCCAGTAAAGGGGAAACAGTGAATGCAATATACATTGGCTCCATTTTCCTTCACGGGTTTATATGTATTCTGGTCTTCTTGTTTTAAAACTAATGCTTGAAATAAAAGGTCTTGTTGTAATTTAGAATTTCAACCAACTGAAAACAAAACATCAAAACAAACTATTGTTTAAACCTTGAATTAAGCTAAAGAATTGGGTTTGTTTTAAAAACCACTCTAGGCTCTTTTTTAAAATATTAATTCTGTGTGTGCCCAGTTTCTTTCATCTGGTATTTCTCTAAATTCCTTTATCTCGTCTCTTATCCAAGCAGTCGTATGGGAATTAGCTCTTTGGGTAGTTAAATCTTCAGTATTGACCTCTAGAGTGGCCCAGTTTTGTTTTCCATTTTGTTCTTCTACTTTCATGAGCACTAAATTTTCCATATTAGCTTTTCTAGGATATTTATTTAAACAATTTTGTTTGTTCGAACTTTAAATTACATTATTCCCATTTATTTGCAATTCTTCTGTCTTCTAGTTGTTTTAATTGCCCACCCACCAAAGGTACATTTATTGTCTCCTACCCTGTCATTCATTATATATGCCCACAATCTAAACTCAGAGTTGTCCCTTATAATTGTGACACTTTTCTAGCTGTTCTCCTGTTACTTGTTCAAAACATTTTTGGATTTTTGGAATGTATGGAGATTTTCTTCAGTGTTTGAAGTTTTCTAGTATTGTCATTTCATGGATCAGAGCAATTCCTAATATTCTTGTATGGGGCGTCTTGTATAATTTTTTTTCATGACTAAAGAACAATATTAAGCAACATTGGAAATTTTATTATTTCTTAACCTAAAATATAATCGTTATTTAATGATGGGATGCGAATATATGTTCTGTGAAAGGGAGAGAGAGATACTCCAAATAGAATTCCAGTGTCAAAAAGCAGCAAGTGCTACCACTGTTTTGTGACCCCTGAATGTTGTCTGCTCTCTTTGTACTAAATCTAATAGTAATTGATCCCAAAGAAGATCACAAAATTCCCCATTGTTGGCTTTAGGAATGCATTGATGAGTACCTTGTTTGATGGGATAAAAGCTTCAATAAGTGATGCCCCCACCTGAGTGGTTAATTTCAAAATATTGTTTGTCTAACATATTGTTGTCAGTGACAACTGAACAAGAACTTTTAGGAGCAGTTGGCTGTGCAATAATAGCAAATTTCAAGGCTATGCAAATTGTGCCAGTTCAGCCCCGCTCTTTTCTCTATTATCATATCAATTGAGTCAGTTCATAGTAGACAAAGCAAGGTTATGGGAACCACCTAGAGCATCATGCACCATTTAACATCAATGCAGCATACATGAACATCTGCAACTTCAGTCTTATTAACAGAGGATAGAATAGAAGGCAATAAACAGCTTTCTTCATCATTTAATTGCAAAATAGTATTTCCTAATGTTTGCATTGTTTATCAACAGGAACTTCATCAATAATTGTATAATTATGGCTGCCTAGATTACAGTGGTCTCATACATCTTGTCATTTTTTACAGAAGTCTAAATTTGAACACATGATTCAAGACTAATTTCAAGTCCCTTGAAATGTGAATTGCATAATACAGATATTTTGTGTAGCAGAAGAATGGCAGTTTATGATTCCTCAGTCACTTAGGGGATTAAGTTAACACAGAGAAGAGGAAGAAAGGCAGCAAAAAACATGAGGAAGCCACTAGTTAGATTCAAACACAGACCCACTGAACATGAGAGTAGATTATCTTCTTTAGAATTAATCACAAGTAATTAGATGTTTGCTTTAGGCCAAAATTGGGCCAAATTAAAACACGATTATTATGCCGAGGTCTTCCCCTCAGCCTCTATGTTTAAAGGAAGAAAATGGCAGAAAAATCACAAGAATAGTGAGAAAAAAAGCAATGGTGGCCAAAGCTAGAAATTCCAAATAGCAGAGGAAAGGCTTGACACACCTGTTCAGCCTCTACCTCTGTTGCTTTTTTAAAGCCTGATAATGCCACTACTCCTAACTAGAAAAACGTGAGCATTTACCATAAGCAGCCAAGTGTGTTCTTTAGGTTCTGTGGCAGCAGAATTCCTTTTTTTGCACACAATGGGATATATCCATGAAAAAAATGAAGGGAAATAATATAAGTAGAGTAAGTTACTGATGTAATCAGTGGGAGTTTTCTCACAATTGAGCAGAAAGAGAAAAATACGAAAAACAATGGCTACATTGAAAGCAAATAAAGCAAGAGGCTATTCTGAAAGCTTGTCTCATTTAAACAAGAAAATCTCATATTTTTATTTAAATTAATTTTATCTTTAGGGAAAATCTGAGGCCTATTCTAGAAATTGCCTTTGAAATTCTTCAATTGGTGATTAAGATTCCTCTCCCTCACAAGAAAATTAAAAATCTTAAATTGAGTGAGCCCCATTTGAACTGTTTCTTCCCAAATGATCAACGTAGTTATTTCCTTTAGGAAAAAAAAAAAAAAAGAAAACTCTAGAGTTAGACTATTTCCTCCACCTGATTAGTCTGTACTTTATGCCTTTAATAATTCTTCATTCGTTTTCTAGCAGGAAATCTTTCTTCCCTTCTCAGATTTTTTTAAAGATCATAAAAGGAAGGGGGGAAAGCACTTATCTAGTAAAGTATCCAAAGAGTAAAGGAAGATAGAGTTTTCACCCCCTTTTTTGTGGTTCTTGAGTATAATGAACATAGCAGAAGCTTTTGAATATGATAAGTAACCTATCGTTTCCTCTCTCTGAGGGATGCTAAGAACTGGTTTGTTAGAGGTAGTAGTTTGACTTGTAATTATTTAACACTGCAGAAGATTCCTAAAATAATTGCAGCCTTTACTATAAACCTGAAAAAGTTCTAGCTCTGTGCAGAATGAGGGTGGAGATTTTATATACATATATACATATTTATGCCTCTCACCTGAATACTTCAGAGAGCACATTTTTCTAGGCTGAGGCTTTACAATAAATGTGCAGTACCAATTCTGACACATGTATACCTTTCCTTTGAAGAATTTATATGCAGACATTTTTCAGAAACCCTTTCTAGAAGCTATTTATCAAAACTGCTAAGATAATAACTTTGTCCTAATGAGTCCCAGTCTCTGTTTAGGGAATAATCGATAAACTACAAATTAATGTTCCATAATTCACATTACAATGCACATGTAATTATTTTGAGATGAGGCAAACTCTATGCATTTAATTTACAGCTGTAATTAAGTAAACTCATTTGATACTAATTAGGTGAGCCTAAAAGGATCATAGGTTCATATATTTAATTATCAAAATATAATCAGCAACCAGTTTTTGAAAAGCTTTTCTATCTTGAGCTCAACACTGAGCTTTGGCCACACTACAATTTTATCTTCTTGGAACTTCAACATATTAAAATGCATTGTGAATAAGAGGTCTACTTAGTGAATTTGCTTTTTTGACAATTATATTTATATTTAACATCTGAAAAAAATGGGCTTCAGAATACAGAAGTTCTATATCTGACAAAACTGTCCATCAGAAGTAAAGGAAAATTAAGACATTTCCAGTTAAACAAAAGCTAAAGAAGTTCAGTAGTAGGAGTTCAGGCCCTATGAGAAATACTGAAGGGAATCCTTCAGCTGAAATGAATGGATGCTAGAGTCACTCATAGCCATATGAAGAAATAAAGAACTCAAGCAAAGGTAACTACATTGGTAAATATAATAGCCAGTAGTAATGTATTTTTGGTATGTAGCTCTTCTTATTCACACATGATTTAAAAGACAAATACATTGAATAGTAATTATAAATATATGTTAATTGGCACATATGTATAAAGATGTAATTTATAACAATAGAAGCAGGGAAGAAGCTGTATAGGAAGAAAGGTTTTATACCCTTTCTTGAAGATTGAAGCTAAGTTGGTATCAATTCAAACTAGATTGCTGTATATTTAGGATGTTAGTTATAATCCCCATAGTATCCACTAAGAAAATATCTAATGAATACAGAAGTTTTCTCTCTTTTGTTAAAATAATATATAAAATTTGGGGGCAAATTTTACAGGCAAACTCTATAGCTCAGTTGGCTGAGCGTCCAACTCTTGATTTTGGCTCAAGTCATATCTCAGGGTGGTGGGATGGAGCCCTGCATCAGGCTCTACACTGAGTGTGGAATGTACTTAAGATTCTCTCTCCTTCTCCCTCTGGTTCTGTGCTCTCTCTCTCTCTCACTCTCTCTATAAAAAAGAAAAAAATAGTATATAAAAATCAACTTATTATAAAATGTACTTGATTTCTAGAAGTCTTATAAATTCTACTGGCAGTCAATCATCAAGTATTTATTGAATACCTAAAATAAGGGGCTTTCTTCTAGCTTTAAATAGTGTCCCTGTTTCTTCCCACTAAATTCATAAACATATAATCAGGGAAGAGTTATCTGATATCTAGAGTGACTTCCTAATGTTAGAATATGCTAGATAAAATGTTCACATTCTCATATTCTCCAGCCACATCTGTGCTTTAAGGAACATGAAAGCTTGTGCTCATGATTCCCTAAAGGGATAAAAGTTATGTCTGTCTCCATGTGTTTAAAACCAAGACACCTGGCTGTGGTGAGTAGAAGCAACCTATGTGGTCAAGTGTATGTTCCCTTCATTCTCAAAGTATTTAGGGTATTGTCATCACTATCAGAAATGTGGAACTTTCCTCAGACACTCAAATTTAGACTTTTGGAATGAGCTAACCAGAACATGGGGTCTTTTCCCTTTCCTTAGCAGCAGCCACTATAGTAAAATAAAAAATAATTGCCAATACTTTCATTATATATTATAGCTGACATAGAACATTTACCTAAATATTATTTAAAATGAGGTATTATCTTTGATGAACAAATGGTGCACCTAAGTGGCTTAGTCGGTGAAGCATCTAACTCTCAGGTCATGATCTCAGGGTCGTGAGATCGAGCCAAGCCCCACATGAGGCTCCACACTGGGTATGGAGCCTGCTTGAGATTCTCTCTCTCCTCTCTCTCTGCCCCTCCATCCCTGTTCATGCTTGCATGCTCTTTCTCTCTTTGCCTCTGTCTCTACCTCCCTCCTTTCCTCCCTACCACCCTCAAAGAAAAAGAAAAAAAAGATGAACAAATGAGAATCTGACCTGTAAGGCTGTTGTTGCTTCCTTTACTTCTTTGGGAGTACAGGACTTTGTCTTTTCAAAGAATTAACTAATACAGCACAAATTTCTTCTGTCCAGATATAACCAACATTAAAGCTTCACATACTACACAGTTAAGACACCAGCCTTGCTACACTGACTTCTGTAGCCTGAACAATTTGTATATTGTTTCTGGGTCAACTAAGGAAGTATAAATAGTATTGTCATCTATGAATAGGCCAAATCTAGCAGATGCCATTTACATAGACTAGAGTATAAATAGCTATGTGATATAATAGCTATATGATGTGGTGTTACTAAATTGAATTGTCTACCATCTTCCAGTCTGAGAAACAACGATACTGATTCTTAATATTGTTTGATGGAAAAACTGTGAGTAGTTCAAAATAACTAGCAAGTCTTTATACTTGACACCTAATGGCTTCTCTTCTCTCTGAGGGTGAGAATTATTTGGTGACTTGAGTAGACATTTAAAATGATACCTTGGAGAGGGAAACGGGAGCACCAGCTAAGGATCATTAGTAGGACCAATTCTAAGAGGAATTGCAGTAATTGGCACAGTATTTGGATGACAAACACCAGCCTTCTTTGACATGGGGTCTTTATCATTTTTGTTTGTTTGTTTTTTCTTTATCATTTTTTTAAATAATGTTATGCCATTCTTCTTAATCTCCAAAGAGACATGAGTATGATCCTTAGACTATTCCTGCAACTTTTTAAAAATCTGATGCTGCAACTTCCATTCATAAGGAATGATGAGAAGTACAACCAACTTTTAAAAGCATTGTAAAATATGGTACTTGAGAGGGTTTTTTAAACAGGTAATTAACCATACATTTAAACATTTTAATCTACTTTTAAGTGCAAGAGAAATTGGAAAATGACTCAATAAAGAAAAGTATTCTGTTTAAATTGGGTAAAATGGTTGTTTACTGGTATTTATCGCTATACTGCAGGTAGTCAAGTTATCTGCAATTCCAATTTAGTTTATTGGACAAAAGATAGTACTCATAACTTTTATCCATGTTTGTCAGAGCACCCACTGAAAATGACCCCATACTTTAGGGAACTTTTAACTTTATTGTAAAGTATAGAATATTCTAAAAATATTTTTCTTTCAGCATAAATCTGTGACATTCCCTTGAAACATTACCATGCCTACAAACCAGATTGCACTAAAACATCAGTGATATTTCAGCATTGCTTTCTTGCTCTAAGATTTCTTCTAATCCATAAAAAAGAGAGAAACACTGGTTCCCTCATACTTGATGCAGTTTTTACTTTGTAAACTTCATAAACATTTGTGATTGCCACCGCCAACAATTCAAACAGAAATCTTACTGATGGGAAGTCCATCAGTAGCTTTTCCTTTAATAACAGAGCACAACTTTGCATGTGCATATCATTTTGAAAATCTTTACTATTGTACTCAGAAGGAAATATATGACATTAAGAAGGGGTACATTTAGAATATCAATAATGTCTTAAATCTTCCTACTGCAGTGATTAGGACTAAACCATACACAAAAAATTTAAGAAAGCTGTTGCTGTTTGGTCACTCAGTGTTTTTCATAACCATGACGCCTTGGTTCAAATTATGTAACAAATGCCTATTCCTGTTCTAGTTTTAACAGCCTACAATTTCTGTATAAGGAAGAATCACATACATATAGATGTTGGTTGGACTTATATGGTATCTTTATGAGGTGAATCCCACTCTTGTCATTGTGATCATTTGATTAACCTCATTTGATCCTTAACCTAAGTGTTAACTCCAAGTCCCTATTATTAGAACCTTCTATCCTTAAACAAGATCTGAACCTAGGTTTATTGAATCATAAAAGTGTCTTCAGGGGCAGCCCGGATGGATCGGCAGTTTAGCGCCGCCTTTGGCCCAGAGCGTGATCCTGGAGACCTGAGATCTAGTCCCATGTCAGGCTCCCTGCATGGAGCCTGCTTCTCTCTCTGCCTGTGTCTCTGCCTCTGCGCGCGTGTGCGCGCGCGTGTGTGTGTGTGTGTGTCATGAATAAATAAATACAATCTTTAAAAAATAAAAGTGTCTTCATTTGTGAATGATGGAAAACAACTTGCTTGAATGTACCATTCATATATTTTTATGGTTTCTCCAGGATGTCTTCAGCACAGTTAGATCTGGAAAGGTTTTTAGAACAAATTAGGCAACATTGAATTTATTCACTATTGAAATAGCATATTACCCTCTGATTTTCAAGTATTCATATGATTTCCTTTCATACAAGCATTTAGAATACATGATTAAATCCTAATAACTCTAAAAAAGACAGGATCATGGACAACTAGAACCTTTAGTTTACTTGGTTTACTTATCTAACCTAGAGAAGCATGTTATAATTAGGTATCACTTATTCAGAATCATTAAGAAAATATATATTGAGCTCATACTCTACTACATGAGAAAGAAACTAGTCTTAAGGAAGTTAAAATCTTGCAGAAATAATCATTCAGTAAAAAGTTTTTATTGAGCACCTACTGTGTACTGGGACTTGGTTAAGTTATGATTCCTACCTATAAGGAGTTTGTAGTTTAGTAGAAAAAATTCATATGAATAAGTAAAACTATAAATATGATAAATCCATTCTTAGAGATATGTAAAAGTTATAAATGATGGCATAAAAAAGGAAGCAGTCATCTCTGCTTCTAAGCAAGACCCTGAGAAGTCAGGGACTGCATCCAAGAAGACAACCTTATCTGGGATTTGGAACTAATAGGGAAGGATGATTTGTGCAGTAAAGCTGGTATGATATAGGTATAAAAAAAAAGAAAACATGACATGTTTGAAAAATTATGAGTGTGAGAGAGACAAAATCACAGCTCGGGAAATGGCAAGAGATAAGGTTAAGATAAGATAAGAGATAAGACTTCAATAGAGAACCATCAAAGGGCTTTTAACAGGAGAATAACATGATGAGATTTGTATTCATGAAAAACTAGTCTGTTCATTCAACAAATGTTTCCTGAGCACCTATCATGTGCAAAGCATAGCTTTGGGTGCTAGAGATCATCAGACAAATTGCCTTTCCTGTAGCCCTTCTTACCTAAGTAGCCAAGGTTTGTGCCATGAACCCTAGTTGCTTCCTTGGGCATAGCTGAATGAATCAGGGTTAAGAACCTCAACAAGGTTAGGCAATCTATAGATGGCCAGTGACCTATGAGCTAAGCCACAGAGGAAGCCAGTTTTTATAAACCTGAGAATGGAGCAAGTGCATAGAAAAAAGCAAAGAGAGAACAGGTTGAAATGAACTGCTTTAAGGTTAAAAAGATAGACTTCATATAGTGAACCTATTAAAGGTATCAGAAATCTTGGAAGGAAGGAAGGAAGGAAGGAAGGAAGGAAGGAAGGAAGGAAGGAAGGAAGACACCAAAAAAGGGGGAAATAAGGTTTTAAGGCAGTAATTCCATTTATCATTATTTTCTTGGTCACCTTTCTTACGATTTTTTTAAAGATTTATTTATTTATTGAGAGTGTGTGTGCACACACATGAGTGGGGAGAGGAGCAGAGAGAGAGAATCTTCAAGCAGAATCCCTGCTGAGTGCAGGAGCCCAATGCAGGGTTTGATCTCACGACCCATGAGATCATGACCTGGGCTGAAACCAAGAGTTGGATGCTTAACCAACTAAGCCACCCAGTCACCCCTTCAGTCACTTTTCTATGGAAAACTATTTTCATATTCAAAGCAAACACTCTTCTACTCGTTACCTGTCCATATTCAGCACTGAAGATTTTAACTGACGTTTACTTGAAACATTTGTAGAAAATTCAAAGAAAACATGAACAAACTGAGAGGCTTTACTGCAAACAATGATCATAGTGCTCCATATCAAAACCATGCCTTCAGTAGCAGCAATTTCAAGTGTGATCTCAATCTCCCATACCCAAAAGTCTTATTTTAAGATTAATAATTCTTGTTCATTTATTCATTAAATGATTACTTTGTGCCAACTTTTGCTCTAAATGCCTTATATGTGTTAAGTGATTTAGCCTCACAGAAATGCTATGAGATAATTAGTGTTAATGTCCCTGTTTTGTACATGAGAAAATTGAGGCATAGAGAGTTTGGCTTGGTTATGAGCTAGTATATGGGAATTTACTAGTAATTGGGAATATGAACCCGAGCAGTCAGATTTATATTTTTAATACAGTATTATACTGCCTCTATTCTCTGTGGAGTATTTATCTACTTAATTTGGTCAAATTTAGTTATCAGTACCCAACTTAGAAAGGGAATTTAAGGGATGCCTGGGTGGCTCGGCAGTCAAGCATCTGCTTTGGCTCGGGGCATGATCCGAGTGTTCCAGGATTGAGTCCCTCATCAGGCTCCCTGCATGGAGCTGACTTCTCCCTCTGCCTGTGTCTCTGCCTGTCTCTCTGTGTCTCTCATGAATAAATAAATAAAATCTTTTAAGGAGGGGGAGAGGATTTAAATGTCAGTTAAATGCTATATACTGCTTAATCAAAATCTTGCTTTTTTCCCATGCTCACCTTTTTTTCAGAAAAAATGATAGCAACATTGCTCAAATGGTCACTTTGGAATCCCATTTTATTTTCTCTCTCTGTCTCTGTCTTTGTCTCTGTCTCTCTCTCTCTCTCTCTTTGATCCCAAAGTACTTTGCTCCAAGACCCTGAGCAGTTGACAACCTCTATGAGCCTCAGTGTCTTCACTTATAAAGTCAGGTCAATTTGTGGGATTGCCGTGGGAAATACATGATATGAAGTATATAAAGCACTTGCTGTAGTAGTTAGTGCACAGTAAGCACTTGAATGTCACTTTGCTAGCTCACAAACTGCAATTGTATCCCATTGTTTGATGTATTAAATCCAAAGATTTGTCTTCCTAGAGATGGCTGGACCCTACCCATCTTGCATTATTTCTTTCCTTACCTAAGCTTGTTTCTTTCTCTGTGCCTCCTGGAATATATATATATTTTATTTCCTCTCCTCTTCACTATCCATATCTTCCTAGCTTAAGTTCAGTCTTCTCCATGAAACCATCTCCAGTTAATTAAATTCACATTGTTTCTTTCCTTTGAAATCCTGTTGCAGTTATAATAAATATTACATTGTATGATACTTCACAAATTCTTTCACATGTGCTAGATTTCTTTCAGTATAGGTTATAAGTTATTTCAGAAGATAAATCATGTCTTAATATTTCCCCTATATCTCCCCCAAAGGATCTAGAAGGATCTAGAAGGAGCTCATGGCAAGTGTTCAACAAATACTTGTTACCTGATTGAAGAAAATAAGCTCCTAAAAACACCTTATAAAATTGTTTATCAGTATATACCAATATGTATTACATTTAAACATACAAACACATAAGAGGAGGTGAAAACCATAGCCTTTGCATTCTCTATAATCCCTATAGAGAGATCCATCAGAAATGGAGAAAAGTAATAAACCATATTTAAGAATTTTTAAAAATTGTATAGGGCTTTATATTTGAAAGGGTACTTTCATAACATTAATACTTAATCCATATAAGAATCACAGAAAATAGCTAGAACAAGTATTATGCTCATTTTTCTTTTTTTTTTTTTTTTCTTTATTTTAGGAGAGAGAGCACATGCACAATGAGGGGGGGAGACAGAGGTAGAAAGAGACTCTTAGGCAGACTCCCTGCTGAGCACAAAGCCCAACATGGGGCTAAATCCCATGACCCTTAAATCATGACCTGAGCCGAAATCAAGAGTTGAACACTTACCTGACTGAGCCACCCAGGCACTCTTCTCCATCTTCTAAGTATAATAAAATTGTGGTTATTTGTGCAAGGTCTTGAAAAGTAGCATCATTGACTCTACTCCCAACCCCCACCATTCTGTCCATTCTATATAAGGCTGCCGTTTTTAAATCAAAGATGGGACTATGTCACTCCCCTGCTTAAAATCTTACAGTGGGGACACCTGGGTGGTATAGTCAGGTAAGCCTCGACTCTTGGTTTTGGTTCAGATGGTGATCTCAGGGTCCTGATATCAAGCCCCACATCAGACTCCATACTCAGCACTGAGTCTGCTTAAGACTTTCTTACTCTCAAAAAAAAAAAAAAAAAAAACTTTCTTACTCTCTCCCTCAGCCCCTGCTCACCCCTACCCCCACCCCAGCCTCGCTCCCACATGCATGCTCCTTTCTCTAAAATAAATTTTTAGGGCAGCCCGGGTGGCTCAGCGGTTTGGCGCCTGCCTTTGGCCCAGGGCATGATCCTGGAGACCGGGGATCAAGTCCCACGTCGGGCTCCCTGCATGGAGCCTGCTTCTCCCTCTGCCTGTGTCTCTGCCTCTCTCTGTCTCTCATGAATAAATAAATAAAATCTTTTAAATAAATAAAATGTTTAAATCTTAAAAAAATTTAAAAACCTTCCAATGGTTTCCCATTCTATATAGGATGAAATTCTACCAACAGCCACACACTCTTGATCTCTCCACACTCACTACACTCTAGTGACAGTAGCCTTCCTAAACTTAAAAAGGGTTAGTTCACATAGCTTGTTGCTAGCCCAGAGCCTCTGCTCTTGAATATTCTGCACCTGGATCTTCACAAGGCTAGCTCTTTCTTGCTATTGAAGTCTCAATTCAAACATCACCTCCTCAGTAAAGAAGTAGCAACCATCTAAATTAATTTACCTCCCCAGTCATATTTTATCATATCATCCTGTTTTATTTTATTTGTGGCATTTATTATCTCAAATTATCTTTCTCATTGTTTCTTGTATACTGTCTGTCCTCACTAAAATGTAGGTCCCATGAGAGCAGGGGTTTTGTGTGTCCTATTCACATCTGTATTCCCAGTCTGGGGGCCTGACATATGATAAGCTCTTAATAAGCATTTATTGAATAAAGTAGCTGAACCAAAACCAGACTAAAACCATGGGTCTTTTGAGTCCTAATCCAGTGTTCCTCCAACCATTCCATTTATCCTACCTTTCATGAAAGCACTTACACCTTTGGAGCTACAATAAGAATTGATGTTCAGAATAATGACATTAACATGTGCTCTAGGATTCTCTATTATCAAAGAAAATTTTCATTCAGTTTAATAAACTAAACTAATTAAAGCAGGGATGTCATGGTATATTATTATATTAATACATTTAGAAAGATTTCTAACTAAAAAGACTTTCTGCTTTTTCTTTAGTTAACCAGAAAATTAAATTAACCCAGAGCTCTTCATTCCCCAAAAGTCCTTGTTAATTAGGATTGTTCTATAAATCTCTATTATTAGTAGAATTTGTCATCTGTTTCATTACCCTGTTTATTAGGGCAGGCTGAGCAGGGTGTCTTTGCTCATATCCTGGTATGTATATCCTAATGAAAAGAAAAGCATTTCCTGGATTCTCACTTTTTTCTTATTCTTTGACACAGGCATATTTCATGCTCTTGGTATAACAATTTAGTTTTCGTATGTCAGTTCCCTATAAAAAGTAGGAATGAAATTATTGACTTTGGCTTTTAAATAAAGCCAAATAATTAAATTTAGGGTCTACTTAAAATAAAAGCATTAGTGCTTTGCAACATTGTGTATAATAGCAGAAGACTGAAAACAACCTAAAAGTCCATCAATAAAAGACTGCTTTAATTTATTTAAGTATATCCATACAGTGGACTATTATGCAGCAATAAAAATGCAGACATTCTCTGCTTACCAACAAAGAACGATTTCCAAGTGAAAAAAACATGGTCCAGAGCCACCCACAAAGATGGGTACTTTTTTGTTTAAGAATAAGAAGGGAGGGCAGCCCGGGTGGCTCAGCGGTTTGATGCCACCTTCAGCCCAGGGTGTGATCCTGGAGACCCGGGATCAGGTTCTGCATCAGGCTTCCTGCATGGAGCCTGTTTCTCCCTCTGCCTGTGTCTCTGCCTCTCTCTCTCTCTCTCTCTCTCTCTCTCTCTGTCTCTCATGAGTAAATAAATAAAATCTTAAAAAAAAAAAAAAGAGAGGAGGGGTGGGCACCTAGGTGGCTCAGTGGTTGAGCATCTGCCTTTGGCTCAGGTTGTGATCCCAGGGTCCTGGGATTGAGTCCCACATCAGGCTCCCTTTGGGGAACTTCTTCGTCTGCCTGTCTCGGCCTCTCTCTGTGTCTCTCATGAATAAATAAATAAAATCTTTTAAAAAGAATAAGAAAGAAGAGGTGCGTGGGTGGCTCATTAAGCCTCCAACTCTTGGTTTCAGCTCAGGTCATGATCTTGCAGTTGTGGAATTGAGCCCCGCATCCAGGTCTGCTCTCAGCATGGAGCCTGCTTCAGATTCTCTCTCCTTCCCCTTCTCTCTCTTTCTCTCTGTCTCTCTAATCAATAAAATCTTTTATAAAAACGAAAAAAATAAGAATGTGTTTGCTTGAATGTGCATAGAGAAATTCTGGAAGGATTTACAGAAAAACAATAGCAGTGATAACCACATTGGAAAGCAGTAGGATTAGAAACTGGATGAATAGGAGATAAGAGGTGAGAAAGTTTTTTTTATAGGATATCTTTTAATAAATTTGTATTTTTTAACTCTGTGTATGCACTACCTATTTAAAAGGTTAAATTAAAAACAAACATAATGGGCAGCCCGAGTGGCTCAGCAGTTTAGCGCCGCCTTTAGCCCAGGGCCTGATCCTGGAGACCTGGGATCTAGTACCACTTTGGGCTCCCTGCATGGAGCCTGCTTCTCCCTCCACCTGTGTCTCTGCCTCTCTCTCTCTGTATCTCTCATGAATAAATTTTAAAAATCTTAAAAAAAAAAAAAGTAACTAAAAAGCACTGTGTAATTCTGGACTGAATCTTGTAGTGGATGGGAAAAAAACTGTAAAATACAGGACAATTAACAAATTGAAATATGGAATATAGATTATATAAAATAACAATATTAAGCTTTTAAATTTATCAACTGTATTGTGGTTACTTAAAAGAATATCCTTATTCTTGGAGATTCACACTGAATTATTAAGAAGTAAAGGCATGATATAAGCAATTCATGCTCAAAAGCTTAAAACAATAAATAATAATATGTACATATATATGAAAAGATTAAGTAAACATTGTGGCAAAATATTAAAAACTGGTAAATCTGGGCAGCCCGGGTGGCTCAGCGGTTTAAGTAACACCTTCAGCCCAGGGCCTGATACTGGAGACCCAGGATCAAGTCCCACATCGGGCTCCCTGCATGGAGCCTGCTTCTCCCTCTGCCTGTGTCTCTGCCTCTCTCTCTCTCTCTCTCTCTCTAATAAATAAATAAATAAAAATCTTTTTTAAAAACCTGGTAAATCTGGATAAACATTTTATGGGAGTTCTCTGTATTTTTCATCAAATTTTCCTATTAGTTTAAAATTATGTTCAAATAAAAGGTTAATAAAAAAAAAACAAGCAAACAGGGCAGCCCCCATGGTGCACGCAGTGGCTTGGCGCCGCCTGCAGCCTGGGGTGTGACCCTGGAGACCCGGGATTGAGTCCCTCGTCAGGCTCCCTGCATGGAGCCTGCTTCTCCCTCTGTGTGTCTGCCTCTCTCTCTCTCTGTGTGTGTCTATGAATAAATAAATAAAATCTTTTTTAAAAAAAGCAAACAAAAACATTAATACTGTGGATATTACATCATTATAAAGAATGGCCATGGTAGAGGAGCCACTTTTAAGAATTTCAAGAGTTCTGATTTTTACCTAGTCATATTTTTCACTTTGTGGTGAAGATTTTGCCATCACTTTTCAATCTTTCCCATGCCTGGTGATGTTCATTCAGAGGCAGTGGCAGAGGTTGAAACAGCTGCTTGCAATTGAAAACACCTGTCTACCTTGAGATTGTAAACACCTCATCCTGCTATCTTCCAACAGTTATATCTTTCCTACAATTTAAAGGTGACATAAAAAAGTGACCAAAAGAAGGGACAAAACATGGCATTTTAAAATATCTTGAACAAAATTTTCTAAGGATGTTAATTATCATGAGGTTATATATATACAATGCTAAAATACATAGTTAATTTAGTAGCAGTAGGGCTACAGAAGCATTTGATCTAGTAGTTTGGCATTGAGCGACTGAATTTTATCATTTTTTCAGGTAAATATTGCATGAACTTACTATTTCTACTAATTGACTTAGCATTATATACATGTGAGGATGTTTTGATTCTAGACAGATAGCTAATAAATGATACCAAAGAAATCTGTTATCAACTGAATATCCTTTTTTGTTTCCTGTCTGCTTAAGGAAGTTCATGATCCTGTAGTTTTATAGAAATCTGGAAAATAGGAATAATAATTATTACCAGTCCTTTTCCTTCTCACTTTACAAAATGTTTGGAAAGTTTTGAGAAACAGTGGCTCTGACTTACCTTGTTTTTTTTTTAAGATACAAAAAATCATTTCAGGTTCTTGGCTGGCTTAGTATAGCATGCAGCTCTTGATCTTGGGGTTGTGAGTTCAGGCCCCACGCTGGGTATAGAGATTACTTAATAATAAAATATTTTGACAACAAAAAAGATCATAAGCTATTTTAAAAGTCACTAATTCTTTTTATTAGTAATTCCATGTATAATTAGCAATATTCTTCCACATATCATACATTTACTACTTTTTATGTTTATTTTTTTTAAGATTTTATTTATTTATTCATGAGAGACACAGAGAGAGAGAGGCAGAGACACAGGCAGAGGGAGAAGCAGGCTCCATGCAGGGAGCCTGATATGGGACTCGATCCCAGGTCTCCAGGATCATGCCCTGGGCCGAAGGCGGCGCTAAACCGCTGAGCCACCCGGGCTACCCACACTTACTACTTTTTAAAAGCTTTTTTTTTTTTTTAATTTATGATAGTCACACACAGAGAGAGAGGGGCAGAGACATAGGCAGAGGGAGAAGCAGGCTTCATGCACCAGGAGCCCGACGTGGGGTTCGATCCTGGGTCTCCAGGATCGCGCCCTGGGCCAAAGGCAGGCACTAAACCGCTGCGCCACCCAGGGATCCCCTAAAAGCTTTTTATCTGACTATAGTTGACACTCAATGTTACATCGGTTTCAAGTTTACAACAGAGTAATTCCATAGCCCTATACATTATGCTATGCTTGCCACAAATGTAGCTACAATCTGTCATCATAAACACTATTCCAGTACCATGGACTATATTTACAGTAGCCAAGATGTGAAAACAACCCAAGTGTCCATGGATAGATGAATGGATACAGAAGATGTGGGATATATATATATATTTTTTTTATTCATGAGAGACACAGAGAGAGGGGGGAATACTATGAAGCCATAAAAAGAATGAGGTCTTGTCATCTGCAACAACATAGGTAGATCTAGAAGGTTTTGTGCTATGTGAAATAAGTCCTACCAAGAAAGAGAAATATCATATGGTTTCACTTATATGTCGAATCTAAAAAATGAAACAAATGTATCAAAAAGCAGAATCAGACTTAAAAATATAGAGAACAAACTGATGGTTGCCAGAGGAGAGGGAGATAGAGGGATGAACAAAATGGGTGAAACAGAGTGGGACATACAGGCTTCCACTTATGGAGTGAATAAGTCATGGGAATAAAAGGCTCTAATGTATCTTACGCTCTTATTTAGAAGCACTTGATCAGAGCTAACAGTGTCATTTTTCTAGAACTAAGACAAAGCTATTATTGCTACTTCAGGCCCATTTTACACCTAAGTGAGTCATGAAAGTGTCCTGGCCTCATTGGCTGAATAATGTTCATGCCTATAAGTGTATCTTAAGATTTAGTGAGGTATTTCATATGTTCATACAACAGATGGTCTAGAAGGCTATGGAAAAGGTCATGCTGGTAAATGCTGTCTAGTTAGTTGTGTGAGGTTTTTTTTTTTTTTTTTTGATGTATTTATTTGTTTATTTGAGAGAGAGAGAGTGCGTGGGGAGAGAGGCAGAGGGAAAGAATCTCAAGCAGATTCTATGCTGAGTGCAGAGCTCGAGGATGTGGGGCTGGATCTCACAACCATGAGATCATGACCTGAGCCAAAATCAAGAGTGAGACACTTAACCAACTGAGCCACATAGGTGCTTGATGTGTTGGGGATTTTTATTTATTTATTTTTAAAGTATTTTTATTTATTTATTCATAAGAGACAGAGAGAGAGAGAGAGGCAGAGACATAGGCAGAGGGAGAAGCAGGCTCCACGCAGGGAGTATGTGGGACTCGATCCCGGGACTCCAGGATCACACCCTGGGCCGAAGGCAGGCGCTAAACCACTAAGCCACCAGGTGTCCCGTGTTGGGTTTGTGTGTGTGTGTGTGTGTGTGTGTGTGTGTGTGTGTGTGTTGGGGGTTTTTTAATAGCTCTGTAAACTAACAGATCATTTCATTTCAAAAAAATATCAGAATGTCTCAACAATATAATTGAACCTAAATATTATTGAATGTTGTTAAATCCTTCTTCAGTAATTCAGAACACATTTCAGGATCTTGCAAATTTTCAGGGTATTTTGAAAGGAGCTTTCATAGCATAAGAGCTAGATACAGAAGGTAATAGAGACTAGACTATATCCATTCCAATTCATGACAGCTCTTTTACAGTCTTAGTATTCTTATATATTTATTTGCATCAATAAGCAGAAAAGGTGAAAAATAATTCTTTATGTTACAAGAAATTGAACTTCTATGTCATCTAAGGATAAAACATATCAAAGATATACACATATATCCAGAAAACCATTCATTTAGAATTTTTAGTAGTTAAAAAAAAAATTTTTTTTTAGTAGTTTAGACCAAGAAGTCCTGATTCTTAAGAGCAAAGTTCCAGGTAATCTCATCCATTTTGAATTAGGTTCTATTCATAAATAAAGATTTATCCAACCAAAAATCCATGACTTTTTCAAAGAATTCAAGGAATTATATCTAATTATGGCTTACTTATCATTTATATGTAATTATTTTTCAAATCTACAATCCAATAATTAATTCTTCTATTAACACATTACCTGAAGTGTTTTGTAGACCTCTTTTATTATTACATAATGTAACCCTATTATAAATGGTAATGGCATCATTAATTTAGCTCATTTTACTAATTTAGTGGCTGTTTGGTCCTACTTTATATTATGACTTATACTTGGAAGTAATAAAATCAGATTTCTTTATAAATATTTATGGTATAGTCCTTTTTCCTAAATCAGATGGTAGCCCTTTCCGAATTATTTCTTTTTTTTTATATATAAATAGAGAGAGAGAGAGGCAGAGACACAGGCAGAGGGAGAAGCAGGCTCCATGCAGGGAGCCCGACGTGGGACTCGATCCCGGGTCTCCAGGATCACACCCTGGGCTGAAGGCAGGCGCTAAACCACTGCGCCACCCAGGGATCCCCCCGAATTATTTCTAGTAAAGTCTGTGTAGCAGTATATACTGCATACTCCTTAGAAAATTTAATCCTAGATATTTATGCCTTAACTTTCAATTAATCAGAATCTTGCTAACTACCATATAGGTCCTGGTGTTACAAAATGTGGAAAGCTAGTTACTTAAAGGGTTTTAATAGATGCTTCTCAGCATCTGCAGTCATATGGTCAAAAGGGATCACTAAATGAAGAATCCTCTTCTTGAATATCAATCTTTCCAGTAGGATTTTATTTTCATTATCATATCTGTATTTATCTCTTCTTGAAAGTATCCATTAGGGATGCTGGGTACCTCAGCAGTTGAGCATCTGCCTTCGGCCCAGGGCGTGATCCTGGAGTCCCAGGATCGAGTCCCACATTGGGCTCCCTGCATGGAGCCTGCTTCTCCCTCTGCCTATGTCTCTGCCTCTCTCTCTCTCTCTCTGTGCCTCTCATGAATAAATAAATAAAATATTTTTTTAAAAAAGAAAGTATCCATTAGTACCAGGTAACAGACCGCAGACAGAAATGCTTTTTGAGATTCTTATATTCTTTATTGAGACCCTGAGGTGCTCAATATCTCCTTTTCCCTCTCTCTTGATCTTAGAGGAGATTGAAGTTCACAAGTCTTTGGCCACATCTCTCCCCATAAGTGATGCAAATTTGTGATTTCAGAAATTCTGGCCACCAATAAAAACTACTGTCCAATCTTTTCAGATGTCCTCTGGGCCAAATTTCATCACAAATAACTCCATTCCACTGTCATGTGCCAAGTTTAAAGTTCTGTATTAGGTTACTTTATAGTCAAAACAATCAAGCCCTAGTCCAGACTACTATAAGACAAGAACCCATTGCACTGTCCCTTTTGTTCTACCTAGCTTTTCCTTTTGCTAGTTGACAGTTTAAAGGAAATAGCGACTCCTTGTAAAAAGTAACCAGATTCAGTTATTTGTATAAGCCAACTAAAATCAGCAATTCTTAACATTGGCATGAAGAATTATAACAGAATAGTAGTTATATTTTTATTATGCCATTGTGATTTTCTGTAGAGAAACACCCAAGACTCGTTATTTATATATTTTAAATTTACAGCTCTTTAACTCTATCCAAGATTTCACTGCCAAGAATGCAGTCAAGTTTGAAGCTTTATTAGAGATCCAGGATCCAGTCCTTACAAATATTTTCTTTCATCGTAGTTTCTGTTCAAGTATTTGTACTGTCCAAAAAGGTACTGCTGTGCTTTATAGTCATTCCCAAAATATGTGATCGACGTAGGTATAACTCTAACAAAACACATACAGTATGTGTATGCTGAAAATTACCCATAAAAAGCGTTGTTTACAGATGAATTTGTACCTTGGTTCCCAAGTACTCGTGTACAGAATATAGAACTCATGTTGCCTCTCTCTCTGAATGATGAATGATGAAAGAGTTTCAAACTTTACTAGGTGAGTTTGTGTATTGGGTGTTACAAAGAAAAGTCAGTCTGCCTTTCTTTGGCTCTACTTGCAGAAAGTGAAGTCACCGCTTTTGCTGTCTTGGATCAAGACCAGAAAGAAATTGTTGATACCAACGGAGCAGGAGATGCATTTGTTGGAGGTACAGATTCATTTATTTCATACTTATAAGTTAAACATTTCCTTTAACCCTTGCCTTTACCACATAGCCAAGGTTTATGAATTTAATAGTTTCTTCTTTTAAATAATTAACTCCTAATGTTCTTTCCATATGCTACTGTCGCTTTGAGTATTATGAGGGTATTTTACTATAGGAAGAATACTTATTTTTGACTTAAATATAATTTGCTGTTGTGCTGTACCCCAGTCATCTTCACAAGATTGTGTCTGTGAGAATATTACATAAACAAACTGTATCAAGTACAATATGTAGTATATTCTTAGCCTTTCGGGCTTAAATGTTAACACATTGCTTTTCTTTAAAACAAATTTTGGTAAATATTAACTAAGAATGATGTCTTTGGATTATATCATTTGGTTAAAACATCTAACGCAATAGTTAAATGTTTATAAATATACTAGGAAGAGTTAAATTTTTGTCTCATCAAGGCTTAGTAAGAACTGGCGCAATTTATAAGGACTGTCATTTTTGGAATGAGTACTCAAAAATAAGATGAAGACAATAGGAGATTCTTAGCTTGATGAATTGGATTGATCTAAAATCTGGTTCAAAGGTTTTTGTTTTTTTTTCCAAAGGTTCTTTTGATGTCTAAACCCCTTCTAGTTAAGTGTAGGTAAGCTAGACTCTCTAGAAAGCTTTAGATTCCTGAGTGGTAATCCAGAAGAGTCCCTCTCAATCTCTCTTTATTTCTTATAACATCAAGCTGAACAAGGAAAAAAGGCAAATAGAGTTGATCATTGTCCTCCTTTCCTTAAAAGATAATTTGAATCATGGGAAACTTTTTTTTTTTTCAAAAAAAATTTTTTAAAGAATTTATTTATTTATTCATGAGAAACACAGAGAGAGAGAGAGGCAGAGACACAGGCAGAGGGAGAAGCAGCCTCCATGCAGGGAGCCCGAAGTGGGACTCAATCCTGGGACTCCAGGATCAGGCCTTGGGCTGAAGGCAATGCTAAACCGCTGAGCCACCCAGACTGCCCTCAAATTTTTTTCTTAAGATTTTATTTCTTTATTCATGAGAGACACACAGAGAGAGGCAGAGACATAGGCAGAAGGAGAAGCAGGCTTCATGCAGGAAGACCCATGTGGGACGCAATCCCAGGACTCCGGGATCACGCCCTGAGCCAAAGGCAGATGCTTAACCGCTAAGCCACCCAGGCGTCCCATGGGAAACTTATATTATGTGATGGTCTTAACATTGTATTGTTTCAAATATAGATGTTCTTTTGTTTTAATGATCTTTTTCACCAACATGCCAACTCTTCAATGAGCTGTTAACCAGTATACTTATAGCATGCCCCATGCCCTATTCTTTAGAAAGAGTACATACTGCAGATAACATTCTACTTTACTGTCATGTTTGTATCTTTTGTCTTTGCTTAGGGGCTTCATCATTGATTAGAGTGTTTTCTAGCTATTTTTTCCTATGCCATATTTCTTCAGAGTTATAAATCCACGTAGGCTAAAAATATCTTATCCAGAATCAGGCTAAATTCTGTAATACATTAAAGAAACACTATGGATTTCTTGCGTAAAATTAGTTAAACCAGGGACACCTGGGTGGCTCAGTGGTTTAGCACCTGCCTTTGGCCCAAGGCATGATCCTGGGGTCCTGGGGTCAAGTCCCACCCACATCGGGCTCCCTGCATGGAGCCTGCTTCTCTCTCTGTCTGTGTCTCTGCCTCTCTCTCTGTGTCTCTCATGAATAAATAAAATCTTTTTTTAAAAAAATTAGTTAAACCAGAAATCTTAGTACATAGCTTTTAAACCTACGCCTTGTGTGTGCATTATTTAAGTACTTTAAATATTTAAAATAGTAAGTATTCTTTTTTTTTTTTTTTTTTTAGTATTTCGTAGGGCATATCATGAGGCCATCATAAATAAGATGGTGACCTAATTAGTCAGTACCTTGGGTCCTGGGCCACCTAGCCCTGCAAAAACAGGCTCCTTTATGAATGCCTAACTACCTATAATGTTCCCAGACTAGGTAAGAATATATGGACTTTCTGAGGGAGAGAGAAGTCATTCCTAGGGTACTAAAGTAGGAACAGCTAGCTACCCATTTGTACTATGGTAAGAATAATAAATGAACTACCTCATGAAAACACTTGGGCTGTCTGTTAGAGAATTTTCAGTCTCTTTTTTTTTTTTTATGATAGTCACACAGAGAGAGAGAGAGAGAGGCAGAGAGAGAAGCAGGCTCCATGCACCGGGAGCCCGACGTGGGATTCGATCCCGGGTCTCCAGGATCGCGCCCTGGGCCAAAGGCAGGCGCCAAACCGCTGCGCCACCCAGGGATCCCTCAGCCTCTTTTTTATCTCACTCTACCTACCTACATATTTACTGTTAGGGTACAGTGAAGTAAGTAGTAAGGGAAGAGTGTGGAACAGGGATCCACAACATTTTTTTTGTAAAGGGCCAGATAGTGAATATTTTAGGTTTGCGAGTCATATACAAGCTGTATTGCATATTATTCTTGTTTTGTTTGTTTGTATGCTTGCTTGTTTGCTTTTGGTTTTGGTTTTTTATAACACTCTAAAAATGTAAAAACCTTTTGTAGCTCTCAGTTATACAAAAACAGGCCACAGGATGGATTTGGCCCTCAGGCTCTAATTTGTCAACCCCTGTGTAATATGTTGGCAGCTTCCTCACTTTATTCACTTTCATCATACCCTGGATCCAAATACTGGGTTTCACTACGTACTGTTGAAATCACTATAAAGTGGAAGGCAGGCTGACAGTAGGCAGGACTTTACTGGTAGCCATTTTTCTCACTTTAACCCTACTCTGATCAGTTTCCAGGATAATTAGATCCTGAAAGACTGAGTCATGTAATGACATGAACACTCTAATGTCATTTTAGCACTGAAATACTTATTTTGGCATGTTTAGCACATTCATGTAAGTCATGCTCTACAGTATAGTAATAGATAACATTTATAAAGTACTTACTGGCTAGTAAGCATCTTAAGCATTTCACATATGTTAACTTATTTAATGCTCATAAACACTCACTGAAGTAGGGGTGTTTTGTTTTGTTTTTAAGGTTTATTTATTTATTTGAGAGAGACAGCAAGCACGTGTGTGCGAGCAGGGGGAGGGGCAAAAGGAGAGGGAGAGAAGCAGACTCTCCTGAGCCCAAGCCCCATGTAGGACTTAATCTCACAACTCTGATATCACAATCTCAGCCAAAATTGAGAGTTGGACTCTTAACCACCTGAGCCACTTGGGCTTATTTATAACCCCATTTTACTGATGAGAAAACTGAGACAAAGGAGTTGGATAACAGTCTCATAGCTAGAGAGTAGCAGAGCCAAGATTTGATCCAGGAAGTCTGGTTCCAGAGTCAGGGCTCTTACTCACTGCACTATATTGCTTCTCTAAACTTTTAGGGAAATCTCATCATTGAGACTGAGAGCGACAGACCAGCCTTACTAACAAAAGCTGGGTTTTGCCAAAGAGAATCTTTCTGTTATCTGAATAGATGATTTCATGTATTGAACAGGAGCTTTTGTTATCTGATAGGATTCTGAGGACTCTAGGGTAAGATTGCTGCAGAAAAGAAAGAAAATGAAAGGGGAAATAATCGAAGGACTATAGTCCCCGGTGAGTTTGAACCAGGAGCTTTTTGCTAAGCAGTAGAATTGATTGCACTACAGAGATACAGAAAGACAGATCATAAACTTGCTGGGTCAGCATGGAATCTAAATACAAGGAGCTATATGAATCAACCATTTAATAGCACCAGGCTAATGCATTCCTCTTACAATAGAGATGGTCTTTTCCGTTGGAAATACTAAAAAATCCATTGGTTAAAAACCCCTACTTCCATCTCTGCACTAGGGAAAGCCTTTCTAGTAGGATTGGAAATACTCCAGCTGTGGAAACATACTTCTCTACCTTGAACATGAATGGAGAGGTGATGGCAACTTTTACATTTACTATGTAGTTTCTTTGTCTTCACTATTTTATTACCTGATTAACATATCTCCTCTCTGATTGACACATTCTATCTTTAGATAGATAATATATTCCTCCTATTACTTTTAAGTTTTGCTGGCTTTAAGAGTATTTCTGTCTTTTGTGACTTTGCATAACTGTATTCCAGTCCCAATTTCAAGTTCTTGGATAAAGCCTCACTTCATCTACCCTGTGCTAATCACATATCTCAGTACCAGAGTGTCATGTGTTCTTATTAGCCACATAAGAGATATATAACTACAGTACATCATAGATTTTCATGTATAATGTTAAAATGAATACCCCAAATGTACATAAATTAAATTCATAGTTCCATCTCAGGGGTTCAGTAACAGTGACAATTCCCTCTAGCCTCTACAAGCATGCCTCCTTGTTCTATTTGGAGATCTTAAGCACTCTGTAACATTTGCCCTTTATTTGTCCGTAGCCAGGCCTGATGGAACTACCCTTTTCACATTTTCCCTCAAAAGCCCAAGTGCTACGATTGTACCCTTGGAAATGGAGACAATTCTATAATCTCTAAGTGTGATTTCCTAATTTCCCAGGTCAGGAGAAAATTTCTTCTTGTTGTCCTGCTGTGCTTTGTCACAGCAGGTCTGCCTTTTCATTTGGAACCCTCTTTGTCACTGCCATAGTAACAAATGGAAACATTGAGAACATTTTGTGACAGGCACTGTCATTGTTCCTGGTGAAATCTCTTCCCCTGTGTCTTCCCAGTAAATGAAACTGAGAAGAAAAATCATAACAAATAACATGAAAGGGACCTAATCAATATGTTCCCAGTGGGCTGTCAATACCAGCCTGTGTTAATCTAATATGATTTAGTTGTATGTTTTATGGCAGCTGTAGGAATATGGACTAGATCTACAAATCATCTTTAGACTAAAAGTAAGTACACCTTTGACAGATTATACCCAAGCACATATATATAGCTCTCAGATAAAAGACTGAAGACTTCACCCAAGGACCAACATTCTTAGGATTAAAAAAGCTTCGTTAAATGTGGTTAAGAGCCATATATAGCTTAGAACAGTTTCTTTTGAATGACAGTAAAGTAACTCTGCTACCTGTAATACTTTTTAAGTTTTTCATGGCAGGTTTAGCAGGGAATATGTATTACCCTAAAAGATAATATCTACAGCATATACATGAACTATTAAAGCCACTTAGCAATCACAACATAATTATCCTATTTCCCCATCTAATAAAAAGAAACATTAATTATACTTTCTAATTCATGTTCAGAAAAGAATTTGGGGGGCACCTGGGTGACTCAGTTAAGCATCTGCCTTCAGCTCAAGTCATGATCTCAGGGTCCTGGGATTGAACCCCCCCCTCCCCACATTGGGCTTCCTGCTCAGCAGGGAATCTTTCTCCCTCTCCCTCTGACCTTCCTCCCCACTTGTACTCTCTGCCTCAAATAAATAGATAAAATCTTTAAAAGAAAAAAAAGAAATTTGGTCAAGGAAAAAAGATTTAAGTTTCTAAAACAAGGATGCTACTTCCTTCTCTTGTACCATATGTCTATACTTATGAGAGTCATGGAGATTGTCTAAATTATCTTTGTATTTTCTGGTCTCACCTTTTTTTTCCCAAACATGTGTGGCTTACTCCCCCATTCTTCTTAATTGCTGCTAAACTGTGCTCTGCAAAGAAGTGGTACAGAATTCTTGTGGGATTTTTTTTTCCTCCACCACCTCTTTTCTTAGCTTCCAACTCAGAAAACTAGAAAATAACTTAAATGTTATTTCTAACACTAATTCACTCAAAAATCAAAACTTTCATAAGACCATTGTATGCAGAGGATTAATTTGATGGTGACCAAAATGAGAGCTGCATACTGCTACTCACCCCACCCCCACCACACCCCTACCCCCAAGGAAACAATAATACCTTTCCCTATCTCTTAACTGTAGTAGGACATCTTTGGTATTTTATTTCTTAAGTAGCAATTTTCCTTAAAATCATCAAATGAGATATGAAATTGACTTCATCATTAGGAATATGAATTCACCACAGCAGCTCAAGTTCATGGGGGTGGAAGGGAGATTCACACCATACACACTCAGAGAATACTTCATACATGCTATTCTACTGTTAACATCCAGACATTTAGAAAAGCTGTTGGGGACCAGGAACAAATTTCAAGAACATTGGCTAAGATTATTTAAGCTTTTGTTGGTTAAAAGAGGTAAATACGCTTCTCAAGTCATGACCAAAAAAAGAGAAATAACTTTAGTTCCCATGGAATACTGGATGATTTTTAAGTTATGAAGTCTGGAACTTCTCACAAACATGAATGTTTCCTCAAAGATCTAATATACTGGATGGCCTCCACTTAGAAACAATTATAAATAGATAAGAGAATTCAAAAGGCTTTGTCTTCAGGAGATTTGGGTAAGACAGAGATTGTCTGAGCCATATAGACTCTCAGACCCTGAAGTTCAAATATGAACCTAAGTTTCCTATATTTGAAGATTACTAAAAAATGTTTATTCCAAGAAAACAATGTTGATATTTATAAGACTGCATTTCGTGGCAGAGGACCAGAGGAAATGTCATAAATAAAGTTAATTTTTTTAGGGGATCCCTGGGTGGCGCCTGCCTTTGGCCCAGGGTGCGATCCTGGAGACCCGGGATCAAATCCCACGTCGGGCTTCCGGTGCATGGAGCCTGCTCCTCCCTCTGCCTGTGTCTCTGCCTCTCTCTCTCTCTCTGTGTGACTATCATAAATAAAAATTTTAAAAAAAAAAGTTAATTTTTTTATACAGAATTGTGACATGGCAAAATACATGTGTATCAGTTTCCTGGGCTAGAATATTTGGGAAATCAAATGGAACTAACTTGAATTAATTAGTGGCCCCAGCTGCTATTACATGGATTTGGTCAATTTTACCTATGCTACATGTCTAATTAATATACCATGTATTAAAAAAAAAATATATATATATACCATGTATTAGTTGTATACATAATCAACTACCCTCAAAACTTAGTGACCTACAACAACAACCATTTACTTAGCTCCACAAATCTGTTGATTGGCAACTGGGTCTAGGTTCAGCTGGACAGTTCTCTAGTCTCAGAGGTACAAGAGACTAAATATGCTCCATATCATAGTGAAAACCTGAATTAAAACTCAAAGTTTGACCCCAGAGTTCTTACCCCTAAAATTATTTTGTTATACTCTGGTCTATTAATATATCATCTTCCTCTCTGGGGAGGAGAAATAATAAAAATGGTTTTCTAAACACTAGTCTATAGACTGATACCTATCTATGACCCAACATTTTATCAGTCAGTACCAAAATGAAAAAAAAAAGATAGGAGCAATATAGTAAGTTTTCATGAAGCTAAAGTATTCAGCTTTAAATCTTGTCTCAATTATGTTTGAATTTGGTACAATATACCTTTTATTGGCTTTGTAATTAATAAAATCAAAATAAAATCAGATTAGTAGTACTGGCTAATCCAGGGACCCAGCAGAAGTCTTAGTCATGGTAAATAAGTCATTAGAAACAATTTGCCAGACTCTTTATATGGAAATTTGTAGGGGTGCCTGGATGGCTCAGTCTGTTAATCATCTGCCTCAGTCAGGTCCCAGGGTCCTGGGATCAAGTCCCATGTCGGGATCCCTGCTCAGCAGGGAATCTGCTTCTCCTTCTCCCTCCTGCTCCTGCTCACTCGTGCTCTCTTTCTCTCTCAAATAAATAAATAAATAAATAAATCTTTTTTAAAAAAGAAAATTTGTGTGAAACATAACCTCTGATGTTATAAAGCTGTTTACAATCAGTAGGTCTGAATAAACAAAAATTAGCTACACTGTTACTAAATTCACAACTCTACTTACTTCAGAATATGAATTCCCAAATCTGTGGTATGAGTACAAGCTCTTTATTTTTCTTTTAATTATCCAGTTAACATTGACATTTTATAGAGATGAGACATGTTTGTTTTATTTCTAGTCCATGAAATAGATGGCAAATTAAAAACCAGTTTCTTTCATCAAATGCTCTTAAAATTTTAGAACCACCCTGCTGTGAGGAATTGTCAGTTGATCAAATAACAGTTTTTACGTTGAGTTAAATAATAACAATATGAGTTATCTTGCTTAATGAATTAGAGCGTAAATAAGCTCACATAAATAAGCTTGCTATCATCTCCTTATTTGAGGAGCTATGACCTTGTCCTGATGAGTCTTTTTGTTTTTAACTATATCGTTTAATATGTTAGTGCTGAAAGGGAATATTTTTAAAATCACATATTTTGGTTTTCAGGTTTTTAAACTGTTTTCAGTCACTAGACTATGTTCAAAGGAGGTCTTATCTGAATCAGAATGAAATGAGATTAAACAAACCCTTATGTGGCCTTATCTACATTTTATTTGGTGGCTCATAAAGTAATTCCCTGGAATAACTCAATGTTGGGTATGAAAACCATTTTCTGTTCAGAAGTCCCCATTTGATGGATGAGGAAAGTGAATCCCAAAAAAAGGGATGCAATACTGGGAGCCAGATCTCCTGACTCATTAATTCATGGTCCAGTAATTACACTTGTTAATAACCCAAATGAAACTGTCCATCGAGCAGTCTGTTATATAGGTCGCTTGGAAATATATAGGTCAAGAGTCAAAATCCCAAGTGGATAGAAGCCTTTGATGTACTTTCTCTTGGCATGTGGGTATCCAAGATGTTTAACTTCAACTTAAAAACAGAAGCAAATCCTAAACTTTTATTTTGAGAACCACATGAAGAGATCACACATTAGGTTGAAAATTCAGATTCTAACCTGATCTTGAACATTGCTGTTTCATGATTTTTAAAGCATTATTTTGAAAGGGGTTGGGGCAGATGGACAACTTATCTATAGGAGTAAAACGCACTTGTTTAGTGGTCCTCTTCAGGGTCTTTCCTGAATTGGGAGCATTTAAAAGTGTTTGGGTTTCTGTGTTTTGTTTTGTTTTGTTTTTAATTCAAATGCAGTATCGCGTGCCATGTTAATAGAATTTGACAGATTTCCATAAAGAGGAAATAAGTTATCCTTATAGTTTAGCACCGGCCACTTTCTTATATATTATACTATGCTGCTCAATTGCTCACTTTCTGTGGGAGGATGTGTGGTGCTGAGCTATTGCAAAGGAGCCTTTGCTCTGAATTGACTTCCTGTCCATGTCAGTCACTGCACCATCTGACACCACTTAGGCTTTGGTTTTCATTATGCAGATATCTACTAAGTCAGACCTTACCCTGGCAGGCGAAGTAACTTTTTAAGTTATTTCAAAATTTAATGTTTGTTGACTTTCTTTTTCCAGAAAATCTGTGTTTTCTAGTGTATGGGTCATAACTTGTTACTTGAGTTCATGACTGGTTGGTAATCAACATGAAGTCAAAGCATAACAAAACAAAATTTTACTAAGTAGACTACATAGAAAATGAAAGAAAAAGAGTTTACATGTAGAGCACTTTTCTGCTGGGGGAAACCATTACTTTGTCACATCTGGGTAGTCTAAGCTAGCCAAATTGAAGTGGGAATTTCCTGCCAGATGTTAGTCCTTTGAGCAACCTGTGAACATCTAAAAGAGGGTATAAGAGTTCTTGTTTGGTAGGACTACAGCCACTGTGGAATCTCTCTCCTAATAGGTAGCAGACATTTTTATGTACTATCACTAGTCAGGAGGTTGTGTGGCCTGTCTAAAGCTAACACTGTTTGGTCTTGCTAAATACATAAATATGGAAGGCCTAATTTGGAAAGTACAACATCAGGTCTCACAGATATCATAGCAAGAGGGAATACTGCATTGCAATGACCTCCCAAATGTAGATGATAAAACTTTTGTTTAATTAATAAAAAGAAGGTAAGACTGAGCCACCCAGGTACTCCAGATAACTTGAATAAGGTCATTTTACAAAGTCACTGAGGACCAAAATAAGCCTCTAAATATGAAGGAAAATAAAGAATCTGAAACAGCAAGGAGAATACCAAATATTTACATCAGCTTCCTGTTCCAGATGCATATGGGAATTAGGAAGCAAAAATTTCATTCAGAAGAGTTGTGCACAAAAAAGTAGAAATGCTTTTATCCAATTGAAACAAGAAACATTTTTAAGGGGTTGGGAGACTTTCCACATGATCTCACTGTTTTTGTCATCCTCTGTAAAGGAAAATATTGACATTTACCAGACTGTTTGCTCCAGCTTTCTGATCTCCTGCAGTTTATTTTTATAACAACCTTATCGATGGGCCTCTTACCCAGCTCTCTAGGTTTAACTGAGTTGAGTCGATTTGTTACCACAGCTTCAAGTAGCTGTTACAGAACAAGCAAGACATCCTAATAAAGCTGTAAATGTGTTTACTCAAACAGAGTATTGATTTAACTTGGAGAGGGAGAAACCGGTGCTTAGCACAGTGTCAGGGTGGATGAATTTCACTGCAGCTTTTCATTGTCATCTGTCATGGTTGTGAAACACTAAGTAAAGCCATCAGAGGATAATTAGAAGTACCAGAAATTTAGCCCCTAAAATCAGTTAACCGCTTGGGAGTTTTGTGGCTTAATTAGCTTTTATTAAAAATTTCCTCTAGTAATAATAGTCAAGCACTTTTAATGGTGCTTTCAGGTAGAGCAAGATTTCAAAGTTGTGACTTGTTAAATATGTGAATTTAATGGGTAAAGGTTTTCCAGACTTTTTCTCACTCTAGTAATTAGGCTAACAGCAGAACACAATGTAAAGGGACGTGATCTATACTCATACCAGCAGGAGAAATAGATGATTTTTCTGAAAAATCAACTTTAAAGAAGTAGTAAAATATTTAAAACACTTGTTGTTGTAGAAAAAATATCCTGTTAACATCTTTATTAAACTTAAATGTTTCTGTAGCACAACATGACCTAGACACATAAAACTGTCAATGCCACCCTTGTTTCTAAATACCGTTCTTCATTAAAGAAGAATCTAAAATATTCTAGCTTGCTATGAATTAGTCATCATCTTAAAGATAAAAGTTGATGCACATCTGTGTAAAGGGAAAGGTCAGACTGAGGGGTTGCTTACCTTCTATAGAAACCGAATTAGCTATTGAATATGATGAACGGTATTCATATAAACACTCTGCCAACCCTCTTGCAAATGGCTAGAAAAATGTCATGGTTGAAAAAAATCACTCAGCTAGGATGATGAACACAAAACTGAAAACTTATTTAAAATAAGTTTGGCCATTAGATTTAAAATTAGTCTTCCTCTCATATCTGTAATCCTTTATTCATTGCAGTGTAGTAAACTTCTCATGCCTTTTGGTACTACTGCCCCAGCCTGCCTAAATGACTAATAAAATGATGATAATCTGAAGGATGACCTCTTCTAAAGCCTAGAAGCAACAGACTGTCAAAAAGGACAGTGAAAGATGTTGGGGGGGTGCAATTCTTTGCCTCTGAAATGCTATGTAGTTATAAGCCAGATTCTACCCTGAGTTAATTAAGTCTTTAAGCCACAAAACAGTAGATTATAAAGTTTTTGTTGTTGTTGTTGTTACATAAGAGAGTACCATAAGAGCTCTTTCAGAAGACAGAGGAGGAAATTGGATTTTCACAGTTGTATTTATGTGTTTATAATTTAAGTAAGCCCAACATGAAGCTTGAACTCAAGAGTTGCATGCTCTACCAACTGAGCCAGCCAGGCGCTCCTTCACAGTTGTATTTAGATCTTTATTCTATATTAAAGTATTCAAAAGCAGAGGAAAAAGAAAGGATATAGACTTATGATTGTAACATATCATCCTATTTTTTACATGTACACTTCAAAATCCCCACAATACAGCCATATATTTTGTTCTATTCAATCTTCTTTAAGAATGACAAGTATGTGAGGGAGCTTGTTTGGCATGGAAGGGAGGGCAAGAGATAGTTAGGCAGCCATACTTTGGAATTAAGGCACTGTTTCATCTAACTCCTTTGAACAAAAAGATCAGAAACCCATTTCATTTAGCTCAGGATAAGGATTTTTTTTTTTTTTTTTTTTTAAGGAAGACTGTATAAAATAATGATTAAGACAGTGTTTCACAAGATACAGATTTGAGTCCTGGTACTGCTATTAACTAGTTGTAGGCTATGGACAAGTTACTTAACATTTCCTAAGCCTTAGTTTTCTCATCTATAAAAATGAGAATAATGAGTACCTGGCCTCATTTAGGGTATCATGAAAGTTAAATAGTGCTTGTAAAGAACAGTGCTTGACACATCATAAGGCCTCATTAAGTGTTATCTGTTATAAAAGGAATTTCAAACAAGAGCCAGAACTGGACAGGTTTTCACTGAGAGTGGAGCTAGATGGTAATTCTAGATTCAAATCAATTCTAGAGACCTGAACAGCAGATATTCGTGGATCTTCACTCCACTGCTTACACAGTAATGTTACTCAGCTGCCGTTGCATTTGTGCTTCCTCCTACCTCACAATCAGCTTTCTGGTCTTTCTTTGCTTTCTGTTCTGACTCCTGAAAGAAAACACTAGGTTAGCTCAATTTTTGTGCCATTCATAAGTAGGACACTGGCAGAATCAAGAGTTGTTTGCTCTTGGGTCAGATGCCCTCCACTTGGTTCAATTAGTAGTAGGGGTTGATTTACATGCACAAAATACATCAACTGCCCTCCTCAGCAATGCTAGAGGGGAGGTGATTTTTTTTTCTCAAAAGGGTAATGGATGGATGGGCTTTATAAACATATATGTTTGTATGCCAATCTATACCCTTTTTCTCATATTTATGGTCCTGAAACTCTGTCTACAGTAGAATCTACCTATCACACAATACATGAGACATCAAATACCCCGAATCTCAAGCTAGAAACCTAGGATTCAATTTTTTTAAGTTTTTATTTTGATTCCAGTATAGTTAACACACAATTTTATATTAGTTTCATGTGCACAATGTAGTAATTCAACAATTCCATACACCACCCAATTCCATACATCACCCATCACAAATGCACTCCTTAATCCCCATCACCTATTTCACCCATCCCCCCACCAATCTCCCCTCTAGTAACCATCAGTTTGTTCTCTGTAAATATGAGTCTGTTTCTTGGTTTGTCTTCCCCCTTGGCTCATTTGTTTTGTTTCTTAAATTCCACATGCAAGTGAAATCATATGGTATTTGTCTTTCTCTGACTGACTTACTTCACTTAGCATTATACTCTGTAGTTCTATCCACATTTTTGCAAATGGCAATATTCCATTCTCTTTTATGGCTGAGTAATATATATACACAATGAAATATATATATGCACATCATATTTTCTTCATTCATCTATCAGTGGACACTTGGGCTGCTTCCATATTTGGCTATTGTAATTAATGCTGCTATAAACATAGGAGGACATGTATCCATTTGAATTTGTGTTTTTGTATCTTTGGGGTAAATACCCAATAGTATTAGGGGTAGTTTTCTTTGTAACATTTTGTAGTTTTCTTTGTAACATTTTGTAACATACTGTTTTCCAGAGTGGCCACACTAGTTTGCATTCCCACCAACAGTGCATTGGTGACCCATTCCTTTCCATTTGTCCATTCCTTCAGTGAGTTCTTTGGTGTCAATTTTTAGAATATATCTCAAATCATCTTACCCCAAATCCATCCACTTTTCTCCTATCACCTGAGATCAGGCCTGTTTTCTACTTACTATAATGGCTCCTAACTGATCTTCATACTTTCACTCTTTCTTGCTCTCCATTGCATTTTCTACACAGTAGCCAAAAACTCTTTTAGGAAGAAACTGAATTACTTCACTTCCTTGCTTCAGTGGCTTCTAGTTGCACTTAGACTAGAAATCTAAACTCCTGTAGTGGCCTGAAAGGGTCTATATGATCTGCTATCTGTATTTCATGCTGCTCTCAGCTTTGCATATGTGCTCTCGTGGTACTGATCTTTCTCTTTTAGGTCTTGCACACTTTGCGTGTAGAGGTCCTTTAGCCTAGAATTGTCTATCCCTACTCTTTACATGGCTATCTCTTTCTCATCCTCAGTTTCAACTTAGAAGTCACCTCTTCTCTAATTATCCTGTCTAATGAGGGTCCCTTTACTATTCTCTACTGCTACACACAGTTATTTTCCTTATTAGCACTTTACACTCTCTGGAATTATCTTATTTACCTATTTATTATCTTAGTTATCTTAATTACTAACTTATTACTTGAGTTTTTTTTTAATCTCCCTCATTAAAATATAAGCTTCAAGAGAACAGGGACTCCATGTGTCTTATTCACCAGTGTATCCCCAGGACCCAACAGAGTGCCTGGCACAGAGTAAATACTCAGTAAATATTAGTTGTATAAATGAATCAGCCACATGGCCACCTGCAAGCAAACTTGCACTGTACCATTAAATAAAAACCATTCTATGGGATCCCTGGGTGGCGCAGAGGTTTGGTGCCTGCCTTTGGCCCAGGGCGTGATCCTGGAGACCCGGGATCGAGTCCCACATCAGGCTCCTGGTGGGTGCATGGAGCCTGCTTCTCCCTCTGCCTGTGTCTCTGCCTCTCTCTCTCTCTCTCTCTCTGTGACTATCATAATTAATAAATAAATAAATAAAAAATTTTAAAAAAACCATTCTAGTCAATATAGCTAAGAAACTGATTTAAAAAGATTTTGTCAGAAGGTGTGGAATGGGAAATAGCAGAGTAGGCCATACTTTATTTTTTTTTTTTTAAAGATTTTACTTATTTATTCATGAGAGACACGCAGAGAGAGAGAGAGAGAGAGAGAGAGAGAGAGAGGCAGAGGGAGAAGCAGGCTCCATGCAGGGAGCCTGATGTGGGACTCGATGCTGGATCTCCAGGATCACACCCTGGGCTGAAGGGGGCACTAAACCGCTGAGCCACCTGGGCTTAGGCCATACTTTAGTATCAAGTTGCCTTGATTTAAGATTAACCCATGCTAAAAAAAAATTTTTTTTTTTTAATTTAAAAAAAGATTAAGGGCAGCCTGGGTGGTTTAGCGGTTTAGCGCCGCCTTTGGCCCAGCGCAGGATCCTGGAGACCGGGGATCGAGTCCCACATCAGGCTCCCTTCATGGAGCCTGCTTCTCCCTCTGCCTGTGTCTCTGCCTCATTCTCTGTGTCTCTCATGAATAAATAAATAAAATCTTTTAAAAAATAAAAAAGATTAACCCATGCTAACATCTGTATGTAACTAATCCAGTAACAGAGAGGCTGATCACAGCTACCTATTTCTTACTGCTAGTTAAAATAGAGATAAATATGGAGGGGCTCAGTATGTAGAGCATGTGGCTCTTAATCTCAGGGTCATGAGTTCTAGCCCCATGTTACATATAGAGATTAAGAAAAATAATAGAGGTAAGTATGGAGAGTAAACAAACATATGTTAGGAAAGAAGGCAACATTTAATATCAATTGTCCTAAGGATTTATAATACAAATAAGAAAATTCATTCTCAGGGTCATAAATCTATATACCAGTTCCTGCTATAATAGGCAGTGGCATACAAGTCAGAGGACCCACTCAAGATTTCACAGAATATAGTGAAATTATTCTGTAGATCTTTAAATTTAGTTTGCCAAAATGCCCAGTGAATATCCAGTACATCAAATAATAGCGCCTCTGTCCTATTCTACCTGGGATCTTTGCTGGCATTCCTCCACTGACAGGTTATAGGAGTGGAGTTAAAAGTAACTCCTCCCCAGAGAAAGCAATAAGAATCTCTAGTGAAGAGCACTTGACATGAACTGAGCCTGAGAAATACCCCATGTTTCCTTATCCACACAGTTTCCTCAGCTTCAAGCCACAAAATTGTCCTTAACTGCTTAACTTTTCATCAGTACCCACATCAGATCACTAAACCTGTTTTTTTCTCCTTCTTGTCCTTATTATCTATCACCTAGAATAGTAGTTCCCAAACTTGAACATGCATCAAGATTACCTGGAACATTTGTTAAAAGACAATTGCTAGTTCCTATGCAATTTCTAATTCAGTAGGTCTAGGGTGGGACTTAGGTGATCCAGAGACCACACTTGAGAACCACTTCTAAAATACTGCACTAGATTCCAATTTGATCTCTCTGCCAACAGTCTCTTTCCTAGTTCGTTCCTACTTCACACTTTTGCTAGGATTATTTTTAATGTATCTACGTAGCTTTCTCTCCGAAAACTATAAAATTCTCAAAGACAAAGACTGTGTTTTATCCATCTTTGAATCATGATGTCTAGTAAGCATTCAATAGCTGTTGACTGAATAAATCAAAGGGTTTTTTTGTTTGTTTGTTTTTGTTTTTGTTTTTTTTTTATCTATCTATGATAGTCACACAGAGAGAGAGAGAGAGAGAGGCAGAGACGCAGGCAGAGGGAGAAGCAGGCTCCATGCACCGGAAGCCCGACGTGGGATTTGATCCCGGGTCTCCAGGATCGCGCCCTGGGCCAAAGGCAGGCGCCAAACCGCTGCGCCACCCAGGGATCCCAAATCAAAGTATTTTTGATAGCATTCTAGATTTTTATTTCCTTTTCACTTCTTATAATAAAAAATCAAGTGTAAGAGTGGTAGTAGCATGAGTCTAATAAATTCAGGATTAAACTAGTCAAAGTTTTAAGTATGTATCTTATTTTCTAAAGCAACTATATGTAATAAAAATACAGTCTTTAAGTTGACTTTCTCATGTGCTGTGTGGCAGCATGTATCTGGTAACTATTGATCTAAAAGGTATAGCAGGCCAGTTTAAGAAAGCACATAAATCATCACTAAAGTATAGATATCTAAGAAAGATGGAAAACAAAGAATTAAAAAATCAAATTGACCCAGAAATGACTGAGAGCAAATATTTTACAGGGAGCAGGATAGAGGGAATATAGAATTCAGCACGGTTAGTTGCTGTAAAATATTATATCAGGTTTGCTTTAATTACATGGTAATGTCTCAAAGAACAAAGGTAAATTACATGATAACTTATGTTACTACTCCCACATTATCTCTTAATAACTATGTAATTAACTTGTCACTACTATACACTGTGTAGTTTGATATTACTCATGTATAAAGAACATTGATAACTTAAATGAATGAGCTGAGGTTGGGCAAGGGATGGAGACAGTAGGGAAATCATAGTATTGTAACAGACAAGAATTCAAATGACTCATTAGATCATTGACCCAGTCCTCAAGGATCTAAGCCAAAGCCCTCAAAAGTACCCACAGAATCTGAGGTGAACCATGTAGCTTTCTGAAGACAAAAAACATACAATAAAGTAAATAAATTTACCAAACAGTGGAATAGATAAGTGAGTTTGGTATAATGCATTTACTTTTAAACAGTCCATTTTGTTTGAGGAGGTTTTCTTTTTAAGTAAGTCTTAAGAATTGTTTTTAATGGAAAAAGCACTCTTTCAGCCATATCATTTTACCAACTTACTGGGTTTATAGGTATGACCCATGAAGTGAGGATGTGCAGCACCAGGAACTCTCATTCATTGCTAATGGGAATGCAAATAGTACACCCAGTTTGGAAAACAGTTTGGTAATTTCTTTTTTTTTTTTTTTTTAAGATTTTATGTATTTATTCATGAGAGACACAGAGAGAGAGAGGGAGAGAGGGAGACAGAGACACAGGCAGAGGGAGAAGCAGGCTCCATGCAGGGAGCCTGACATGGGACTTGATCCCAGGTCTCCAGGATCAGGCCCTGGGCTGAAGGCAGCGCTAAACCGCTGAGCCACCTGGGCTGCCCCAATTTGGCAATTTCTTACAAAACATCCCCTTACTGGGACGCCTGGGTGGCTCAGCAGTTTAGTGTCTGCCTTCGGCTTAGGGTGCGATCCCGGGGTCCTGGGATCAAGTCCCGCATTGGGCTCCCTGCAATGGGAGGGCTTTTATTTTATTTAAGAATAAATAAAATCTAAAAAAAAAAAAAAGATTTAAAAACACCCTCTTAGGGCAGCCCCAGTGACGCAGCGGTTTGGCGCCGCCTGCAGCCCAGGATATGATCCTGGAGACCCGGGATCGAGTCCCACATCGGGCTCCTTGCGTGGAGCCTGCTACTCCCTCTGCCTGTGTGTGTCTCTGCCTCTGTGTGTGTGTGTGTCTCTCATGAATAAATAAATAAAATCTTTTTAAAAAAAAAAAAAAAACACCCTCTTACCATACAACCCAGCAATCATACTCCTTGGTATTTACCCAAATAAACTGAATGTTTATGTCCATGTTAAAATGAACACACATGGATGTTGATGCAGCCTTAATCTTAACTGACAAAACTTGGAAGCAACCAAAATGTCCTTCAATAGGTGACTGCAAAACAAACTAGCACACCCATACAGTGGAATACTGTTCAACCACAAAAAGAAGTGAGCTATCAAGCCATGAAAAGACAGAGGAAACTTAAACACATAGTACTAAATTAAAGTCAATTTGAAAAGTCTGTATGTTGTGTGATTCCAACTATATGACGTTCTGGGAAAGGCAAAACTATGGACACAGCAAAAATATCAGTGTATGTCAAGGACTTGGAGTCGGAGTAGGGAGGGAGAAATAGGTAGGGCATAGGGTTGTTTTGTTTTGTTTTAAAGATTTTTATCTATTTATCTGAGAGAGAGAGAGCATGAGTGAGAGAGAACACGAGCATGAGCAGAAGCAGACTCCCCATTAAGCAGGGATCCCAACATGGGACTCAATCCCAGGCCTCCAAGATCATGACCCGAGCCAAAGGCAGACTCATAACTGACTGAGCCACCCAGGTGCCCTGGCACAGGAGTTTTTTAAGGCAGCAAAACTATTCTGTATGATACTATTACGTGGAAAATAGATCATTATACATTTTCCAAATCTTAGAGAATGAACAACACAAAAAGTGAGCCCTAATGTAAACCATGGACTTTAGTTGTTAATAAAGAACCAATATTGGGCCACCTGGATGGCTCAGTCAATTAAGCATCTGACTCTTGATCGTGGCTCACATCACAGGGTCATGAGATGGAGCCTCGAGTGGGACTCAATGCAGATTAAAGAGTTTGCTTAAGATTCTCTCTCCCTCTTCCTCTGCCCCTCCTCATCAGCTTGTGAGCACTCGTTCTATTTAAAAAAAAAAAAAAAGAAAGAAAAAACAATGAATCAATATTGGCTCATTAGTTGTAACAAATATACCACACTAATGCAAGATGTCAACGATGGGGGAAACTGAGAGATGAGGAGTAAGAGGGTATAAGGGAACTCTGTAAACTTAAAAATGCTCCAAAAAAATAGTTTGTTTGTTTTTTTTTAAGTACCAAAGTGGAAAAGCTTTTTTCCCACCTATCTCATTTTATCAGTATCTTCGGAAGATGTGTGTGCCCAGTGTTTCTCAGCTTCATCAGCTATGGTGTGCTATGGTGCTGAGTGTCCTATGGCCAGTGACCTCACAGTTTTTACCAAAAAGCTTGTTTTCATTGATATCACATAATAGCCACTCTATCCAAGTACAGTGATCCTTTCTGCTTAATTCTGTAAGGAATTTTCCCAGCAACCCCTGCTAGGGAAGCATTGGTCCTTGAATTTCCATTTCAAAAGATGCAGACTGATTTACTTGGCATATAGTTTCTATAGATGAAGACTTCATTTGGGGAAGAAAGACTCCGCTAAAGTCTCCTCAGAAACTTTCTAAGATGTGCCCCCTAACACAGCCTGTGTTTCCCTAAGTGTAAGAATACAGAAAGTAGTTAAGATCTTTATGTCCTTGAGGAATCTTCTGAGAAGAGTGACCAATTTCATTGTACTTACACTGATACTTACACTGATTTACTTTGCGGAAAGCTCTATTCCCAAGTGGCTGTAATTATTAATGAACTCTAAAGGCATAAGTGGAAAACTGTTAGAACAGTATCACTTAGCTGAAATTCTTGAGTGTTATTCTTAACTCATCTGAATAGTCAAATATCCCCATGTTATTGTTTAAAATAATATTGTTGGCTTTTTTGAATTATAAAAGTAATATTGCTTATTATAGAATAGGAGATAAGAAAAGCAGATAACAAAAAAAAAAATCAGGGATCCCTGGGTGGCGCAGCGGTTTGGCGCCTGCCTTTGGCCCAGGGCGCGATCCTGGAGACCCGGGATCGAATCCCACGTCAGGCTCCCGGTGCATGGAGCCTGCTTCTCCCTCTGCCTGTGTCTCTGCCTCTCTCTCTCTATCTGTGTGTGACTATCATAAATAATAAATAAATAAATAAAATCATCCTTTAAATCTGAAAATGATAATTGTCTTTTTAGATGCACATAAAATTTTTGCCTTTTTTTATTTTGAATAAAAATGTTTCTAAAGTGGGGGCACCTGGGTGGCTCAATCCATTAAGCATCTGACTCTTGATTTCAGCTCAGGTCATGATCTCAAGGTCATGAGATTGAGCCCCTCTAGCTCATTAGGCTCCACACTGAACATGGAGCCTGCTTAAGATTCTCTCTCTCTAAAAAAAAAAAGTTTCTAAAGTGTATTGCATGGATCTGACCAAAGATGAAAAATGGAAAGAAAAACATAGTATAATTGCACTCTGTAAAATCTTTGCAATTCTTCTATAAATAAAATAAAATCCAATTGTTTAAAAACAAATAAAATCCAATTGTTTAAAAACAACTGGAACAGGATGGATTACTTAAGACATGGTAGTGGAAGGGATCAGCAGTTTCGCACCTGCCTTTGGCCCAGGGCATAATCTTGGAGTCCCAGGATCGAGTCCCACATCGGTCTCTCTCTCTCTCTCTCTCTCTCTCTCTCTCTCTCTCTCTGTCATTAATAAGTAAATAAAATCTTCAAAAAAAAAAAAAAAGACATGGTAGTGGAACAAAAATACAACTTTTTGGAAAAAACAAAGATTGGTCTCTACCAATCATCCTACTCAAAAAATTTCCAGATGGAATAAAGAGTTAAATGACCACAAATGAACTAAAAGAAAAGGTAGTCTAATATTTATCTGATATCATGGTGTGGAAGACCTTTCTCAGCCTAAATTTAGTGGGAAATTTACTAAAGAAAAGATTAATATATCTGTATCACAGTAAAAATAAAAGGCAAGTGACAGAGTAAGGAAAAGTATTTGCAACATATATAGACAAACTGGGAATGTCTCCTAAAAATCAATAAAAGAAGAGAAGTATTCCAATAGAAAAAGAGGTAAAAGTTATTCTCAGTTGTATTTCTATAAAAAAGAAATACAAATGGCTAGTAGACATATGAACAAAAAAAATTTCAGCCTCCCTTATAAATAACTGTAAATTAAAACAAGATTCTGCCTTTAACTTTTCAAATTATCAGAGTTTTTTTTAAGATTTTTATTTATTTTATTTGAGAGAGAAAGAGCACAAGCAGCAGGGAGAAGCAGAGGGAGAGGGAGAAGAAGGCTCCCCACTGAGAAGGGAGTCCCATGTGGGGCTTAATCCCAAAATGCTGAGAGCATGACTTGAGCCAAAGGCAGACGCTTAACCGGCTGAGCCCCCCAGACTCCCCCAAACAGATTTTTTTAATAGCAAGGATGCTATTGGGAGTGTACATTAATAAGATCTTTTTGAAAAGATATTTGGCAATATGTATGTAAAGCCTGAAAAATTATTAATTACCCTTAAAGAAATTTATCCTAAGGAAATTTAAAATGTGCACAACGATTAATGCCATAAGAATGTTATAAAAATATTCATCACAGTATTATTTATAATTTTAAAAATAGAAACAACAGGGACGCCTGGATGGCTCAACAGTTGAGCATCTGCGTTTGACTCAGCGCATTATCCTGGAGTCCCAGGATCGAGTCCCACATCGGGCTCCCTGCATGGAGCCTGCTCCTCCCTGTGTCTGTGCCTCTCTCTCTTTCTCTCTCTCTCTCTCTCTCTCTCTCTGTCTCTGTCTCTGTCTCTCTCTCTGTCTCTCATGAATAAATAAATAAAATCTTTAAAAAAATAGAAACAACCTAAATATCCAATAATAGGATTAAGTGAATTATGCCGTATCCACATTTAAAATGCATGGTCTCTAGGAATATTTAAAGATATGGGGAAATGTTCCTAATATACTTTTTATTGCAGAAATAATAAAATAAGTAGAAAATACAACAGTACAAAAAGATAGATACATTACAGAAAAGTAATAGATACAATTAAAAGTAAACATTGCTCCTACTCAAATCGTCTAATTCTCCTCCTTGAGGCAGCTTTCTGCTAGTTTCTGTCAAATCCATCCAGAAATATCCTGCATATATATAAGTTTGTGTATGTGTAAGTATCCCAGTTTTTATCAAATGAGAATACTATATACTGTGCTTAGTGTTCTATACCCTTGATCTTTCATTTACTTATATCTTGAAGATTATTTCATAGCAACACATAAAGATCTACCTCATCCTGGCTAACTGCTTTATATTATTCCATTCCATGGATTTAACCACTCCCCTCTTCAAATTGATGGACTTTTTAAAAAAAAAGATTTCACTTATTTATTTGACAGAGAGGGAGAAAGCAGGTAGAATCAAGAGACTAATTGAGAAGTGGAAGCCCAAGGTGACAGCCGTCACTGACGTGAGCCACAGTGGCTGTCAGAGCTCTTCACTAAAATGAAGAAGTAGGGAGAACTCAGCCGGTGCAGCGGGACTGATGAAAAGTGCAGCTGAGTTGGAAATTCAAGTGCAAGAGTCAGATAGAGATGGGCAGTGGGATTACAAAGGGTCAAAGCTCAGGGGAGGGAACTGGCCGCCGCGGGGTTCTAGGAGTCATCAGCCCGGAGATGTGAACTGAGGCTCCGGGGGCAAGGGGACCACCCCCCTCCCCGCCCAGCAGGGTGGGGACTCTGCGGGGGAGAAGAGGCAGTGGTCAGAACCCTGAGAAATGTTGAGGTGTAAGGGGCTGGAAGAGGTAAGCACTACATAGGAGCAGCTGAGAAGCCGAAGGAAGGCCAGCCCGTTTCTGTATGTATGTATATATGTGGGGTTTTTTTTTAAAGATTTTATCTGTCCATTTGACACAGAGAGAGAGAGCAAGCACAGTCGGGGTGGGGGGGGGGACAGAGGGAAAGGAAGAAGCAGACTCCCCACTGAGCAGGGAGCCCAATGCAGGGCTCCATCCCAGGACCCTGGGATCATTACCCAAGGCCAAGACAGACCCTTAACCTACTCAGCCCCTTGATGGATTCTTTTTAACATAAATCATAAAACCTTTGTAAGAAGAAAGAGGGTAGATATTACCCTTGCCAAGTAATCAAACTTAACATTACCAAGGATGGAACAAATCAACATCAGGTACCCCCAATGGAATACCCTAAGAAGGACACAGTATCATTTTTGTAACACTCCTACCAAACTTGTTAAACCCGAATCTAATTATGAGGAAATATTAGACAAACCCAAATTGAGGGGTATTATGCAAAATAACTTAGCCAGACTCTTCAAAAATGCCAGTTTTGAAATGCTGAATAGGAGGGAGTACTTTTCTAGATTAATATAAACTAAAGGAACACAGCAATTAAATGGAACTATGGATCTTGGATTAGATTCCAAAACAGGAAAAAAATCTATAAAGGATATTACTGCAACAAGCAAGGATATTTTAATATGTTCTATATATTAGATATAGTATAGTATTAATATTAAATTGGTCTTATTTATTACAACAATGCTGCAATGAATGCATTATACATATGCCTTTGTACACATATATGCATATATGTAGCTTAGAGGCCATTTCCAATTCTTAGAAGAATTGCTGAGCTTGAAGGCTTTGTACACTTAGGTGTTTTTTTTTTGTTTTAAGTTTATTTATTTAAGTAACCTCTACACCAATGTGGAGCTCGCACTCACTACCCCAAGATCTAAAGTCACATGTTCTTCTAACTAAGCCAGCCAGGCACCTGTACACTTACAGTTTTGATAGATATTACCAAGGTGCCCTTCAAAAAAAGTGCTAATTTACACTCCAGTATATAATTATGTTTGCTCTCTTTGATAATACAGTATATAAACTAATTTTATCTTTACTAATCTCTTAGGTGAAAAATAGTATCACATTGTTTAGATCATATCTTAAGTGGAAAAAGGCTACATGACAATATCTATACTAAGATATTAAGATATGATATGCGTGATTAGTACTAACTAGATATTAGTATCCAGAAAACAAAATTGATTTGTTTTTTCCCTTTTCTTTGAGGTATCTTTGGAGAAACAAATGTTTTTATTTCAGCATAGTTGAATTTTTTAGTCTTTTACTTTATAAAGTATACTTTATATACTTTAGTCTTTTACTTTATAAAGTATACTTTATATACTTTGTGCTTTTTGTGTCTTATTTAAGAAATCCTTCTTACCCCTACAACATTAGTATATTCGTTGTTTTTTTCTAAATGTCTTACAGTTTTGCCGTTCACATTTAATTCCTTGATACATCTGGATTTTTTAAAATATGGAATAAGATAATTTTATTTTTCCAAATCAAAAACTAGCTGCCTAAACACTATTTTCTAATAAACATCCTTTCACCATGGATTCACAATGCTAATTCTATTGAAGCTTAAGATTTCCCATTTGCATAGGCCCATTTCAGAAGTATCTTTTCTGGGACACCTGGGTGGCTCAGTGGTTGAGTGTCTGCCTTCAGCTCAGGGGGTGATCCCAGGGTCTGGGGATCGAGTCCCACATCAAGCTTCCTGTGAGGAGCTTGCTTCTCCCTCTGCCTGTGTCTGTGCTTCTCTCTGTGTCTCTCATGAATGAATAAATAAAATCTTTTTTAAAAAATATATTTTCTTTTCCTTTGCACTATTTATCTATACCTATGCCAATACCACACCATATTTATTATTAAAGTTTTATAATAAATTAGACCTGGGGAGCACCTGGGGTCTGAGTGGTTAAGAGTCTGCCTTTGGCTCAGGTCATGATCCCAGGGTCCTGGGATCAAGTCCCATATCAGGCTCCTCTAGGGGAACCTGTTTCTCCTTCTGCCTATGTCTCTGCCTCTCTCTGTGTGTCTCTCATGGAAAAATAAATAAAATCTTTAAAAAAATAAGTAAATAAGTGTTGGATCTGGTGAAGCAAGTCTTTATTTTTCTTCAGTAGAAATGTTTGGCTATTGTTGCTTCTTTGTTTTTCTTACAGATTTTAGGATCAACCTTTGCTGACATTTTGTTTTGTGATATATATATATATGGGATCCCTGGGTGGCTCAGCAGTTTGGTGCCTGCCTTCGGCCCAGGGCGTGATCCTGGAGTCCTGGGATCGAGTCCCACGTCAGGCTCCCTGCATGGAGCCTGCTTCTCCCTCTGCCTGTGTCTCTACCTCTCTCTCTCTCTCTCTCTCATGAATAAATAAATAAAATCTTTAAAAATAATAATTATATATATATATATAGACTTTTGTATATTTCTCTTATATCCAGTAATTTTTCTAGAGTAGAGTCTCCTAAGTCCAACAATTTATAGATTATTTGGAGTTTTCTATATACAGTTCTCTTAACTAAAATTAGCAAATTTATTTCATTTTTTATACTATTTTTTTTTCTTAGTCTTATTGCTCTTAAGATCTCCATGGTGTATTAAATAGAACTGATTATTGAATGCCTAGGTGGCTCGGTTGGTTAAATAGACTGATTACTCTCTATAATGGGACTATGTGTGTTTTATGTACTTCTTAATTCTACTGTTTTGTCCTATATTTATTGGTTATTATTTTTACAATCAGGAAAAAAATTTCCCTTGCTTTCTTGAATTAGACAGGCTCTAAGTAAAGTCCTAAGGAGTGGTCATTGAAAGTGTAATATCCATGACCATGGCAACTGCTATTGCTTCAAGTCTTGTACCTGAGATATTACTCTATTTCACATTGTTAGTTTTCTCTGATGTTTAAATTATATGGCTTAGAAAAATTATATGACTGAAAAACTACTTCAAACACATATGCATTTGTTTATATTATCAGGTAAACGAAGTACTATCCTTTCTAAATGTATAAGAATTTAAATTTAGCCTAAAATGTGATTTTTAAAGAAAATTATATATACTCTGTAACTTCTTTCAAATGTTTTACTCTCCATATACATAATGTAGTCTACCATATATAAAAGAGTTTCGGGACTATGTAAGAAATAAAGAGATAATCAATGATATGTACTTATGCAGGATCATTAGAGAAACAATTTGAGAATAATACAAGATGCTAACACTTGTAAAAGGTGAATTATTAAATTTCATTCTTCCATTGTGTTCATAAAAGATGTATGATATGATTTTGATCCTTTTATATTTATTGAGACTTGTTTTGTGGCCTAAAGTGTGATCTATTCTGGAGAATGTTCCATGTGCTCTTGAAAAGCATGTGTATTCTATTGTTTTTGAATGGAATGTTCTGTATATATGTTACATCCATCTGGTCTAATGTGTCATTCAAAACCACTATTTCCTTGTTGATTTTTCGTCTCAATCTATCCATTGATGTAAGTAGGATGTTAAAGTCCCCTACTGTTACTATATTATTGTCAGTTTCTTCCTTTGTAGTTGCTTTATGTATTTAGGTATAAATAGCAAGGATAAACTCCTGTTTGGGGTGCATAGATATTTACTATTGTTCTTCTTGCCAAATTGTTTCCTTTATTATTGTGTATTGTCCTTCTCTGTCTCTTGCTTTTACAGTCTTTGTTTTAAAGTCAGTTTTGTCCAGGGAGACCTGGGTGACTCGGTCAGTTGAGTGACTCTTTATCTCAGCTCAGGTCTTGATCTCAGCCCCACATCAGGCTCCATGTTGAGTATGGAACCTACTTAAAAGATAGATGGATGATAGATAGATAGATAGATAGATAGATAGATAGATAGATAGATAATAGATAGATGATAGATAGATAGATAGATAGATAGATAGATAGATAGATAGATAGAGTCTATTTTGACCAATGTAAGTATTGCTACTGCAGCTTTCTTTTTGCTTCCATTTGCATGGTGTTTTTCCATCCTTTCAGTTCCAATCTGCATGTGTTTTTATGTCTAAAGTGAGTCTCTTGTTGGCAGCATATAGTTAGGTCTGATTTATTTCATCCATTCAGTCACCCTGTATTTTGATCAGAGCATTTAGTCCATTTTCATTTACAGTAATTATTGATAGATATGTACTTATTGCCACTTTGTTACTTATTTTCTGGTTGTTTTTGTAGTTCCTCTCTGTTCCTTTCTTCTTTTCTTGCTCTCTTCCCTTGTAGTTTGATGGCTTTTTTTTTTTTTTTTTTTTTTTTTTAGTGTTATGCTCAGATTCCTTTCTACTTATTTACCTTTTCTTTATTAAACACAAGAAAAATCTGGAAAGAAAACAAATACATGAAGTAAATAACATGCTACTAAACAATGAATGGGTCAACCAAGAAATCAAAGAGGAAATTAAAAAAATACATGGTGAAAAATGAAAACACGATGGTCTAAAATTTTGGGGATACAGCAAAAGCTGTTCTAAGAGAGAAGATTATAGCAATACAGGCCTACCTCAAGAACCAAGAAAAATCTCAAATAAACAACCTAACCTTATACCTAAAGAAACTAGAAAAGAAAGAAACAAAGCCCAAAGCCAGTAGAAAAAAGGACATAATAAAGATTACAGCAGAAATAAATGAAATAGAGACTTAAAAAACAATTGAACAGATAATGAAATTAGAAGCTTGTTCCTTGAAAAAATCAACAAAGTTGATAAACTAACTCTTAGCTAGACTCATCAAGGAAAAAAGAAAGAGGACGCAAAAATCGAAATGAAACAACAACTAACACCACAGAAATACAAAGGATTATAAGAGAATATTATGAAATTTTATATGCCATTTTTTATAACCTAGAGCAAATGGATGAATTCCTGGAAACATATAACCTTCCAAAACTAAATCAGGAATAAATCAAAAATTTGAACAGACCGATTACTAGCAATGAAACTGAATCAGTAATCAAAACAACAATGACAAAACACCTTAATTCTTTCAAGCTCATAAAGTCTGTGTGGCACAGCTTTCTTGATGACAACCAGAAAAGCTTAGTCATTCTTTTTGTTGTGAATTTGAATGAACAATAATGGAGCCTACTGGACTTTTAGTTCTGCCCACCATGAAAACTATTGGAGAAGGAACTATATATGGAAAAGAAAAATTGACTTACAGACTTTGTTCATTTCCTTCTAAAATATCCCTAGCTCTTAAGTGCATTGATTAAGGCTTTCATACCTACTGACAATATTTCTTACTTTTCTGTAAATGACACTGAGAAAATTCTAAGTAGTATATCACTTATACAGTAACTACATAAAATGGACAAATTAAGTCAGGAAATTATATTGCCATTTGCCCACACCAGCCATTCCACCTCTCTGTGCTTTGAGGAAACTAGCCTAGCTCCTCCTCTCTGCACAGTTTTAAACATGTTTCAGGTCTCATCACAGATACTACATTCAGTTATCCTAAAATTGATCACTCTCCTTAACATCAGTAAAAGAAAAACCCAAATGAAAGTAACCAGAAGGTAGGGTGCCTGAGTGGCTCAGCCACTTAAGTGTCTGCCTTTAGCTCAAGTCATGACCCCAGAGTCCTGGGATCAAGTTCCGCATAAGGCTTCCTGCTCAGTGGGAAGCCTGCTTCTCCCTCTTCCTCTTCCTGCTGCTCCCACAGCTTGTGCGCTCATGCTCTTTCTCTCTCTTTCTTTCTCTCTCTCTCTCTCTCTCTCTGTCAGATAAGTAAATAAAGTCTTTAAAAAAAAGAAACCAGAAGGTAATAAGCTATACTAATCGCTAAGGGACAGAGGTTCATTCTGATAGTTCTGGATCTGTGATTGTTTCAAGATTCAGAGCTAGCCAGTACTAGCCCTAGGAACCAAATTCATTGTCAGTGAGAAGCCTTAACCCACCATCTGCCTCAACAGCTTGAGACCTAAGGTCCATGACATGACCTAAATTTCAGAAAAGTCAGAGGAGCTGTGGGATAAGCCTATCAGCAGTAGGATTAGAAAGGAGTTACACAGATCCCACAGAAAAGGAACCAAAGTAGAAAGGCAACAACTGGCTCAGCATATGAGTTCCTGACTGGAAACCTATGTTGATGTTTCTTGTTCTCCAGTGTTATACCTTCTGTTTCTGTTCTCTTGACTATGTTGAAAGGCATATATGCAGACCGTTACCCTTCGATTTCAACATAATGTATTGATGAGGACCATAAGAACAGGAAAAGAACCATCAAGAAAAGAGGGTTCCTAGGGAACTTTTTCATGTAGAACACATATGCCAAGTCAGTCATTTAAGATTTTTCTTGTTGAACTCCTGATAGACCTAAAATCTTTACTAAAAGAAAGCAAACTTCTTTTTTGATATGTATCTGTAAGCCATACTTATCTGCTATAGTGTGTGCTAACCACACTCTTTAAAATTCACCACATTCATTGACTAAGCTGTGAATAATCACTTTGTTTCCATGCTGTCATAGCATTTGTATATATTAAATACATACCTAAAAAATACTTTATTAGAATAATATCCCCAAAATGCAAATACCTTTTAAAAATAGAGGAAGATCAGGACACCTGGGTGGCTCAGTGGTTGGGCATCTGCCTTCAGCTCAGGTCATGATCCCGGGATCCTGAGATCGAGTCCCACATCAGGCTTCCCGTGTGGAGCCTGCTTTCCCCTCTGCCTTTGTGTCTGCCTCTCTCTGTGTCTCTCATGAATAAAATAAATAAATAAACTGTATTTTTTTTAAAATCACAAGGAAATAGACAAACCCAAAATGAGAATCACTCTGTTAAATAGGAAGTAGGGAAAGACTATATGCTTCAAAAATGTCCCTGTCACAAAAGTCAAAGAAAGTCCGAGGAAATGCTCAATATTAATAAAAGACCAAAAACATAACAAATCCTACATTACATTCTATCCTAGAAGGAGAAAAAGTGCTATAACGAACATTGATAAAACTGGGATATGGAGAGTAAGATTAGACAACAGTATTCTAACAGTGTTACTAAAGTTAATAACTGATTATGTAAGAGAATAGCCTTATTCTCAGGAAAGAAACATTGTATTTAGAAGTAAAGAGGAATGATACATGCAACTTGATCTCAAATAGTTCAGGACAAAACCTGTATAAAAGAGAGAGTATATGTGCACAAAAGGAGCAAAATGTTAACAGTAAGTGCATCTGGGTAAAGGATATGTGGGTATTTTTCACATTATTTTAATTCTTGCGACTTTTCTATAAATTTGAAATTATTTCCAAATAAAGGGTTTTATTTAAAATACACTTTAGGTCAGCTAATAATTAAAAATTCTAACTTAAAAAAATTGTTTTGGGAAACATTTCTAGTAAGTCAAATAAGCCAGACACAAAAGGACAAATATTGTGTGATCCTCCTTACATGAGGTACCTAGAACAGGCAAATTCATAGAGACAGGAAATAGAGTAGCAGTTGCCAGGGGCCAGAAGTGTAGAGGAATAGAAAGGTATTGTTTAAAGAATATAGAGTTTCTGTTGAAGTGATGAAAAAGTTCTGGAAATCGATAGAAGCGGTAATTACACAACTTTGTAAAATGATCTTAATGCTATAAATTGTTCACTTAAAAATGGTTAAAATGGTAAATTAGGTTATATATTTTTTACACAATAAAGAATTAACCTTAGAATGTTTATTCATGTTATCATGGGATTCTTTATGATTCTTAAAATATAACCTCCCTTTGTTTAAACCACTTTTACAAAACTTTTAAGATAGATTATTAAAAATTGTTATTCACCTGGGGCAAAGGTCTTAGCTTTTTTCTGCATTCAGGCTTGCCACTTGTCAAAGCAAATGTCTCTTCAGAGTACTTCACTTCAGTCATCAGCTAGCTCTTCTCTTAGAAAAAGGATGCTGGTACTTATGCTTCACAAAAATATTTCATAAACATAAGCTTTTCTTTTTCTCACAAAGATCATACCAGAAGGAATGAGGAAAACAGATGTTGCTTATAAGGCTTCTCATAGATGTGTTTCCATTGTAAGCTGATCTGAGTCTGAATTTGGCGTCTGCTCCATTCACTGTGTGGGCTGAGCATTTTTAGTCTCACAGTTTGGCTGAAAGTTAATATTGACCTTTGACTGTTACCTGAAAACTCAATGATAAAATACTCTTACTAAACCTCTTGAGGGAGTGATTTCACATTCTAAGCAAATGTCTTCAAAATATATCACTCCATTAACCAAATTAATTTTATTCTTTGGTTGGGAATACTTATTTTACTAGATACAGAGCATTCCCCAAATCTGACAGGGAAAAAGCTTGTGTGGTCAGAATGGTAGAGAAGAGAAGATGTAAATCTCTTATAATGTTCTCTGCAGGTCATTATACCACAGCTTCTCAATTAATCTTCACCCCCATCAGGCTGCCAGGGCCAGGGAAGTCTGGCTACAGAACAGTTTCTCATTATTTGTTCTTCTGAGTATGTGCGTACTGCTAAGCAGTTCACGTTTCCCTTCGAGGGAAAGTAGCCCCAGATTCTTCTGTCCTTGAACTGTCTTATTTGTAACTACAACACTTTTTCCCCTTTTACAGTTTTATTGTACTATAACTGATATACAATGAACTGCACATATTTAAAGTGTACAATTTTACCATTTAAAGTGTACAGTTTTACCATTGTATAGTCATACATCCATGAAACCAGCACGGTAGACATATCCACTACTCCTATGCACTTTTGCAATCCTGCCTTCCTGCCTCTTTTCCACATTTGGGTCATTTCTGGTTTGGGGCTATTACAAATAAAGCTGCTGTGAACATTCACTACAAATCTTTGGGGTGAATGTATGCTTTCATTTACTTTGAGTTAAATGCCTAGAACTAGAATAACTGAATTATATGGTAAATGTATGTTTTTAAGACACTGACATACAGTTTTCAAAGTGGTATTATCATTTTATGTTCCCACTATCAGATGAGAGTTCCAAATGACCCACACCCTTGTCAACACTTGTATTGGTTAGTCTTCTTAATTTTAGCCATTCTAATGGGTTGACAGTAGTATCTGATTGTGATTTAAATTTACATTTCCTAATGACTAATGGTGTTGAACATCTTTTCATGAGTTTATTTGGCATTTGTTTACCTTTTCTGCTAAAATATTAGTTTCAGCACTTTTGAACCCATTTTTAAATGGGTTGTTTCTTGTTATTGAAGTGTAGATGTATTTAATTTGGCAGAGTCCAGTTATTTTTTTCCTTTAGAAAAGCTTGTACTTTTTAAGTCTTACTTAAAAGATTTTTGGCAAATTCAAAATCATTAAGATTTTCTGTTTTCTTCTCAGAATTTTATAGTTTTAGCTCTTACATTTAAGTCTAGATCCATTTCAAGTACATTTTTGTAGGTGATATGAGGTAAGGGTTGAAGTCTGTTCTATTAACTTTCAGCCAAACTGTGTTTGCTTTTTCAAATATGCCATCCAGCTGTTCTAATACCATTTGTTTGAAAGATTATCTTTTCTCCACTGGATTACTTTGATACTTTTGTCAAAAATTAATTGACAATAGGTTTATTTCTGGGCTCTCTTTATGCCATAGCATAGTGTCTTGATTATTTTAGTTCTTCAGTAGGTTTTTTTTTTAAGATTTATTTATCATGAGAGATGGGGGGGTGGAGCAGAGACACGGGCAGAGGGAGAAGCAGGCTCCATGCAGGGAGCCTGACGTGGGACTCGATCCTGTGTCTCCAGGATCACTCCCTGGGCTGAAGGTGGTGCTAAACCACTGAGCCACCCCAGCTGCCCTACAATAAGTTTTAACTCAGGTAGTCTTGTTTTTCAAAGGTGTATTTGGCTAATCTTAGTCTTTTGCATTTACACATAAATATTAGAATCAGCTTGTCAGTTTCTATAAGAAAAGCCTGCTGGGACTTGATTGGTATTACATTAAATCCATTGAAAATTTTCTTAGAGCTATTAACAATATTGAATCTTCTGATCTGTGAACACTTGATATCTCTCCATTTTTGTAGGTTTCTTTTACTTTTTTCAGCATTGTTTTGTCATCTTCAGTGTGCAGGTCTAATACTTTTATCAAGTATTACACATATTTGACAGTGTGGTAAAAGATATTTTTAATATCAATTTCTAACTGTTGCTAGTATATACAGTTACTATATATACACACAGCATGATGTATATATAGTATGGAAATTCAGTTGATTTTTGTATCCTGCAACTTCACCAAAATCACTTCCTTGTTCTAGTAACTTTTTTCTAGAATCTGTAGGATATTCTCTAAAGACCAGTAATTTCTCAATCTCAGATCATAGACATTGTAAGATATTTAGCAGCATCCATCACTCTACTCATTAGATGCCAGTAGCACCCTCTGCCCCAGTTGTGAACACCAAAAATTACCAGACATTGCCAGATGTCTTGGGGTGGTGGGGGAGCTATTGAAAACTATAGACAATCATGCCATCTGCAAATAAAGACAGCTTTACCTCTTTCTCCATCTTGATGCCCTTTTTTTAAATATGAGGCACTTCACAAATTTGTCATCCTTGTGCAAGGGCCATGCTAATCTTCTCTATATTATTCCAATTTTTAGTATATGTGCTACCAAAGTGAGCAATTGATACTTTTTATTTATTTATTTTGTTTGCCTTATTGCACTGGCTAAAGTGTCCAGTACAATTTTAAGAACAAACATTTTTTCTCTTGTTCTTGATCTTAAGGGGAATACATTACATCATCCACCATTTTTTAAAAGTTTATTTATTCATGAGAGACACAGCGAGAGAGAGGGAGAGATATAGGCAGAGAGAGAAGCAGGCTCCATTCAGGAAGACCAATGTGGGACTCAATCCCAGGACCCCAGGATCACGCCTGAGCCAAAGGCAGGCACTCAACCACTGAGCCACCCAGGCATCCCACATTATACACCGTTTTAACTGTCAAGTTTTTTCCCTTAGTGCCCTTTTTTTTTTTTAAACATTTTTACTTATTCATTCATGAAAGACACAGAGAGAGAGAGGCAGAGACACAGGCAGAGGGAGAAGCAGGCTCCACGCAGGGAGCCTGATGTAAGACTCGATCCAGAGATTCCAGGATCACACCCTGAGCCAAAGGCAGAAGCTCAATCACTGAGCCACCCAGGTGTCCCTCCCTTAATGCCCTTTATCAGGTTGAAGAAGTTCCTTTCTATTCTAGGTTGCTGAAAATTGTCATTAGAAATGTATGTTGAGGGCAGCCCGGGTGGCTCAGTGGTTTAGCGCCGCCTTCAGGCCCAGAGCGAGATCCTGGAGACCTGGGATCAAGTCCCACATCGGGCTCCCTGCATGGAGTCTGCCTCTCTCTGCCTGTGTCTCTGCCTCTCTCTCTCTCTCTCTATCTCTCTGTCTGTCTCTCATGAATAAATAAATACAGTCTTTAAAAAAAAAAAAAGAAAGAAATGTATGTTGAATTTTGCCAAATGCATTTTCTTTATATTAAGTGATCTTATGGTTTTGTTATTTATAGTAAATTACACTGATTAATTTTCAGATGTTAAGCCAACCTTGCATTCCTAGAATAAACCCCACTTGATAATAATTTATTATCTCTCTTTTTTTATCTTTTTTAATATACTATTGGATTTGATTTGCTAAAATTTTCTTTAAAATATTTGCATTTTTTTGTATCAGAGTAATACTGGCCTCAAGGAATAATTTGGGAAGTATTTTCAGTTTTCAATTTTCTGAAGAGGTTACTGTATAGCATTGATATTATTTTTTTTTAATTTTTTTTTAATTTATTTATGATAGTCACAGAGAGAGAGAGAGAGAGGCAGAGACTCAGGCAAAGGGAGAAGCAGGCTCCATGCACCGGGAGCCCGACGTGGGATTCGATCCCGGGTCTCCAGGATCGCGCCCTGGGCCAAAGGCAGGCGCCAAACCGCTGTGCCACCCAGGGATCCCGCATTGATATTATTTTTACTCCATAAATAGTTGGTAGAATTCACCAGTGACACCATCTGGACCTGGAATTGTCTTTATGGGAAGCTTTTTAAGTATAGAATAAATATATTTAATAGATACCAGGCTAATCAGGCTATCTGTTTCTTTCTGAGCTTTAGCTTTGATAGTTTGTGTCTTTCCAGGAATTTGTCCAATTCATCTAACTTGACAAATCTATTGGCATAAAGTTGTTAGTGTTTCTTTATTATTCTTTTAGTGTATATAGATTCTATAGTGACATCACCTCTCTTACTCCTAATACTGGTAATTTATGTCTTGTCTCTTTTTTTACTGATCATTCTGCCTACATGTTTAATTTTGTTCTACTTAGACTCCTAAATCTACCTTTTCAACTCAGTGAGACTGTCGAGCTCTGCCTAGGATGTTGCTCCTTGTGTTGTAGCCTGGTAACTCTCTAAGGGGAAAAGTACATCAGTTTTACAGTTTATCCCGTTTATTTCCCTTCTTTCATGGATCTTTTACAGTATTTGAAAATCTTTGTTTCATATATTTTGTCCTTATTTTAGTTGTTTCTGGAGAAAGGGTAAATGTGGCTCTTTTTATTTCCTCTTGGTCAAAAATAGAAATCCTCAACACTATTTTCTGCTTTATCACACTTATTTTAATGTCAAGTTGGTCCATGGTGTTTGACTATAGAAATCATTTCACTGTTGCTTCTGGGAGTAAAAGGGAGATATAAGATCCTTTGTAACTCTTCAGTTCTTAAATCTGTACTTGGAGAGACATCCAGATGATAGAATTTTGTCCAAAAGCAATATGCTAGGAATAACAGCACATAAGGAATCCAGAGAGATGGAGAGAGGGATAAATAATACTGTCTCAACTGTAAAAACCCAAGGTAATATTATTTGGCCAGTACTTCCTACTCAGAACCTCTTTATCTCAAAACTGAAGGAAAGTGTGGTGATGTTTTAGGTGTACAAAGATTAAAATGACTGATGGTGAGTGGTCCTGTCCCAACTTGAGCTCTTAAAAGAAATATTGAGGGAATGGGATGCCTGGGTGGCTCAGTGGTTGAGTGTCTCCCTTTGGCTCAGGTTGTGATCCCGGGGTCCTAGGATCAAGTCCTGCATGAGGCTTACCGTGGGTAGCCTGCTTCTCCCTCTGCCTATGTCTCTGCCTCTCTCTGTGTGTGTCTCTCATAAATAAACGAATAAAATCTTTAAAAATATATATTGGGGAAGCTCATGATGTTTGGAGGAAGAACTTTCTAACACTTGAGGTTTAACATTTAATATCAACACTGAAGAAAGGGATAGGTACATAGACCTTTTTTTGGCCTCAGTATGATATTTCTGATGCCGTTACACAATATTCATGTTCTTCCCTTTTGTCTGTGTTTCAGGTTTTCTGTCTCAACTGGTCTCTGACAAGCCCCTGACTGAATGCATCCGTGCTGGTCACTATGCAGCAAGCGTCATAATTAGGCGGACTGGCTGTACTTTTCCTGAGAAGCCAGACTTCCACTGACAGAAAAGCAGGAAACCCAAGCCCAGGAGTACAGATAGTGCTCTGATTGCTTCCTGAGAATTCCCATATTAATAAAGAAGAAAATTATCTGCCATCTTTTCCTACTATAATAATATTCATTCTTAATTTAGGGAGTATAGTAATGCTCAGTAGAATCTTTATTCTCTCAACAACCTAAAAAAATAATGTCTATTTCCGTAGTTTGATAGTGCTACTTAAATGTTGATTAAACAGGAATACAGCATTTCAATGGAAATTTTTATTTCATTTTCAATTACTTTGTAAATTCATGTGTATTTAGCAAATTGATCAGTTTTTTTACATTTCTGCTTTGAATGCAGATGCAATTTAATATAATAGATTTTTAAACAGGAATTAATGCTAACACATCAATCTTTAGCTTTTTATACAAGTATATTTAATTTAGAATTGTGTGTATGTATATATGTATGTGTGTATATGTATACATACATATATGTATACCACATATATAAATAATAAATGGTCAAATAAGGTACGGAAATATATATCTTGCCAAGTTATGCCAAATAATCTCTTTAGCACATACTCAAACATGTAATAAACTTTGGATAATTAAATAGTTTGCCAAATTATGATATTCAAATTATAATCTTATATTTACCTATGATACTCTGTGATTTGATACAAATAAAAAACTTGTCATATGGGAATTTTTTTCTGTCTTTGCCCTGTGCTCAATAAACTAAAGAAATAAGATCATTATTTAATATTGGGCCCTGAAATGATATCTAATTCATTGATGGTGATAGAACAACATAATACATTGAAAAATAACTTAGTATTTGAGGCAATGAGTCACTGTTTTAGGGAGACAGAATTGCATAATAGAACCTCTGGAGTCTGATTTAATTATCTTTATATACCCTGGGGCAAATTACTCAACCTCTTTTATCTTCCCTTCTATAAAATGGGATAATACAAGATCGTTGAGATGACTTAAGAGAGAATACCAAGTATATAATGCTAGCTACATGCCTAGTAAGTGCTTAATAAGTACCTGCTATTTTTATCATTATAAATATTATTCTTGAGTAAGAAAAAGATGAGGTGCCTCGATGGCTCAGTTGGTTAAGTGTGAGACTCTTGGTTTCGGTTTGGGTCGTGATCTCAGGGTTGTGAGATCAAGCCCAGCATTGAGCCCCACATCAAGCTCCATGCAGAGTCTGCTCGAGATTCTTTCCTCTTCTCTCTCCCTCCTCTTCTCCTCCCCTGACTTACACATGTTCTCTCTCTCTCTCTCTCTCAAATAAATAAATAAATAAATAAATAAATAAATAAATAAATAAAATCTTTTTTTAGAAAAAGAAAAAGGTGGGATGCCTGGGTGGCTCAGTGGTTGAGCATCTGCCTTCAGTCCAGGACGTGATCCTGGAATCCCTGGATCGAGTCCCACATCAGGCTCCCTACATGGAGCCTGCTTCTCTCTCTGCTTGTGTTTCTGCCTCTCTCTCTGTGTGTCTTTCATGAATGAATAAATAAAAATGTTTAAAAAAAAAAAAAAACGAAGACAAGCTGGGTGCTTGAGTATATTACAAAGTAGAAGAGAAATTTTAAAAAGCAAGAGTAGCTATTGTGTTTTCTTATTTTTCCGTCTATCTTTTTTTAAGATTTTATTTATTTACTCAGAGAGAAAAAAGAAGGCAGAGGGAGAGGGAGAGGTAGGCTCCCTGCAGAGCAGAGAGGCCCAGTGTGAGACTCAGTCCCAGGAGCCTGAGATCACAAACTGAGCCAAAGGCAGACGCTTAACTGACTGAGCCACACAGGCGACCTGATGTACCTTTAAATACTGCTTTATTTCTCTGAAAAAATCAGAGTTAAGACTTTTTTTTAGATCAGGGTAAGGATAATACATTTTTTATCTTAACTAAAGTCAAAGCAACTTTACCTAAAAGCTATTATTCTTACCAAGTTTTGCAAAGCAAGTATTGTAATTTTTTACCCTTCTGAAACAAACATGCATAATGGAAAGATTGTTTTAGACACAAGCTACAAAGGAAGCATGTGTTTGGCTGGCGGTCTGAAACTACCACCAGTGTTGAAATATAAAAATAGGCACTTATGGGGATCTCTGGGTGGCTCACCAGTTGAGTCCCTGCCTTTGGCCCAGGGTGTGATCCTGGAGTCCCAGAATCGAGTCCCACATCAGGCTCCCTACATGGAGCCTACTTCTCCCTCTGCCTGTGTCTCTGCCTCTCTGTGTGTCTCTCATGAGTAAATAAATAAAACCTTTAAAAAAAGATAGGCACTTATTCATTTATGTTACTATATCACCTTCAGAAAAGTGTCCATTTAGTAATAATTCCATTAGATAAAGTAGGTTTAAAATGTAAACTTCTTTTAATGATTCAGTAGTAGTTCTATGTTCTAGTCCTCAGCTTTGTATCTCCTTAGACAAGTTCTTGAACTCCTCTGAGCCTTGGTTTTCTCAACTGTAAAATGAGGAAAACCTATCCACCCCTAGTGAGAGGATGTTAAGAGAATGCATATGTAAAAACATTTTATAAATGGCTAAATAAATTTAAATATGAAAAGCAGTTTGACATCTTTCAAAGGTACCAAAGCAATCTAGTGGGGAAGGGAAAGTCTTTTCAATAGACAACACTGTAACAATTAAATATCTATATGAGAAAAAAAAATGAACCTTACCTCACACTATACATAAAAGAGATGGATCATGGCCATAACATAAAAGCCAAAGTATTCTGCTATTAGAAGAAGATACATGAGAATATTTTCACAACTTGAGTATAGGCAAAAGTTTCTTGGAGAGGGCTTTGAAAGCACTTACCACAAAAGAAAAAAATACTGATAAAATGAACTCGAAAAAATTTTTTTTGTTCATCAGGACATCATTAAGAATATGAATAAACAAGCCACAGGCCAGGATAAAGTATTCACAGCACATACATTTCGACAAAGAACTTCTATTTTAGACTATATTAAAAACTTTTACAACAATGAAAAGACAGATGACCTTACAAAACAAAATATGTGAATGGCCAATAAGCTCATGATGAAGTATGTAGCATCATTAGTCATAGAGAAATGAACATTAAAATTTCAATGAGTTAGTTCTGTACTAGAATGACTAAAATTTAAATGACAACACCAAATGTTAGAGAGGATGTGAAGCAACATTGCTAGTGGAAGTGTAAAATGTAACAACCATTTTGGAAAAAGGCCTGGAAGTTTCTAATAAAATTAAACACACCTATTCTTTGAGCCAGCCATTCCACTCTGGTATTTACCCAAGAGAAATGAAAGCATATGTCCACAAAAAGACTTGTATTAGACTATTTATAGCAGTTTTATTCATTGTTGCCAAAAACTGGAAACAGGGTAGTTGTCCAACAGCAGGAGAATAGATAAAAACTGTGGTATATTCAAACAATGGAATAATACTCAGCAAAAGAAAGAAATTACTGACAAAACAACATGAATCAATCTCAAAAACATTTTATTGAGTGAAAGAAGCCAGACATGAAAGAGCACAAACTGTAAGATTCCATATAAAGTTCTAGAACAGGCAAAACAAACCTATAGTGAAAAAATCAGACCAAAGATTGGCTTTGTGGGAGAGAGAAGTGGAAACTGGGAAGGGAGATGAAGGGCATTTTAGCTGACAGTGAAGTTCCATGTCATAATAGGGGATACACAGGTGTATGCATTTGTCAAAACTTGGAGAATGTCCTACTTAAGTTCCATGATTGTTTAATCACACATACAAAAAACTCAAATAATGAACTCTAGTTTATCATTAATGATATACATAAAAAATAGAGATGAAGTGCCTTGATGTCTTCAACTTACAGTGGAGTGCAGCAAAAAATGAGATGAATGGAAAGAGGGATGAAGAGATATATAGCAAGTACACCAAAATGTTAAATTTTGTAGAATGTAGGTTGTAAATACATGTTTGCTTTTCAACATTTCTGTGTGGTTGGAATTTTTCCTAATTGGAAAAAATATAAAGTATTTAGGAAAACCTATGAAACTTGATCAATAGCAGCATCTCAGGAAGAAGATAAAACAGAACATAATACAAAATCTTCCTCAAGTTATGATGGGATCACATCCTGATAAACCCATCAAAAGTTGGAAATATTTTACTTACAACTTAAAATGCATTTTAAGTTGAAAATGCATGTAATACACCTAACCTATTGAACATCATAGCTTAACCTCACCTACCTTCAATGTACTCAGAATTAGCTAGAGTTGGGCAAAATCATCTAACACAAAGCATATTTTATAATAAAGTTGAATAGGTCATGTAATGTTTGAATACTGTACTGAAAGTGAAACACAGAATGATTGTTTGCATCCAGAATGGTTGTAAATGTTTTGGTTGTTTGCCTCATCTGTTTAAAACCCTCTGCCCCCTTCAGTGTCAAGAAGCCTCCACCCTCTTTGACTATCCACCACTTAACCACTTTAACAGCCTTCCTACTGCTATCCCTCCTTGTAACCCTTCACTCCAGCCCAAACATAGAACTATGCTCATGCCTCTGTCTGGATTACTGTTTTTCTTCTACAAGATCTCAGTTGTAGATCCAATCCAAAAGTCAGGTCCTCTAAAAAGTTTTCTCCAGGGACGCCTGGGTGGCTCAGCGGTTTGGCGCCTGTCTTCGGCCCAGGGCTGATCCTGGAGACCCAGGATCAAGTCCCACCCACATCAGGCTCCCTGGATGGAACCTGCTTCTCTCTCCCTGCCTCTTTCTCTGTATTTCTCATGAATAAATAAATAAAATATTTTTTTAAATAAAAAATAAAAAGTTTTCTCGAAACCTCCAGGTTAGGACAGCCCAGGTGGCTCAGAGGTTTAGCCCCACCTTCGGTCCAGGGCGTGATCCTGGAGACCCAGGATCGAGTCCCACGTCGGGCTCCCTGCATGGAGCCTGCTTCTCCCTCTGCCTGTGTCTCTGTCTCTGTCTCTGTGTCTCTCATGAATAAATAAAATCTCAAAAAAATAAAAAATAAACCCCCAGGTTAGTTGCTAGTATATGCCTTCTTCTAAGGTAGGACTATCCACTGCCACATAGTAGATGCTGAATAAATGTTTGCTCATTGAAGGCCTCTCTCATTTCTCCAGATCCCTGTGGTGAGTTAGAGATTTGGGGATGGCAAAGTCACCAAACATTTTAGCTGCCAGGACAGCTATAATTGTTTATATTATCTGCCTATATTTCGGATCACATTCTCTATGATAGAACCCTCTTTTCTTTCCTATTTATCTTCATTCTTAAAAGTCTGTTCCCTAAGTTGGCAAGAGAAAAGGGTACCCAGGGTACGACAGCTGGACCACCTTCTCTTCCCATCCAAACTACATAATCTGGGATCCCTGGGTGGCGCAGCGGTTTGGCGCCTGCCTTTGGCCCAGGGCGTGATCCTGGAGACCCGGGATCGAATCCCACGTCGGGCTCCCGGTGCATGGAACCTGCTTCTCGCTCTGCCTCTCTCTCTCTCTCTCTCTCTCTCTGTGACTATCATGAATAAATAAATAAAATCTTTAAAAAAAAAAAAACTACATAATCTATATGCATATAAATGAAGCATGATTGTGTGATACGCTGCAATCTTTTATCCTTTGTGACTTCTTGATCTTTTCCTATGTCAGGAAAATCTGGGATCCCTGGGTGGTGCAGCGGTTTAGCACCTGCCTTTGGCCCAGGGCGCGATCCTGGAGACCCAGGATCGAATCCCACGTCGGGCTCCCGGTGCATGGAGCCTTTTCTCCCTCAGCCTGTCTCTGCCTCTCTTTCTCTCTCTGTGTGACTATCATAAATAAATAAAAATTAAAAAAAAAAAAGAAAATCTATAATGTGGCTAGAATTTGAGAACCAGGCTCTAATTTAATCCCTGCACTAATTAGCAACTAAGGGGGAAAATTATTACACCTTGCTGAGCTTCAGTTTCCGCTCTTTAAAATGACTTTGCATGAGACATTTTGGAAGACCCAGTACAATGTATAAATATGCAGGAGTCATTCATTCATTTAGCAAACATTCACCACTTAAATGTCAAGTAATGTGCTAGATGTAAGTATATAGAGCACAATAAAAATGCAAGGTTTTTTCTTGCAAGTGTGTTTTGGACTGTATTATGTTTTTAATATTCTATATAGTGGTGTTTCTTCCCCACTCCGCCCTCATTTGGTCAAAATAATTTTCTCTGATTTCCTTCTTTAAGGTCTGCTAAGTAGCATAGAGTGGTGGTTAACAGCATGGGCTTAAACCAGACATTCAAGGTTTGAATCCTGACGCTGCCACTTTTTAGCTGTGAGACATTGGATAAGTCGCTTAACTTATTGGTGCTTTGCTTTCTGAATCTTTAAAGTGCAATAATACCTACCGCATTAGGTTTCATAAAGAATAAAAGCTTTAATATGTATAAGTCTTCAAATGTTATTGAGCTTTAAGAAATGTACTTAGCTGAGTGACGTAAGTCAATCAGAGAAAGACAAACGTTATATGTTCTCATTCATTTGGGGAATATAAATAATAGTGAAAGGGAATATAAGGGAAGGGAGAAGAAATGTGTGGGAAATATCAGAAAGGGAGACAGAACGTAAAGACTGCTAACTCTGGGAAATGAACTAGGGGTGGTAGAAGGGGAGGAGGGCGGGGGGTGGGAGTGAATGGGTGACGGGCACTGGGGGTTATTCTGTATGTTGGTAAATTGAACACCAATAAAAAATAAATTAAAAAAAAAAGAAATGTGCTTAATAAGAAGTGGTGGTTATTATTATTTGCTACCTATGGTTCATAGAGTACCTACTTACCTTGCCATTAAATCAATCCTGTCCCAGGTACAAGAAAGCAACTAGATTAGAGACCTTGTTTCTCATCTATATTTTTAAAATAAGTATGTGATTATATTCTTATAGGCCTGCTCTACCCAGTATGGTAGCTACTAGCCTCATGTGGCTATTGAGCACCTGAAATGTGGCAAATGGGAAGAGTAGTGCTGCAAGTATAAAGTAAGCTAAATTTTAAAGATTTAGAAGAGAGGCATCAGGGAAAATAACTGAGAAAGGAATGCCATAAGTCTACCTCTCTATAAGATCAACTAAAAACTAGCAAAAACTATGAGAATCAACTTTTTCAGAATTCTGAACAGTAATAAAAAAAAACTTGAAGCAACTTGCGAGCACAAGACAAATGGCTGCATACATCAACTATACTCAAATTTTTTTTAAAAAAATTTAAATGGCTACATCTTGATAATGGTGAGCTACATGGCATTTTACCTTGCCCTACTCCCATCTTCCACACTCAAAGGAATGCAAGAAAGAAGAAGAAAGTATTGGCCTATACATAGAAAAAAAGCAACCAATATAAAACTGTCTCTGAGGAAGCCCAAACATAAGACTTACTGGACAAAGACTTTAAATCACCAGTTTAACCATGTTCAAACAGCTAAAAGAAAACATGTCTAAAGGAAAGCATAATGTCTTGCCAAATAGAGAATATCAATAGGGAGATAGAAAATATAAAAAGGAATCAAATATGGGATCCCTGGGTGGCGCAGCGGTTTGGCGCCTGCCTTTGACCCAGGGCGCGATCCTGGAGACCTGGGATCGAATCCCACGTCGGGCTCCCGGTGCATGGAGCCTGCTTCTCCCTCTGCCTGTGTCTCTGCCTCTCTCTCTCTCTGTGACTATCATAAAATAAATAAATTAAAAAAAAAAAAAAGGAATCAAATAGGGGCACCTGGTTGGCTCAAGTCTATAAAGCATGTGACTCTTGATATTGAGGTTGTGAGTTAAAACACCACATTGGGTGTAGAGATAACTTAAACATAAAATCTTAAAAAAATAAGGCAGCCCAGGTGGCTCAGTGGTTTAGCACCACCTTTGGCCCAGGGCGTGATCCCGGAGACCTGGGATCGAGTCCCACATTGGGCTCCCTGCGTGGAGCCTGCTTCTCCCTCTGCCCATGTCTCTCTCTCTCTCTCTCTGTGTGTGTGTGTGTGTGTGTGTGTCTCTCATGAATAAATAAATAAAATCTTTTTTTTTAAAGATTTTATTTATTCATGAGAGACACACACAGAGAGAGAAACAGACACAGGCAGAGGGAGAAGCAGGCTCCACGCGGGTAGCCCGATGTGGGACTCGATCCCCAGGACTCCAGCATCACACCCTGAGCCGGAAGGGAGACGTTCAACCGCTGAGCCACCCAGGCGTCCCAAATAAAATCTTTAAAAAAAAAACTTTAAAAAAATATAGATACTCTGAAATTAAAAATTACAACGACTGAAATGAAATCACTAGAGGGGTTCAGCAGTGCATTTGACAAGGCAGAAAAAAAATCAGAGACTTGAAGGTAGCCCAATTGAGATTATCTGAGGAGCCTAAAGAGTAAGAAGACAAATGAAGCCCCATGGTACACCATCAAACATATCACTATACTCATAATAGGAATCCCAAAAGAGGAGAAGAGAGAAAGAATATGTGAAGAAGTAATGGCTGAAATATTCCCAAATTTGACAACAAACATAAATCTACCTGTCCAGTAAGATCCACAAACTCTAAGTAGGATAAATTCAAAGAGATTTGCAATCAAACATATTAAATCAAACTGCCAAAGGACAAAGACAAAGAATCTTGAAAGCAGCAAAAAAAAGAAGAGACTCTCACATACCAGGAATCCTCAGTAAGGTTAACAACGGATTTCTCATCAGAAATCAGGAAAGCTCTCCCTCTGCCTGTGTCTCTGCCTTTCTCTTTCTCTGTGTCTCTCATGAATAAATAAATAAAAATCTTAATTAAAAAAAAAAAAAAGAAGAAGAAGAAATCAGGAAAGCTAGGGTGCCTGGGTGGCTCAGTCAGTTGAGAGTCTCCCTTCGGCTTGGGTCATGGTCCTGGGGTCCTGGGATTGAGCCCTGAGTTGGGCTCCCTGTTGGGCAGGGAGTCTGCTTCTCCCTCTGCCTCCTCCTGCTCATGCTGGCTCTCTCTCTCTCAAATAAGTAAGTAAATAAATAAATAATTTTTTTTTAAAAAAGGATTCAGGAAAGCCGAAAGATAATGGGTCAAGAAAATGAAAATATAAGCCACGGGGGGGGGGGGGGGGGGATTCCTGGGTGGCTCAGCAGTTTAGCGCCTGCCTTTGGCTCAGGGTGTGAGCCAGGAGACCCGGGGTCAAGTCCTGCGTTGGGCTCCCTGCATGGAGCCTGCTTCTCCCTCTGCCTGTGTCTCTGCCTCTCTCTCTCTCTCTCTCTCTCTGTGTCTCTCATGAATAAATAAATAAAATCTTAAAAAAAAAAAAAAGAAAAAATATAAGCCACAGACTGGGAGAAAATATTTGCAAGAAACATATCTGATAAAGGACTGTTATTCAAAAATATACTAAAAACTCTTAAAACTCAACAATAAGTGCAGCCCGGGTGGCTCAGCGGTTTAGCACCGCCTTCAACCCGGGGCATGTGATCCTGGAGACCCCGGATCTAGTCCCATGTCGGGCTTCCTGCATGGAGCCTGCTTCTCCCTCTGCCTGTGTCTCTGCCTCTGTGTCTGTGTGTCTCTCATGAATAAATAAATAAAATCTTAAAAAAAAAAAACTCAACAATAAGAAAACAAACAGCTTGGTTAAGAGTAGGCCCAAGACCTGAACAGACATCCTACCAAAGAAGTCATACAAAGGAAAATTAATTATATGAAAAGATGGTCAACATCACAGGTCATCAGGTGATTGCAAATTAAAACATCTTCACACCTATTATAAAGGCCAAAACCCAGAATACGGAAAACACAAAATGCTTCTGAGGACGTTGAGCAACAGGAACTCTCATTCATTGCTGGTGGGAATACAAAATAGCGCAGCTACTTTTGAAGATTGTTTGGCTATTTCTTACAAAACTAAACATACTCTTATCATACTGACCCAGCAATCACAGTCTTTGGTATTCCACCCAAGAGCTGAAAACTTACATCCATCCTAAAATCTACATACAGATGTTTATAGCAGCTTTATTCATAATTGCCAAAAGTCGGAAGCAACCAAGATGTCCTTCAATAGGTGAATGAATAAACTTGTACATCCAGGCAGTGGAATAATATTTGGTGCTAAAAAGAAAGAAACTATCAAGCCATGAAAAGATATGCAAGAAGCTTAAATGCATATTACTAAGGGAGAGAAGCTAATCTGAAAAGGCTACAAACTATATGATTCCAATTATATAACATATTGGAAAAGGCAAAACTATGGCAACAATAAAAAGATCAGTGGTTGACGGGGCACCTGGCTGACTCAGTCAGAAGAGCATGTGACTCTTGATCTCAGGGTCATGAGTTCAAGACCCATGTTGGGTGTAAGCTTACTTAAATAAAAAAGAAACTTTAAAAAAACTAAAGATTATTGGTTACCAGAGGTTGAAGGGCGATGGGATGAATAAGCAGAGCACAGAGGATATTTAGGATAGTGAAACTGTTTCTGTATGATATTGTAATAATGAATACATGTCATTATACACTTATTCAAATCCACAGAATGTAAAACACCAAGAGTGAGCCCTAATGTAATATATAGAGTTGGGTGATAATGATGTGTCAATGTAGGTTCGTCATTTGCAAAAATGTACCACTCCTGTGTGGAATATTCATCGTAGGGGAGACGGTGCATGGAGGGGAGGCAGGGAGTATATGGTAATTCCCTGTACTTTCTATTCAATTTTGCTGTGAACCTAAAGCTGACCTGAAAAAAAATATATTAAAAATAAAAAAGCAGTGGGCTGACATATTCGAACTGCTGACAGAAAAAAAACAAAAACAAAAAACTATTAGCCAAGAATCCAGCAAAAATACCCTTCAGAACTGGAGGTGAAATTGAGATTCCCAGAAAAACAAGTTTGGGGTGTTCATTGCTGGCCAAACTGCCCTAAAAGATACCCTTTGTCCTTCCAGCCGAAATGAAAGGACACTAGCCAGTAGCTTGAATCCACACAAAGAAATAAAGAACACTGGTCAGGGTATACATGGGTAAATATTTTTTAGATAATGTATTTTTATTGTAACTCTTAACCTATTTGATTTAAAAGATAACTAAGGGAGATCCCTGGGTGGCTCAGCGGTTCGGTGCCTGCCTTTGGCCCAGGGCACGATCCTGGAGACCCTGGATCGAGTCCCACGTCAGGCTCTCTGTATGATGCCTGCTTCTCCCTCTGCCTTTGTCTCTGCCTCTCTCTCTGTGTATGTCTGTCATAAATAAATAAATCTTTAAAAAAATAATAAATAATAAAATAAAAGATAACTACATAGGGGCTTTCAAGTCTATGTGGATTCTTTGTAGGTATGCCTATTAAATTTTATTTTCTCCTGTTAATCTGTCTCATATCAATTTGATTCTAAATCTAGCTAGAAAAGGGCACCTGGGTGGCTCAGCGGTTGAGCATCTGCCTTTGGCTCAGGTCGTGATCCTGGGGTCCTGGGATTGAGTTCCGCATCAGACTCCTCACTGGGAGCCTGCTTCTCCCTCTGCTTATGTCTCTGCCTCTCCCTCTGTGTCTCTCATGAATAAATAAATAAAATCTTAAAAAAAAAAAAAAAACAGAGTAAAATGGTGGTTAACAGCATATGGGTGGGAGGAGAAAAGAGTGATGATGTTTAAGGGTGCAAACTTGTAATGAGTAGTAAATAAGCCATAGAGAGCTAATAATACACAGTATAATGAATATAGACAATAAATTTGCACTATAATTATGTAATATGAATATCACGACATTGGCAGTCATATATAATGTATGAAAGTAACGTGTTGTACACCTTAAACTCAGACAATGTAACCTGTCAGATTTATTCAGTTAATAAAGTGCAAATTAAAACAAGAAGTATCTCTTCACACTGATTGGAATCAATAGAATTAAGTTAAATTAAATCAAATCAAACTAAAACTGACCATAACATATATGTATTGGTGAGGGTGTGGTGGAACTAGACGTCTCATATACTCCTAGCAGGATATAAAATGGTAACACCACTTTAGAAAGAATTTTGGAAGTTTCTTAAAATATTAAATGTATACCTACCACATAATCCAAACATTGCATTCAGGTATTTACCCGAGAAAAATGAAAGCACACATTCATACAAAGATTTATGCATGAATGTTCATAGCAGCTTTGTTTATAATAGCCCTAAACTGGAAACAATCCAAATGTCCATCAGTAGGTGAATGGATAAACAAATTGAAGTATATACATACAAGAGAATACTACTCATCCATATATATGAATGAATTATTGTATATTCAAATAACATGGATGAATCTTAAAATAATTATGCTCAATGAAAAAAGCCAGACACAAATCAGTACATATTGTGTGATTTCATTTATGTAAGATTCCAAAAAATGCAAACTAAACCATCATGACAGAAATCAGTTTAGCGGTTGCGTGGGAATAATGGGGTGATAGGAAGGGGGAAGTGGGAAGAACGGGTTTCAAAGAGGCATAAGGGAAATTTCGGAGTGATGGATATGCTCGTTATCTTGATTATGAGATGGCTTCACAGCTATATACATATGCCGAAACTTACCAAATCATATACTTTATGTACATTTCATTGTATGTCACTTACACCTCAATAAAGCTATTTTTAAAATTACATGTGTTAATAATATAAAATGCTATAGCTGTTATAACAAAAGTGGAGCAGTTCCTCAAAAAGCTAAACATGGAGTAATCATTAGACCTGAGCAATTCCACTTCTACATATCCACCCAATAGAAATGAAAACACATGTCCACACAAAGAAACTTGTGCATGAATCTCCATAGTAGCATTAATCATAATAACCAAAACTCAGCAGCAGCTCAAATGTCCATCAACTGATGAATGGTAAATAAATGCTACATCCACCTAATGGAATATTATATTCAGACATAAAAAAAATCAAATACTAATACATGGTACAATAGGAATGAATGTCAAAAGTGTTATGATGAGTGAAAAAGCCATCACAGAACACCATATGCTGCATGATCCCATTTATATGAAAAGTCCGAAAGAGCAAAATCTGTAGAATCAGAAAATGAATTAGTAGTTGCCTAAGCCTAAGGGTGGGAGAGACGGGGAAGTGACTACTGATGGATACAAACTTTCTTTTGGAGATGATGAAAAAGTTCTAAAATTAAAATATGGTAATGGTTGCACAATTCTATAAATATACTAAAAACCATTGAATCATATGCCTTAAACACGTAAAACTAATGGCATATAAATTATATTTCAACCAAAAGCTGTGAAAAATTGCATATATGGCTGGAATTATATTTTTGTTGTATACTACCATTTCAGAGAAACACAGCGTGGTGCAAAATATGGGCCAGAGTAAGTAGGACATTGTAGTGCTCATGATATGCCTCCTCTGCATATAATAAGCACTCCATGGAAATTTGCTCATTATTAGCATAAGACAAATGTTGCAGCCAATAAAAATTATTAGAGGTAATTTTTTGACCCCAGGATTTTTAAAAATCATCATGTGTAAAAAGATTTTAAATAGCCTGTTTACATTTTCTAAGTAATAATTAAACTCTCTAAAGTTAGCTTGAATGTACAAATTACTTTCAAGTCTAGAATAGTTTTTGTCTTTAATGATTTTCATGTAATGACTGAGGATGCCATCCCCCACTCTCCTCCATTTACATCAGAGTTTTCTTTCCATCTTGTCAGATTGCTGCCTTGGGAAAGTTCAGACAGAAGCAAGCTTTCTAATCAAGTGCCACCTAATGGTGCGTCAATATTTGGCTGTCTCAGATCTTTAAGTCCACCAAATGAATTTTACTGAGTTTGATGCCAGAATCAAATAACTTTATGGTCCTAAACTGAAAGCATGATGTCTGTGTGTGTTTGGGGCATGAAGATGACTGGCAGTTTATTTTTTCCAAAAGGATGGAACTGTCTTCCTTTCCAAGGGAAAAGATGATCCTAAAATATCCTGTATGAAAAATAAAGAAATGAAAGCTTTGATAAGCATAGCAATCCCACAGATGTCCATGTCCTAATCCCTGAAAACTGTGAGCATATTATGTAACGTGGCAAAAGGGACTTTGCAAATGTAATTAAGGTTACAGACTTTAAAATAAGGAGATTATTCTGGATGATCTGGGTGAGCCCAGGCTGATCTGGGTGAGCCTTTAAAAGCAGAGAACTTTCTCTAACAGGAAGTAGGAGAAATGAGGCAGAAGGAGAAGTCAGGCAGATTTGAAGCATGAGATGGACGCAATGCACCATTGCTGGCTTGGAAGTCATAGGAGCAATGTGACAAGGAATACAGGAAAGCTAAGAAGCTGAGAGGGGCCCCAGGGCTCCAGGCTGATGGCCAGAAAGGAAACAGGACCTACAACCCTCAGCCCTACAACCATAAGGAACTGAATTTGACCAACCACCAGAGTGAACTTGTTAGAGGATTCTTCTACAGAGCCTCCAGTAAGGAAAAAAGCCTTGCAGATATCTCAATTTGGGCATTTTGGAATCTGAAGGAATTTACCACCAGACTTGTGACTACAGAACTGTAAGATAACAAACGAGTATTGTTTTAAGCTTCTAAATTGTGCCAATTTGTTACATGGCGGTAGAAAACCAATACAAGAGTTACTGAAGGGCAGCCCGGATGGCTCAGTGGTTTAGCGCCGCCTGCAGCCCAGGGCGTGACCCCGGGGTCCTGGGATCGAGTCCCGCATCGGGCTCCCTGCATGGAGCCTGCTGCTCCCTCTGCCTGTGTCTCTGCCTCTCTTTCTCTCTCTGTGTCTCTCATGAATAAATAAATCTTTAAAAAAAAAAAAAGTTAAAAAAAAAGAGTTATTGGAAAAAAATTTAGGAACCCTGTGTGCGGGATCCCTGGGTGGCGCAGCGGTTTGGCGCCTGCCTTTGGCCCGGGGCACGATCCTGGAGACCCGGGATCGAATCCCACGTCGGGCTCCCAGTGCATGGAGCCTGCTTCTCCCTCTGCCTGTGTCTCTGCCTCTCTCTCTCTCTCTGTGACTATCATAAATAAATAAAAAAGTTAAAAAAAAAAAAAAAAAAAAAAAAAAAAGGAACCCTGTGTGCTTAAAAATTCTTTGCCAGGGAAGATAAGGGGAGTGGTGCTTAAATTTTAAAATTGGAAGACACATTCAGGGATATAAATAAAAATATTATGGGAGGAATCATATCACAGAACCAAGGCTTTGGGCTCGCAAACTGGCTCTGACATTGGGCTCTGCAGCAGGCATGGAACTGGTCTGATAGATTTAGCTACGGTTGTGCAAATTCAGAAAGATGCAGAGGATAAAGAAAAGAAGTGGGCAACATTGGACTTTTATTCGTGTCTGATGTCTGCAATTCCTATGGGGAGGTTCTATGAGAAAGGAATAGCCTTGATGCTGCTTTTTGCCCCCTGCTTGCCATCACTGGAGTTTTCTACTCCATACAAAGCCAATTGGTCACCCCTGCCTCCAGTCATCAGCCCAGCCTGGCACCAACCAAGAGTATTGGAAAGCTCTAGAATGGGGTCATACTTGGTGGTCCTCCCTGGAAAAAGAAAGCCAGTCCTTCCAAGAAATGCACATACAAGGCCACAGTTCCCCAGAGAAAAGGCAGGACCAAAGCATGAAATACATCTCTTGCCATTTGGCTTGTTGCTGTATAAATCTTTATTCTGTCTTGCTTCCATAAATTCTTCAAAGGTCTGAGACTCAGGAAACCTGGGGCATTTGCCCAATTTTAGTCTTCCAGCTTGAACATGATGATTGTTCAAGTCATTGCCAAGGAATAAGAAACAATTAATTCCAAAGCTATATATGCTATAGAAATAATGGTGAGGTTTCCAATTTATTTTACAAAGCTAACATACACACATACCCTCCACAGGCTAGACCAGACTAGTCTCACTTATTTATATGGAATTAATACACTTACAGCCTAAGTGGACTACTACTAAATCTAACCCATCAGTACAATATGTTAAATAATATTCCATTACCAAGCAGAACTTGGCCCAGAAATGGAAATATAATCAATATTTTAAAATTTATTAATACTATATACAGTGTTTGGTACATAGCATAGTCTTGGTATCTAACAAAATGACTGGCATGCAGTAGACAGTAAGTATTTGCTGAATGAATATTCACTATCAATAATCCATTTGAAAGTAAAATGAGAAGAAAAAGTACCAATTATAGCAATTCTATATAAGTATATAAAAATGTATATATACACATGTGTGTGTACATGTATATGTTTCACCCAAGAATAAACTTAACAATATGTATTCAATATTTACTTGACAAAAAAATTAAAGAGCAAAATTTTACCAAGGTACATAAAAGGAGATAAATGAATGTGCAACAATGTGACTACACTTAAAAAATACTGTATTGTATACTTAAAATTTGCTGAGAGTAAACCCTAAATGTTCTCATCACAAAGAGAAAAGAAAAAACAGAAAAAACAGAAAGGAAAAGAAAAGAAAAAAGAAAATGTCAACTATGTGAAGTGATGTGTATGTTCATTACCTTCATTGTGATGATCATTTCACAATGGATATGTGTATCAAATCATCAAGTCATACACCTTAAATATATACAATTTTAAATTGTCAATTCTCCCTCAATAAAGATGGAAAAAGGAAAGAAATATTTCTGAAATAATCCTGAAAACAAAAAAATAAAACATGTTGTATTAAAAAAGATAAAGATAGGGATCCCTGGGTGGCGCAGCAGTTTAGCGCCTGCCTTTGGCCCAGGGCGCGATCCTGGAGACCCGGGATCGAATCCCACATCGGGCTCCCGGTGCATGGAGCCTGCTTCTCCCTCTGCCTGTGTCTCTGCCTCTCTCTCTCTCTCTGTGACTATCATGAATAAATAAATAAAATCTTTAAAAAAAAAAAAAAAAGATAAAGATAAATACACAAGAGACATGCCACATCTGTGGATAAGAAAATGCAATTATTATAAAGATGTCACTTCTTCTCAAATTAATTTATAAATGTAACGCAGGTCCCATTAAAATCCAAAAGAGATTTTTGGAAGAGGTGAGTCAATGAATTTCGGGAGGAAAAAAGAAATATGAGGGGATATCTTAAGTACTAAAACCTATTATAAAGCCAGAGTAATTAAACATCGAGATTTGGCATATATCAGTAAAATAAAACTTAAAACCTTCCAACAGACCCAAATATAAATAACTATTTAGTATATGATAAAAGTAGCATTTAAAATCAGAGGGTGAAATAGGTGAAGGGGGTCAAGGGGTACAAACTTCCAGTTATAAAATAAATATCATGGGGATATAATATACAGCATGGTGACTATAGTTGATAATACTGTATTACATATTTGAAAGTTGCTAAGGGAGTAGATCTTAAAAGTTCTCATCACAAGAAAAATAATTTATAACTATGGTGACATATTAACTAGACAATGTGGTGATCATTTCACAATATATACAAATATCAAATCATTATGCTGTATGTTTGAAATTAATATGATATTATATGTCAATTATATCTCAATAAAAAAATCAAAGGGGGAAATATGCTAGCAAATAGTGCTAGGATACTTGGCTTCTGTTTGGAAAAATTAAGTTTGAGTTCCTACTGTATGCCAATCATCAAAGTAAAGTTCCAAATACATGAGTTATTTTAAAGATTAATTGGTTGATTGATCGATTTTAGCGGGGCAAGGGACAGAGGGAGAGGGAGAGAAAATCTTAAGCAGACTCTGCACTGAGCACAGAGCCTGGCACAAGTCTTGAACCCATGACCCTGAAATCACAACATGAGCTGAAACCAAAAGTTGGAAGCTTAACTGACTTTGCCACCCAGACACCTCTATGAGTTAATTTTTTAAAAAGATTTTATTATTCATGAGATAGAGAGTGGGGGAGTGGGAGAGAGAGAGAGAGAGAGGCAGAGACACAGGCAGAGAGAGAAGCAGGCTCCATGCAGGGAACCTGATGTGGGACTTGATACCAGGATTCCAGGATCACTCCCTAGGCCGAAGGCAGATGCTAAGCAACTAAGCCACCCAGGGACCCCTTAAAATATTTTAAAAATCAGGGACACCTAGGTGGCTCAGTGGTTGAGCATCTGCCTTTTTGGCTCAGTTCGTGTTCCCAGGTCCTGGAATCGAGTCCCACATCTGGCTCCCTGCATGGAGCCTGCTTCTCCCTCTGCCTGTGTCTCTGCCTCTGCCTCTCTCTGTGTCTTTCATGAATAAATAAATAAAATCTTAATAAAATGAAATAAAATCTTTTTAAAAATCATAAAAGATGCATAGTTTTGCCTATATAAAATTTTAAAACTTATATTTGATTTTTTAGATGAAAAAACAAACCACAAACAAGGGTAAGATATTGGCAATATGATAGACAAAGGCTTATTATCTTTAATTTGAAAAACAGTCTTGCAAAGCAGAAGGAAAAATACATACAACCTTTTAAATAAAATGAACAAAAGACAATTCACAAAAGAATAATACAAATGAAAAAAGTGTTTATACTCACTAATAAACATGAAAATACAAATCAAAATAAGTTATCTTTTTATACTTCAGACTGGCAATGATTTAAATAATGATAATATAAATACTGGGAAGCAAGGACTTCAGATGCTGTAGAAAGTGGTTAAAAGCTTTTAAAACATGACCTAAAAAAATAAAATAAAATAAAATAAAATAAAATAAATAAAATAAATAAATAAATAAATAAATAAATAAATAAAACATGATCTAGAAATGCTGTATCTAGAATTTTTTTCTGAAGGAAAGATCAAGCAATGTATGTAATGATTTTTGTTCAAAGATATCATCATGGAATTCCTTAAAATATTTTTAATGGAAATAATTAAAATGTTCTGCAATAGAAAACTGCTCTGGTAACTTATGGTCAAGTATATGATGGAATACCACAGAGCCCTTAAAAATCATGTTCAAGAGGGGCACCTGGCTGACTGAGTCAGTAGAGTATCCTGCTCTTAATCTTGGGGCTGTGAGTTCAAGCCCCACATTGGGCCTAGAGCTTACTTTAAAAAAAAAAAAAAAAAAAAAAAGTCCCGCTGAAGAGTGTGTTCTCCTTGGTAAATATCAGAATGTTCAAGCCATTGGGCTCTGGAGTCAGACCTATATTCAAAACCTGTCTCTTCCCAGATTTGTGTCCCCAGGCAACTGTGTAACCTCTCTCAACTTCAATGTCCATACCTACCGTTTAAAGTCGTTGTGGGGAGGGGTGCCTGGGTGGCTCAGTCAGTTAAGTGTCTGACTCTTGATTTCGGCCCAGGTCATGGCCTCAGGGTTGTGAAATCCAGCCCAGTGCTGGGCTCTGTGCTCCACAGGGAGTCTATTTTATCTTCTTTCCCTCTCCCTGTTCCTCCTCCCCTCCCCCCACTGTGCTCATGCTAGAGGGCACGCAGGGTCTGTCTCCCCTGCTCAAGTAAATAAATCTTTAAAAATTAAATAAAATTGTTGTGAGGATAAAATAAATCATTTTCTATGAAGTGCTTATAAACACAGTGACTGGCATTCAATGAGTATTCACTGCTCTTATATATGGTGTGACTGGATTCTAAATCTTGAAGGCAATAATGCTAGCATACAAAAGACTTTTTTTTTTAAGATTTATTTATTCATGAGAGACATAGAGAGACAGGCAGAGGGAGAAACAGGCTCCATGCAGGGAGCCCGATGTGGGACTTGATCCCGGGTCTCCAGGATCACACACTGAGCTGAAGGCAGTGCTAAATTGTTGAGCCACCCAGGCTGCCCACAAAAGACTTTTAATAACCATCCTTTTAAAAGTAAAATATGATAAATATGATGGGGAGGGTTGACTGGGAAAGTTATACTTAGGTCAAAAAAGAAGATGTGACTGTAAAACAATGACATTGGTTTTATTTTATCCTATTTTCTTTAAAAATGTTAAGTAATCTTCACATCCAACATGGGGCTCAAACTCACAGCCCTGAGACCAAGAGTCACATGCTGTATAGACTGAGCCAGCCAGGTGTTCCCCCCCACACACACTTTTTTTTTTCTTTTTGACATTGGTTTTGTATGACTTAATTCAAACACTCAGGAGAAAATGCCAAAAAGAGAGCTTTCAAAAGTTTTAAACAGTAGCAGCATATTGAAATAAATGTAGATAGTCTCAGGAGGTGAATTCTTGGAAAGACAAGATTCATTTAGATATAAATGTTCTGTTCAAGGGTATGGGTCTCTTTATTTTCATGCTGTAACCCTACAGCCTTTTCTACATGGTCCACCTCAAAATACCTTTAGTAGTTGATTCACTCAACAAATACTTTCTGAGTACCTAGTGTGTACTAAGGACTGCCACAGGTTTAAGGTCTTTGCCATTGGGGAGTGATTTATTGTGGTTGGATGACATGGTCTCACCTCCCCAAGGTTCACAGTGCCCTGGAGATCCTGGTGCTGGGTCACCCAGGAAAACCCCAGGCTTACCTCCTTGGGAATAAGGAGGCCCTGGCTCTGTCTGCCGCATGCCCAACTGTGTGATCCCAAACTGGCTTGTGAATCTGTATCACAACCTCCTCATCTATAAATGAAAGTGTTAGGAGGATGACATTTGATTTTGTTCTTTATGCTACAAGCACAAAGAAACTAGTGACCCAGGACACACACACACACACACACACACACACACACACCTGAAAGATGTTTCACAAATGCCAAGGCCATGCCTAGCTCTGTTTTTCAAAAAAGGTCTGGCAGAGAAATAAAGGCTCAGGTCGTTAGTGGCTGCCAGCCTTTGGGTTCTTAGGCAAATTGTCTTACCTCCCCTATGAAATCAGGTTCTTGCTGTAGATGATCTCTGAAGTCCTTCCATTTTTGAAATTCCGTTTTGGGATCATTCGATTCTATTCAACAATCATTATTGAGCACTCTGTGCCAGGCACTTTCTAGGCCCAGAGGAATGACTCATAGACTCCATCATGTAATGACTCACCACCTTATTGAATCAGACAAGGGGATGTAGCACAGAGATGGAAATAGGTATGTGTATGCTTGTTCCAGGGTAGGCTTATAACATGCCGGGAGGTCCTTAATAAAAGGCCATGATCTTTGCCTATCTTCTATATGGGCCTTGGCCATTTTTTTATGGGCATTGAATATCCTAGAAGTCATCAAACACATACTCTCACCACATTTCTGTCCCCTGTTTTGAAGGAGAGGTGGGAAGCCTCTGTCCATTCTCTGTGGCCAGAACCAGCTTACAGCAAGCTCTGGTGTCAAGGACAAATGCTGCCTATGCTGAATGTGATGAGGGACAAGTACAGAATACAAAATACAGCTAACGGCTGAATTGATTATCTTTCTAAAATCTAAATGTTGTTTTTTAGCCCTCACCCCCCCCCCACTTTGGGAGGGCTTTACTTTTATCAGTTAGGTCTTTCAAATCAATATCATGCAAAACAAAATTACAGTCATCGAAATCCAAAAATGTTTCCTCATTTAAGATCCACAGCTGAACCCATTCGACCACTTCCTATCAGAAGATACTCCCTGAACTGTCAGCCCTAAAGTTCCCACTGCCCAACAAGGCCAAATGCTACACACACACACACACACACAAAACAAACCCTCCAAGCCAATTGACTTTATTTCCAATGCCAAACACAGCTTTGAAATACAGGTTTAGACAGCACGCGGACTGCTGGGGAATAATTGCTTCAACAGGATCAGCCCTTTAAGGGCCAAAGGAGTAAACATGATCTTCCACGTGAGTAAAGTGCAGTAGCTGTACACAGATGAGACACATTAAAGGTCTACCTCCAGCTGCACAATCAGAAGTAGACTCTTTCCTTGCTCAAGTGTGAAAGCCCATCTATAAACAGCCTTCACAGCTCTGTGGTGCCAGACAATTGGACCATTGAAAGACAGGACCGGTAAGTGTTCCCCATTTCCAGGGATTATTCTTCGTGGCCCCGTAGAAATAGGGCGCTTTGTCCTGCTTCCCCTTTATGTGAATAAGTGTCTCATTCTTCCAGAAGCCACTGCTCCTGCTCCGTCTCTTGCTGTTACTGTTTACCTTTAGCAGCAGCAGGGAAGCCAATGTAAGGGAGCCAATCACAAAACAGTAACATTCCGGTGCTAGGGGCCTAGCATTCTCTCCCTAGGCATTGCTATTTGGCTCATAGACCCATTACTCAGAGTGGACTCAGGATGGTTTGGGGTAGAGGTTTTCTGGGAAGCAATAAAGCCACCCAGAAAGCCATAGTAAAGTACCCAACCCGAAAACATCCATTGAGACCTAACATACACCAGCAGTTTCCAGGCCCTGGGGCAAGAGCTCTGTTTGTGACCAAGTCCCTGCTCTCATGGAACACCCATTTAGTGAGGCCACAGAGATAAGAACTAATTACATCATATGTCAGGTGGTGTTCAGGGCAAGAGAGAGAAATCGGGACAAGGGGAGAGATGCTATTCTAGATAGCTGCTCAGGGGCGGTTCCTCCAACAAGGCAATATTTGAATGAAGAAACAGATTGAGTCATGCGCATTTCTGAGGCAAGAGAGTTGCAGCCAGAAGAACCAGTAAGGAAAAAGGCCCCAGTCAGGGTGTGCTTGGCATTTTGAGGACCTGCAGGTGGCACTTTGAGGAGCTGGTGACAGAAATTCCTCCCACAGAGCCTCTTATAGAAGATACTGAGGTAGATGACGAGTAAGGAGCTTCCTTTTATTTTTTTAATTTTTGAAGTTTTTATCTTGAAAGATTTTTTTAAGTAAGCCCTATCCCCCAACGTGGGGCTTGAACTCATGATCCTGAGATCAAGAGTCGCAAACTCTACAGATGAACCTGCCAGGCACCCCGGGAGCTCCCTTTTAAAATTGCTGGTGACGATCTCTGTGTGAACAGCGGGTTGATCCTGCCCATAACTGGAGCTCATGTCTTCTAATCCCTCCATCCAGTCTCCTCAACACATGTTTTCTCTAGAGGGCCCCAGCTGCTGAAATCCAAGCAGCCTCACAGACCAACCACAGCAGGATGAAAATGAGAAAAACAGACCAATCTTAAAAATATTCATAAAGAAAAACAAGTCTTTGGCTAATTTCTGTTGATCGTTTACTAAGTTAAAAACACTTTATATAATATCTTGTATGTAGATGTGATTATCTGCCTTATACACATGAGTTACCTGAAGCAGGATTTGAACCCAGGCTGTCTGACTCCAGAGCCCATGTTCTTTTCCGCAGCATAGCATCTTCTCCTGTGCGCTGCAGTCATGTGTTAGATACAACAGACCCATTGCTAACCCACTGGTTACAAAGTGTTGCCAGGGAGCAAACCTCCGGATTTGGTTTGAGATTGCACAGGGACCCCTGATAACTAGCAAGTTGTTTGTATACAGCGGCTGTCACTTACTTCCTCACCGCCTACGTGTCTCCTAAATGTGTGCCATGTCTCCATTGCAAGTTTGGCCATTCCACAAACCTACGAGGTAGCAAAATGCCATCTTCAGACCAACTCACATCTGAAGCACCACGGTGGGCCCTCCAGTGATGAGCCTAAGTGCTTTCTGCCAAACTGGTGCCATATGTGTAGCTGGCACACATGATATGGCCCAAAGAGGTTAATATTCATTTCCCTTTCTCCAAAAGACTTTTAGTACATGGAATCAGGGCAGCCCAGGTGGCTCAACGGTGTAGCACCTGCCTTCGACCCAGAGCATGATCTGGAGTCCCGGGATCGAGTCCCACATCAGGCTCCCTGCATGGAGCCTGCTTCTCCCTCTGCCTATGTCTCTGCCTCTCTCTCTCTCTCTCTCTCTCTGTCTCATGAATAAATGACTTTAAAAAAAAAAATAGTACATGGAATCATGGAATGTCAGGGTCAAAATGGACCTGAAGTTCTCTGACACCAATCTTCCTCTGATCATTCCCGTCTACTACTCCATATTTTTGCCAAGTAGTCATCCTGCTCATGCTAGAACACTTTAGTTTCCAGGGAACATACCACCTCCTGCGCAGCTCTTCAGTCTCTGGGCAGCTCTGGGCAGCTTCCTTACACTGTGTCAATATCTGGCCTCCCTCAGTCTCCACCCTGTGAAATTAATTTGTACTCTTCCCGGGAGGCTATGCAGTATACCTCTAATCCCTGTTATGAGGAAGCCAAACATTTGCTATATACTTCTGTTAATATAGCCTAAAGTCACAGCTTTTTTGACACTTACATCATACTGTTGACTCACATTGAGGTTTTCTTCAACTAAAACTTGTGGGGTTTTTTTTAGTTTATTACTGTTAAGCCATATCCTTGTGTCCCCACTAGCACGCTTGATTTAATGGGTTATAAGACCTTATATTTATCTTTATGAAACTTCCACTAGATGGGCATTTATTGATTAAGTCTTTCTGGATCACAATGTTATGCATTTTCTTGCTATTCCTCCCACTTTCACTTCACCTATGATTATTTAGGGAAGCATCTGTCAACAGGGTTTCAAAATCAAATACCTATGGAGACCAAGGAGGTGACATAAGTGGATCAATGAGACTGGAGAAGTACACACTCTGTTTGAGTGCTATGGGCTCCATGAACAGGGGAGCAAAGCCCCTTGGCCTGGGCGGGGATGGGGGGACAGCTGCTGCTTACTCCAGCTGACTCCAGCTCTGCAGAAATGCAAATGTACTCTTGCCAGATTTCCAAATTGCATAACAGAATTTAGAATTCTGAATTTTTAAAAATTACTTGATTTTAAAACATTGACTCTATGTTTTTTTTTTAACAGCATGTGAGACAAAAATATCCTTAGAACAGATACCCTGTGGGCCACCAGTTAGCAACCAATTCATTCATTTGTTCACTCATTCATTCATCGTGAAGCTAGTTGAACTATAATGATGGTGGTTAAACCTGTAACATGCACTAGCAACCACCTTCCAAGGCGATCTGAATTCACTCTCTTTCAGCCTCTGGATGTGGTCCTTCCACCACCTGCAAAACCACCTGCTTGGGTTGAAATCCAGCCTTCTTTTCACAATCTTGCCCAGCTATCCTGGGGACTCCTCCACAGAGAAAGTGACTCATCTCAGAAGAGAATATATACAGTGTAGGAGGGCAGAGCTCAAGCCCTGGAGTCAGACAGTGCTGTGTTCTCATCTTCCCACTGTCACTTCTGTCTGTGTGGCCTTCGGCAAATCCCCTCACTTCTCTCTGCTTTAGTTTTCTCATCTGTAAAATGGAGATAAGAATAGTATCTACTTCATACAATTGATATAAGTACTTTACAAAATCAGAGTAGAGTGCTTAGCTCAGGATCCAGTGCAGAGAAAGTAATCAGTAAATTTTACCTATTCTTGTTTGTGGTTATCATTATTATTATGGATCACCTTATTATCTCTGATATCTACTGCAGATGGTGATCAGACGAGAAGAGCCTAGTGAGCAGAGAAGAGACGTCCTTAGGAACCCATCTTTATTCCATCACTCATGACCTCCTCAGCCCAGCAACCTCAGAACATCACTAAAGCTCCTCTTAGAGAAAATACCTCCAATGGTGAGAACAGAAATTTTAACTTTGTTTGACACAAACCAGATCATGCCACTCCTCTCCTTAAAAACTTTTGGTGAGGGGCGCCCAGGTGGCTCAGTTAAGCGTCTGCCTTCAGCTCAGGTCATGATCTCGGGGTCTTGGGATCGAGCCCCATGTTGGGCTCCCTGCTCTCAGCAGGGAACCTGCGTCTCCCTCTGCCCCTCCCCCTGCTTGTGCTCTCTCTTTCTCAAATAGATAAAATCTTTAAAACAAAAACTTTCGGTAAGGGTTTGTTTCCTACCAAATGGAGTTTAAATTCCTTTGCCCATCATTTGCAGTCCCCTCCCATGTGGCCTCTGCCCACATCTCCAGCTCTTCTCTCAGGAGACCTTCCCCAGGAGCAGCCTCAGGAGTTGCGTGCCTACCAGCCACCTGGCCTTCCAGACCCATCCCATAAGCTCTTCTTCCAGGTGAAGTGCCTTCACCTTGTTCTTCACTGACTAAATCCTATCCATCCTTCAGACCAACCCTGTGAAGGATTTTCTTCAGAGTGATGAAAAATGTTTCCTTTGAAAATCTTTAGTGTTTTCTGTTTCTACTACTTATTTGGCATTTAGCATACTCCTATTTAAAAAAAAAAAAAACTTCATTTTATTAATTTATTTTTAAAGATTTTATTTTTCATAATCCTTACATCTAGTATGGGGCTCGAACTTACAACTCTGAGGTCAAGAGTCACACACTCCACCAACTGAACCAGTCAGATGCCACTACGCTTAGCATATCCTGCTTTCTATTGTTGCTCAACCGATAAATCACAGAAGAATGACTAGGGCTTGGTCTTTTTTGTGATTCTTCTCTCAACACACACCCACACACACGCTCGCGCACACTCCACATAGCACAAGGCTGAGAACACTGAGAATGCTCAATAAAGAAACATTTTTGGCCTCAATGAATGGCCTGAAGGACTATTCCTTTCAACAATTATGGCCCAATAAATTATCCTGGCATTGCCTCCTGGAGGGAAAGGCCACACCAAGGCTCCCGCAGATGGAGAAACTGCTCTGTCTGCCAAAACCCAGATGCAGGGCAGCCGTGGCTCTGTTTGGCTGTCTACCTGAATCCGAGTTTAACAACTTGGCCTGCAATTTTACAGCCTGAGTCACCAGGATCAGCACAACAGCATGACTTCTTTGTCCACATGCTGGTGCCAGGTGTTGAAGGAGGACATGGTGGCTCCTCCAGCTCAAGGAGACCTGTAGGGGAGGGGGTAACTGCCCCGCCAAGCTCGGAGGCCAGGGCACTTATCTGCAAAAGGACCCTAACTGGGAAAAAAGAAATGGGGAGAGTTTATAGCATGAGGATTCTGGGCTGGATACTGCAGGAGGAAGTGTACCAAGCTGGAGGTTGAGATGGTGGGACGGGGAGGGGGATATAGAATCACCTTTAAAGTCATGACTGAACTGGACAAAGCTAAGAAAGAGGGCCTAGACTCAGTCAGATTTTATGTCCATACTGTAAGAGTTATGTTCCTAAGAAGGTAAAAGAATTCAAGAGCCCATTAGATTTATCCAGATTTTTTTTAAGTTTATTTATTTAGTTTAGTCATCTCTGCACCAAACATGGGACTCAAACTTATGACCCCAACATCAAGAGTCTCATGCTCTACCCACTGATCCAGCCAGGCACCCCAGGAATCCACCAGACTTAAATCTTTAGAATTGAGGTTACCTATCTTAAGAGCCAAAGAAATGCAGTATCCAAATAAGCACTATAAGGGTTGAAGACTTCTGCAAGTAGAGGTTAGAAGGTCTCTGGCTTTGTCAGTTGTCAGCATTCCCTTTTTTGGGTTATAGAGTCAATGGCACAGCAACTATAAATAGGGTTCATGGGTTCATGGCAGTGCTATGCTGGTTAAGATTTAACAACCGGTTCTCTAAAAAAGCCCTGACTTGTAGCATTTGCAGATTTCCATGGTGCAAATACACCCAACATAGCCAATTTCAAATTACTAACACAAGGCTCAGAACATGGAGCTGGGAAGAGACAGCACAGCTGGCTCTTGTGATCCTACACGAGTGGCTCCAGCACTAGCACACGGATTCCCTGAATCCCGTCAAGGTCACCAACAAGAATCTCATCAGCCGCCCACTTCTCTGGTGCTTTTGCAATCTTAAGCAAGTCAATGCAGCAACCTTAAAAAAAATACACGCGAAGATAACTCCAGAAATTGTGTGAGATACTAGAATCCCCTTAATGGATAATTATCTTAGAATTAAGTATGGGAATGTTGAAAAGAAGAATACTCATGGTATTAATATGTTCAAGTTGAGATGTTTGTGCTTATTCGGTTTTTTATGTACTTACCATGCTGAAAGGAATTTGGCCTATTCATGTAACAGCTCAGCCTTGTGACTGTAATTTCAAGTATGCAGTCAATCTTTCTCTTCCTTCCCTTCCCCGACTGTCCGAAAGCCATTAGGTGAGGCAGAGCAAAGTAGATTCATAGTCAGTCCTCATTATTTGTGGATCTCATATTTGCAAATTCACCTACTGACTAAAATGCATTTGTAACCTCAAAATCAATACTGATGGTGCTTTTGCAGTCATTCACAGACATGCACAGCACGGCAAAATATTTGAAACACCGCGGGAACACCTTCCCAGCCAAGGCCAAACAAGGCGACACTCTGCCTTGTTTCAACTCTCGTACTGTCAATATTACTGTCCTTTTCTTGTCTACTTAGTGCCACATGTTTCACATTTTTGTTATTTATTGCTGATTTCACTATTTAAGATGACCACCAAGCGTAGTCCTGAAGTGCTGCCCACTTTTCCCAAATGTAAGAAGGCCGTGATGTTACAGAGAACATGTGTGTTAGATAAGCTTTGTTCAGGCATGGGTTATATATACCGCTGTTGGCTGTGAGTTGAACGTTAATGAATCAACAGTATCTATTAAGTAAGATGCCTTAAACAGAAATGCACATAAAACAAGGTAGTTTTGATTGGTTAACAAGAATGTGGCCGGAGGCCCTCAGGAACCTAACTCTGTATTTCTCTTAGGAGCAAAGATTGGGCACTCACTAATTCAGTGTTTGCAACAACTTTATAGAACAGAACTACCTCAAATGAGAATCTACTGTATCTTCAGAATGAGTGAGGAGCCACAGCCGACCAGGGCAGGATGAGGAAGGGATCCATGCAGGGGGAGGGGAGAGAGTCCAAGCAGGGAAAAGAGGGTGGCAGCCCCGGTGAGAGACTGATTGACTAATAAATACATAGCTATTGACCAAATAAGTAAACATATGAAGGGTAATGGAAGCCAATTTCCTCTTTGTTTTCTGTGCCATGGAAAGACCAGGAGCAGCATTACCCCAATGGCAATGGGCATACCCTAAGGGTAGGTCCTGGCTTCTACATACTCTCTTTCATGGCTCCTTGGAGAAATGGATGATTCCAGGGCTAGGGTAGGGAAGGTGCAATATAAACCCGAAACATCTAATTGTGTCATGTAGCAAAGGAATGCTCAAAAAATTACAGCAACATGTCAAAAGAAACAAGCCAGCTTGATTAGAGATACTACAGGAATCAAAACAAAAAATGGAGGTAATGGATTATAACCCATTGAACAAAATAAGAAACATGGAGGCATAAATAAACAAACAAACAAGAAGTTTTATAAAACTTTAACAAAATCGGGATATTTGTATAGCTTCAAAATATTAAGCTACAAAGGGACGAAAAATTAAGTCTACAGTGAACACACCACCGTACTCAAGTAATCAAAGTGAACATGATGGGGATCCCTGGGTGGCTCAGCGGTTTGGCGCCTGCCTTTGGCCCAGGGCGTGATCCTGGAGTCCCGGGATCGAGTCCCGCATCGGGCTCCCGGCATGGAGCCTGCTTCTGCCTCCTCCTGTGTCTCTGCCTCTCTCTCTCTCTCTCTGAGTCTATCATGAATAAATAAATATATCTTAAAAAAAAAAAAGTGAACATGATAAAACAATGCGAAAAACTGAAATCACACACCAATTGATAGAATGCAGTAGGAAGAACACAACATTGCTTCTGTAATATTCCTGCCCAAGACACATAGCCTGAACCTACATGAGGATCAGATATACCACACCAGGGAGTATTCTGCAAAATAATTGGCCTACAAGCTTCAAAAATATCAAGGACATGGAAGTCAAAGACAGGCTAAGGAACTGTTCCAGATTGAAGGAGAACAAAGACACATGACAACCACATGAACACATGATGCTGAACAGGATGCCTTTGCTCTAAAGGACATCGTTGGGACTAGAGACAAAACTTGAATGGGGTCTGAGGGTTAATAATAGTGATGTGTCAGTGTTAATTTCCTGATTTGAATGGCTGTGTTGTGGTTATATAGGAGAATGTCCTTGTCTGTAGGAAAGCACACACTAAAAGATTCAGGGGTGATGGGGCATCAGATTGGCAACTACTCTCAAATGGTTTAGAAAAAGGTGTCTGTACTTTCAACTTTTGTACAAATTTGTATTTGTTTCAGAAAAATGTAATCAAATCATTGATTTACATTTATGATTTTTAAGTAGAAAACTTACCAAGTTTATATATGGTAGTAAAACATTTCAGAGAAATTAGGTTCACCATATCTGTATGTTTAATTTATTAGATTTATAAAAATTACTTAAGTCCTTAGGGAGGGTTTGTCAGTTAGACAATTGAAGTACTTTTTAAAAGGAAATAGAATATATTACATTTATAAATGCAGTTTTAAATGGCTGAAAGTATTTAACTGAATTTGTAAATGGGACCAAATTATTATTTAAAAGTTCCTTAAAAGAAATTGCTAAAGTATTCCAGACTTATAAATAGAACAGCATCCTCAACTCAACTTAAAAGTCTAATGAAGAATGACTTGTGAAATCCACAATAAATACAAATAGTTTTTTTCTGGTTATTATAGATTTAACAATTAACAAGCATTGCTTCCACACTAATTTTGTGCCTAGAGCTGCTAGGATGAAGAAGAAATATGAAACATAATCTCTGACCTGCTAAGAAGATCATAACTATTCTGTGCCGTGAGATCAGCACATGGGAGACAAACACAAATAAAATGATATAGCAAGTGTCAGAAACTGATATTATGTGGCATGTCCTTGCCTAGAAGGCAGAACTGCAATCAAAAGGAAAATAAATGGAGGCAATTATAATATGCAGCTCTAATACTCAGGATGGGAGAGTCTACATTACAAGAACAAACAAACCTTAAATTCTCAGAGGCTTAACACCTAGAGTTTGTATCTTGCTCATGCAAATTAAATGCAGGCCAGTAGGGATCCAGGCACCTTTCATGTCAGAGCTCCACAATCTCATGGCTCCCAGAGTTACTGCAACAAGGAAAAGAGAAAGAGAACTTACACCTGTTCTTAGATGCCTCAGCCTAAAAGCTCCAGACTAGAAATAATACTACAGTCCCACCTAATCAAAAAAGCTCTGGGAAATGTAGCCCTTCTGCGTGCCCAGAGAGGGGAAGAGAACCTCAAATCTGTTTTCTACCACAGCCACATATTTGGAAAAGGAATGGTACTTAGCAACACAGGTTTTGTAGTCAGATGGACCTAGTTTGAACCTAGATCTGCATCATTAAAATAATAGTTTGACTTTGAGCAAATAAGTTCTCTGTGCTTCCCTGTAAAATAGACTAATAACAACTACCTCAGATGGTAGTTGCAGGAATTAAAAGAAAATAATATATCTGATCTTGAGGTAAAGGCCCCAAAAATAGTGGCTGTTGCTGTTACCATTATGACCAAGTCAACCATTAACTGAACTTACTACTTAAAAAGCAATGATGGAGAGCCCCGGTGGCTCAGCAGTTTAGCGCCGCCTTCAGCCCAGGGCTGATCCTGGAGACCTTGGATCAAGTCCCACGTCGGGCTCCCTGCATGGAGCCTGCTTCTCCCTCTGCCTGTGTCTTTGCCCCTCTCTCTCTCTCTCTCTCTCTCTCTCTCTGTGTCTCTCATGAATAAATAAATAAAATCTTTAAAAAAAAAAAAGAAAAAAGCAATGACTTTCCTTTTACCTTGGATGTATCCAAAGAGAGACAGGCCCGCAATTTATTCAGATCTGTCCTGTGGGACAGATTCAAGCTTCAGAGAGGGGGTCAGCCTATACTTAGAAGGATCTTGTATGGAGATTCAGTTACATTCTAAATGCTCTAGAAAATATATATTTCCAAATTATATATCTGATAAGGGTCTAGTATCCAGAATATATAAAGAACGCTTATAACTAAGTAACAAAAAGAAAAACAACTCCATTTAAAAATGGACAAAGAATCAGAATAGGCATTTCTCCAAAGAAGACCTACAAATGGTGAATAGGTACATAAAAAGACGCTCAACATCGTTAGTCAACAGGAAAATGGAAACCATGGGGCGTCTGGGTGACTCAGTCAGTTAAATATCTGCCTTAGGCTGAGGTCATGATCTCAGGGTCCTGGGATGGAGCCCTGAATCAGGTTCCTTACTCAGCAGGGAGCCTGCTTCTCCCTCTCCCTCTGCAGCTCGCCCTGCTTGTGCTTGCTCTCTCTGTCATGTAAATAAATAAAATATTTTTTTAAAAAAGGAAAAAGGCAAACCAAAACCACAATGAGATGTCACTTCACACCACTAAGATGACCATATTCTAAAAGATGGACAATAACAAGTGTTGATGAGAATGTGGAAAACTTGGAAGCCTCCCACACTTCAGCTGGCTATGTAAAATTGTGTAGCCATTTTGGAAAACAGTTTGGCAGTTCCTCAAAAAGATAAACAGGGGGATCCCTAGGTGGCTCAGCGGTTTAGTACCTGCCTTTGGCCCAGGGCCTAATCCTGGAGACCAGGGATCCAGTCCTACATCAGGCTCCCTGCATGGAGCCTGCCTCTCCCTCTGCCTGTGTCTCTGCCTCTCTCTCTCTCTGTGTGTCTCTCATGAATAAATAAATAAAATCTTAAAAAATAAAATAAAATAAACCATTAATAAAAGCCACAGCATGGATGAACCTCAAAAAATTATGCTAAATGAAAGAAGTCAATTTCAAATGATCATATATTATGCAATCTTATTTATCTGCAAATGTCCAGAATAGGCAAATGTATGGAAATAGAAGGTAAATTAGTGATTGTCTAGGGCTAGAGGTGTTGGGGGAGCATGAGAGTGTAACTACTAATAGGCATGGGTATCTTTTTTTTTAAGTTTATTTGTATTTTTTAGTAATCTGTATATCCTACCTGGGTCTCAAACTCATGACCCCAAGATCAAGAGTTATACGCTTCCCTTACGGAGCTAGCCAGGCACCCCAGCCATGTTTGTTTGTTTGTTTGTTTGTTTTTTGGCAATGAAATGTTCTAAAATTGATTGTGGTTATGTTTGCACAACTCTAGATATACTGAACATTATTGAAATTTTACTTTAAAGGGTGAATTGTATGATTTGTGAATTATATCTCCATAAAGCTGTTATATTAAAAAATACTGGGTAGGGATCCCTGGGTGGCGCAGCGGTTTAGCGCCTGCCTTTGGCCCAGGGCACGATCCTGGAGACCCGGAATCGAATCCCACGTCGGGCTCCCAGTGCATGGAGCCTGCTTCTCCCTCTGCCTATGTCTCTGCCTCTCTCTCTCCTCTGTGTGTGACTATCATAAATAAATAAAAATTAAAAAAAAAATACTGGGTATTTACTCCAAAAATACAAAAACACTAATTCAAAGGGATACATGTACCCCTATGTTTATTGCAGCATTATATATAATAGCCAAATTGTAGAAGCAGCCCAAATATCCATCAAGAGTTGAATGGATAAAGAAGTTGTGGTATATATATACAATGGAATGTTCTTCAGCCATAAAAAGTAATGAAATTGTGGGACACCTGGCAGGCTTAGTCTGTAGAGCATGCAACTCTTGCTCTTGGCATTGTGAGCTCAAGCCCCACATTGGGTGGAGAGATTACTTAAAAATAAAATCTTAAAAAAAAAAGAGTGAACGAAATCTTGCCATTTGCAACAACATGGGTGGAGCTAGAGAATATAATGCTATGCAAAATAAGTCAAAGAAAGACAAATACCATATGATTTCACTCATATGTGGAATTTAAGAAACAAAACAAATGAGCAAAGGAAAAAAGAGTGAGAGACAAGCCAAGAAATAGACTCTTAACTATAGATAACAAACTGATGGTGGCCAGAGGGGAAATGGGTGGGGTTATTTGTAATAGGTGATGGGGATTAAGGAGAGCACTTGTGATGAACACCAGGTGAAATATAGACCTGTTGAAACACTATATTGTAACACCTGAAACTATGTTAACAGTAGTGGAATTAATATAAAAACGTTTTAAAGATTGCAAAGCACATGGGGGATCCCTGAGTGGCTCAGCGGTTTAGCGCCTGCCTTTGGCCCAGTCCCGAAATCGAGTCCCACATCAGGCTCCCGGCATGGAGCCTGCTTCTCCCTCCTCCTGTGTCTCTGCCTCTCTCTCTCTCTCTCTCTCTACGTCTATCATAAATAAATAAATAAATAAATAAATAAATAAATAAATAAATCTTTTTTAAAAATTGCAAAACACATATCTGATAAAAGATTTGTATCCAAAATATACAAAGAGCTCTTAAACTTGATACAAAACAAACAACTCAGTTAAAAAATGGGCAAATTAAAAAAAAAAAAAAAGGGCAAATTACCTGAATAGACTCTCACCAAAGAAGTTATGCGGATGGAAAATAAGCATATGAAAAGATGCTCAACATCACGTCATTAGGGAGTTACACATTAAACAACTACATGCCTCTTAGAATGACCCAAATCCAAAGAAAAGACAATACCAAATGCTAGCAAGGATATAGAGCATCGGGAACTTGGATTCATTGCTGGTGGGAATGCAAAAGGTACAGCCACCTCAAAACACAATTTGGCAGTTTCTTACAAAATTAAACATAGTCCTTTCATACAATCCAGCATTGCACCTCAAAGTATTACCCAAGGTATTTATGTCCACACAAAACCTACACATGAATGTTTATAACAGCTTTATTCATAGTTGTTGAAGACTGGAAGCAACCAAAATATATTTCAGAAGATAAAGAGGTAATAAACAATTTGTAGTAACCCACAATAGAATAATATTCCTTGATAAAAAGAAATGATCTATCAAGCCATGAAAAGACCTAAAGGAACCAGGATTTGGCAGGGCTACATCCCAAACAGCCCTATATTGCCCATTTGTACACAGGTGCTGTTTTTGCAAGTGTCAAAGCAGCAGAGTGGTTGCACAGATGACTTTGGAGCCCCTTTGCGGGTAATAGGGCAGCTTTCTAGAAAAGTCACCCCTTATGTATGGAATGCACTTTGGAGACCAGGGCCTCTTGGGAGCCTCTGGGGTGGAAACCCTGAGCACGGATGCTTCTGCTGGTGGTGTGCCTGTGTCCCATTGACACCTGCATTTGGGGACCCTCCATAAGGTCTCTGCTGAGAACAGAGCCTGAAATGCACGTAGACACCCAAGAATTAGTTGCAGCTCTGTCTCCAGCCTGCAGAGAGCTGTCACCATGTTCACCTTCTATGGGGTGCGGCTTCACCGGGGAGGTATGCAGACTTTGTCTCCCTCTATGTGGCTGGCCCTTGTTGGGTGAACTGTGCTGAGCCCTCATGCGGGGGAGGGGGGGTAAGGGACCCCAGGGAAGGGGGCAGCTTTGTGGTGCCTTCATGTAGAGACCAACATGAGATATCCCATGAAATGTGTTTTCCTGACGAATTTCTCCCTGACTGGCCTTTAAAAAAAAAAAATTAAAAAATCCCTATTGCTCTAAAAAAAAAAAAAAGTAAGTGCTTAGTAAGAGAAGCCAGTTGGAGAAGTCTATGTACTATATGATTCCAACTATATGACATTCTGGAAAAGACAAAACTATAGAGGCAGTAAAAAAATCAGTGGTTGCCAGGAGTTCAGTGAAGAGAGGGAGAGATTAGTAGGTGGAACGCAAAGGATTTTTAAGGCAGTGAGAAGCTACTCTGTATGATATTGTCATGGCAGATACTTGGGATCATGCATTTGTCAAAACTCATACACAATATGCAACATAAAGAGTGAACCCTAATATAAACTATAGACTTTAGTTAATAATAAGGTATCAGTATTGGCTTATCAATTTTAATGAATATGCCACATTAATGGAAGATGTTAAAATAGGGGAAACTGTGTTAGGTGGGCATATATGGGAACTCTCCCTACTATCTACTCAATTTGGTGTAAACCTAAAACTGCTCTAAAAGATAGTCTATTGATTGAAAAAAAAAAATCCTAAGGAAAAGAATGTGGCAAACAGAAGACAGAGAAAAATACACAAGAGCATAATACAACTCAGACAAAAAAATAAAGAACAAATGGTACTCTTTAAGTTAAAAATTTTTTTAAAATTTTGAGTCCATGTGCTTGCCAACTATGATGTTTCCTCTCTTGCAGAGGCCAATGTCATGGTACGATGTCTCCCTGGTGGTACTCTAACATTCAGAACAAGACTGATGCCACCATAGACATCAGATGCTCTCCTGACAGCCACAGGGAGCCGGGGAGACCTCTCCTCTGAACATTTAATTCAGGAGGAAAAAAAACATGTCCTCCACTTCCATCCCAAATTTAATAGTCACTAAAAATTATTCTGTATCCCCATGATTTATATTCTTTTTTGGTATGTGCCCATTTAGAATAATGAGCACTGAGAGAAGCAGCCACCATGGGCTCACACAGAAGCCACCCCATTTCCTTTCCCTGCCACAGCTGTGGGCAGGATGCTGTCCCTGACAGGCAGGAATAAACCAGAACTTGCTTGACCATTTAGGTCTCAATCGAGAAAAGAGCAATAGCTGCACGCACTGTCAATGAACTAGGGGCTATGGGGCAGCAGTTCCTCATCTTGCTCCGCAGCCTGGCTCACCTGGGCTGTCTCTCAAAGTCACAGATGCCTGGCCCCACCCTGTTCATTCATTCAGCAGATACGTATTAAACATCTTTTTTGTGCCTCGCACTGTTCTGTTTACTTGGGATACAAGACTGACAAAAAAAAAAAAAAGACAAAATTTCCTGCTTATGTGGAGCTCACGTTCTACTGGAGAAAGAAAGAAACAACATACACACGAACTTAGATGATGTGGAAGTTACGTGGAGTTAAGGGCTGTGGATGAAAGACAAAGGCCAGGCAGGGACAGGAATAGTGTTAAGGAAGGTGAGAGGAACTGGTTGCAATTTTAAATCCAGGTCTCAGGGTTGACCTCATGGCAAGGATTACATTTGAGCAGAGACGGGAGGGGTGAGGAGGAGGGAGTTCACCACCAGCTTCCGGCAGAGGGAGGAGCATTTGAAGGGGAAGCGATGAGGTCTATTGTAGGATCTGCAAGGACTGGTCTTGGCTAGACCCCAGGGGCGTCCATCCTCTGCCACTTGGAGGTGGTACTACCTGGTTTCCCTTTCTCTGTGCTGGGATTTGAGGATTGGGTGTGTGATTACGAGGGGCGCTTCTGACTTGAAACTCTGGGTGGCAGGTTAGAACAGGGTGAGAAAGAATGGAAGCGTTGACACCAGTGGAAACCCCTCTTCTGACTTGTCAAAGGGAGTGACAGTGGAAACGAAGGACCTGAGGCAGCCACCAGACTCCCAAGCAGAGCGAGCTTGTGGTTAGGGCAAGTTGGGCAGTCCGTGTAGGCCTGCCAACTTGACTCATTAAGTGCATTACACAGTCTGATTTTACACAGGCTCGGTTTGGGTAAAATATGTGCTATTTATTAATATGTACATATTTTCAACCATTGTTTGGAGAGAGAGGAAAACCTATTGCTTTGGGGAATTGTATCTACAAAGTTCATGGAAATTGATATGTCAACTCTTTACTTATAAAAATTGGAGGATGCATGCTTGAAATATAAAAGGTGCTGAATATGACTTCATTTCACACTAGTAGAATGCTAGTCAAGATAAGATACATTGCAAGCAACCCAAACCTCTGTGATTCATAACAACAAAGGTTTATTTCTCACTTGAGCTACGTGTCTATCATGAGCCGGCTGGAGCCTCTGTTCACATCTCCTCATTGAAGGGCCCAGGCTGGGGAAGCAGCTGTCCTTGCAAATATTTCCAGTCACCATGCTAAAGGACGGATCTCAGAAGGGTCTTGCACTCACAATTAAATGCCCCAGCCGGGGCACAGCACTTTCCCCGCAGGACTCTTGAGCTTTGAGTCGCACACATGGCCCCACCCAACCACCAGGGGGCTGAGAAATGCAATTCTCTAGCAGAGCTGGAAGCATTTGGTGAATATTGGAAATGACCCCCCCTAAACTAGCAGTACTGACTGGTATTCAGACAACTGGCCACCCAGTTGGCAAACCCAACCAATGGGGAGCTCAGCCCACACCAGCCACATCTGAGAAGGAAGCTATTGGCTGGGGATTCTTAACCCAGCACATTAGAAACACTTACCAGGGATCCCTGGGTGGCGCAGCGGTTTAGCGCCTGCCTTTGACCCAGGGCGCGATCCTGGAGACCCGGGATCGAATCCCACGTCAGGCTCCCGGTGCATGGAGCCTGCTTCTCTCTCTGCCTGTGTCTCTGCCTCTCTCTCTCTGTGTCTATCATGAATAAATAAATAAAATCTTTAAAAAAAAAAAAAAAAAAAAGAAACACTTACCAATGACTAGAGACAAAAAATAAAATGGTATGGTTGTATTTGTCACAAAAGAATTCGTCTAATTGGGAGAGAACATGACAAGAGTAGACTTTGTATCAATTATCAAAAAAGATAAAAGCAGGTGGCACCCTACCTGGTTCCAGCCTAAAACCTTCAGAGAATAACCACTACCACCTGCCTGTCTCAGGAGCAGTTACTCCAAAGAAAAATGCCGTTCTGTTCTGTGCAGAGTTTGAGGATGTAGCAGGGTATCTGTAGCAGGCTGGATCCAGCTGGCAGGTAGCAACGTATTTCAGGCGAGAAGACAGGGCTTAGAGACACACCTTGAGAAGTCATCTGCATCCAGGTGAGGGCCCAACCGGGAAGAAGGGGAAGAACAAAATCTTGCCAATGTCATCAGACCCTGAGAAAGAAAGAGCAGGATGTCAGAGGACCAAGTGGGCAACCATCTGGAAAACTGAGGGAGGAACCACCTCCAGGAGGAGGGTTTGGAGGGGAGAGAAATGTATGGATTTGCTTTAAGGGGTTGAAGAGACTACTTCCAAGCCGAGGGGATGCACAAGCAAATGCCAGGGGTCTCAGCTTAGACACTGCAGCCCTGGAAGGCCTCCCCAACTTCCCTAAACTGTATCAGTGACCTCTAGAAGTGTGCCCTTCTCTCTTCCCTGTCCCTTGCTTTAGACTGGGGCTTCTTGGCCCCCGGGACAGTATTTTGCTTGCTGTGACCTCCCCAGGGCCTACTCCAGTGCCTGATACTTGGAAGGCACACAAAGATGTTCTATGAATGGAGAGTGGATGAACAGAAAGAAAGTACATCCAAGAAACTAGTGAAGACTAAAGCCAAGGGTTCAAAGGGGGCGGGAGGGGATAGAAAATAAAGAAGCAAAGAGAGATGCCATTTGATTTCATTCAATAAATATGTAGTCAGCCCCTCCAGGTGGTCGGAGTGGGTACAGGATGTGAGGTGACACAGGTGCTGTTTTCACGGGGCACACAGTCCAGTGGGTGGGGGGGGTGAGGGAAGCCCAAGGAGAAATGCACCGAGCCCTGTGGATATCTCAAGCGGGGAGAGATGGAAAAGCAACCTGGATGACTTGGCATTTGAGATGGTCAGTTAAAAATGCAGGTGGCTTTCCAGGGAGGGGAAACGGAAGGATGAAAGGCTCCAGGCAGGTCAACTGCAGCCTCCCAGACATACAGGATGTTAACATCTAGTGCGAGAAGCAGGAATCACTGGTATGTTAATGGTGGAGAATGAATTCTTCTTCATAGGAATTATTCTGTGTGAACCTGAAAATGTGAACACAAGGGAATGACTCAGACCAAAGGCAGAGCCTCTGCTCTTCTCTGTGTGGTCACTGAGCTGCTGTCACCAAGAAACAAAAATGCTCAAAAGAACAAATGCAAACAGAAGGTGTCAAAAGACACCTTCCTTCCCCTTCACACCCACTTAAGAAGACCGACACAAGGGAAGCCAAAAACCACTTTATCATTGACTTCGCTGGAGCCCTACAAGAAAAACTTGTAGCTAATATTCTTTCAGAGAATCTGGATGGGATTTTTAGACTTTATATTTGGAAATTAGTGACTGTGATTTATTTGCTACAGTCACTTATCAGCTTGGGATCCTGGGGAACTAAACAGTCACTTGGATTGGCCAGAGGACCAGTCCCTCTCACGAGAGCCCCTAAAATTCTTCCTTTTCTTTTTCTTTTTCTTTTTCTTTTTTTTTTATGATTTATTTATTTGAGAGAGAGAGAGAGCGTGCATGTGAGATTGAGTGGGGAGGGGCAGAGGGAGAGGAAGAGAGAGACTCTCAACAGACTCCCCTCTGAGGCGGAGCCCGATGCTCCCAGGACCCTGAGATCATGACCTGAGCCCGAATCAAAAGTTGTTCACTTAACCGACTAAGCCACCCGGGCGCCCCCCCTAAAATTCTTCTAATCAAATTCTGCAGGAGGCTGGGACCAAAGATTGGGAACCTAGAGGCCTTCCCAGGCCTGATGACACTTGGGGCCAGTTCAGTCAGCACTGAACTGTGGTGACCACAGCCAGGCAAGAGGGGCACAGCTGGGGGTGGGACATTAGTGGAAGACACAGCTGCAGGCAGGCTTGGGCTGTCCCCTAGCAGAGCACAGGGGAACTGGGTTCTAGCTCCCTGTCGCCTGCGGTTCCACCCCTCAGCATCCAAGAAGGCAAAGGGCCTTCCAGTTTTCGGTAGTACTTAAATGTGAACCTAGGCAACCTTCCCCAGCTTCTCCTTGTAAAACAGCCTCCTATAGCTGTGGGAAGTGGCAGGATCAAAAAGTATTTGTACCCTCTCCAAAAATAAATCAAAATCCCTCCTTGATCTAAATAAAGTGACTTAACAAGTTTTCACTTAATTTAGAGAGAAGATTTGCATCCAATTTAACAATCTACCTGCCAAAAAGACGCTTTATGGAAACCAACGCAGAGTTATGAACCTCTCAGCAAACTTGTTTATAATGGAAATCACAAATCAGTAGCAATGATATAATTATGTAGGATATTTTACAAAAAAATAAATTATCAGAAAAATAAAATAATTTCTCCTAGCGTGTTTAGAGATACTTTATGTTCCACAGCCTCAAAACCAATCCTGGACTATTGGGAGACCATGACATGGTGTGTAATAATGACATATTTCTTTTTCCTGGTGGGTCTAAGTATTCACATAGGCCCTTATCTTCATTTTTGGGGGGAAATCAGATTTACAGGTCATTAAAGTCTAATGCCTTGTACGTAGGGGCAGGTCATGGCAGCTTCCCCTTGGAGTGGGCATCACGGGCATGCAGTGAAGAGGAGCGATGGACAGCAGACTGCAGACTGGAGCACCAAGGCCTGATGGGCTCTGCTGGACCATCCTGAGATGACCCCAGATACATTCAAAGCCAAATACATTTAAGCCAAATACATACATTTAAGCCAAATAAATGTTTGTTTTCTATAGGACACAGCATTTCAGTCCCTGGGAAGGCAAAAGACAGGAAGAAATCAGAAATTCCCACATGCCAAGTAAATGGACAGTGCAGAGGATAGGAAGAGTGCTGAATGAGAAGTGGTGTTTCCCAAAGTATGGTACCTAAGACCACTTTACAGGACACACAAAATAGTCTTTGTAAAATTAATATACACACAGGGATGCCTGGGGAGCTCAGTTGTTAAGCATCTGCCTTTGGCTCAGGTCATGATCTTGGGGTCCTAGGATCAAGTCCCGCATTGGGCCTCCCAAGAGGAGCCTGCTTCTCCCTCTGCTTGTGTCTCTGCCTCTCTCTCTCTGTATCTCATGAATAAATAAAATAAAATAAAATAAAATAAAATAAAATAACACACACATATATACAATAAATATATATAAATATGTATTTATATATGTATATTTTTAAATGAAGGCAAGTGAGACAGGATTTTCGACTTATGATATTGGTATAAAACTTCTGTTTGGGGGTGCCAGGGTGGCACAATCAGTTAAGCATCTGACTCTTGGTTTGGGCTCAGGTCATGATCTCAGGGTTTTGAGATCAAGCCTCCAGTCTGGCTCTGTGCTCAAGCCTCTGCTTAAGACACTCTCTCCCAAAAAAAAAAAAAAAAAAAAAAGACACTCTCTCCCTTTCCCTCTGCTCCTCCCCCACACATGCATGTGCTCGCTCTCTCTCTCAAATAAATAAAATCTTAAAAAACTACTTCTGTTTTGAGGACATTTAAGTAAAAGAGCAGTTCATTTATGTTATTTTAGATTTTATTTATTTATTTAAGAGAGAGAACGAGTGAGAGAGAGAGAGAGAGCACAAGTGGGGAGAGGAGCAGAAGGAAAGGGAGAAGCAGACTCTGTGCTGAGCAAGGAGTCCGATGTGGGGCTCCATCCTGGGACTCCAGGATCATGATCTGAGCCAAAGGCAGACACTTTACCCACTGACCAGGCGTCCCAAGAGTAGTTCATTTTTTTTTTTTAAAGATTTTATTATTTATTCATGAGACACAGAGAGAGAGAGAGAGAGAGAGAGGCAGAGACACAGGCAGAGGGAGAAGCAGGCTCCATGCAGGGAGCCTGATGTGGGACTCAATCCCAGGTCTCCAGGATCAGGCCCTGGGCTGAAGGCGGTGCTAAACCGCTAAGCCACCCGGGCTGCCCTGAGTAGTTCATTTAAATAAAGCTTTTCACAAATAAAAGTACAGCTCAGCTAGTGATAAGACAGTAATACAGATACCCCATTGTAAAGTCTGGAAAACACTGAGCAGAGAGATAGGTGTCCTGGGTCAGCTGGGCACTTTTTCTGTCCCAGAGTGAGAAGAGTCATTCATTTAAAATGTGAAATGCGGGATCCCTGGATGGCTCAGTGGTTTGGTGCCTGCCTTTTGCCCAGGGCATGATCCTGGAGACCCGGGATCGAGTCCCACGTCGGGCTCCCTGCATGGAGCCTGCTTCTCTCTCTGCCTGTGTCTCTGCCTCTCTCTCTCTCTCTCTCTCTGTCTCTCATGAATGAATAAATAAAATCTTAAAAAAAAAAAAAAAGTGAATTGCAAGGGTGCCTGGGTGGCTTGGTTGAAGAGCAACCAATTCTTGATTTCTACTCAGGTCATGATCTTAGGGTCCTGGGATCAAATCCCACATCAGGCTCTGTGCTCAGTGGGGAGTCTGCTTGGGGATTCTCTCTCTGCACCCTCTCCCCGCCCCCTTGTGTGTTCTCTCTCTGTCTCAAATAAATAAATAAATCTTTAAGATGTGAACTGCCATCCCCCAGGGAACCAAAATGACCCAAAACACCATGACTCAAAAAATATAGTGAAAGAAATGACAATGAAATTAGAATGCCACACTAGAAAATATCTACTTAACAGAAAAGAAGGCAGGAATGGAGGAATAAGGAATAAAAATGACTTAAGACATGTAGCAAACAAATAGCAAAATGACAAATGTAAATCCTATATTATTAGTAATTAAATTAAATGTAAATGGGTTGAACACTCCAATCAATAGGTAAAGATTTTAGAAAAGATAAAAAGGAATCCAACTATATTTTGTCTACATCACATTTTGTTTTTTAACTTCTTTTTAAAAGATTTATTTATTCATGAGAGACAGAGAGAGAGAGGCAGAGACACAGGCAGAGGGTGACAGGCTCCCCGTCGGGAGCCCGATGTGGGACTCGATCCATGATCCCAGGATCATGCCCTGAACCAAAGGCAGATGCTCAACCGCTCCGTTACCCAGACACCCCATTTTTTTAACTTTTTTAAAAAAAGATTTTATTTATTTATTCATGAGAGACACAGAGAGAGAGGCAGAGACACAGGCAGAGGGAGAAGCAGGCTTCATGCAGGGAGCTGGATGTGGGACTCAATCCCAGGACTCCAGGATCACGCCCTGAGCTGGAGGCAGGCGCCAAACCACTGAGCCACCTAGGGATCCCCTTTTTTAAACTTTTTAAAAAAGACTGTATTTACTTATATGAGAGAGAGAAAGAGACCACAAGCAGGGGGAGGGGCAGAGGGAGAGAAAGAAGCAGACTCCCTGCTTAGCACAGAGCCTGACAGGGAGCTCAGTCCCAGGACCCTGACATCATGACCTGAGCCAAAGTTAGACATTTAACCAACTGAACCACCCAGGTGCCCCTATTGTTTTTAATTAAAAAAAAATATTTAAGAAATCTCTACACTAAATATGGGACTAGAACTCGACCCTGAGATCAAGAGTTACATGCTCTTCCAACTGACATAGCCAGTTGCCCCTACAAGAGACACGTTTTAGGGACGCCTGGGTGGCTCAGTAGTTGAGGATCTGCCTTTGGTTCAGGGCAGGATCCCAGGTCTGGGGATGGAGTCCCACATTGGGCTCCCTTTGAGAAGTCTATTTCTCCCTCTGCCTTTGTCTCTGCCTCTCTCTCTGTGTCTCTCATGAACAAATAAATAAAATCTTTAAAAAAGAGAGCGAGAGACACATTTTAGATTCAAAGACACAAATTGGTTAAATGCAGAAAGATGGAAAAATATATGTCACGCAAACAGTAACTGAAAGAGCTGGGATGTCTACAGAGGTATCAGATAAAATGTACTTTATAATAAAAATAGTTACTACTGACAAAGAAGGTGATATAATTATAAAATGGCCAATATATTAAGAAGACAAAACAATTAAAATAAGCATATATCTATGGACATATGTGTGTGTGTGTGTGTATAAAACAAAGCCCCAAAATATATGAAGGAAAAACAGAACTGAAGCAAGAAATAGACAATTCACTAAAATAGTTGAAGACTTAATATCCTATTTTCAATAATGGGTGGAATAACTAGATAGAAGATTAACTAGGAAATAGAAAAATTGAAAAACACTATAAACCAACTAACAGACATCTATAGAATACACTAACAATAGCAGAATATACTTTCTTCTCAAGTGCACATGGAATATTTCCCAGATTAGACCATATGTTAGGCCATGCAATTTTTTCAATAAATTTAAAAGGATTGAAATCATACAAATATGCCTCTGATCACAACGAAATGAAAATACAAATCTATAACAGAAGGCAATTTGGGAAATTCACAAATATTTTGAAATTATACAATACACTCTTAAACAACCAGTGGGTCAAAGAAGTCACAGGGGAAATTACAAAATACTTTGAGATGAATGAAAATGAAAGGCCAACATACCAAAACTTATGGAATGCAATGAAAACAATGCTTAGGAGGAAATGTATGGCTTTAAGCACCTATATTAAAAAGAAGAAAGATCTCAACTTAATAACTTAAACTTTCACCTTAAGAAATGAGAAAAAGAAGAGCAAACTAAACTCTACACAAACAGAAGAAAAGAAAAAAGTTCAGAGCAGAAATAAGTGAAATAGAGAATAGAAAAACAGAGAATATTAACAACCCAAAGTTAGTTTTTTGAAAAGATCAATGAAATTGACATTTAGCTAGACTGATAGAGACAGAGAAGACACAATATCCAAGTTATTAAAATCAAGAATGAATTGCTACTTGTACCCAAAAAAATGTTCTATGAATAATTGTATGCTAATAAATCGGCAAACTAGATGAAATCAACAAATTCCTAGAAAGAATCAACTACTGAAACTATTCAAGAAAAAATAGAGAATCTGAATAGAACTATAATAAGTAAAAAGACCAAATCAGTCATCAAAAACTTTCCAGGGATCTCTGGGTGGCGCAGCGGTTTGGCGCCTGCCTTTGGCCCAGGGCGCGATCCTGGAGACCTGGGATCGAATCCCACGTCGGGCTCCCGGTGCATGGAGCCTGCTTCTCCCTCTGCCTGTGTCTCTGCCTCTCTCTCTCTCTGTGTGTGACTATCATAAATAAATCAAAATTAAAAAATTTTTTAAAAACTTTCTAACAATATAAAGTCCAGGACCAGATAGATGGCTTCACTGGTAAATTCTATCATCTGTTTAAAGAAGTAAAACCAATCCTTCACAAAGACTTCCAAGAAATAGAAGAGGAAGGATTACTTCCAGACTCATCCTAAGAGACCAATGTTACCCTCATTCCAAAACCAACATAAAGAAAACTACAGACCAAAATCCCCTAAGAATATAGATGCAAAATCCTCAACAACACACCAGCAAACCAAATCTAGTGACATATCAAAAGGATTATATTCCACAACTATGTAGGATTTATCCCAGGAATCCAAGGTCGGGTTAACATACAAAAATCAACATAACTCACTTACTTATAGAACAAAAGACCAAAAACAAATGATCTCAATAGATGCAGAGAAAGTATTGACAACATTCACCATTCTTTCATGATCCAAACACTCATCAAACTAAGAACTTCCTCACTCTGATAAAGGGCACCTATGAGAAACTCTCAGCTAACATCATACTTAATAATGAAAGATTGAAAGCTTTCCCTCTTACATTAGGAACAGATAAAGATGTCCATTCTTGCCACTCGAATTCAACAGTGTAATGGAGGTTGAAACCAAGGCAATTAGGCAAGGAAGGAAATAAAGGCATTCAGATTTGAAAAGAAAGAAAGAAAACTATCTCTTTCACAAGTGATAAGATCTTGTATATAGAAAATCTTATGGAGTCCAGAAAAAAACTATTTTTACTAATAAATAAGTTCAGAAAGGTTGCAGGATACAAGCTCAATATACCAAAATCAATTGTATTTATATACATTGGCATTGACCGATCCAAACTTGAGGAAACAATTAAATTTACAACTTAATATTTTACTCAAAAAGAACAAAATAATTTAGAAATAAGAGTAACAAGGGTGCTCGGGTGGCTCAGTCAGTTAAGCAGCCAACTCTTGATTTTAGCTCAGGTCATGATCTCAGGGTTGTGAGATGGAGCCCTGCGTCAGGCTCCCAGCTCAGCTGAGTCTGCTTGTCCCTCTCCTTCTGCTCTTTCCTCTGCTCTCTCTTTCTTTCTTTCTCTCATAGATAAAAATAAAATCTTTAAAAAGAAATAAAGTTCACAAAGAAGTATGGCACATTGAAAACCACAAAGTATTGACTTAATAATAAAAGGACACCTAGGGACACCTGGGTGGCTCAGCGGTTGAGCGTCTGCCTTTAGCTCAGGGCGTGATCCCAGAATCTGGGATTGAGTCCCACATCGGGCTCCCTGAGAGGAGCCTGCTTCTCTCTCTGCCTCTCTCTCTCTCTGTCTCTCATGAACAAATAAATAAAATATTTAAAATATAAAATAAAAAATAAAAATAAAAATAATAAATAAAAAATAAAAGGATACCTAATTAAAAACAAGCAAAGGATCTGACTAGGTATTTCTCCAAGAAAAGATATACAAGTGGCCAATTAAGCACATGTTAAGATGCTTAACATCATTAGCCATCATGGAAATGTGAATCAAAACCACAATGAGATACCATGTTGCACCCACTCTGATGGCTATAATAATGATAATAATATTAATAAAACATAACAAATGTCAAGAATCTGGAGAAGTTAAAACTCTTGTACGTTGGGAATGCAAATGAGGCAGCGTCTTTACAAAACAGTCTGGCATATCCTCAAAGGTCCATCAAAGAGTACCATATGACATAGCCATTCCTAGGAAGAAAGCAAGACAAATGAGAATGTATGTTCACACAAAAAACTTGCCCACTAACTCTATAAAACATTCTCCATCACAGCCAAAAGCCAGTGTATGTATTTAACATAAAAAAAAAAAAAAGTGCTCTTTATGGGAGTGTTTCATTAGCACTGCCTGTAGCATGAGTCTGTAGGTCCCACAAATGTCTGATTTTGTTCATCACTGTATATCCTCATGTAGCAGAGGGCGCAACACAGGGGAGGTATTTTTTTTTAATATTTTATTTATTTATTCATGAGAGACAGAGAGAGACACACACACACAGAGGCAGAGACACGGGCAGAGGGAGAAGCAGGCTCCATGCAGGGAGCCCCATGTGGGACTCCATCCCGGGACTCCAGGATCACACCCTGGGCTGAAGGCCGCGCTAAACCGCTGAGCCACCCGGGCTGCCCCGGGGAGGTAGTTTATAAATAGTTGTTGAGTTAATGAATGGATACTTTGCAAAGAGGGGTGCCTGGCTGGCTCATGTAAAAGCATGTAAAGGATGTTGCTCTTGATCTCAGGGTCATGAGTTCAAGCCCCTTGTTGGATGTGGAGCCTACTCATAAACAAACAGACTACTCAAAAAAAAAGAGGAATAACTGCAAAGAATGGGAAAGCCAAATAATGTGGCTTGCTCTTTCTCTCCCTTTATTTATTTAAAGATTTTATTTATTCATGAGACAGAGAGGCAGAGACACAGGCAGAGAGAGAAGCAGGCTCCACGCAGGGAGCCCGAGGTAGGACTCCAGCCCGGGACTCTGGGATCATGCCCTGGGCAGAAGCCAGGGGCTCAATCACTGAGCCACCCAGGCATCCCTTTCTCTCCCTTTAGAACTAAACCATATTCATGGGGCACCTGAAAGGAGAGAAAGGAAAAGTAGAACAGGGCAGGTGGACTTGAGCATCCAGGGGAGAAGCATATTTAACTATAATTTATAATTGTAATTATAAATTGTAAATTGAGTGGTTGGGGTGTGCCTCGCATTAAAGGTGACATCTGAGCCAAGGCTTGACGGAAGTGAACGAGGGAGCCATGGAGCACATTGCAGGTAATGTCAGAAAAATAATAGTTGGGATGGAGGATACCAATCATGGAGAAGCTTCCACCATTATAAGGGTGTTTCTTTCCTCGTGAAATGGAGAGCCACTGGAGTGTTTGCAGCAGAGGAGGGGTGCAATGATCTGACTTACATTTTAAAATGTTGAATCAGGGATCCCTGGGTGGCGCAGCGGTTTGGCGCCTGCCTTTGGCCCAGGGCGCGATCCTGGAGACCTGGGATCGAATCCCACATCGGGCTCCCGGTGCATGGGGCCTGCTTCTCCCTCTGCCTGTATCTCTGCCTCTCTCTCTCTCTCTCTCTCTCTCTCTCTGACTATCATAAATTAAAAAAATAATAATAATAATTTAAAAAAATAAAAAATAAAATGTTGAGTCAGGGTGCCTGGTGGCTCATTTGGTTAAGTGGTTTGCTTTAGGCTTGGGTCATGATCCCAGGGTCCTGGGAAGGAGGCCCAAGTCAGGGTCCCTGCTCAGTGGGGAGTCTGCTTCTCCCTCTCCCTCTGCCCCTCCTCCTGCTCAAGCTCTCTCTCTCAGATAAATAAATAAAATCTTAAAAAAAAAAAGTTGATTCATGTATTTGATATTTATTGTTACATCTGGTTCATTCATTTTAACTTCTGCATGGTGTTCTACTGTAGGATATACATTTATTTATTCACTCTATTAGTTTAAAATGTCTCCATTTTTATCATACACCATGATACAGTGGACATTTTTTTATTTGTCCCTTGAGCCCATGTGGGAGAATTTTTCTAGAAGAATTACCAGATCGTGGGGTATTTGCCTCTTTAATGTTATTAGTTCTCGCCAAATTTCTCTGCAAAGAGCATGTCCCACTTTACATGGGTATGGGTGTGTGTGAAGTTTCATTCACCGCCTAGCCTCCTCGGCCCTTAAAATATCTCTCTGTGGTTTCAGTTTGCATTTCTCTATCCCTGGTAAAGTTGAGCACCTTTCCACACATTTATTTGTGGTTTGGGCTTTTCTTCTAATCACCTGATCATGTCCTTTGGTCAATATTTTAAGATTCTCCTCCCCTTTTTAAATTTTATTTTTAATTTTTATTTTTTAAAAGATTTTATTTATTTACTCATGAGAGACACAGAGAGAGAGAGGCAGAGACACAGGCTGAGGGAGAAGCAGGCCCCATGCAGGGAGTCCGATGTGGGACCCGATCCTGGGTCTCCAGGATCAGGCCCTGGGCTAAAGGCGGCGCTAAACCGCTGAGCCACCCCGGCTGCCCTCCTCCCCTTTTTTTAAATTGATTTTTTAAAGTTCTTTATATATCCTAGATATTGAGCTTTTGTCAATTGTACACAATCTGTTGTTGATTATGTGTAATGTAAATATCTTCTCCCCTCTCTGGCTTGTCGTCACTTTTTTTTTTAAAGACATCTTTTGTTGTACAGAAGTTTCTAATTTTTATGCAGTTGAATATTTGAATCCTTTTAAGGTTTGTACTTTTTTGGGCCTCATCTATGCCAGGGTCATAACATTTTCTCCTATGCATTCATCCCCTATTTTGCTAGTACAATCAATCTGGTTAGTGTTAGGAAGGAAGAGGAAGACTGATCTGTCCCTTTAGAGGTGACTGCATATCTTGCTTGGATTCTTTAATGCTGATTTCATGGTTTAACTCTTGGTGGGCCATTCCCCTTACTTCCAGGCTCCAGGGAAAGCTTTCCTGAAATATCCAAAGCCTAGGCGGATTTTTATTTAGTGGGTCCAAGGTGGGGGTCCTGGGGTCTGCATTCTGATACCCACCCCAGGCGATGTTGATGCAAGAGGTCTCCTTTTAAGCTGTTAGGCAGTGCTTAAACACCATTCCAGGTGTCTGGCAACTGGAGGGTGATCCCACTTTTCCCTAGCTTATGATTTAGCTTCACTCTGCCTCCTGTTCCTCTTTGGTGAAAGTCCCTCCCTGAAGAGTTCTTCCACTAATGATGAGCCTCATGATGGGTCCCATGTGTAAAGGCTTAGCCTGGGCCTGGCTTGTGGCAAGACTCAGGAAAAGGCAGATGTTCATTAACCCGCAGGTCTGGCAAGCTGGCACTGTTTCCCTCCTAGACCTATCTCCTACCTTGCCCCCATCTTGGACAAGTCACTTAACCCCCACAGAGTCTAGATTTCATCATCTGTACACTGGGATTAATCTCTACTTTAGAAGGTTATGGTAAGGATTACAAATGGCAGATAAAATGCCCGGGCCTGTGCCCGGCATGTGGTACTGTTACGGAGTCCAAGCAAGCTGAGCACTCATGTTTTTAATTCAGGGTGAGCTGAAACTTGACATTCAGAAGCTGTTCTTACTGGTGTGCCACAGCCCCTGGGCTGTGCTGGGCCATCTTCTCTGTCCGCTTCCAGTTTCTCAAACAATCCTGGACATACAGGCTTTCAGGAAAGGTTTGCTGAACTACTGTTTCTTTCCAGTGTTATATACAATTCTTACATTCCATCAGTAGCTCCAAAGAAGCCACAAAACTGGAAAAACATTCTTATTATTTTATTAACGGGTTCTTACACAGAGTTTATGATATGCCAGGCCCTGTTTTAAGTGCTTCATATGAATTAACTCATGTAAAAAACTGATCTAAAGAGCAACTCTAGGGCAGGCTGGGTGGCTCAGTGGTTTGGTGCTGCCTTCGGCCTAGGGCATGATCCTGGGGACCTGGGATTGAGTCCCATGTCGGGCTCCCTGCTTGGGGCCTGCTTCTCCCTCTGCCTGTGTCTCTGCCTCTCTCTCTGTGTATGTTTGTCTCATGAATAAATAAATAAAATCTTAAAAAATAAATAAATAAAGAGCAACTCTATATGGAGTAAACTGAACCGGCCAGTGTGCTGTATTCAGGATGGTAGGGTTAGGCACCTGGCAAGAAGGTGACTCACTGCTGGTCCTTCCCAAAGCTTTCGGCCTCTGATTGTGGCGGTTTAATACAGTGGGAAGGACACTTTTGAATCGAAAATCATATATCCTGGAGCAATATTAGTTGTAAATCAGTTTTATATTTTAAAATGTATCCTGCTACTTCATACCTATTAGGATGGCTAATAGGGGATCCCTGGGTGGCTTAGCGGTTTGGTGCCTGCCTTTGGCCCAGGGTGCGATCCTGGAGTCCCGGGATCAAGTCCCATGTCGGGCTCCTGCGTGGAGCCTGCTTTTCCCCCTGCCTGTGTCTCTGTCTCTCTCTCTCTCTCTCTCTCTCTCTCTATCTGTCATAAATAAATAACATCTTTTTTTTAAAAAAAGGATAGCTGCTGTAAAAACAAACAAGCAAACAACATAAGAAGTGTGTGAGGATTTGGAGAAATTGGAACCTTTGTGGTTCACTGTTGGTGAGAATGTAAAATAGTGCAGTTGCTATAGAAAACAGTACGGCAGTTCCTCAAAAAATTAAAAATAGAATTACCATATGATCCATCAATTCCACTTCTGGGTATATACCTGAAGACCTGAAAGCAGAGATGAGAAGAAATATTTGTACACCCATGTTCACAGCAGCATGATCACAATAGGCAAAAAGTGGAAGCAACTCAAGACAATATGGTATATACATACAATGGAATGTTAATTCAGCCTTAAAAAGGGAAAGAATTCTGACACATGCTACAACATGGATGAACCCAAAGGACCATATGCTAAATAAAATAAGCTAGACACAAAAAGACAAATACTGTATAATTCCACTTATCTGAGGTACGGATCTAATCAGAGACAGAAATAGAATAGAGACAGAAAGTGGAATGTGGTTGCTAGGGGCAGGGAGGAGGACTGGAAGAGGAAGCTATTATTTAATAGGTACAGAGTTTCAGTCATGCAAGAATGAATGTAATTAATGCCTAAATGTATATTTAAAAATGGTTTGGAAAAAAAAAATAAAAATAAAAATGGTTTGGATGGTAAATTTTATGTTATATGTATTCTATCTCAAGGATAATAATAATTTTTTAAAGGAGAAAAACAAACAAAACTACTTCTGTGATGGGGGAAAATGGGTGGGAAGTTCCAGAGGACCAGTGACTTGTCTATCCTATTCAGCATGGTGTGTACTCGAACACTGTCTGGGCTTGTAGGTACATAAAGACACCACATGAATAAATGAACAATATAACACACACACGCACACATGCACGCATGCACCCACAAAACCTGGCTAACGCCTATAGCCAAATAGAGAATCCTAAAAGAAATGGAAAATGGTGTTGGGAGGAACAGAGAGGGAAAAGGTGGAATAAAGGTAAAGGCCAGTTGTTCAAACTCTGCTTAATCTAGGCAAGAGCCAGAGCTGAAAGGCAGCTGGAGAGGCTGGGATGCTTTCCTGGGTGGGCAGCACGGGCAAAGCGTCTGGAGGGTGGTCCTCAAAAGACAGATGGGTCCCTAAGGCTGTGGATGGCCCCACCAGCCTCCCAGGTCCTGTGAAGTAGGACTGAGATGTTAGCTGGGACTCCTCTCACACCTCCCCAACAGTCACCATGACTTTTTTTTTAAGTTTTTTTTTTTTTTTTTTTGTCATCTCTGCACCCAACACAGGGCTCAAACCCACAACCCCAAGACCAAGAGCCACAAGTTCTTCCGACTGAGCCAGCCAGGCACCTTAGCTTTTCATTTATTTATTTATTTATTTATTTATTTAATTTATTTATGATAGGCACACAGTGAGAGAGAGAGGCAGAGACACAGGCAGAGGGAGAAGCAGGTTCCATGCACCGGGAGCCTGACGTGGGATTCGATCCCGGGTCTCCAGGATCACGCCCTGGGCCAAAGGCAGGCGCTAAACCGCTGCGCCACCCAGGGATCCCTAGCTTTTCTGTGTGACTTCCATCCTACCTCTTAACTGATCCTTCCTTTCTGCCTTTTTGCCACCGGCCTGTGGCAAATTGATTTCTAGTCAGTCTCCTCATCCCTAATCCTTCTCTTCAGCTCGATTTACACAAAGTAATCTTTCTGAAAGTCAGTTTTCATACTTTTAAAAAGTCAGTAATGCACCTCCTTCTCTATCTACTAAGATCTAAACTTAGATGTTTATTATTTTTTTAATAAAGATCTTGGAAATTGATTTGTTTTCTTTATTTATGATAGTCACACACACACAGAGAGAGAGAGGCAGAGACACAGGCAGAGGGAGAAGCAGGCTCCATGCACCGGGAGCCCGACGTGGGATTCGATCCCAGGTCTCCAGATCCCGGGTCTCCAGGATCGCACCCTGGGCCAAAGGCAGGCACTAAACCGCTGCGCCACCCAGGGATCCCTAAACTTAGATGTTTAAAGACCTCTGTAGAACTCTGCCCTTATGCAGCTGACATACAGCCTGTGCTTGCTCTTCCCCAACCTATCAGGGCTTTTTCGTGGGTTGTTTTGTTGTTGTTTTAGTTTTTATTATGAAATATTCTAACATATAGGAATTTAGAGAATAGAAGGAATCTCTACGTAGCCCTCTTGTAGCTTCAGTTCATGGTCAACACGTGGTCAGTCTTGCTGCATCGGGACCTCCTGCCAATTTCCTGGTCCCACACACTACCTTTTTTTTTTTTTTTTTTTTGACTGATGGGCTTTTTCAAAATCTTTGTGGGTTCTTTGTCTGATTTTCAAATAATATTCCTTTTTTTTTTTTAAGTAATCTTTCCCCATCGTGGGGCTCCAACTCCTCACCCCAAGATCAAGAGTTGCATGCCCCACGCACTGAGTCAAATCTCTTCAAATAATATTTCTTATAAAACTTTTTGTATCACAAACGTACTGAACAGAGAACGTGAAAGCCTCCCATATCGCACATTCCTGAGCTAATCATTGCTCGTAGTTTAGGTTTTCCAGATTTTTAGCCATGCATATATTAAGATATAAACTAATTTTTTCACAATATTAATAACCATATTTAAGCTGCTTCACAAATTGCTTTTCCCATTTGACAATACATCTTGGGCATGTTTCCTAGTAGATCACACAGATCTACCTTGTTCTTTTTAAGCTGATTGACAGCCAATTGTACCATCCCATCAGCCCCTTTTGGAGGACAGTTGAGTGAGCAGTTTCCATGTTTTCCTTATTACAAAAAAAGGTACAGCAAACATGCTTTGACATATTTCTTTTTGCACTTCTGCGAGTGTTTCTACAGGAGAGTCCCAAGGTGGACTTGTTTGATCTGCAGGTAAAGACACCTTAAATTCAAACAGATGTCATAAAATATATGAAAGTGTATAAAAGTATTTTGGGCCACATTCCTGGGTATAATGAATCTCTCTGATCTTTGCCAGTCTGATCAATTTAAACGGATATTTCATTCTAGTTTAACTCTGTATAATTCTCTGTGAGTTTGAGCCTCTTCTCATCCATGAAGCAAACACCAAGAGGGATGAGAGGAGAAGAGAAACATGGTGTGGGAGAGGCTGAGCCCGGAGAGGTGGGCAGATGCCAGCCCGCCCAGTGCCCAGAGCTTCTGGCGGACGTGACTGTGAACCATACTTTGAGTTAGAAGGTTCAGACTAAGGAGTGATTGAGGTCACATTCTCTGCATTCAGGCTTGGTGTCCTTCAGTAGAGGCTGAAAGCCTCTGGCCTGTCTCTACCTGCATTTCTGGGAGGAGTCTTTCCTCTGAGAAACCAGGCTCCTGACCAGCCAGCTCCCCACCCCCAGTCACACTGGGCCTTTCCTTTTCAAATGCACCAGTGCTCAAGTAGGGTTTCCATTAAAGATGGTGGACTTTGGGCTCCTTGGATGATGGAGATACTTAAGTCATCAACAGAAGAAATTTTTGTAAAATTGGAATACCCGAAGTTCCCTATTTCTCAATGTGTACAGTAATTGATAACAACCAGCACCACTTGCTGCAGAGGACCTGAATTCAGAAAATCCAGTCCACAGCCACAAAATCAACTCCCTGAGTCAACCAGCATTTCCCAAAGGCTTCCTGACTGTTGTCAGGTAGTATTGTTGCTAGACACAGGGATGCAAAGGATGAAAGACACTTGGTCTGGGGGGAGGGATGACTTTTTAATTTTAAAATAAACTGTCAATATCCAAATAGTCTAAACAGATGCAAAACACAACTGACAAAAAGAGAGTGAGCCAAGCAAGAGAGACACCCTGATCGGTGTTCAAAAGAATAAACACTAGGGGCATCTGGCTGAGTTAGTGAGGCATGCGACTCTTGAGTGTGTGGTGGTGAGTTCAAGCCCCATGTTGGGCCAAAGGATTATGAAAACAAACAAATAAAACCCTCCCACCGAATCCAAGACAGAAACAAAAAAGGATAAACACTATATGCAAAAAAATTCGTTTTACGTGTTGGAAAGTTTCCAAGATAGTAAAAAAAAAATGTAGAAAACAGTGCATTAGAAAGTAAGCTGCAAATGAATATGAACTATAATGCAAAAACTTGTTTCAAAAGGTGACTCACTTGATAATTTGGTTACACTATACAAAGAAGCATGAGCAATTAAATGTATTTTTATAAAAATGCATAATCTGAATCCAATCAGGAGAAAACATCAGAAAGCCCAAACTAAAGGAAATTCTACAGAACTGGCCTGTAATCTTTAAAAATATCAAGGTCATAAAGACCAGTTTGAAGGAATTCTTCTAGATTAAAGGAAATTAAGAAGACAAAACAAACTCAATGGAGCCAGGATTGGATCCTGGTCTGGGAACAAAAAAGCTATTAAGGGCTTTATTGCGACAATTAGTGAAATTTGAATATGAACTGCAGATTAGATAACAGTAATTTAACAATGTTAAATTTTCTGAATTTGATAATTGTACTGTAATTATTTAAAAGGCTGTCCTTAATGTTAGCAGCAAAGATAGAAATATTTAGGGGTAAAAGTCTAAATTCACTCTCATGGTTCATTAGAAAGATACCAACAGTATATATCATATACAGAGAGAGAAAGCAAATGTAGCAAAAATAATTGGCGAATGTAGGTGAGGAGTGTACGGGAGTTCATTGTTTTTGCAACTTTTCTGTAAATTTGACATATCTTTTCAAATAAAAAATCTGAAATAAAAAAAACCTTGACGATATGCAAAAATATGAAATTATCTCCGCTGTCTCTGGTCTGGTTGGAGTCGTAGTGCAGACTGGCTCCCTTGTGCTTTCTGGGAAGAGGGGGCGAAACCATGAGAGTAGAGTATCAGACGCCTGAACACATCCCTTCTCGTGTCACAACGAAGTCCCTCGCTTGTGAAATATGACTCTTAGAAAACCCATACTGATGGCTAAACTCCAGAATGCAGTCAGTCCAAGGACAAGGTTTAATTTCGTACCTCTGCTCAATTTTGCCCCTGATCAGCCAGGAATATCTGGGACCCAGGCAGCATAGCCTAGCATGGCCCACCTTGGCTAAAGGCTATAAATAGTTCTGTACTCTCTTCCTCTTCCATTTTTTTTTAATTTGAATTTTCTTGGTTCTTCCTGGTGAGGCCAGGAATGCTCCAAAATCTCCATAGATTAGAAATAAACATTTGCATGACACAATCTGGGCCACCTTGTTCTCTGCTGTTGGAAAGGGACTTTCCTTTTCCTCCAAGGCCCCTGAGACCAGTTGAGGGTCTTCCAAAGCTGATCCAGGCCCCTTGGATGGGGTCTTGCCTGTCAGCCCGCTCAGTGGGGACCCAGAGCATGGTGAGTCTGCCAGGGGCTGGGCTGGGGCTGAGCTGGGTGGGAGGCCGGGGGTGGATGTCTCAACTCATGTGCTCTTGGATGTTGAGGCTGTTGAACTCTGAGGCTGAGATAATACTATGAAAATTCACTATGTTTTTGTCAGAATTTGAATGTGACTGTCTTGTGGCAGGGGCAGATGTTGGTAGAAATTGAGAATGTTTCTTCCTTGTGTATACGTAAATTTACCTACAAGGGCACAGGTTCTTGGCACTCATTCTCAAGGTGGGACTACAGTCACTGGTGGGTGGCCACTGGAGCTTCACAGGGTGAACTAGATGAGAATCATGGTTCCTTGCCCTGTAGGAGCCCAGAGAGAGCGAGAAGTCAGCGGGTACAGGCAATAGAGTGTGTTACAGCACAGGAAAAGCAATTGTTTACAACCTAGACAATTTATTTTTTTTAAGGTGAATGGCAAAACGACCAAAAGAAAGCTTAAAAATAAGTGATAACTGGAGGAAAAATACATTTGCATTTGTGTCAGAGGGCTAAAACAATGCAAAAATAAATAAATAAATAAGACCCACTACTCAATAGAAACTGAGGCCAAAGGTACTTGAGCCGACAATTCAGTGAAAAGGAAATACGAATGGCTCTTAAACATATGAAAAGGTGCTCAACATCACTCATTATAAGAGAAATGCAAATTGAAATTTCAATGGGATACCACTTTCACCTTGGCCAAGAATAAAAGGTTGATAATTTTATTGTGGAGAGCTGGGGAAACAGGCTCTCCAGTATTTGTTGGGAGTGTGCATTGGAACAACCTCCCTGTGGGGCACGTTGGCCATAGCTTTCGAAATGTAAAATGCACATCCTTTGACCCGACAATTCCAATGCTAGGCACTTATCCTGCAGGCACACTTAAAACTTGCAAAATGTCATACTACTCAGTGAAAAAAGCAAGGTGCAGAACAGTGGATATCGTGTGCTATCACAGAGTTTATATATGAAAAACTATGTGGCTGTAGGAGAATTTTCTTAACTTTTCCCCTAATGCCGGGTACATGACTGGTTTCCATGTTTTTATAAGTAATGTTAGATAGACTTCTTTTGTATATGAATCTCTTCCAACATCTCAGATTATTTTCTTGGGACAGTCCAGATTGCTGGCCCGAGAGAATTTTTTTTTTTTAAGATTTTATTCATTTATGAGAGACACAGAGAGAGCGGCAGAGACACAGGCAAGGGAGAAGCAGGCTCCCTGGAGGGAACCCAATGTGGAACTCAATTCAGGGACTCTAGGATCACGCCCTGGGCGAAAGGCAGGTGCTCAACCTCTGAGCCACCCGGGTGTCTCCTACCCCAAGGGAATTTGTAACAACCATTGCAGCAAGCATTACTGTCAAGCGACCTATATGTTTTTCTCTTACCTACAACAGCCCTGTGAAGTAGGGAGGAGCAGCCCCATTTTTCTCCTATTTGACGAAATTGATTCAAAAGAGGCTAAGTCGAGCCTGGGTGGCTCAGTGGGTTAAGCATCCACCTTTGGCTCAGGTCGGGATCCCAGCATCCCAGCCCCTGGCATTGGGGCTCCCTGCTCAGCGGGAAGCCTGCTTCTCCCTCTCCCTCTCCCACTTCCCCCATTCGTGCTTTCTCACTCTCTCATTCTTTCTTTCTCAAATAAATAGATAACATCTTTTTAAAAATTTTTAAGAAAGAGGGAAAGTCACTCATCCTGGGGCACACAACTGGAATGATGGGTGGTCAGGACTCCTATCTGCTTGTCTCCCAAGCCCCTGACTTAGAGCTCCACTTATCTGAGTGGATCATTTTTACGGCTCTAGATAAACTTTGTCAAATTACTTTCCGGAAGTCTCCTACCAGGTTACACTTTCAACTGAGGGCTACATTTGTCACACTCAGGCCAGTGTTGGGGATTCCATATTTTCATCTTGCTATTTTGGAATGGGGAAAAAGAATAGCATCTCACAGGTCTTCAATAACTAGTGAATCTGAGCATTTTCATACATTTATTAGACGTTCGTATTTTCCCCTCTTCTGTTAAGTGTTTGTGGTCGACTATGTATTTTTTGAAATCTGTAAAACTTTCTTGGGACGCCTGGGTGGCTCAGCCGTTGAGCGCCTGCCTTGGGCCCAGAGTGTGATCCTGGAGTCCGGGGATCCAGGCCCGTGTCGGGCTCCCTGCATGGAGCCTGCTTCTCCCTCTGCCTGTGTCTCTGCCTCTTTCTCTCTGTGTCTCTCATGAACAAATAAATAAAATGTTAAAAAAAAAAACTTTCTTAAAAATGTAACCTGTCAATTCTTATCTAATCTCAGTTGAGACGCTGGCTGCTGTGGGCAAAAGCAGCAGGGGAGGCAAGCAGGTGGGGCGTTCTGGTTCCGTGTCCTTGCCTTTGAGCTGCAGACCCAAGACGAGGAGACCTGGGACAAACCCCCCTGGGAGAATTGGGGCACACTGGGCCAGGTGCCAGCAAGGACTTGGGTGTGGTGCTTAAATAATACCAACACTAACTAGGCTGTCGCATCTATGTATCGCTTTCTGCTAGTGCAAGGAATTGTGGTGATGGTCTGGGGCCACCATCCCGGAACGTCCCTTTCCTTCCGTTTGGTGAGGTCAGGCTGCTGATGGCCTTAGGACTCGCGCGCTGCAGGGCCCGGAGGCAGGCTCACATTTTCAGCGCAGAGTAGAGCTCCTCCAGGAGCAGGCCTGTCACTTCCAGAACCTTCTGCACGGCCACCGGGCTGGGCGAGGGCTCCCGGACTGCGAGGGGGTGCAGAGGCCACGCCGGGCCTGGCTCACTCTTCCCGGCTGCAAGGGCGCAGGCCCGCGGCCTGGGGAGGCAGAGGAGCCGGTGGCCCCCCGGGGGGGGCGCGGGGTTGGGGGGGAGCAGGCCGCGGGGAAGGGAGGCCAGGGCACCAGCCGCGGGAGGGCGGGCGCAGGCTTCGCACTGGGGATCTGGGCGCCCGACAGCGGCCCTTCAGCAAGGTGAATTCTCTCGGAAAGGGTCTCATTCACGCGCTGCCAAGACATCCGCGACCTATTCTTGAATTCGCACAAAAATTAAAAGCAAAACAACAGCCCGGCTAATTTAGCAACTTGCGGGCTGCAGCTGGTGCTCCTTTGCTCGCCGCAGCGCCCGGCCCCCGCCCCCGCCCCCGCCCCCGCCCCAGGGAGGTCTCGCCGGAGTTATTTTGTATCCCGCAGCTCCAGGCCGGATTGTGACAGCTGAGTGACTTAGCTGGCACCGTGGGATGCGGAATGACAAAGGCGCGCGGAGCATCGCCCGGCGCGGGGGCGGTGGGGGCGGCGGGGGCGGCCACGGCGGGCGCTGGGGGGCGCTGGGGGGCCTGGGGGGCCTGGGGGCCTGGGCCCTCGCTCGATCCCTGTGAAAGGATTCTGGGAGGAGTGGAGAGGCCTCTGCGCGCCCCAAAGCTCTGAGGGCAGAGCCCCTGCAGCCTGGGAGGGGACGCGCCCCGGGCTCCGCCGCCCCCGCCGGCCTGTCCCTCTCCTGCTTCTGCCCCACACCGCGCTGCCCTCGCTGGCCTCCCTCCTAAGGTGGCGCCAAGGGCCTGGGGCCTGTGTGCCCCGGGGAGGCCGGGGGTCTCGGGGTTGCGCCTGGCCCGCGGGCCCCCGGGGCATAGGACGGGCTCGTTACTCCCATGGGCGCCCACACCCGCGGCGGCCTCCGGGCGCAGCAGTTCTGACCTCCGGCCGCTCAGCACCTCCAGGCCACGGTTTCCCGGTCTGTACAATGGGCGATAAGAGCAGTTTTTAAGAAGAAATATTGCGATGATCAAATGAGCCAGTTCAGGGAAATCACTTAGCACTCTAAGTACTGCCTAACTGCTAGCTATTATTAACAATATAGTTACACCGAGCTCTCGGAAGCCGTGCTCAGCAAACATGCTCCCTCAGGACACTGTGACACGCCGTTTCCACACTGTTTATCCTTAGGGGTGTTGCGTGGAGCCACAGAATCCTACAACCCAAGGACCAGAACAGTCCCCCTACTCCTTTAATTGGCAGGGAGAGAATGTGCTTCTCCTAGCCACGTTGCCAATCAGCTCCCAGGTCATTTGTCGTTCCTGGGAGCTCCAAGACTAGGCTGAGGAGATGCAAAGGCGCTACTGCATGGGCTGGGACAGAATTTCCCTCTCTGAAGAAGCAGCTGTCTTCCCAAGGAATGTCCGTATTTCAAAAAAGCTCAGCTCAGGTGCAGCCAGGGTGGCTCAGTGGTTTGGCGCCTCCTTTCCCCCCAGGGCCTGATCCTGGAGACCTGGGATCAAGTCCCATGTCAGGCTCCCTGGATGGAGCCTGCTTCTCCCTCTGCCTGTGTCTCTCCCTCTGTATGTGTGTGTGTGTGTGTGTGTGTGTGTGTGTGTGTGTGTCTCATGAATAAATAAAATCTTAAAAACAAAAAAAAAGCTCAACTCATACGGCGTTGAGAAAGTTAACTATCTGGAAGCCAACCAACATGGTCACGCTGAAGAGCTAAGGTTATTCTGACTTGCTTTTCTCTCAGGTCAGGGCAAAGCAGTAGATTCTAGCCTGAGAATGACACTACTGCTTCTGGCTTTCACAGCTTTTTTTTTTTTTTTTAAAGACTATTTATCAGAGACATAGAGAGGCAGAGGCAGAAGCAGGCTCCATGCAGGGAGCCCGACTTGGGACTCGATCTGGATCTCCAGGATCAGGCCCTGGGCTGAAGGCAGCGCAAAACCACTGAGCCACCCGGGCTGCCCACTTTCACAGGTTTTATTCACATGGAGAAACAAATCCGCTTTTCAGTTCTTTCCATCTCATCAATAGTTTTGCTAAAGTACTATGGGGAAGTTCCAACGCAACTTGGTAGAGTTGATGTATCCATCACAACCATGGCCAGTGGGCAGTCAAGTGGGGCCCTTGAAGGATAATTAGTGGGGAGGGAAGTGCTTTTATCTCAACGACATAGTCATTGAGATTCAAGAAAGGTATTTGTAAAGTATTGTATTTTTGGGACTATATTAATTTAGATTTTGGGACAGTACTGTTTACTGTAGTAGACAAACTTCAACATCACTTTGGCTTCACATAATGCTTATTTCTCCTATTACATGTCAAACCAAGTGGTGGGGAGTGTGTAGAAGGCTGGGGAGAATCTGCTCCATTCAGTCACTTAAGGATCCAGGCTAAAGGTGCCTCTGCCAACTTGTAGCTCCTCATCTGGGACCCATGGCTTCTGAGATGCTTCTGAAGGGAAAGAGGAATGGAGAGTGACTACCCTGGTTCCTTAACTGCCTTGGCCCAGAAGTAACGCATGCCACTCCTGCTCATCATCCACTGGCCAAAACTAGCCACACCGTTCTAACCTAATTGAAAGAAGGGCTGTGAACTGGAAGGGAGGGATCCCTGGGTGGCGCAGCGGTTTGGCGCCTGCCTTTGGCCCAGGGCGCGATCCTGGAGACCTGGGATCGAATCCCACATCGGGCTCCCGGTGCATGGAGCCTGCTTCTCCCTCTGCCTGTGTCTCTGCCTCTCTCTCTCTGTGACTGTCATGAATAAATAAATAAAATCTTTAAAAAAAAAAAAAAAAAAAAAGAACTGGAAGGGAGCACAGGGAATATTTGGTGAACATGATCTCTCTGCCAGAGATTGAGATACTACAAACTACAAATAGAGACTGAACTTGGAATTGATATTTCGGGTAATCTGTTATGATTCAGGAAACAAAATCAGGAGCCCATTTAGACTGTTTTAAATGTTATCACTCACTGTGTGGCGTTACAATGGAAAGGAAACAAAAGATCTCAGTCTCAGCTAATAGATATATGTCAAGTCACATCAGCCACTGAAGAGCTACATGGAGCAGATTAATAGGTCACAAACTCTAGAGGAGGGGGGCAGTTAGAGCTTTTGTGGGAATAGAGAGGAGCTCCTTAAAGCATGGAACTCTTGGTCTTAGGTGGGACTGGTTCCAGTCTAAGTATATATGTATATACATAGTAGCAAAAAACAAAAACAAAAACCCAAATAGCAAATGTAGTATATGATAAATAAAACACACTCATTGCTCAAATGCTAAAATGTTAAATGTTTAAAGATACTCTTCAACAAACATACTAGGTTTAGAAAAAGTGGTTTTAGATTTGGTAACAGGAAGTTCTGTTTTACAGTGGTTAGGAAATGTACCTATCCAAATGTCATGTACCTAATGAATGCCCATGATGTGTAAAACACTGCCTAAGAAATCTTTAAGCTTATGAGGTTTACAGTCTAACTTATGAATTTTAGAACATAGGCTTTATTTAGATAGGAAGATAACAGATTTCTTTTTTTTTTTTTAAGATTTTCTTTATTTATTCATCACACACACACACACACAGAGAGAGAGAGAGAGAGAGAGAGAGAGAGAGGCAGAGACAGGCAGAGGGAGAATCAGGCTCCCTGCAGGGAGCCCGACGTGGGACTCGATCCTGGGTCTCCAGGATCATGCCCTGGGCTGAAGGCGGAGCTAAACCGCTGAGCCACCCGGGCTGCCCAGATAACAGATTTCTAACCTCTATTTTATTCAATGTCATTTATTATTACCATGTGCAAGGCAAATTGGAGAATATAAACCAAACCCAATCGCAACACTGAAGGAATTTCTGGCCAAGGCTGTTATGATCAAGCTCAACCATGTTTTCCCACAAGCAGTTTGTTACTAATACCAGGAAAGGGGAAAAAAAAAAAAAAAAAAAAAAAAAGGAAAGGCATCAAGCTGGTAAAATGGTTGACCAGGCTGATCCCTTTGGCCTTCTTTGGGATGTTTTAGGTTTGCTAAGTTGAATGATGGGAGGTTGACTGCATTGAGCTCCCAATGGCTGGAAAGACTGTATCAGGCTCTGTAATTCCATTTAAAAATTGGATTTTTCCAGACATGGAATAATAATAAAAACCTTCTCATATAGGCTCGACATTCTTTTTCTTTTTTTCCTTTTTTTTTTTTTAAGATTTTATTTATTGTGTGAGAGAGAGGGAGAGAGCACAAGCAGGGAGGAGGAGCAGAGGTAGAGGGAGAAGCGGACTCCTTCTCCCTCTCCTTCTGAGGGAGCAGTGAGCCTGAGCAGTGAGTCTGCCACTGGGCTCCATCCCAGAACCCTGGGACCATGACCTGAACTGAAGGCAGATCTTAACCCACTGAGCCACCCAGGTGCCCCAGGCTCCACATTCTAGTAAGTTCTTGTAAGTTACTTTTTACTACCTAATTTCCTTAGCTGAAAATTTTATCTCAACCTCCACTAAAAATACAAATATTGACTTCTAAAAAGTTAGAAGAAAATGTCCCAAAATATTGTCTTTCAGTGTAAGGACCTACAACTAATGTTTCTCCTTATTTTCTTTTTTTCTTTTTTTTAAAAATTATCCATACTTTGTATAACAAATATGTATGACACTCTTACAATAAAAATGCAGTAAGAAAAAAAGTTATTCAGAAGTTTCCTTCTTGGGCACCCCCGGTGGCACAGCGGTTTAGCGCCGACTGCAGCCCGGGGTCTGATCCTGGAGACCCAGGATCAAGTCCCGCGTCGGGCTCCCTGCATGGAGCCTGCTTCTCTCTCTGCCTGTGTCTCTGCCTCTCAGTCTCTCTCTCTCTCTGAATTAAAAAAAAAAAAAAAAAAAAAAAAAAAAAAGTTTCCTTCTTTCATCAATCCTTCAGGTACTTTAGGGATCCCTGGGTGGCACAGCGGTTTAGCGCCTGCCTTTGTCCCAGGGCGCGATCCTGGAGACCCGGGATCGAATCCCACATCGGGCTCCCGGTGCATGGAGCCTGCTTCTCCCTCTGCCTGTGTCTCTGCCTCTCTCTCTCTCTCTCTCTCTCTCTGTGTGACTATCATAAATAAAGAAAAAATTTAAAAAAAGTCCTTCAGGTACTTTACATACGAGAATAATGACCTTTTAGGAATCACAGGGTAAGTTAGTAATACATTAATAAAGGTAGAGACTTGTACTTTACTTTGTTTTTACTTTACTATTTTTTTTTTAAATTTATGATAGGCACACAGTGAGAGAGAGAGAGAGAGAGAGAGGCAGAGACACAGGCAGAGGGAGAAGCAGGCTCCATGCACTGGGAGCCTGACGTGGGATTCGATCCCGGGTCTCCAGGATCGCGCCCTGGGCCAAAGGCAGGCGCTAAACCGCTGCGCCACCCAGGGATCCCTACTTTACTATTTATTTTTATTTTTTTATTTTTTTTTAATTTTTTTATTTATTTATGATAGTCACAGAGAGAGAGAGAGAGGCAGAGACACAGGCAGAGGGAGAAGCAGGCTCCATGTACCAGGGAGCCCGACGTGGGATTCGATCCCGGGTCCCCAGGATCGCGCCCTGGGCCAAAGGCAGGCGCCAAACCGCTGCGCCACCCAGGGATCCCACTACTTTACTATTTAAATAAGTTGTAGAATTTGGGGCCTTAGCTAAGACCATTTTATATATATGATGTAAAATAACCTCCATTTAATCTCTTCATAATGTCTCAAATACTTATTAAGCATCTACTATGAATCAGGCACTGTGCTGAGCTCTGAGGATACATATCCCATGCAGAGCAGACTGTCCCAGAAAACTCAAGTTTTAAGGCAATGCTACTTCATGATTTGCCCAAGAACACACAGTAGTTGGTGGCAGAAACGGGTAAAAATCTGGTGTCCTACTTTTAACTTGGTGCCCTCTTCCATATTCCCTTGCCCCTGGCCCTCTGAGATGTATTTTCTTTCTGTATTGAAGATAGGATAAGGGAAAACCACCTTTGATCAGTTGAGTATATTGTGTAGGGTCTATTGGGGAAAATTGTTAGTGGTTAGACTCAACATGATCTATAGTTTCTTAACCCCTGGAAAAGTGTAGCTTAGTGATTCCTAAATGTACTCAGGTCAGCAAGTCAGACTCAGACTCACTGTCTGCATTGAGATGGGCGGGGCGGGGGGGGGGAGTAGAAAGAAATTGTACTTGTTCATGTAAAGCTGCCCACTTTCATTTCATGGGGGGTGGGGGAAGCTACCTTTATTCAGAGAGTATGTTTTTCTTATTATTTTGGGGGCTAAAGTGCCTTTTTTTCTATGTGATGATGCAGATAGTGGATGGCAGTCAGTTCTTTAAAAAAAAAAAAAGCCTTTATTACCAAAATGAAAAGTTGGCAACTCTGTCAGTTTCCTCCAAATTTCAAGGTCCAAATAATTGGGAATAATTAAATTAATTATTGGAGTAGTTGAAATTTTCTCAGGTATAGCCTGGTGCTAGAAACTGAATCTTTATTAAGACTCTTATGATTAGTTAGAGGCCACCACTTCTTTGAGTCTCAACAAAAATGAAAAGATCCCCGAGAACTCTGCCCTCTCTAAAATTAGCAACATTTAGCGAATTTTGAGATCTTTTATAACCCTCCTCTCTTCTTCAGTTTCGCACTTAATGTTCAGGTATCCTGTTGGTTTATATAAATCAATGGTTTTTTACCCTGCCAGCACAGGGTGCTTTAAAAAAAAAAACAAAAACAAAACAAAACATGACGACTGAGGAGCATCAGGCTCGGCTTAGTCAGTAGAGCATGTGACTCTTGATCTCCCAGGCAGGAGTTCAAGCCTCATGTTGGGCGTGGAGTCTACGTAAACAAAACAAAACAAACAACAACAAAACCCCCCTGATGAATGGGCCACACCCTCGGGTATTTTTATTTAAGTAGCCTCAGGTGGGACTTTGGCGCTAGGCTGTTTGAAAAATTCTTCAGGTGATTCTAATGTGCAGCCAGGCCTGGGAACCACAGGTATGTATGCATCCTGTTTCTTTATTAAGTAGCTTCTGTGTGTCAGGTACTAGGGCAGTTACACAGATGATTCAGCTGATTTGTGCAGTAGAAAAGCTAGTGAGGAAAACAGAAGGGCAACATGTGACAAGACAGTGTGGAAAGCACTTTCATTTATTCCATAATTCAACAAATAATAACAGCGCACTTAACAAGTGCCAGGGCTGCAGTTAAAGTATGCTCAAAGTCCTACCAGCTACCTGAAAAGAGCAGGAAAACTTCATAGAAAGGCAGCAGCCAAGCAGGGATTTGGAGGACTCCTTCAAGGTCTTCATCAGATAAGGTAGGGAGGGCAGGCATGGATGCATGAGGGAACAGCGTGTGCCGTGTGTAGAGGAGTGTGCTGGGGTGGGAGAAGCTAGAGATGAATAACTGGTTGTGTACAGATGTACACAGCCTTAGAGGTAAATTAACAAAGGAGTGTAGACTCCATCCAGAATGCATTTGAGAGACATTAAGGGTTTTTAAGCAGGAACGCACAAATGGGAGGTATGTACAGACACCGGTATTTGGGATAATATAGGCCGTTCATTACATAAAGCTAGAGATTAAATTTGCCACCTGATTTAAAACTGATGATTTGACCAATCGTCCCCCAAACCCCTCTGCCCTTGACTGACATAACTAGCCACTGTGATCCTAAGGGGACACAGTTTCTGGTCAATGAAGAGAGGGGATTCCATGTGGCACTGGAAGTGGGGTGCAGACCAGCGCTTTTTAAGTGACCAACTGAAATAGGTTCATCATGCACTGAGGTCTGGACAAATCAGTTGGGGTTCCCTACTCCTGCCTCCCTACCTAATTTCCTTCAGAAAGACCTGTTAGTGTCTGTAGAAGTGATACTCTTATCACGCTGTTTGTCTGACTTGCCTCAGAGCAAGTAAACAAACCCAACAGATCAAAACCCTCCAGGTTCCCTTCAGCTCCTGAAGCATCTCTGCATTCTTATCCTTTCTGAGGACTCAAGGACAAACAGATCTGACCATGGAATCATCCCAGTACTAGGGATGTACTTAACCTAGTTAGGACATTCACAGAATAAACATTCCTTTCCAGCTGGGGAAGAAGAGGATTCAGTTTAGCAGTGGTTCTCAAACTCTGTGAGCACAAGCTTTAGTCGAGTCATAGGCTAAAAATGTAGAGTTGGGCGCCCCACTTGACACCTACTGGATCAGAATCTCTCGGGTAGGTCAAGGAAACTGTGTTTTAAGCACTCATTCCCAGATCATTCTGATACCCACGATCTATGGACTTCACCAAGCAGTATGAATGCAGTTGTTGGTAATTCTGGCCTGTAATTTGGCCAGGTGGCCCCTGGCAGCTGTTTTGGGGGAGGGAGGACGGGTTAAGCGAGCCCCTGGATTCATAATCCTCAGCACAGTTAGCTTGCAAATTCTGCAGGATGTTGGTTTTCAGTTCAAGTTATTTCTAGGTTAACTTCTTAATTGAGCTGTTTAGCTCAGCAGAGGACTTGAGATACCACAGATAAGACAGAGGTTTAGGAGTAAGCATTAAGTATCTCTGGCTGTGTCTCTGTTATCCTTTCCAGTTCCACTTATCTGAAGAGCCAGGATTTCTCAAAAGACAAGTAACCTTAGAGGGAAGTCTCAAGGGGAAAGCAACACATTCCCTTTCCTTGCCATGCCCATTAGAAAACTATGTTAAGAAAAGAATCTCCAAAAACACATCAAGATGTTGAATAAAGATATGTCTTTCTTCCGTGGTTGCCAGCCTCTGGGGTTAGTGGAGCACAAGCTTAGAGAAATAAGGCCCATTTCTCTCTAAAGGTGTCTTTTCTTGAGGTGTCTCCCTGGAAATTCATGTGGCTAACTCATTAGTGATAGCGGGTGTTAGATGCTCATAAATCTCCCAGAATTCATTGGCTGAAGACATCTTAAATGTGGACTTTTCGGCTTTTAATGTCTTTGGTTGCTTCTTTACCATACTTCAGTTTGAGTGCTCAGATTTGAGGTTTTGAAACTTGTTTTTAATTAAGACATGGTTTATTTTTATTGCTTGAGATAAAATGCCGTCTGGGGGACTCAAATCTAAGTTACAAAATAAAGTGCATCTGGGCAGACCATAGGGGTAAAAAAAAGAGCATAAAGGCTAACGTGTCTGCCAGGATTCTTAAGTTTACTTAGTAACTTCTTGGAGAATAAAAACCCCAGCACCTGCATTATAAAAAGAGTATGCCTTATAAATGTCCTACTCTTTGAAATACCTAAATGAATTAGGCTGAATTATGAACTAATGGCTTGTAAAAATTCACCTTGAGCCAGCTACCGAAGATACTAAGTAAGAGATAGAGACGGAGGAAACCCAACCCGCTGTTTGTTTGTTTTATCAGTAATGTAGCTCAAAAGTAGCCAAGCCAGTGGTGGATGGGGGAACTTTCCCTGTGTTTTGTATCCCTGAGCTGAGCCTGTGAATGCCAAGATTTAATCTAAAGAGGTTTGTGTTTTAAAAACTAACAACCAAGTAATAAAACACCTATAAAAGGGGTTTATAATGGAACCGGTGACAGTTTTGAGTGTAGTATTACAACTCTTCTGCTCCCCTCTCCCTTTTTCTATCCTTTCATCCAACTCTGTGCCCTTTGTCTTCGCTCCTTTCTCACCTTGTTGCCAAGAGGCATGTAAGTAGGGGCAGCTCACACCCCAAAGGAGCAGACATCTTTAAAAAGTGAAGTGTGTATTGTGCTCTGCATTTGTTGACACGGTGGTGCCGCTTGTTTTGTTTGAGATAAGTTGCTCTAACAAAGTACCTCCCCAGTTTGCACAGTGGTTTTGAATGGGGAGTTGAAGATGCTGCTGCAGTGTCAGTGGCGTGAGGATGGAGGATGTTGGAGTCAAAGAGGGCAGGAAGCTGGGGGGCCTCTCCCTGGCACCCTGCCTCACCCTGCCAGGGCCCAAGATCTGCCTGACTCCAGGGGACAGACTTCAGTCAACAGGTGGTTTTCCAGCCAGGCCACCAAGCCTGGAACTTGGTTCTTTTACAAAGCCATAGCCCCCCCCCGCCCCCCCCCCCCCCAAGAAATGGCGCCTCGGAAGGGAAACTTCGTACTCCAACTCTGTAGGAGCCATTTCTCGAGCCCACTTTTGCCTATTTTCTGGAGTCTCCCCTGCCAGCATCCCATCCATCCTCGGGAAGAGCGAGGGACGCTCGCTGCAGAGTCTGGAGGGCGCTGGGAGGCATGTGGGCAGCGTCAGAGTGGCCTCGCCTGGGCGGCCAGAGGAGCCCCAGCCTCCCTCATGTGGGCCTCAGGAACTCGGGGGGCCCAGGGGAAGCCTGGAAAACCGAACTTCGCCATCAGCCTTCCTTCGAGCGCTGGCTAGAGGAGAGGGGGGAAGGGCCCCCCAGCGGTCTTCCCCCCACTCCCCCCGCCCCCAGCACCTCTGCCATCCGGCTGCACCGCCCAAGAAAGCACTCAGAACGCAGCTCTGAGCTCTCCAGCTCCTCGCAGGCCGGGAGAGGGTATCTGGAGCGGGCAGTTTCCCCCTCCTGCCCGCGTCTGACATCCCCACTCCCACCCAAGGATGCTGCCGCCGTGCCCTGTCCGCGGTCGCTGAATGTCACTGCTCCCTCTTCCTCCTGATCAGGGTAGACACAGCTTCCGAGGCATCTCCTACCCCCAAACTGCCGCGATCACCCGAGGGTGCAAGGCCCGGGTGGAGGACGAAGTTTGGGGCCCGGAGCGGCGGGAGGGGGGGGCGCTTTGGCGAGGACCGCACCTCTCAGTCCCAGCCCTGGCGGGCACACTCCCCGCCCCAAACGGCCCAGGCTTCCCCACCCTCCCGCGGACACCGGCATCCCCGCCCTCCCCCGAGGGCGGCGAGCGGAGCCCCCCAGGGCGGAGGCAGGTACCCCCGGGGCGGGGACTGGGGCGGGCGGGGTCCAGGCTGCGCCCCCGGCCGGGCCGGGCGGGCTAGCTGGCGGCGCGGGGGGAGCGGGGCTGGGCGGCGCTGCCTCGGGCTCTGTGCGCTGCAGCCCGGAGCCGAGGAGGAGGAGGCGGAGGAGGAGAAGGAGGCGGCGGCGGTGGGTCCCGGGCGGGGGGAGCGCGGCGCTGCGGACCCGGGCGGCTGGCAAAGGACGAGGCGGAGGCTGAGGAAGGCAGCGGGGAGACCCGGGCTGCAGCAACAAAGGGCAGCAAGCGATTGGCCGGGCTGCAGGCGAGGTTAGCCGGGGACCGGGGTGGCTGGAGGCAGCGGCGAACGGTGCACGTGCTTGCAGACACGGGCGAGTGTGGAGCCGGGGGGTGCACGCCCGGCGGGTAGGGGCTTGCTCCCCTTCGGCACGGGATGGCGAGGAAGGCTGCAGCGACATCGTTCTGCCTGCACCCGGCCTGGGGCTTGCAGGGTAGGGGCGTGTGGGGGGTAAGGATGCGAGCCAGGGGGCGGGCGAGTAGTCGCCCGGGACGGGACGGGAGAGGGTGGAGGAGGGGGCGGGATGGAACGCTCCGGGCGGCGCGCCCGTCCGCGCGCTCCGCCGCGGGAGCTGGCGACTGAGAACCTCGAATTTTAACTTCGCGTGCCCGCCCGCGCGCGCCCGCCCGCGCCCACCCCTAAATCCTGCGGCCGCCGCCAGCGATCAGCTCTCACACAAACTTTAGCTGCGGGCTAGGGGATTTGGGGTTGAGTGGGGGAGGGGAGAGGGAAAGGGCCCCCTGATTGGCGTCGTCCGCAGCCTGTGAGGCCGAGCGCCTCTCCTGCGAGGAGACCCAATCCATGGCCAGAGGTAGAAGGGGCGGGCAGGGGGAAGTAGAGGTGGCGCGGTGTCTGGGAGAGAGAAAAAGGGCTGGACCAATAGGTGCCCCGGAGAGGCGGGCCCCGCGGGCTGTTGATTGGCTCTGGCAGTGGACCCGCCCCCGGGGTGGTTCCGGAGGGGGGGATGATGGGTCGAGGGGTGTGTCTATGCGGAGGCGAGATGACCGGCAGGAACCTGCCCCAATGGGCTGCAGAGTGGCTAGTGTGTGCGTGACGGACAGGCCCGCAGGCCAACGGGTGGCCCTAAGTGTCTGCGGTCTCGTCCAATGGAGCAGCGCTGGGGCGGGGCCGCGGCTCGGGTTTAATGAGACTCCATTGGGCTGTAATCAGTGTCATGTCGGATTCATGTCAACGACAACAACAGGGGGACACAAAATGGCGGCGGCTTAGCTCCTACCCCTGGCGGCGGCGGCAGCGGTGGCGGAGGCGACGGCACCTCCTCCAGGCGGCAGCCGCGGCTTCTTTCTCAGGCAGCGGCAGCGCCCCCGGCAGGCGCGGTGGCGGTGGCGCGCGGCCAGGTCTGTCACCCACCCCGCGCATTCCCAGGGGGAGGAGACTGGGCGGGAGGGGGGCGGAAGGTGGGGGGGGGGGGCCGGGGGCTTGTGACGCCCCTCCCACAGGCCTCTGCGCGAGGGTCACCGCGGGGCCGCTCGGGGTCAGGCTGCCCCTGAGCGTGACGGTAGGGGGCGGGGGAAAAGGGAGGAGGGACAGGCCCCGCCCCTCAGCAGGGCCTCCAGGGCAAGGGGCGGGGCCCTATGGTGGAGGGGGCGGGGCGATGTCGGGGGGGCGGGGCTCGAGTGGTTGGAAGGCGGGGGTTCGGAGGGGTTTTCTGAGTGGGAGTGACCGGGTAGGAGCTGTGGGGGGCCAGTGAGCGTCTGGGCTGTGAGAGACTGGTGAGGGGGTGGGTGAGGGAGAACTGGAGGTGTGCAAGCAGGTGCAGAGTGAGGGGAGGGAGAGGTGCAACACTGGACACGGGGAGGGGGATCTGAGGGGTGTGTGAGGGCAGGTGGGAGGCTGCGGAAGGGGGATTGCAGTTAGGTGGGGGCAGTAAGAATGGGTTTGGGTGTGGTGGGTGTGGAGAGGAGTGGAACGCAGTGCGGAGTAGATCCCTGGATGGGGGGGAAGTATTGGAGGACTGTGAGGAGCAAGTACAGGTGCTGGGGTGGGAAGCAGGTATCTGGGTACCTCGGCATTGGAATTATAAAGGAGATCTGGGGTCTATGCAGCATTAAAAAAAAAAAAAACATGGAAGAATGACATGGCTATGCTTGGAGTCTTGAAGGATAATAAGATAGCAGAACAGAACTTGAGCATATCTGTAGCCGAAGATCTTATGGGGATGGGGGATACAGGGGACTGAGAAAAGGAGGCGGGTGTGACCAAAAAAAAAAAAAAAAAAAAAAAAAAAAAAAAAAAAAAAGGGTGGGGCTGGGCAGTGGTTCTGGGTGAATGTGATTTGGTGAACTGCTCCAGGAGTGGGGGCCCGGGCAAAGAAAGGTGTTCGTTTGGGAGACCAGGTTGTTGACTGGCTGGATTTCTTGGGTGAAGCTTGAGCTGGAGTCTTGAAGGTGGGGCAGGATGTCTGTGTCAGGGGGAGGCCCTGAGTACTTACTACCTTGGGAAAGGACACTGTGTCTTTTTGAATTTGTGAGTACTTTGGTACGGGTAGGCTGCAGGAAGTTGTGGGAGAGGAGGCGCTAGAGTACAGATGGTTTCCTGTGCCCCAGGAAGGAGTTTAAGCCCTGCATTTGGGAGAAGGCATTGGGATATGATAAACACAGTATTGGGCAGAGGTTGTGAGAGAATAGTGATAACGAATTACAGATGTGGAAAATAAGAAAAAAGAACCAATGAGCCAAGTATCAAGTGTGTTGAGGGAGGTACCAAGAAATTCAAGGTAAAGAGTATATAAAGACTCTCCTGTATATGGACAGGAGGCGAAAGTAGTAAATGGGAATTAATTATATTGGGATAGTGTAAATTCTGTGGTGCTGCAAAAAAGTTACTGTTATTACTGTAAATGAAGTACATTCTTCTTTACTTGTGTAACCCAGAGTTTTCTGGGATAGCCCCGAAATAAAATACTTCGATCCATTCCATTCTTACCCATTAATTCTTCACATATGTATCAAAATGGATTGGGGCAACCTTTCTATGTTTTTAAGAATAGGAAAATATTGCATGTTTCAGTAAAGGATAAGATTTTTACCTGAGAACCTCGACTTGGTTGAAGGTTGGGGAGGTGAAATGATGACTTAAAAGAGAGAGAGAGAGAGAGAGAGAAGCTAGAGGAAGGTGGTAACATTAAAGCAAGAATTTAGGAGAATGACTTGGTGGTGATGACATGGTCAGTAGTAAGTTTTGCCTACCAGCCATACCCAGGCCTCTGAGTAGAGTGGAAGTTCTGTTGTTGCCGTTATACCAAATGCTTATCTCATGCACATCTTGTGAAGATAAGATTGAAACTGTCAGACATAAGGCATAATGTGAATGAAAGGTAAAATAGGGTAGTATGGGAAGGTAGCCGAGGAATTTTAGTAAGTAATTTTAATGTACTTCAGAAATCTTAATGGATTTTTACATACCAGTTAACCAACTGGTCTGGCTTTATTAAATGCCAGGATTCCTAACAGGTGACTTTTCAGTCTCTCAGATCGTTTTCTACAAAATACCTTCAGTTTTCCACATGCATATACTTGCTGGTATTTGTATAAAGTAAGCAGAAAGGAAATTGTTTTATGGAAGTTGGGGATGTGTGAGCTATAGTGATCAGTATGCTTGAAGAATGGTAATATTACATGGATGGGAGAAGTGGGATGAAGGGATATTTTTCTTCCCTTCAAATGCTTTAATTTGCATTTCCAAAGCACCTTTTTTGTAAGACTCACAATCTTGCACAATTCTTTCTTCTTCCTCCTCCTCCTCCTCCTCCTCCTCCTCCTCTTCTTCTTATTCTTCTTCTTCTTATTCTTCTTCTTCGTTTTTAATCATCTGTTCTACTGTTGCTGGATATTTGAGTTGTTTCAGTTTGGGGAAATTGTGAATAAAGCTGGTATGAGTGTTCCTGTCGCCGTCAACTGGTAACACACGTGCATATATTTCTCTAAGGCCTACACCTATGAATGGAATTGCTATTTCATAGGCGGGGTGACCATTTATAACCATTTATCCTAGCTTATGCCTGTTGTCACAGTGTAACCACTAATATAACATCTTTAATTCTCAAAAGTGTCTGGATGATGAGTTGTGTGTCACTCTAGTCATGAGGTATGCGTATCTTCAACTTGACTAGATACCAGTCAAACTGTTTTCCAAAGTGTTGTACCAGACCACACTCCCTTCTGTGATCTGTGAGAATTTCCATTGCTTCTTGTCCTCTTCAAATCTCAGATGTGCTAGCTTTTCAAATGAGCCAATCTGGCAAACTTTGCATTTAACTGGTTAGTAACCAGGTTGAATAGCTTTTCATATATTTATTGGCTGTTTGGATTTCCTCATTTGTAAAATTTCTGTCCACGTCTGTCCTTTTTATTTATTTTAAAACTTGGGCCTTGTGTCTTTTATTGGTATTTCGAAGTTCTTTATTTACTCTAGATACAGATCCTTCGTCATGTGTGTATGTTGCAAACACCTACTTCTATTCTGTGGCTTGCTGTTTCACTCACTTTATGGTGTCTTTTAATGAACAGAAGTTCTTAATTTTAATGGAGTCAAATTTATTGGTCTTTTCTTTATGGTTAGTGCTTTTTGTGTCTTGTTTTAAGACTCTTTCCTACCCTCAGGTCAAGAAGATATTCTCCTATGTAGTATTCTCTTCTAAAAGCTTTATTGACCTTAAAAAAAATGTTTGAGTAAAATACATCGTTCTTGACCTCATCCTTGCCATTACAAATCTATTTTTGCTTTTGTTCACTTTATTCTGAACTCTGTCTTGAATTTTTACTTGTCTGCAACTATAACTAAGGACCAGGTGCTGACTTCCCCTGTCTCTTAGGAGAAAATGGTCAGATAGACAGAAGTTCAGCCAGATTAGATTTTACAGGTCTCCAGCTGACTGTATTGCCCTTTTTCTTTTTATGAGCTAGCATTTTATTGTGTTCCTGCTATGTGTCTGCCACCATTTTTGGTTCTTTCATATTTGTTATTTCAATTATTTCTCTTAACAGTTCTGCCAAACAGGGGTGTATAATCTTTTCCACAGAGGACAAAACTGAGACTTAGATTAGATTGATTAACATGTCCAGTATTCCACAGCTTAGTTAGCTGGCAAAGTGGGGACTTGATCCCTGAACTTTCTAGATATGTCCCACCACAGCATACCTCCTTATTGAATGAAGATTTCAGAAGCCGATTTGATGAGTATCCAAAACCAATGAGGGTACCTTTCTTACTTGTAATATAACATGTCCTCATTAAAGCATACTGAGGGGCTCACGGGTGGCTCAGTGGATTAAGCATTTGCCTTCTGCTCAGGTCTCATGATCTCAGGGTCCAGGGTTCTAGCTCCAGCTTAGGGCTCCATGCTCAGTGAGGGGTCTGCTTCTCCTTTTCCCTCTAACTTCCTACCCCCACCCCGTGGTGCTCTCTTTTGTTGTCAAATAGAATCTTTCTTAAGAAAATAAAGCACACATAGTTTCTTTGAAACTCCATAAAATTATTGACTTCTCCATCTATATTAAAGTAAGTAAAGTTAGAGTAGTTAGTGGACCTTAAGGAGTCTTGGGATAGGTGATAGAGGTCCTGTAAATCCTTGAAATTGTATGCATATGTCTGTATGTACATGTGTTCATTTTTAAAAATAGATCTATAATTTTCTTGGGGTTCTCGTTCTCAAAGGGGAACCCTAATTGGTTTACAGGCTATATAGTATATTCTGTTTGAAGACGTTTGTAATAAAGGTGATGCAGAATTCTCATATGATCTGTATTTTCAAAATAATCTTGTAAAAATTCAGAGGTCAGATTCTTTTTTCTCAATATGTTGTTCTCAGTCTTTGTCATTAAAGCCTGGTTAAAGCTAATTTATAATTAGGAAGAAATCTAGGGTTGAATAGGAATTTTTAAATGCCAAAAAAAGACATTCTAAATTTAGTTGATTATTTCTTAAGTGAGAGTGCTTAGTTATAATATCATCATTACTAATCAGTGTACCCTGGCTCCAAAGGCCTGATGACTTCAAGTGACTTTTCATCTTGTCTCTAAAATCCTCTGTTTTACAAGGGATCAAATTTCCTGTGAGGCTCCTAACAGTGTGATTAAAGTTTAGAGACTGAAACTATTGAGCACTTAAATGTAGGGACGACTATACAAACCTAATTCTTGGGCTTCACCAGGAGATTTGGGGCATGTCTCAACTAATTTGTGATGATGATGTTGAAACTAATCTTTGTTAGGGATTATGGAAGCCATAATAGTTTATTGATGGTTCAGTTATTGTTTGTTGAAGCAGATTTACACAATTATAGTTTAATGACATAACAAGGATATTGTCAACTAGGAGAGCATGACATGAAAAATTAAACTTCCAATTAATATAATATGTATTAGTTGAAATGATAATTTTCATGGTGATTTAGCTTCTTAGAAATCCTCGGAAAACATTATTAGCTTGTGAATTGGAAACTCTATGTTAATGAGTAGTGAGAAAGAATTTAGTATTATTCCAAAAAAATGGTGAATTAAATATTCAATTCAATTAACATTTATTGAGTGCCTACTCTGGGCTTGCTGATGAGTTAGACTCATAAATATACGTTGAACAAGATTGATGTTGGGAGAGATGACGTACTGGTTGCTTTAGTTTGTTCAGTCATCCTACCTTCCAGCTTATCCTGGACGGATGCTAGTGCCAGAGTGAGTCAAACATTTCAGCAAATTTGTGCATGTGTGTGGGTGCACTTGACTATGCCGTATTGTGTCACTCCTCTGCACGGGCTTCCTGTTACTTCATCTGTCATGTTCACACGGCTCAGCCTGGTTTTTGTTAATCCAACTTTATTTCTTCTCTTCAACACGTACTGGCTCTAGGCATGCATGTGGACTTGGTGTCTCTTTTGTTAGGCTCGTTCATGCTTAGCTCCTGTACTTTCTGCTGGTTTCCCTTCATTCATTCACTGATGCATTGACTTAGCAAAAAGGCACAGCTCCCCTCTTACTTTCAAGCGGTGGTCCTGGGAAATCTAGGGACATGCAAAGGTGAAACCAAACATGAATCCTGTTTTTAAGAATTTTCACAGTTCTAGTAAGGGAGATGAAGTCAGTACACGAACGAGCATAATACAAAGTGGAAAATGAATGCTAAAATATTAAGATCATAAAAAGCGACCTGATAGACAAAAGGGACGTAGAGCTTCTGAGAAGGTGTCAGTTCTTACTGGACCTGAAGGATTTGAATTTTCATTTAGGTAAAGAACCCCAGGCGGTTATCCAACTTCTGCCTTGTCTTTCAAGGTCCAGTTTGTGTCCCATCCATCCAAGGGGTGTTGTACCCACTCAGATAAAGTCACGGTGGTTTCCAGACTTTTTTCCTTCTGTAGCCAGGATCCCTTTCTGTGAAGTGAATCTTAAGGAGAAACCCATTATGAATGGGATAGTTAAAATGGAGCTCCTTTGTTGGGTGCAAGGAGTTGTGTGGCCCTAGTGTTAACCCCCAGGGGCATCTGTGGGTGATACCCCAGGCACTTTCTCTTAAGAGATTCAAGGAGGCTAATTTAAAAGCCAGTGGAGACACAGGAAAGAGTTTAGGTTTTAGCATCTCAAGTAAAATCCATTATGATTTGGTGGTCTGAAGCCTTGACCAAGTCATGTTTCAGTTTTCCTTTTGCAAAACAGGGCAACAGTGCTACTTCGCAGAGTTGTTTTATGGTTTACTGATAATCTGTGTATAGGTACTGATAATCTGTGTAAAGTGCCTGGTCTATAGTAGGTGTCAGAAAATGGTTGGTACCAGGTTAGTGCTTTTTATTTTTTAATGACCTTTTTTTTTTTTTTAAAGATTTATTTATTTATTCATGTGAGACAGAGAGAGAGGCAGAGACATCAGCAGAGGGAGAAGCAGGCTCTATGCAGGGAGCCCAATGTGGGACTTGGTCCCAGGACCCCAGAATCACGCCCTGAGCCAAAGGCAGAGCCTTAAGCCAAAGGCAGACTCAACCGCTGAGCCAACCAGGAGTCCCTTTTTATTACTTATTGAGGTGAAATTTACATAACGTAAATTTAACCATTTATAGTTAACAACTCAGTGACAGTACATTGCCAATGTCGTGTCACTACCACCTCTATCTAGTTCCAAAACATTTTCATCAATCTAAAATAAAATCCCTTACCCATTAAACAGTTTCTCTTCATCCCTCCACTCCCCAGACACCACCAATCTATGTTCTACATATGGATTTGTCTATTCTGGAGGTTTCACATAAATGGAATTATACCATATGACTTTGTTTCTGGCTTCCTTTGCAGCATGTTTTTACAGTTCATCCACACTGTACTATGTATCAGTATTTCATTTCTTTTTATGACTGGATAATATTCCACTGCATGGATATACCACCTTTTCTTAATCCATTCAACTTTTTAATTTTTTTTACTTTTTACTTATTTTTTTAAAGAATTATTTAAATTCAATTAATTAACATATAGTATATTATTAGTTTCAGAGATAGAGTTCAGGGATTCATCAGTTGCAGGTAACACCCAGTGCTGATTCCATCATGTGCCCTCTTTAATGCCATCACCCAGTTTCCATTCAACTGTTGATGGACATTTGGTCTAGGTCCATTTTCTGGCTATTGTGAATAGCGTTGTTACAAACAGGTGTGTATGTGTACTTATTTGAGTACCTGTTTTCAGTTCATAAGAGTATATGCCTAGATGTTGAAGTGTGAGGTCTTATGGGAATTTCCTATTTAGCTTTTTGAAGAACTACCAGTGCTTTGTTTCTGAATTGCTTCTTATGCCTCTAGCACCTATCATAGGGCTGCATAGAGTGAATATCTTGGTAAATTTTGTTGCTTGTTCTTTGATTAGTATTTGTAACCTCTCCTTCCAGTTCATATAGTTGAGGCCTCAGGCATCAATTTTCAGGGAAATAGATGTATCTAGGACTTGGAAGTTAACAAATACCATCGTATGGATTGATGTTTGATGTCGTCAGACAGCAGATACTTGTTAACTGAGGACACCGTTTTGAGTGAGTGTGCCAGTAGTCTGTGCTGGGTGGTTATACAAGGAAAAAAGTTAAGGTCTCTTCCCTTCAGCAGTGTATGTTCTGTTTCAGAAGATTTGTGGTTCCTCACTCAGTTACATAAAAGGCTGTGAAAAAATCCAGGAACATATAAAAGTGAGAGAGCTAAAAATAACTTAGCAAGTAAAACCCAGAATGACAAAAGAGTAAACTCTATTGTTAATCTCTATTTATTTTTTTTTTAGCCACTGTTTTTGGCTCATCTATAACATGACTCGAGTGTTATGACATTGATTTTGAAACGACACACAGCGTTAGTGAGAGCATTGAGGAGGTTTCACATAATATTTATGATCCAGGGTATTTTGACTCCTCTTATGCTGACATGAATATTTCTGAATAGTGTTGATATTTATATAATACTAATGAAGCCAAAAGCTCGTTTTGGACTAAGCATTTCTCTAGATCTGTTTAGAATAGTTTGTAATGAATGATGTAAATACATCCATACAACCGTATAATTTACTGATATTATTTTGTAGTTAAAAATAAAGTGATTCAAAACCTTAGAAAATAGAATAATTTAATTTGATGTAACATGAGTCCCCAGAATTAATTTGGAATGGTTCACTCTCTTTTTGATAGTCTTTTAGTCCAACTTTAATTTTATAGAAAAAAAATGAAAAGAGAATAATGATTTTTAGGGTTGTACTTCTGATACAATGTCCTATCTACATGTGAAACAAATCCTAGTGCTCTAAAAAAGAGAAGTGGTGTGGATAATTCCAAATCGGGAAAAAAAAGCATTTCTATTTGGCTTTTGAATGAATTACGCATTTTTTTCTTTTAGATTTGTCTTTATAGTTAGATACTGCTTAGACTAAAATTAAATTGGTTTTCAAGCTATTCTCTTAGAGTATACCAATTTATAGTGGGGCCAGTGGGATGTCAGTAACAAACTCTCCTAAGATTAAAAAATTTGCAGTGGATAATATACAAAGTAGGTAATATACATGTGTTTAGTTGAGAATTGGCTACAGATAAAAGACTACGGATTTTGTTCCTCTCCTGGCTCTGTGTGTGTGTGTGTGTGCGCGTGCATGTGCGCACGCGCTTTAACACTGATTCTGGTTGTAGCATGGAGATGCTGAGTTACATCTGCTTCTGCCTAATTAACTCTGTTGGTTGGTGTCAGATGAGAGCTAATTTTGAGATTAAATTGAGGAGTGGGGTGTGTGTGGCTGGGGGCGGGGAGAAGAAGGATCTAAGGTTGCTTGATTATTTTGTATAAGATCAAAATGCAATTATTCACAATGTTGTTTTAAATTTATTTTTTTGACTTTGAAGTGAAAATGATCAATATTGTCCTAAAATGTGACCTGTGTCAGTACATACTCTTGTGGAAACTGGTACATCCTTCTCTTAGGTGCAGTTATTGGCCATATCTTGATTATCCAGTCAGTATGTAGATGCCAGGTGACCTTTGGGACAAATAGTGAATGTTTCCTGGAAAGTTAATAACTGAGCCTCAAACATCACTTGACTTTTTTTTTGTTTTCAGACAAGATGTTACACCTGCCTGGCTATTTGAGTAATTCCAATATTTTTTTTTCCCTCATGATGTGATTATTTCTTAGACTCTATCTCAGTACTGGTGTTTTTTGTTGTTGTTGTTGGTGGTGGTGGTTTTTTTGTTTTTGTTTTTGTTTTTTTAAAGTAGGCTCTATGCCCAACGGGGGGCTTGGTCTCACAACCCTGAGATCAAGACCTGAGCTGAGATCAAGAGTCGGTTGCTTAAAAAAAAAAAAAAAAAAAAAAAAAAGAGTCGGTTGCTTAACTGATGGAGCCACCTAGGCACCCCTGTCACAACCTGATTTATTTATTTATTTATTTATTTATTTATTTATTTATTTATTTATTAAATTTTTTAATTTATTGATGATAGTCAAACACACACACACACAGAGAGAGAGAGAGAGAGGCAGAGACACAGGCAGAGGGAGAAGCAGGCCCCATGCACTGGGAGCCCGACGTGGGATTCGATCCCGGGTCTCCAGGATCGCGCCCTGGGCCAAAGGCAGGCGCCAAACTGCTGCGCCACCCAGGGATCCCCGCTGCGCCACCCAGGGATCCCTTTAAAATTTGGAAAACACGTCTGTTCTGAAAAGAAGAACAAAATTTAAGTACTGCTTTGGGGCTTCATTTCTCGTCCTGATTTCTATGTTCTTAAATACCCTTTAGTGAAAAGTGCTAATAAGTTCATTGCAGTTATTTGTATTAGATAGTTGTGAAGATCCATAAACTGTCCCTGAATTTGAGGGATGTCTTTATGCCCAACTTAACATTTACTCTTTTTCCTTTGGCAGATTTGCGTGAAGATCTGGACAATCCTCTTTTTTGTCATGGACTGTTAATACATTTGGAGTTCCAATTCTGGTATTTTCCCTTATCTTATTATATTTTTAAGATATTGAAATATGTTGGTAAGGGATACAAACGATTCTGTTGATTGTGTGTAAAGATTGTGGTAATAGCTTGCCATGAAGGTATATTTTAAGTATTTATTGGTTTTTATTTTAAGGTATGTTCATTTACTTGTGTAACCCAGATGCCTGAGAGCACCTTTGCAATATTGGATACTTTTCTGTGACCTTTTCTCCTGCTTCCTACAGTTGTGTTTTGTACAATCAAATTAAATTGGTTGATTCATCCTAAGTAAATGATGAAAGATGAAATAATTATTTGGACATAGTGAAATGTCCTCTAATGAAATTTTGCCCTAAACCATTTTACTTTGGAAAGATGTGTCCTATTCTAAACTTACTAACACACAATGATTCCCATGTTCTATCTTGAAAGTAGTTGCACTATGAAAGCCAGTAATTTCATTCCTAAACACACACCATATTCCAAGTCCAACATTTTTTCAATGATTTATATAATGACACAAAAGGGAGCACTTCTTGGGTTTGCAGATGACATAGATGACAGAATTAAGATTCAGAAGGATCTAATATGTTGGAAGAGTGACTCAAACCAACAAAATGAACTTGAACTGTAATAAATTTTAAATCCCAGCATTTATATTTGCACAAGGAAGGAAATGGAAAGACTCAGCTTGACAACATTTTTGAAAGAAGGTCTGGGATTTTTAGTTGGACTGTGTGCTTAGCATGAGTCAATTGTGTGGCAACACTGTTAAGAAAGTTCATGTAACATTGGATTACATTTATGCTTGAATAATGCCTGGACTGCCAGATTTTAAGATGGGCATTAGCCCAAACTAGTAAGCAACCAGAAGAAGGAAGTACTTGAAAACCATGTGATGTGGAGGTGTTGAGGCATTGGAATATGAGTGGTCTAAAGAAGGGCTGGAGGTAGAATAGAGTTCAATTTTGGTTTGGTTCAATAATGGTTTTCCAAAGATTCTCATTTTCAAATATTTGAAGGCCTGTCATCTTAAATAACTAATATGAGTTTCTCGAGATTGTTCTAGGGAAATCAAGACTAGAGGGTAGAAGTTCTGGGAAGACAGTCTTTGGCTCTTGTGAGTAAGAAATATATTACAGTTAGAGCTGTCCAACAGTGGAGCGAACTGCCTCAAAAAGTGACAAGTTCTCCATCCCTGGAAGTATTTTAAGACTTGATGGCCCATCTGTTGAGGTTATTGAACAAGGGATCTTTTACTGGATAGCTAGAGATTAGATAGGATGACCTCTACAGTCCTGTTAGCCCCAAGTTTCTGAATCCGAGGGGGAAAAAATGGAGTGAATCTACAGTTTCCTGATGGCAAAGAGGACAGTCCTTTTTAAACTGATTCTTTCAAGCTGACTGAGCAAGTATAGTTCAGTGGCCCAGTTTTTCAGCAACAGAGCAAATGTTATGTTTTTCATTATATCTGGCTAACATTTTGAGGAAAGATGTTATTTCTCCCTTTTAGATACATTAAATAAATAACCAGAGATAAATTTAAATTTTTTTTTATGAGACATTTTTCAAAGTGTACAGACCTTGCATGAGTGGAAGTGATGATAGCTATGGTATGTTGAATATTAGATATATTCACTTAATTCTCTTAACAATCCTCTGTGAGGGATATACTATTATTGTCCTACAGGTAAGGTAACTGAAACTTCACTTACCCAGGGTTTCTCTGCTAGTGGTTGGTAGAGTTGGTATTCATGCCATTAGTCTGATTGCAGAGGCAGTTGTGGCTCCTGTGGTGAAGACAGCACAGGACTTGGATTTTAGGTAATGGCATTTAGCTTTAAGTTTACTATAGACTGTTACCTTGAGTGAACTCCATCTTCCCCTGGACCTCAGTTTACACATAGAATTGTCTTGGCAGATTAGATGACAAATTCCATGTGAAGAGAGTCTGTCAACTTGAAACTATAAAAAGAGTTCAGATGTGGATATTATCAGTGGAAGGTGAGATTGGAGCCCAGATCTGACCGAACTCCCCAGCCAGGGCACTTTCTTCTGGTGTTCTTTGCAGGAGTACTAAATATAGATTGGAGATATAGGGTGGTTTTGGTGTTCACCAGGAGGCTTTCAGAGAGCCATACCACTGTTTACCTGGAATCAGATTTGTATGAACCTTCCTTTAAAAGGTGAAGGGTTAAGTTACCATATTAGTTTCAGTTTTCCAACCTGTGGGTTAGAGAGTGTCACAGACCCTTTGGCGGATACGATTCCATGGAAGTGGCGAGATGGGAAATTTTCTTACATGTGAGACTTGGGAAATATAATATCTAACTGAAATAGAAGAATCAGGATTACTGCCTTTTTTTTTTTTCAAGTTTAATATTTCTTGAAGTAAGGTTAATATACAGTTGACCCTTGAACAGCATGGGTTTGAACTGTGTGGGTGCTCTTATACGTGGAATTTTTTTGATAAATATAGTACTGTAAATGTATTTTCTCATCCTTAAGATATTCTTAACAATATTTTCTTTTCTCAAGCTTACTTTATTGTAAAAATACAGTATATAATATAACATAGAAAACATGTGCTAATCAGCTGTTAATGTTGTTGGTAAGGCTTCTAGCTAACAGAAAGCTAGTAGTTAAGTTTTTGGGGAGTCAGAAGTTATACTTAGATTTTTGACTCTGTGCCCAAAATTGTTGCGTTGTTCAAGGGTCAATTGTACTTTCACAAGATTTTTTTTGTTTCATAGACTTGTTCTTTGAGGTTGGTTTTATGTTTATGATAGACATTTATCTTGAACCACTCATGTAAACTTACTCATTTCAATAAGAGTTAATCCATTAAGTAACTTAGGTGTGATCTTTTAAATGCCCCATAAGTGACTTCATATAAATAACTAGTGAAAATCCTAAAAAAATTTCCTTCTCAGACTGTGACCCAATTTCTGGTTAGAAAATTTAGTCACTGTGGCTTTGTTACATAATACCTGCCTGTCATTACTTCTGTGGTCCTTTTGCATCTGGAAAGTAATACTGAAGAGTCTTTTATTTTTAGCAGTTCCATTATTAAGAACATTTTCCCCCTTTTTATCCTTTAAGGTCTTGATTTCCTTGTGAAAGATGTTCTTCGCCCGAATGCAGTCTTTCCCGTTGGTCAAATAGACATCTATCAACATTGCCCGTGTGTCCTGTTTTTAATCTCTTAAGGATGGATGTTTGTGAGGTTTTGCTTAATAAGATCTGGAATATTCTGCCCATTTGTTGAGTTGTAAATGACTTTTAAATGTTCAAGTTCTGTTAAATACAAGGAGAACCTCTATGGGTAATTTTGGTATTGAAGAAGTCATTTGTCAACCATGGTAAAACTTGCAAACCCACTTTATACAGAGTGGATTCTTGAAGCTATACAGAAGATAAAAAAGCAAAAGCAAAGACCCTCTGAAGAGAGAATTTGCCATGCAGTCAGCACTTCCCACGGGTTGGATAAGAAGACAGTCTCTGAGCAGCTGGAACTCAGTGTTCAGGATGGCTCAGTTCTCAAAGTCACCAACAAAGGCCTTGCCTCCTATAAGGACCCAGACAACCCTGGGCGTTTTTCATCAGTTAAACCAGGCACTTTTCCTAAGTCAACCAAGGGATCTAGGGGATCATGCAATGATCTCCGGAATGTGGATTGGAATAAACTTTTAAGGAGAGCAATTGAAGGACTTGAGGAGCCAAATGGCTCCTCCCTGAAGAACATCGAGAAGTATCTCAGAAGTCAAAGTGATCTCACAAGCACCACCAACAACCCAGCCTTTCAGCAGCGGCTGCGACTAGGAGCCAAACGTGCAGTGAACAACGGGAGGTTACTGAAAGATGGACCGCAGTACAGGGTCAATTATGGGAGCTTAGATGGCAAAGGGGCTCCCAAATATCCCAGTGCTTTCCCATCCTCGCTACCACCTGTCAGCCTTCTACCCCATGAGAAAGACCAGGTAAGTGAAGAGAAGGTCGTTAATGCCCATCTGACTTGTACAGTTTCAGTTAAATTTTATATGGACAGAAGTTCCGAGTGAAGTTGAATGAAATCAACTGTTTTGCCTTACAGGAGGCTTTTTTATATTTTAAAATGTATATGTTGTTGATAATATAAATTGTTCTGTATTGTTTTACCGTGTATGGAGGGCTTCCTCCCTGGGCAGTTAAGAATTGAATATGATGATTATGTCATTTGTTTTTTAAGCTTTAATTGGTGAGTGCTTAAAGGGACCTGGATAGATAATTTTACTCCTCCTTCATCAAGGCAGGACCATATATATTTTAAAAATCTCAGAAAGGCCATTGTACATTTTTCTTTTTTAAAATTTTATTTTATTTTATTTTTTTTTAAGATTTTATTTATTTATCAGAGAGAGAAAGTATGCACAAGCAGAGGGAGCGGGAGAAGAAGAAGCAGGCTTCCAGCCAAGCAGGGAGTCTGACACAGGGCTCCATCCCAGGACCCTGGGATCATGACCTGAGCCAAAGGCAGATGATGCTTAACTCACTGAGCCACCCAGACAGACACCCCCTCTTTTAAAATCTTAAAATTATTTATAATTTATTTTTTTCTGCTTTATTGAGGTATAGTTGGTAAATTTTTCTCTTTATTATTACTTCTAGAGAAGAAGACTATAGACTAGTTAGGTTAATACTGATAACCTGTGCATTTCTGGAATTGGTTTAATGTGTGACCCAAATCCTGCCTTTGTAAAGTCATTTATTATTGTCCACTTCTCAGTGGGCGAAAGTGAATATTTATTTTGTCTCATCCTGTATCTTTTCTTATACTCTTTGGTTTCTTTGGGTCTTATGTTATTTCTGTAGTATTTATACACCCATGGGAGATTTCTCCTTAAGTGACAGCTCCAATTTTAGGTATTGGAGTAGGGTTTTTGTTTCGTTTCAAAGCTATTGAAGTTACTTCCCAAACTAAAACCAAAGTAGAGCTGCAGCAAATTGTTTGTAATAATTCAGGCCTTTCATTGTGGTTAGAAGAGGGTGGTTGTATGTATTGACTATATTTCTAGAAGTGATGGAAACACAAGTGTTAAGAAGAAAGTTGTGCGGCTGATGGCTTGCTTTTCCTTTTTGGATACTGCTAGCTCTTGAGATGAATTCTGCTTCCCTCCATGCTTTGAGCTGATAGAGGCCCAGCTCCAGAAACTGGGTAGAATCAGGTGATTTGCTTTCTACAGACTAATCTAAATCTTAGCATTTGTTTCTTAATCATGTTTTTATTTTATTAGTTTTTGTCAAATTTATTTTATCTTTTGGTGGTATTTGTGTTTGTGTAACCAGCCCTCAATTCTTTGTAAGAAAATGTGGCATACAGAAAGAAGTAAGTAAACCTGCAAAAAGAAAAAATTATTTTAATAACATTTGTTTCAAAAAAATATATTGAGTGACTCAAATCCTAATTCCTGTGTCTGACACAGCCATGTTAAGCACCTCTGTTTCTCATTAAATATTTTTATAAAAGCTTATACGCCATGGGGAAATTCCTTAAGGGAATGCAGAGCCATTTCTTGATAGATTTGGATATCTTTATTTTTAAAACCTGTATATTACCCTGCGGTATATTAAGGTTTTATAATTAAATTACCAGGTACATGGACTAATTCAGGTAGCTTTAGGCAACTTCATAGTTTGTTTCAGTAAATTTGTGATCCAGGGGATATCTTTAACTTGAGATAGGAGTCACTACAAATTTTCCACAGCCCCTTTCCTATCCTTCTCTTTAACCTTGCCCATCATTTCTTGCTAACCTTATCAGTTTTTTCATGCAGCATCTGTATGGAAGTATTTTTAGTCTAAAGGAAAATTCATGTCTGAAAGTATCTAGGATTGAGAACAGAGTGATTTATTGCTTAGCATGCAGTTGTTACTGTTCTTTCTATGATGCTGATCTTTTTATATTGTCCAGTTAGCATCATCATAGGACAAAGAAAACAGAGAAAATGTATCCTAAAATTTTTTTCTTAATGGAATTTGGAGATGAGCTGCAGGATTAATTTAATCATCTAATTCTTAAAAAAGAAGAAATAAATATCATTTCAAGTCCATTTGACCAAAAGCTGTTAAATTGTTTGTATTATATATTGCAATGTCATTTTTCCTTGAAAATGTAATATTGCAGGACACCTGGGTGGCTCACGGTGGCTCAGTGGTTGAGCGTCTGCCTTCGGCTCAGGGCGTAATCCTGGGATCTGGGATCGAGTCCCACATCGGGCTCCCTGCAGGGAGCCTGCTTATCCCTCTGCCTGTGTCTGCCTCTATGTCTCTCATGAATAAATAAATAAAACCTTAAAAAAATGGAATATTGCCCTTTGAGATTATAAATGATAGTTTACAACCATGTGGATTTGCTAAGTAAATGTAATAGAAATTCTTAACCTGGGCCCATGAATGAGCTTGGGATGGAGAGACCACAGATCCCCAGAAATTCCATATAAAGCCGTCTGTAGTCACATGTTTTTCTAGGGTTAGGGTCTGTTCTGGTTTTTTGTTTGTTTTGTTTTTATCTTGTCAGATTCTCAAATGGACCCAAAATGTCAAATAGCCAATGTGAGTATTTTAGTACTGTAGAAAATATTTGTTGTTTCTTTTTTGTTGTTGTTGTTTCTTATACTAAAACCATGCTAATTGTTGACTTTAATGATTATTCCTTTATAGCTGCTGAACTTAGGTCTGAATGTAGACTGGTTGTACTATGGTTTTGTGCATATGGGACTTTCTCTAATATATTCAAAGGGCAGATTATCATCGTTCTTGATGTGTTAGAAATCTGTAGAGTTTGCATTGTTGGAGGACATTTATGATATAAATGACAACTGTTGGTACAGAGATGGAGTAATCTCACAATTTAGCCAACTGATGTCTCTCAGAGAAGCTGTTACTCTAGTTACTTTTGCTGAGTAGTTTCATTTAATTGTGAAAATGAAACCAAAAATAGTACAAATAATAACTAGCATTTCTTAAGTGTTAAATGCTGGCAGTATTCCAAGTGCTTTACATTTATTATCTCCTTGACTTACACAATAACTGTGAGGGCCATTGCATTATTATCCTTATTTTGCACATGAAAAACTGAGGCTCAAAGCCTAAGTAATTTGCTCAAGATCACTCATAGAGCTGGTAAGTGGTGAAGCCAAGATTCTAAGGAGACAGTGTGACTCCAGAAGTCTTTACTGCTGGGCTGTGTACTGGTCAACAGTGTTGGCTTTTTATTAACAATAAAAATATCGGGATCCCTGGGTGGCACAGCGGTTTAGCGCCTGCCTTTGGCCCAGGGCGCGATCCTGGAGACCCAGGATCGAATCCCATATCGGGCTCCCGGTGCATGGAGCCTGCTTCTCCCTCTGCCTGTGTCTCTGCCTCTCTCTCTCTCTCTCTCTCTCTGTCTCTCTCTGTGACTATCATAAATAAATAAAAATTAAAAAAAAAACAATAAAAATATCTCTTCCATTTCCTCAAATGCTTAGAAGCAGTTTTTCCTCAACAAGTAGATTTCTGGGATTTTAAATTTGGTAGTTGCAGTGAGCTTATTACAGTTTTTAAAGCAGGTACTATTTTATAATATTAGCAATACGGGAAAGCAGTAAGGAAAGTAGTAAATCTGTGTCTAATTAGATTTAACATCATCATCATTCCTATGCATGGCTGCTAGGAGGAATACAATGCAAGTTAAAATAGAAGGGCTCCTTCCTTTCTGAAATGTAATTGCACATCTTCTGATAGTCTAGAATTCAAATTGGATATTACCACACTGGCTCCTTAGCATAACTTCTTTGTATTTATTTAAGAAAGCTCTCTTTGGTGAGGTGATATGGAAATGAATTAAACCACTGAAGATAAAACTTTATCTTTGACTTGGTGAGGGAACTCCTAAAGGATAGTATTAGTGTTTCTCATTAAAAGTGGTAAAGCTCAATTAGGTCAGATTATGAGGACTTTGGAAAGTCAAATAATCTAAGAGAGACTTCACTTATCACCACACACTGTAGCATTAAGATTCCATTTGAATATTTGGGCGTTAGCATTTTTATGAAATCAGTTTAGTTCTATTTTAAACAGATTCCATGGTATTTCACTTTATTGGGGATATTTTGCTATAATTTATTAAATATCAAATATTGTTTCCAGTATATCCATACTACAGGCACTCTGATTTTAGGCTGCTATAGCTGGAAAGGGAGATGCTTCTCAGGTAGGGCTTTTGATGGTTTATTTCCTTGAAGAAATGAAATAACTCTATCAGAATCTTGCAGAAGCCTTCAAACAGGATTAAAAAACAATGATACTGTCCATAAGAAAAAAGAAGATGAGTTTAAAAAGGAACACAGATGACCCAAAATGGGGCTGAGAGACAATACTGTTAAAAATCACTTGTGGTCCTGGCTTGTTCAGTTGTTTATTCTGCTTGTCCCCCACTCCCTTTTAGGGAGATGTTTTATTAGGGCTTTTGGCAATGTTATTGGTATGAAATATTTCCGTAAATATAAGATTAGTGTTATATGTTACTTTCTTGTGTTGTGTAAATGCCATAAATAAGAGGACATTATTTTTAGATCCCTTACTTTGGTGTTCTATACTTTTTTTTTTTTAACATGAAATTTATTTATTTATTTATTTATTTATTTATTTATTTATTTATTTATTATTTATTTATTTATGATAGTCATACAGAGAGAGAGAGAGAGGCAGAGACACAGGCAGAGGGAGAAGCAGGCTCCATGCACCGAGAGCCCGACGTGGGATTCGATCCCGGGTCTCCAGGATCGCGCCCTGGGCCAAAGGCAGGCGCCAAACCACTGCGCCACCCAGGGATCCCTGGTGTTCTATACTTTATCCTCGCCTCTCCAGTCCCATTATCCCTGCCCCAGAGAGAGACCCTCCTTGTCTTTCTCTGGGACTTTTCCAATCGCTTGTACTTTGTGAAGGACCATTCACTAGTCCATATTGTTCTTTGATGTGGCAGGCTTCCAGAAGTCTCTTGGCCCTAGGGGAATTGTTCATAGTCTCAGACTCTGGATCTTTTTTGGCAGAAATGTGTGTATTTTTTATCTGCTAATTATAGAGAATCCAAGTGTCCTCCTCTCTGTTGACCTTCTTAGTTTTCCTTTGAATTGGTGCCCTTTGTATTGCAGATGTCACATTTCTCAAAAGAGTGCTTAGCTATGTGTATTCAGCTGAAAGTTGGATAAGGCCCTAAACATCGCCAAATATACTCTTCCGTATAACCTGAATTTTGGAACTGGAATGGATGAAAGTCAGTTATTTTAGAATGACTGAAGTCAGACAGACACCTATTACGGTGTAGAAGAGTAGATGGACCAAATACCTGCTTGTTTCAGGGTCAGGGAAGGAAAAATATTGGAAGTTTATGTTGTTTCTGCAATTAAGCCTCAGTAGTTCTTCCAAATAGCAGACTATCCGAGGACTACTTTTGTGTGCAGATAATACCAGTTGTTGAGGCATTATTGAAAGAGCACTTGGATTGTCTCAAACTAGTTAGTCGGGTCAAGGGAAAGATAAAATGAACAGTGAATGAGTCTTTCTGTTGTACTCTGAGGCATGACAGCTTGTTCTACTTTGGAGCTTTTATCAAGATGGGACTTGTCTAGACTTCTAATGAAACAGGCTTCAGGTGAGGTAGCAACATTATGTCAGAGGATTTTTGACTGTGAAAATGAGTCTTAAACATTCTTTTTAACTCTTTGGATCTTAGACATATTTGATACTGGAGCTGCCCTTTTGACAACACATGATCCTGTCTGGAATGATACGTATATGTACATCTGTCTGCTTTCCTCTGATTTCCTAATGTCATTTTCTTCCAAACATCAGGGATGCTATGGGTGTGAGTTTTTGACTAATTCTGGAAATTTTCAGGAATTTACTGTTCTATTCCATGTACCTGTTTGGCTTATAACAGCCACATTTGTTATATTGGCGGTGCCAACAAAATCTAGGTTTATAGCTTTGAAGTTATTTAGCAGTTAAGTGCTGTTTGCTGATTCATTCTGACAGGATCTGGAATGGCAAAGGTTTAGATTCATTCTTTCTCTTCAAACTTTATTTTAATAACTAGTACATTTTAAGGTTTCTCTATTTTTTTTTTTTTTTTAGGTATTTTCTTTGTGCATTAATCACGTACAAAGGGTACATGAGAATGCCATTGTTGTATCATTGTGCTGGCAAATTTTGATGGTCAAACCCATGACTTTTTGTTTTGTTTACAAACTGTTTTCTTGGCTGATACGTAAACTACAGTAGATTTGATGAAACTCCTCACCTCTAGTTACACCAGCATTTCAAATGTGAGTCGGCCTCTTCAGGTACCTTGATCTCTCTGATCTATTAATGTTTCTGAGTACATAAACATCAATTAGCTTACTAAATCAAAGTTAGCAAATGAGTCAGCCATGTAATTTGTTTGTGACATTGTGAGTTAGCAGGGCCATGAAGAAAACATGTTTTTATTTGTGTGTAGGTACCCTTATCTCACAGACCTCAGGTGGCGATGGGGAGTTTATACATGTAAGAAGAAGAGGTATGACAGTGCATGTTGTGAAGTGCTAATCTGTTATTAGGCTTCTGCTTGGGGCTGGACTGCTTTCCCAGAGTTGTCTCCAGGAGTTGCAAACTGTATACTATTGTTTTTCCTTTTATATGTGAGCCTTTTAAGTCACAGATTATTAATGTAGAGTGTAACTTTTTGCTTTCTGAAAGGTAGTACTTCGAAAAATCTGTAAGACAAAAGCTCTAGAGTGAATGTTATTAGATTTAAACTGTTAGTCTGGTCTTTACAAAGCTACAAAATAAATACTAATCAGTGGTCTAAGTAAAATCCAGGAAGGATTTGTGTTAATTTGACAAGTAGGTTTAGAATTCTTTAGCCATTATTTTTTAGAAACCAGCTTTGTTCAGACATCCTTTCTCTAATTTGCTTCACTTTTGATCTTTGATAAAACCAGCTGCAATTTTGTTTCATTAACAAACTTAACTGTTTAACAGATGTTTGTTTTGGCTTGATTGTGTCCTTTCTATTAGAAACAGCATAACATACATAGAAACCATGCTGGGCCTTTTCCTGTCTGTAGCTAGACAGGCGTTTCAGAAGAACAACTTAATTTTATTTACAAGTTCAATTTTTGTTCCTCTGTACTATTATGGTAGGTATACAAACATTTTAGCTCTTGTTCCCCCTGTCAGGGAGGTCTTTTGTTCTTAATCCTCCATCTGTTAGTCCAGTACCCTCCCTCCCCCCCTTTTTTTTAGCATTGCAAAATCTTACCATGCAGGGGAAAAAAGGTATTGCAGAAGAGGTAATTGAGATATCAGTGACTCTTCTACAGTTCAAGGGAGGGAATGGGACTAGCCTGGTGAATTTAGATAATTTCTTCCATCTTCTTTGATGTCAGTAAGCTGCCATATGGACAGCAATGAGGCCTACAGGAAGGAGGTGAGCTCTGGTCTGGGCTGCCTGGGATACTCAGAGTGATGTGGGCTGGGAGCCAGAGGCAGGCAGCACTTGAATGTTTCTGTAGTAGTTTCTGATGCAGCCAGTCCTGATTTTTGCCCATGGTGTACTACCATGCTTGTGACTCTCTCAGATCATAAGTGGGAATGATGAAATTCAAGAAATAGGATATGAGGTAAGAGAAACAATCGTAAGCAGAGAATGCTCAGACTCAAAGCCAGTGCTAAGGACATCGAATGATGATTCCTGTTTGATACTTGATCACCTTGTTTCCAAAACTGTTTTTTTCTTTTTTTTAAATATCATATAGAAACTTCTATCTGATATCAAAACTCAACCCTACCTATTGAGCCCTGAGATGTGAGTAACTGCAGAAAACAGTCTGCTCATGGAAGAGTGTGGACTGTTTGAAGAACATAAGCTATTCCAGTTAGGCTGTAAGCAGCTTGCTAGGAGACTGGGAAAGGTAGGTAGTGAAGGGAACCAGGAAGGTATTTCCCCCTTAAGTTTGTAACTTGTGAAATTGCAATATTTCAAAAAGTTGAAAGAGTAATACAGTAAGCACTGTATATCTTTCACTTAGATTCACCAGTTGTTAACATTTGTTCTTTCTCTCGCTCTTAAGTTGTGTGTATACAAATATGTACATAGTCATAATTTCTGGCTGAACTATTTGAAAATAAATGACAGACATCATAACATCTTAATACCATAACGTCTGCCATTATAACATCTTGATATCATAATATTGTCATAATAATTTTATGGAACGTTTTCCTATACAACCACAATACTATTATTTCATGTAAGAAATTCAGCAGTGAAACAAGAGTGTTATCCAGTACACCATATTTTCCCAAGTGGTCCCAAAGTTTCATTAATAACTTTTGTTTCTGATCTGGGATCCAGTTAAGGATTTGCATTACAGGATGCTTGGATGGCTCAGCGGTTGAGCATCTGGCTTTGGCTCAGAGCATGATCCCAGAGTTCCGGGATCGAGTCCTGCATCAGGCTTCCTACATGGAGCCTGCTTCTCTCTCTCCCTATGTCTCTGCCTCTTTCTCTCTGTGTCTCTCATGAATAAATAAATAAAACCTTAAAAAAAAAAAGGATTGTGCATTGCATTTGATTGTTATATCTTTAATAGAGAACAGTTTTCCCTCTTTATTTTGCTTTTTACATCAGTGGCTTTTTTGGTATTTTTAAATTTTCTTACAGTTTTAAAAAATTTATTTTTATTTTTTATTTATTATTATTATTTTTTTTAATTTTTATTTATTTATGATAGGCACACAGTGAGTGAGAGAGAGGCAGAGACACAGGCAGAGGGAGAAACAGGCTCCATGCACCGGGAGCCCGAGGTGGGATTCGATCCCAGGTCTCCAGGATCACGCCCTGGGCCAAAGGCAGGCGCTAAACCGCTGCACCACCCAGAGATCCCCTGAAAAATTTATTATTATTTGAGTATAAGTGTCACATAATATATCAGCGACATTTCTTTTTTAAAATCTATCTATCTATCTATCTATCTATCTATCTATCTATCTATCTATCTGTTTATTTATTTATGAGAGAGCAGGAGCAGGGGGTGGGGGAGAGAGAGAAGCAGGCTCCTCGCTAAGCAGGGAGCCTGATGTGGGGCGTGATCCCAGGACCCTGAAATCATGACCTGAGCTGAAGGCAGACGCTCAACCAACTGAGCCACCCAGGCACCCCCGGTCGGTGACATTTTTGATAATTCCAGGCCAATTGTCTTATGGGATGTCTTACAATTAGTGTTTATCTGATTGTGTCCTCACGATCAGATTCAAGGTTAATAATTTTGGCAAGAATACTATTTGGGGGATCCCTGGGTGGTGCAGCGGTTTAGCGCCTGCCTTTGGCCCAGGGCGCGATCCTGGAGACCCGGGATCGAATCCCACATCGGGCTCCCGGTGCATGGAGCCTGCTTCTCCCTCTGCCTGTGTCTCTGCCTCTCTCTCTCTCTCTCTCTCTCTGTGACTATCATAAATAAAAAAAAATTAAAAAAAAAAAAAGAATACTATTTGGGTGGTGTCATGTCAGGAGATACATCCTTTTAAATTGTCTCATTACTGGTGGTTATTTTTTATTTTATTTTATTTTTTTTTACTGGTGGTGTTTATTTGATCAGTTGGCTAAGGTACTGGTAGATCTATTAGTTTTGTATTTTTGCTGTAATGAATTACCACAAACTTAGTGGCTTAAAACAATGCAAATTTATTGTCTTAACAATTCTGTAGGTCAAAAGTCCAGAGTGGGTCTCACTGAGTTAAAAAAAAGTGTGGGCAGGGGAATCTGTAGAGGAGAATGTGTTTCCTCCCTCACCTTTTCCAGCTTTCGTGTGCTGCCTGCATTCCTTGGCTCTGGCCATCCCCTTCATCTTCAGAACCTGCAGCATGGCATCTCTCAGACCATTTCTCCATAGTTAGATCTCTCTCTGACCACAGCCTGAACAGCTTTTAAAGGATTCATGTGATTAGATTAGGGCCATTTAGATAATCCAGGATAATCTCCCCATCTCAAAGTCCTTAACTTAATCCTGCCTGTTAGGGTCATTTTGCCATATAAGGTGACAGATTCACAGGTTCTTGGTATTAGGAAGTGGACACCGGTTGGGGGGTGGGTGATGCTGGTGCATTAATCTGCCCACCAGACAGTGATTTCAGTATTCTCACCTAAATTAGTTTTTACATTGGAGGTTGTGAATTTTGAAAGGTGTGGTGGCAATGATGTAACATGGTCTATAAGTCTGTTTAGAAAAGAATGAATCACAGTTTATGGGGTTAATGCTAGCTGTAGGCTGGGAGTGAAGAGGCTTGAGCTCTAGGTCTGATAGTACCTCCTGAATCATTTCCATAAGAACAGGAACAGGGGCTGCCTCCTGCTTCCACTTAGTGTTTCTTGACTCAAAAGTCAAACTGAAGGATGAATTTGGCAGTAATAGCTCGAGAGTTTTTAACAATAGGAGTTTGGACATCCAAAATGTTCCCTGAGAAGTGCATTTAAAGTTGTAGAGAAGGGTCTTTCTTTAACTGCCCACAGAGTGCATGAAAAAAATATATGAGACACTTAATAAGATAGGCTTTTGGTGACATTTTAAATACTGTCATCAGAAGAACTTTATGTCTGTAAATTTTAATCCTTAATTAGAAAACTCTAAATAGGCTGAAAAAGAAACTGACTTACTTGGATAAGACCAGCATCATGCTTATAATGTTATATCAATTGTATCTCAATTTTCCCAATAAAGTTGGGAAAAAAATACACAGGTGGATATATATTATATTCTTTGAGTTCTTAGTAAAAACTCAGAAAAGATAAATATCAAGATTCACAAAGGCAGTTAACCTCAAGGATTCTTTTCTTTCATTTCACAGTGTTTTAATAGAATCTTCCATAGTAGCTGCACTTAGTTGGAATGTTTTGGAAATACTGACTGTTCCAATTTTTAAAGAATAACTGTTTAGTTATCAGCCTGTAAATGTGCTTTCTAGAGCTGATAAAAAAAGATGATCCTCTCATCTGATGAGCTCTGACCCTCTGTAAACCTTCCAACTTATCTCATTTTCCACCAGCTATTGAAATATAACGAGATGCCAACAATTACATCCTCACAAAGCATTTATACCAAGTTATAAAATTACTTCTTTATTGGAAAATTGTGTAATATCTTGATTTCAATTTAGCATGGCATGTTGGTTAGCAATAAATCTTACTGGTGTATGAACACAATCCTGCAGGCAGTTTGCAAAACATTGATCAGGTGCAAATTGTATATATTTTTCTAGCTTCTGAAAATTTCAGAGCAAAATGAAATAAATAGATATCACCAAGACCACACTTTTTAGGTCGTTTTTAATCTGACATAGTAGAACCTTACCATGTATCTTGCAGGAAGTGCCGTGACTCTCCTAAAATTCATTATTTGTGTTTTTGACTATTTTTAAGTTCCCCATTTTGTCTGTGATGTCAACAGAAGCAAAAGAACGTGGCTAAAACATGTACCTTGTAAAGTGTACATAATAAACAGTTCATATTAGATTTGAAGGCTCTATAGAAAACATGCAGAAGATATTAATATTAAACAGTGCTTACTGTGTACCAGATAAAGTATTTATTATATACAAAATAATATTATATGAACTCTGAGAAATAAGTACTGTTATTGATGGAATTTTGCAGATGAAGGAACAGGCTAGAGAAGGTACCTTTCCTAAGAGTACAAAGGAAGTGTTGGAGCTGATGTTTTAATCCTGGCACACAGGTTTGAGTATAGCCACATCATCACTTTCTAGGTATCTCATTTATTTGGATGAAATCAACGTATCTATAGAATTTTAAAATATAAAGCACTGTACCAGGCACTATAGGAGTTATAAAATATAAACGATATTCAAATGGTAATCATGATTATCAGTTAAACCTGCCAGGACATGCAGCTATATGATTCCTTCGCAAATGACCAGTGGGTAGTGTTCATTTTCAGAGTGATTGAGTTCTTTTTTTTATAGGAATGTATAATAACCACCAACGTTTCTGTATTGTTTACTGTGAGGCAGGTACTACGTAAAGTGCTTTAAATACAGTTAAGTTACCTATGAGGTGGTACTTCTTTTCATTCTTAGTTTACGAAGGGAGGAATTGAGGCATGTGGGGTTAAAGACTTGCCCAAGGTCACAGAGCTGTTATGTAGTAGAGCTAGGATTCAAACTCAAGTGTCTTGGCTCTATAGTCTGTATACTTAACCACTATGCAATACTGCCTCTTATTTACCTCATGAAGAAAAACTTATTTTAAAGATATTGAATGGATTCTTATAAACTTGGACTTCTAAGTTCCTTTTAGTGTTTATAATAGTCATTGAGAAAACTTAATTTTTTTAAAAATTTTTATTTATTTATTCATGAAAGACAGAGAGAGAGAGGCAGATACACAGGCAGAGGGGGAAGCAGGCTCCATGCAGGGAGCCCTATGTGGGACTCATCCCAGGTCTCCAGGATCACACACTGAGCCAAAGGCGGCGCTAAAACACTGAGCCACCCAGGCTGCCCTTAAAATTTATAGTATAGCATCACATACTACATTTGGCTTTCCCCAAATGATGTTCTGAGGTAGAATGAAGTACTCTTTTTTAAGATGTTCATGATGCTAATAATGTTCTGAGTTTTTTTTTTTATTGGAGTTCAATTTGCCAACATATAGCATAACACCCAGTGCTCATCCTGTCAACTGCCCACCTGAGTGCCCATCACTGTCATCCCACCCCACGTCCCCTAATGTTCTGAGATTTATTTATTTATTTTTCCTTTTAAAGATTTTATTTATTCATTTGAGAGAGAGAGAGCACAAGCATGGGGAGAGGCGGAGGGAGAGGGAGAAGCAGACAGATTCTCTGCTGAGCAGGGAGCCAGGCATGGGGCTCAATCCCAGGACCCCGGGATCATGAGCTGAACCAAAGGCAGATGCTCAACCAACTGAGCCCCTCTTCTGAGATTTAAACTCCTGAGAAGTTCTGAAATTTAATTTGCTTGACCCTCAAGTTTCCCAAGATGATTTGATACGCACCAACCCCTTCTCTTCACAATAGCCGTTCACTTATCTAGACATCTTTGCATTTGGTTAAACTAGAATTTGGATTGTGCCAAACAAAGTAAAGGTTATATGACTAATCTCTTTTCCTTATTTTTTTCCCAAATACACATCCCAAAGGAAATAATTGATTAATTAAAGCTGTAGTTTATGGCTCAGAGTAGAAAACCAAAAAGCATCACATTCATTTCTTGTCTACCATAAATTAATTCAGTAAAACTATTGTATGATAATTTAACTGAGGAATAAGGTTTTAGAATTGCAGGTGAACTTTAAGATCACCAACTTCATGTATTGTTTTTGAAGATTTATTTATCCATTTTAGAGAGCATCTAGGGGGTAAGGGCAGAAGGAGAGGGAGAGAGTCCCAAGCAGATTCTGTGCTGAGTGCAGAGCCCAATCTGGGGCTTGATCCCCTGACCTCAAGATCACAACCTGAAGCTAAACCAAGAGATGGATGCTCAACCAACTGCACCAGCCAGGTGACCCCAAGTTTATGTGTTTTAAGGTAAGGTCCAAGGTCTATTTTCAGGGGGTTGTGAACCTCTGAAATTTTATGCAAATTGTTGGGCTTTTATGCTTATGAGTATTTTTCTGGAATTTCTCCCTCTCCCCTCTTTCAACAAATCATTTGACATAGGCCAGTGGTTCTCAGACTTTGCTGTACATTTGAATCATCTTTGGAACATTTAAAAATTCTGAAGCTCAGAGCATACCCCACACCTGCTGAATCAATGTTGAACATGGGAGCCAGGCATTAGAACTTCTTAAAGTTCCAGATGAGGGAGCCTGGTGGTTAAACATCTGCCTTTGGCTCAGGTCATGATTCCAGAGTCTAGCATCAGACTTCCTACTCATTGGGGAGCCTGCTCCTCTCCTGCTTGTGCTCTTACCCGCATGTGCGCGCTCTCTCTCTCTCTCTCTCTCTCTCTCTCTCTCTCTCGCAGAAAAAAAAAAAAAAAGCTTCAGGTAATGTCAACGTGCAGCAGAAGTTTGGGAATTTCTGCCTGAGGCTAACTTTCTTTTATAGATGTGCTAGAGTCAGGTGATTGAGGAAACAGCCTCCACGTGTTAATTGGGTGAGGCCCTGGTTTCTGCTGAAAGGGATCTTTTTTTTTTTTTTTTTTTAAGATTTTATTTATTTATTCATGAGAGACACAGAATGAGACAGAAACACCGAGGGAGAAGCAGGCTCCCTGCCGGGAGCCCGATGCGGAATTTGATCCCAGGGCCAGGATCATGCCCTGAGCCAAAGGCAGACGCCCAATGGCTAAGCCACCCAGGAGTCCCTGAAAGGGATCTTAAAGATCATTCTAAAAAAAGAGGCTCTGGAAGTTCAGATCCTGACTGTTCTGCTGGCCAAGTCTAGTCTATGTCTCAGTTTCCTCAGCTGACAAATTGAGATAAAACAGATGAATGGGGGTGGCTTGCTCCAACTGCATGGCCCTCAGATGGCAAGGTAGTGAGCTTTTCCTAGGCCATGATAGGTTGTGGAGGGGCCAGCAGCAGGGCTTCTGCTTTGGGGGCCGGGTGGGGGGAGTGTGAATAGATGTCTGTATCACCTTCTAATAAAGACCTTCTTTCCTTTTGGACACTTGCTCTAGTTACAGAGGCTAGGGGTGGCTAAAATCTACATTTCTGTAGATCTTCCCCACTTCTTGTTATTTAAATAGTCTGAAAAGTGTATTTTTGTAACATGTGTTCACTGTTCAGACTTTTGAAAAATACAGAAAGGTTCGGGGGTGATACACCATGACTGTAGATTTTACCCTATAGATAACTACTGTTAAAAACTTTTTATGTTCTTCCAGTCTTTTTTTTTCCTATGTGTATATATTTGTTATATTTAAATAAAAAGAGGAATACATTAGCTATATAATTTTATATGTTGCTTTCGACATTTAAAATCTATTGTGAGGCTTTTTCTGTATTGTTGATTATCCTTTGCAGTGTGACTTTAAATGGCTGGAAGTATCTCCTGTGACTTTGTTTTTCAACATACAGGATGTTCCTATTTTGCCCTCACAGATAATATTGCTACTAAAAAATTGTGTATACGGAGGTAATTCTTTCCCGTAGGAGAGATTATTGGAGGAGCTATACTGGGGCGTAAACATGAATTCATTTTCTAAGACCTTTGGAACATATTGTCACAATGGAGGTAGAGTGAGCATCCACTTAGCTTCCTAGTAGAGGAAGAGTGAACCCCTGTTATTTTCCTTTGCGTTTCTTTGATTATGAATAACTCGAACATGTTTAATGTTTAATGGTCATTGTTCAATAACTGTAGTGTGATTATCTCCTCATCCTTCTTCATGTACCCTGGAGGCAATCATCTTCAACTCTTTGAACCATATTTACTAATTTTCTTCTGGAAGGTAGAGTTCTGTATTAAACAGCATTCTTACATCCTGTTTCTTAAATTTCAACTTTAGACATTTTCTATTGACTTCTTGCCAAGCAAAAATAAGAATAAAGGTCTCTTACATGCATATTCCCTTCCCTTTCCCATTGCATCTGTGTTAAACCTTTATTTTTGCTTACATCAGTATTTGTATATAGTGTTTATATTTTTATAAGTATGCAAATATTATTCTGGCAGAGCTATGAAGTGTACTGTATGCTATTCTCAATTTTTGTGATTTTTCTTGGTTATTTTTAGAATGTTATTCTCTGTCCTGGGTTCAGAGAAGGCATTTACTAATATGTCCTTTTGTTTTTTTTGGATTGTGGTTAGTAGTGTTATACTTAAGTTATTAAAATAGCCTGTAATTTTTCTTTTGGTAAAATGGTGTAAGGATCTGTTTTTTGTGTGTTTGCTTTAATAGCAAACGGATTGTTTCAATATCATATATTGTAATTCTTACTTTTCCCACTAATTTATGGTGCCTTTAGAAAATCATATAGTAGAGTGAGAAATCCAGAAATCTCTTACTACAGTTTTGCTTTTGCCCTTGAAATTTTAATTAAAGTAACTTTCCAACTTTTATTTCTTTTTTTTTTTCTTCCAACTTTTATTTCACTTAACCTTATTTAACCTGTGGAGCTCTCTGTCTCTGCTTTTACTTTGGAATGTAGGAGAAGAGGGAAGATGCAAGTGGCCTCCATGATACAGTATTCCCATTTCCAAAGATTTATGGAACATATTTATTGAAATCATTTTTTAAAAAGATTTTATTTATTTATTCATGATAGACACAGAGAGAGAGGCAGAGGGAGAAGCAGGCCATATGCAGGGAGCCTGACGTGGGACTCGATCCCTGGTCTCCAGGATCAGGCCCTGGGCTGAAGGCGGCGCTAAACTGCTGAGCCACCTGGGCTGCCCCCCTTGAAATCATTTGCCCCTAAAAGGAGTACTAGAGGGTCTTTAGCTAGCTCTGTATGTCAGCCAGCCTGTTTCACTAACTTCTTATGATCATTTTGTGAACCTGAGGGTTCTGAAAAGGGTTTATTTTAGCTGATTAGCTCTTGGGTTTAGTGATGTAAAAGTGCATTTGTCAGAGATCCTTGCTGTATTAAATCTGACACAGTTGGTAGGGAATGGGTTTCTTTTTGGGCATGCCTTGAGCTGTTGCCTGTCAGACTCTGGCCCCTACCCTGCCACCTGACCTTACCAGTTACCTTCCTCTCATTCAGCGTTGCTCAAAGCTTTACACTGGACTGTACATTTTCTAAATTGACTTTTTTTTTTTTTGGCTGGGTACAGTATACTTTATTGATGGTACATGACAAGGTAGGGCTCCCCAATCCCCTCTCCTTCCTCAGGGTCTAGGATGTAAATTGGAGGTCAGGAGATTCTCAGTGTGTTGGGGGATTAAGTTGGGGCATGACTCCCCAGCAGCTGAGGGCCTCTCTCTTCCTCTTGTTCTTGCTGGGGACTTTTTTTTTTTATACTGGTTTCTAATTTCATTCCAGTGTGGTCAGAGAGCATAGTTTGTATGATTTCAGTCCTTTTTCATTGATTGAGGTTTGCTTTATGGCTTAACCTGTGTTCTATCCTGAAAAATGTTCCAAGTGCACGTGAAAAGGTGTATTCTCCTGTTGTTGACTGTTAGATGTCTGTTAGATCTAGTTGGTTTGTAGTGCTATTCAAGACTTATGTTTGTTGGGATCCCTGGGTGGCGCAGCGGTTTGGTGCCTGCCTTTGGCCCAGGGTGCGATCCTGGAACCCGGGATTGAATCCCACATCGGGCTCCCGGTGCATGGAGTCTGCTTCTCCCTCTGCCTATGTCTCTGCCCCTCTGTCTCTCTCTCTCTCTCTCTCTCTCTCTCTCTGTGACTATCATAAATTATTATTTTTTTTAAAGATTTTATTTATTTATTCATGATAGTCACACAGAGAGAGAGAGAGGCAGAGACACAGGCAGAGGGAGAAGCAGGCTCCATGCACCGGGAGCCCGATGTGGGATTCGATCCCGGGTCTCCAGGATCGCGCCCTGGGCCAAAGGCAGGCGCCAAACCGCTGTGCCACCCAGGGATCCCCATAAATTAAAAAAAAAAAAAAAAAAAAAGACTTATGTTTGTTGATCTTCTGCTTGATTATTATTGAAAGTATAATATTGAATTGTCTGTTCTTTCAATATTGTCATTTTTTCTTAACCTATTTTGAGACCTTGTTGTGCCTATTTTATAATTGCTATGTTTTTTTTCATTTATTGACCCTTTCATAATTATATAATGTCCTTTTTCTTCTAGTAACAACTTTTTTTAAAAAAAAGATTTATTTGAGAGAGAGAGAGAGAGAGCTGGGAGGGGCAGAGGAAGAGGGAAAGAGACTCTCAAACAAGACTCTACACTGAGTGTAGAACCTGACGCGGAACTCAGTCTCATGATCCTGAGATGATGGCCTGAGCCAAAACCAACAGTCAGATTAGACTTAACTGACTGCACCACCCACGCACCCATCTAGTAACAACTTGTATGTTGAAGTCCATTTTCTGATATTAACGTAGCCGTTACTGTTTGCATGATATATTGTTTTCCATGATGTTAATGAATACTAGTGATAGTGAATATGCTTTGGGGGAATACTTCAGTATCTCTCTATTAAACATGATGCTGGCTTATGTATTTGCTATGTTAATGAAGTTTTACCAGGTGTGGATTTTTAATTTTATCAAATATCTTTCACGTTTTATGGAGATATGATTTTTCTCCTTTAATCTTTAATGTGACTAATCATAATAACCAGTTTCCAAATATTTAACTATCCTTGCTTTCTGAGTATGAATCCCACATGTTCATGGTGTATTATTAGCTTAATAAGTAACAGTCCTTTGGTAAATTTTCCTGGCATATTCTAAAATTTCAGTCTTAATAAATATACCCCCAACATTTTATAAACGTATGTCTAATGAATAAAGAAGTGTTCTTATTAGTAAGCTTGTTCCCTGTTGCCAATCCTTTTGTTAGCTTATATTAGAGGACCAGATTGTGTGTGTGCATGTGTATGTGCATGGGCACTTTTGTGTGTGTGTGTGTGTGTGTGTGTGTGTGTGAGAGAGAGAGAGAGGCAGGAGGAGGAGAAAGGGAGAAGGGAAGGAGAAAAGAATACAACATTATACAAGAGAGATAAAACACTATACTGGGTTTTAGAAGCTGTGATGTAATGCATGATATATCCAAATCTGTGCTGGAATTTATTAAATAATTACATAGTTTCTTATTAAATAATTTAAACTAAATATTTTTTACCATTAAATTAAAACCAAATATATTTAATGGGTGATAATACTGGAGATATATATGTGGCAGCATAGTATGATTGAAAGTATGTGCATATTTTAATTTAAAATTTGCATTTTTTGACTTAGGAAGTTATATAAGTAATACTTAATGTCAAATTTTACCATCTAAAGTAAAAAGTTGTTCTTCATTGGCCCTGCATGTTCTTCCCCTAAAACAGCCTTCCAGAGATAGCCACAGTTAATGATTTGTATTTTTTAAGCACTTATAAAGCAGTTGTAAATAAATATGATACATAGATTTATATATGTATTTTAACAAAAAATAGGTTCATAATTTTGATGGTTCTTTTGTTTTTTTGAAATTTATTTTTTTAGGTATATAAGAAATGTAAGAGTATATTCTTCTTGGGAAAGTTCTAGTGATAGAAAGAAAACAGTGGCCTATACAAACTCCCTGAGTTTCAGTCATCTCATCTGTAAACTAGGAATAAAAAAATATTCTTCATGGAGCTGTCAATTAGGATTTAATGAGATAATGAATTTAAGCCCCTAACACAATGTCTGTTTAATAAAAGAGATGAACTAGTTATTTTGAACATGTATCATATTTTACAGGGCCTTCAATGAAGACAGTGTATGATCTGACAATGATCTTTTGACTTACTTTTGTCTTCTTTGAAGGCCCTCTAAAAAAGAGATCTTACATATTTTCCTTCATAACTTTGTGTACTATCAGCATGAGTTTAGTTTAATAGCAGAGGTCTTTTTTTCTTGTTAATTATTTACATTATTCCTTCCCTCATTCCTCTGAAGCCATTAATCAGTTCATTGTTTTCAAACCAAAATGTGCTTCCTTCACAGTTTTTGCTAGTTTCATGCACTATCTGTATTAATTATATTTTAAATATATATATTTTAAGATTTTATTTATTTATTCATGAAAGAGAGAGAGGCAGAGACATAGGCAGAAGGAGAAGCAGGCTCCCTGCAGTGAGCCTGATGTAGGACTCGATCCCAGGACCCCCTGGATCATAACCTAAGCCAAAGACAGATACTCAACCACTGAGCCACCCAGGCGGCCCATATTCTTAATATTTTCTTTCAGATTGCCCCACTAAACAGGTATAACAAATGAAATGCCATGCATGAACCTTGGTTTCCGTATCAGGTATTGGGAGATAATTAGGGAATTTAAATTTGGGCCAGGTATTAGGGGAAATTAAGGCATTAATGTTCTTTGTATGATAATGGCATTTTGGTTATCTGAGATCATGTCCTTACAAGTTAGGATATGCCTTCTGAAATACCTAATGGTGGAGTGTCATGCTGATGTAACTAACTTTTAAATGGTTCAACAACCATAACAGCGGTGTGTGTCTGCAAATACATATGTATGAGTGTAGATACAGATCTGAATAAAGATATGAGGCAAAAATGTTAATTGGTGAATCTAGATGAAGTGTATACAAGCATTGATTGTATTACTTCAACTTTTCTGTAGGCTTGAAATATTTTCAAAATGTAAATTTGGAAAAATAAATGTAATGAGAATACTTATTAAAATTAAATTCCCTCACTTTCTTTAATAGATCTACTGAAAAAGAAACTTTGTTATTACCATAAGTAGAAAACAAGCATTCCTTGTCATAAATAGAAGGTAACTGTAAAAGTCACTTTCAAAAGTTTTATTAAAATGTGGCTGGATACTTTTATCTGCCAAGGCTCTGAGCCTGGGGCTTGCTCTCTCAAAGGAACATTAGCAAACATTATAGAGGTGTTAAAGACATATTAGCACCAAACTGAGACTTTCTCCATAACTTAATGAGAGAGTATGAAAGAAAATTGAAAAGGGAACAGCTTTTATCACTCTGTGTGATTCAGGTCACCTCAAAGCATCACCATACTTGGGAAATACTGCCTCCATTGATATAAGTGTAGTGTGTTAGGAAGAAAATAAACTTCTATATTGAATTCTGTTTATAATGCTCTTCTTGTGTTGGATCATCATCATTATTATTTGGTAGTTCTGATCACTACAGATGCATGTTTAGCTGAATGGTATCCTGGCTGAAGGCAGATGTCAGGTTTTTCAGTCTAAATTGTCACTGTTTTTTGCTCTGAAGTTGCTCTTGTGGTTGGGGTTTTGCTGTTTTTTTTTCTTTTTCTTTCTTTTCTTTCCTGCTATATTGTTCCTGCTGTTATTGGAAGCCACTAGGTTGCTCTGCCTCTTGAACAATGAAAGGATCCAGATCGAGTCTGCCTCACATTTTGTTATCCTAGTATAAGACTCAATTGAATAAAACATATTACCCATCTGGCCTGGAAATCTCAGTGGCACTCAAAATAACTTACTAACAAGTTGTTGGATCATGATATCTTGATTTTCTGAAAGTTCAGCTTCTTTTTAGCTGTTGCTAAGAGAGAAATTTCATTGACATGAGGGACACGAGGACATGTCTGCACGCTGCCAGTTGTTTTATAGGCATTTGGCTCTGCCGCCTTGCAGATGGTTAGACTCTGGGTGGTGGGTAAATGTGTGCTGATTATCTTATTGAATTAAGGTAACCTTTTGTCGTTCATTGAATTCTGCAGACCAGTTGGTCAGTGAGCAGCTGCTCTGTGTGGCTTGGTTTGAGTTTTGAAGTACACAAAGACCATCTTAAAGGGTGGTCAGTCTAATCCAGGTATTCAACAAAGCAATAGTGAAAGCCTTCTTCTCTTTTGACACTGTTTTCTGTTCTGATGGAAGCGAATGAACAAAAACATTTTTACTTTTTGCTCAATTAACTACATGATTAAAGCAATGGTTTTTTGAGTATTTGGCTGAATGCTTCAGAATTTTTTTTACCTAATGTTTTAAGTTGAAGAAAATGTCCTAATTGATGTTAGAAGCATTCTAATTTAATGGCAGAGTCTATGTTTGCAGATGCATGATAGACTGATTGGAATTGTTGTTTTTTAAGTTTATTTTCACAAATAGTCCGGAAACTAAAGCATGCCTCAGTGATATCATTTCTTGGCAAATTCCAGCTTTGTAAATCTGCCATTTTTTATATGGATTCCATCTCAATTTCTGGAAACTGTTTCAAGAGGCTTCTTCTATTTTCTTTCTTTTTTTCCCCCCAACTCTACCCCCAGTGTGGGGCTCGAACTCATGACCCCAAGATCAAGAGTTGCATGTTCTACTGACTCGGCTGCCCCAGGAGGCTTCATTTTTAATAAGGATGTTCTTAATTGTTTTTAGTAAATGGCTGAAATGTTGTGGCTCATTTCTTTAGGAAGATTTTTTTCTTGGAGACTGATCTTTTTGGTTTTATTCTGGGTACAGTGTAGGTGTCCTCAGAAAAAAATGAATGTAGTTACTCATTGATGTACTTATTGTCAGAGAGAAATCATTTAATATGATTAGTGAGAAGCCATCTGATTTCTCTTGTTTGCTCATCTGTTGGGCCTGGGAGATTTTTGATTCAGAGCCCACTTTTTTATTTGGATTGATATGCTAGTAATGGTCATAATGCCTACCAACATTTGTAAGCACATATTCTGTGCTAGGCACTGGACTAAGCCCCTTACATAAGTTCTTTCTTCTATACTCACAACAACTTTATGGGGCAGGTTTTATTAGCTCCATCTTAGAGATGACAAAACAGTCTCCCAGGAAGGGTAAGTAACTTGTCCAGTATCACACAGCTAATTAGAGCCGGGGCCATATTGGAGTCCAAGGCTTTTAGCTTTCAAGGCTCATATTCTGTTCTGCCCTGATGTTGTTGTTTTACATGATTGATTTATTGATTTGAGAGAGAGAGAGAGGGAGAGAGCACAAAGGGAGTGGGCAGAAGGAGAGAGAGAATCTTGAGCAACTTCCCACTGAGCAAGGACCCTGACTGACACAGGGCTTGATCTCAGGACCCTGAAGTCATGACCTGAGCCGAAAATAAGAGTTGGACACTCAACTGACTGAGCAACCTAGGCACCCCTACCAGTCTTATTACTGAGCCAGTTTTTTGGTCAAGCTTAAAGGCAAACTAAAAATTCTCTTATAGGGTTTCAGGTTCTTATGTCAATGCTTTTCATAATTATGGTAAAAATAATGGAACAACATTAAAAACTTTTTTGGAGTATGAACACTGTCCATAATCTTAGCACTCCAATACAACTATTTTGTTTTGGTTTTCTTTTCTGCATTTGTCTATGTGCATGTCCTTTTCCATAATTATAATCAAGGCATATCTGCAATTGCCTTTTTTGCTTTTGAAAAAAACTATAATTTCATAAATATTTTCCATTTTAATTTATTTCTAAAGTTTATTTAAGTAATCTACACCCCACATGGGGCTCAAACTCACAACCCTGAGATCAGGAGTCACATGCTCTTCCAACTAAGCCACCCAGGCACACCAATATTTTCCTTAAACGTCATCTTTTAAAAAGGCTTTTAAACCTCCCATCTAAATGAGGTCTCTTTAGTAATTCCAAGAAAGTGCTCTATACTTCTTACTAGCCTTTTTACTATTTATAATTATGTATTTGTCTAGTTACATTTTAACTTCAGTTGTCCTTTCTAGATGAAAAAGATCCACAAACACAGGGAACTTATCTCTTTGCTTACCTCTGTTGAATGAGTGCAAGTAGTTCTATTATTTATTAGCTAAAATTAGGTTTTCATTTGTCTCTTAACTGCAGCACAGAAATACACAATCTGTCTAGAAACTATTGGACAGATTTTCACTAAACTTGGAGGGCTTTTGGAGAGGGTGTTTAGGATGATCAGGAGACATGTGTCATATGTTTTCTGATCCTGTGTTAGAGGTAACAGAGACATTTTAATGTGAGACCTTAATTGAAAGTCCTAAGGGCAGGTTATTGGAATGGCAGACCTTGGTTTGCATTTACAGTTGAAAGCTTCTCACTTGGGCTACTCTGTATCTTGATCTAGGATGAGCAGCGGCAAGAATCTATTTAATGATGACCAGTGGGTCTCCCTATCAGATAACAGCTGATTTGAAATAGATACATTTGATCTCTGCATTTTCATTTTGCTTGTTAGAACTTAAATTGTCTACTGAAAGAGCTTACTTTAATTGCTGTTTCCTGCGAAACACTTTTATGAGCTAATGAAACAAATTAAACAATTGCAAGTGTTTGTACTACAAAAGACATTAGGATTTGTCATTATTTGAGACTAGAATTTGGTTGAAAGAAGAGACGGTGTTACATGTAACCCTGTGGGGTATGTAGTGGTTATTAGGAAGGTCTAAAATCAGATGTTTGAGGTGTGTGAGAAAGCCAACTGCCTGATATTACAAAAATCTTACTAGAATAATGTGTACCTATCTGCAGATGGAAAAAAAAAGGAATCAAATTAAAACAAAAGTCACATTTAATATCTGACATTTTAAAACATAGTTTTGAATCGAGGGGGTGGAAGATCAGCCTTTGAGCTGTTGGAGAGCAAATGGTAACAGGAGTCAATTTCAGTCACTTAATTTCATTTCAATTCTGCAAGCTTTGTTCCTCTGTACCCTCTGCCGCCAGGGCCTGCTTGTTTCTTCTGGAAGCTTACCCTTCTCCTGCCCCCTTGGATTCTTCTACAGACCTTCCTGTCTCCTTCTTACTGTTCCATGTCATGATCTGCGTAGCAGATGTCTGTGCGTGGCTGTGTGTGTCAGGCCGAGGCCAGAACCAGCGGCTTGAGAAGAATAGTACCACTAATGTTAATTAGCACAGTACAGAGCATAATATCCTAGCAGCCTTTTTGCCTCTTCTTCTGCTGCTGCTTTTTCTCTTTTAATTGAAGTATAATTGGCATACAACATTATATTAGTTTCGGGTGTTCAACGTAATGTTGGGATATTTGTATATATTGTGAAATGGTCACCACAGTAATCTGGTTAGCCTCTGTCCCTATGTGTAGTTTTAAAGAATATCCTTTTCTTGTGGTGAGCACTTTTTCACCTCTTCTTGGACAGTCTCCCTGCCATTAGGAATTTCTCCTCCTCTGAACCCTTGTAGCATTGTGATCTCTATTGTCTGTCTTCCTCATTGGTACTATCTGTAACTCCTCAGTTCTGCGGGCCTTGACGTTCTAGACTAGTTGTAAGCTCCCTGGAGATGGGGATTATGTCTTTTTAAATTTTTATTTTTTAAGTTTTCAGAAGTTTTAATTTTAATCATTGATGCTTATCATAACAAGTGCACTCCTTAATCCCTATCACCTTTTCACCCATCTCTCCCACCCACCTCCTCTCTGGTAACTGTCAGTTTTGTACAGTAGAGTCTGTTTCTTGGTTTGTCTGTCTGCCTCTCTCTTTTTTCCCTTTCACTCATTTGTTTCTTAAATTCCACATGAGTGAAATCATATGGTATTTATCTTTCTCTGACTTACTTCACTTAGTAAAATATTCTCTAGCTCCATCCATGTTGTTGCAAATGGCAAGGTTTCATTCTTTCTTACGGCTAAATAATATTCACAATATCACTTCTTTATCCATTCACCAATTGATGGACACTTAAGCCGCTTCCATATCTTGGCTGTTGTAAATAATGCTGCTATAAGCATAGGAGTCCTTATATCTCTTTGAATTGGTGTTTTTGTATTATCAGTGTTTTTGTGTAGGATGATTGCTCAGTAATAGGGTAGTTCTATTTTTAATTTTCTGAGGAACTTCCATGCTGTTTTCTAGAGTGGCTGCACCAATTTGTGCATTCCTACCATCGGTACAAGAAGGTTCCTTTTTCTCCACATTCTTGCCAACACCTGTTGCTTCTTGTCTTTGATTTTAGCCATTCTGACAGGAGTGAGGTGGTATCTCATAGTTTTGATTTGCATTCTCTGATGGTAAGTGATGCTGAGTATCTTTCCATGTGTCTGTGGGCCATCTTCCTTGGAGAAATGTCTGTTCATGTGTTCTACCCAATTTTTAATTGGATCATTTTGAGGGTGTGTGTATTGAATTCCACCAGTTCTTTATATATTTTGGATAGTAATGCTTTATCTGATGTGTCATTTGCAAATATCTTCTCCCATTCGGTAGCCTGTCTTTTAGTTCTGTTGATCGTTTCCTTCTCTGTGCAGAAGCTTTTTATTTTGATGAAGTGCCGATTTTTGTTTTTGTTTTTGCTTCCTTTGCCTCAGAAAACATATCTAGAAAAAAGCTGCTACAGCTGATGTCAGAGATGGTACTACCTTACTACAACGGAGTAAGAAAGTGGTCCAGTTTCATTCTTTTGCCTGTAGTCTTCCAGTTTTTTTCCCAACACTTTGTGTTAAAGAGACTTTTTGCCATTGGATATTCTTTCCTGCTTTGTTGAAGATTAATTGACCATATAATTGTGAGTTTATTTCTGGGTTTTCTCTAGTGTTCCATTGGTTTATGTGTCTGTTTTTGTGCCAGTACCATACTATTTTGATTACTACACCTTTGTAATGTAATTTGAAGTCCAGAATTGAGATGCCTCCGGCTTTTCTTTTTCAAGATTGCTCTGGGTGTCTAGGGTCTTTTGTGGTTCCATGAAAATTTTAGGATTGTTTGTTCTAGTTCTGTGAAAAATGCCATGGTATTTTTGATAGGTATCACATTAAATCTATAAATTGGTAGTATGGACATATTTATGGACATATGGACATATGGAAATATGGACATATGGTAGTATGGACATATTTAACAATATTTGTTCTTTCAGTTAATGGGATTTCTTTGTGTCATCAATTTCTTTCATCAGTGTTTTATAGTTTTCAGAGTAGAGGTCTTTTACTTCTTTGGTTAGGTCTGTTCCTAGGTATCGTTATTTTTGGTGCAGTTGTAAATGGGTTTGTTTTCTTTCTTTTTTTTAAAGATTTTATTTACTTATTCATAAGAGACAGAGAGAGAGAGAGAGAGGCAGAGACACAGGCAGAGGGAGAAGCAGGCTCCATGCAGGGAGCCCAACTCAGGACTCGATTCTGGGTTCCTGGGATCATGCCTTGGATCGAAGGCAGATGCTCAACTGCTGAGCCACCCAGGGGTCCCCCGGATTTGTTTTCTTAATTTCTCTTTGTGCTGCTTCATTATTGGTATATAGAAATGCAACAGATTTCTATAGATTGCTTTTGTATCCTGTGATTTGACTGAATTTATTAGCTCTAGCAGTGTTTTGGTGGAGTCTTTCAGATTTTCTGTATCATGTCATCTGCAAATAGTGAAAGCTTTACTTCTTTACCAATTTGAATGCCTTTTATTTCTTTTTTTTTTGTCTGATTGCTGAGGCTAGGACTTCTAGTATGCTGTTGAATAAATGTGTTGATAGGGGACATCCTTGTCTTATTCCTGACCTTAGAGGTAAAGTTCTTAGTTTTTCCCCATTAAGGATGATGTTAGCTGTGGGTTTTTCATATATGGCTTTTATTATGTTGAGGTATGTTCTGTTTAAACCTACTTTGTTGAGGATTTTTTATCATGAGTGGATGTTGTACTTTGTCAAATGCTTTTTCTGCAGATAGAGACTATGTCTTAAACTTAATTTTTATCATCCATGCTGCCTATCACAGGGGCATACTTGATTCAATTTAAAAAAAAATTATAGAATATCAGAGTTGAAAGAGACTTTACAAGCCGTGTAGCTGAACCCATGCTTGAATCCCTTCTGCACAATCCTCACAAATGATCATGTTGCTTCTGCTGAAATGTTGCAAGGTTGGGAGCCCATGTGCCCAGAAGCAGCTTTTGTCTTTAGGGTGTATTATTGTCTACTTGTATATTTGGAGCTGCTCTCTGCCCTGGGTCCAAATAGAGCTAAATAGGAGGGAGAAGGGAAGTACTGAGTATCTAGACTGCCAGACACAATCCTGGACTTTTTGTTGTTGTTGTTGATTGGTTGCTTGTTTGTGTTTTTGTTTTTTGTTTTAGTTTTTTATTATAATTCCAGATAGTTAATATACAGTATTGTATCAGTTTCAGATGTGCAGTATAGTGATTCCAGCAATTCTATACATTACCCAGTGCTCATTATGAGAGGTGTTTAGGTGGTTCTTTTTTTTTTTCTTTTTGAGAGCGAGGGAGAGAGAAATCACACGTGCACACTCAGGGGCCAGGGGGAGGGCGGAGGGAGAGAGAATTTTTTTTTTAAAGATTTTATGTATGTATTTATTTATCTATATCTATCTATCTATCTATCTATCTATCTATCTATCTAATCTATCTATAAGAGAGAGAAAGAGAGAGAGGCAGAGACATAGGCAGAGGGAGGAGAAGCAGGCTCCATGCAGGGAGCCCGATGTGGGGCTTAATCCCAGGATTCTGGGATCATGCCTGGAGCTGGAGTCAGATGCTCAACCATTGAGCTACCCAGGCATCCCAGGGAGAGAGAATCTTTAGCAGCCTCCACCTTAGCGTGGAGCTGGACTCACAGCCCCGAGGTCATGAGCTGAAATGCAGAATCAGATGCATAACCGATTGAGCCACCCAAGCGCTCCAGTAATAAAGGATTATTTACTGCTGCCTGGTTATATGCCATAATTTACTTCCTCCTCACTTCTGTTCAGAAGCCTATTTTCCTTTTAGGTTTAAAGGGCCTGCCACTCAATGTCTTGTAGCACCTTCTCCTCTCAAATGGGCTGAGGAATGGACATTATCCTCACTGAACATCTGAGGAGATTGAGGTCCAGAGAGTTAGGGTCAGACATTGAGCGGTCCCACCTCATCTTCTGACTGCAGAGCCAGACCTTTCTTTATACCACTGTGGGCTTTCCTTTCAAGTTGAGGATGTGTATCTTTCCAGCACTGTACAACTCCTTGTTCTGGTCTGCTAAACCATTAGGGTGAGAGTTAATGGTGAATGCTTCCCAGGTGTGACTGCATACTGTACTGTCCTTGTGGGAGAGAAGGGGTTTTACTGACTTGCACCTATCAGCATGCAGCCTTACCCAGTGATGTCATTTACATGGCCACTTCTTTTTTTTTTTTTTTTTTTTTAGCAGTTTATTTATTCTTTCCTCTATTCATTCAAAAATATTTATTGAATGCATACTCTGAGCCAAGCACTGTTCTCAGAGACACCCCTCCTCTCATAGAATTTTTATTCTACTGGGACAGGTGACGATAAGCAAATAAACCAAGAAGGTAATCACAGACTGTGTTAAGTGACATGAAGGAAATCACGAGCCAGCTGGAAGAGAAAAACCAAGAAGTGAGGCTGTACACATCATGCTCTGGAAAGTTCCCGAGGAGAGATGAAAGGATGAGAAGGGGTCGGCTGTGGGAAGAGCTGACGAGCTCAGGGAGGGAAGGCTTCAGTACTTGTGTTTGAGGAAGAAAAAAGCATCTCATGTAGCTGAAGCAGAGAGACCCATGGCAGGGCAGCAGAGAGTTTAAAGCTGGCGAACAATACAATCTGGTTTGTGTTTTTAACATCACTGAGAGATGTGACAATTAAGTGAAACGTGTGTTTCTGGAGTGTGTGTGTGAGGGGAAAGTTGCTTTAAAAGACAGAATTAGAATAAATGGCAGAATTTGACTATGCACCATAATAGCATCATATCAACGTTACATTTTCTGAATTTGATAGTCCATTGTGGTTATGAAGAGAATGTCCTTATTCTTAAGAGGGGTGAAGGTTCATGATCTTTGCAGCTTATCTCAAATGGTTCAGAATAAAAAGGAAGAATCAAAGGTGGCAAATTGTTAAGGGCATATGTGTATTTATTGTAATCTTCTTGCAACTTTTCTGTAGGGTTGAAAGTTTTTCAGAATAAAACTTTAAAGGTCACTGAGGCTGCTGTGTGTGGGAGAAGTTATGGGGGCAGGAGAGGCAGTCCTGCCGGCAGGAGGACACTAGGAGGATGGCCATGCACTGGTGTTGCAGTAGAGAGGGAGAGGGGAGGACAGATCGGAAATGTGTTGTGGAGGTGGAACCGTCGGAGCTTGCTAATGGATTGGATGTGGTGGCCAGCGGGAAGAGGGGGACGTAGAAGTTGCCCTTTGGGGCTCCCTGATGGTTATGGACTGAATTCCAACAGCTTTCCCCCCAATCCGTTTAGTCCAGTCAGCTCCTCTATGGGTGGTTACCAGAGGGATTTGTCTCACAGGTGAGGGAAGGCTTGGGGAGAAGCAATTCATTTGAAGGTAGCAAATACAGGCAGAAAATGTACTATATAAAAAAAAAAAATTTTTTTTAAATTTACTTACTTTACCCAGAAAAACCAAAATACAAGCGTGAGATCAGGGCTCTTCACACTGAATTCTTTCCCATTAGGTGGTTGTGAAATCAATGTAGCGAATAGCTACTTTATCTTTAAAGAAACAAACACACTGAATAAACAGCTTGTCCTGTGTAGAAAGGGTAAGTAAGGTCTCATGCAACTTGTTTTAGTTCAATATGTATCTATGTATATACTAGATCACTATGTAAAATGCAGTTTTTACTTTGAGTTACAGTCAAAAGTTGGAAAGCCATGCAGAGGATTATTGTAAACAGAGGTTTTGCAGTTCCCATGGGAATAAGAAAGCAAAAGACAAACTCACATGGGTGGCTACTGTTGGCTGTCTTGTGTTGTTTATTTCTGTAATGATTGATGGGCTATAAGTCAGTGTTTTCTTAGTTGACCTCATAGTCATCCTTTCAGTCTTAAAGTCAACATGTGTTGAGTGCTTGCTGTGTGCCAGGCATTGTTCTCGGTAGAGGAATGAGCAGGACAGATGTGACCCTCAAGAAGCTTACATTTAAGCACATTACTGAGTAAAACCATAATATTCCCTCAGTTGTATTAAGTGATAGGTGCTCTAAAGATTTAGTAGGACTGGTCTGGGAAGGTGGCATTGGAGTTCAGACCCGAGTGAAAACTGAAGATACTGCTTTGCCTCAGGGAAGAGAGTCTCAAGCAGAAGCAACAGCCTAGGTGAAAATCGTGAGCTGAAAACAAGCCACAGGTATTGGGACCTCAGAAAAATGGCCCTTGAAACTGTAGTGTGTGAATCCGAGGAGAATGAAGGGAGAAGAAGTCAGATCTAAGATATCTTCTTTGGAGATAAAGCCAACAGGACTTAGTAATGGATTGAATGTAGAATATAGAAAGAAGGACTTAAGGATGAATCTGGGTAGATAATGATGCTGTTTACTGGTAGGGAGGGCTGGAGGCTGATGCATAAATGTGATTTGAGAGAAAAAGAAATCTGTAGTTCTTTATCTGGTCATGAAGTTGAGAGGCCTCTTGGACATCCATATAGAGACTCCGTGTGTTCAGTTTGGTAGTCGGGATCTTGGGTAAGAGGTGTGAGCATAGAAATACAAATCTGATACTCCTGAGTGTATAGCTGGAATGGGGCTGATGAGCCTACCTAACTAAGCTTAGCTGGGGAAAAGTGCAGATCAGAAGAGCAGAGGCCCGAGGCCAGATTCCCAGGATGGGTAAGAGAAAGGAAGACAGTGACAAAGGATTTTTGAGCTAAGCCATGGAAAGCCATGTGGAAGCCTAGAGAAGGTGCTTGTGGAGGGGAGAAAGGAGGGCTTAATATCAATTTATGTAGAATTGACTCCCCACTTTTGAGCTCTGCACCTACTAGCAGTAAGGGAAGTTACTTATCTTGAGAGCTTACTCCTCTGTGTAAGATATATGTGTTTTTAATTTTAAAATGTTGTATTTAATAAATTGGTGATAATAGTACTCATTTCACAGAGCTGTTTGGTAAATTAAATTAGTTAATACACAGAGTGCTTCAAACAGTCCCTGGCACATAGTAAAAACTCAATAACTGTGACTTGTTTGTGGCAGTGGTGCTTATTATAAGAAATCAATTTGGGCCTAAGGTCTAGATTCCAGATTAGTAGAGAAGAAAGATAGTGGCAGTGCTGGCTATTCATCTGAATGTGTTATGTGATAATCAATGTTGTTTAGCTGGTTCCCTGAGTAGCATATTAAAGCGATATTGAACAATTGAGGGGACCTTGTTACTAGATTGCCATTAAATGGTGATAGTAAGTGAGCCTAAAAATCAAAATAATGGAAAATGGTCTCCTTTTTAAAAAACATTTAATTTGCTATTTCTTGATCACACATCATCCTTCTTTACTTTCAAGGTCAGGGAGAGACAGTCATTTTTACTAAACTGCCACATCTTCACACAAATTATCATCTGAAGGAGCTTCTTAGAATTGACAAATGAACTCTCTTTTCCTTCCCAAGAGGAACTTGTTAAACCAATAAAGTTCAAAATTCTAATTCCCATTTCTTACTAGTGTGCACCATTTTATTCATCTTGAATAAACATACAACCTCAAGCATCCTACTAGGCAAATAGATTCTTTTTTAATTAGTGGCTCTATACACAGAATTTTATCATCGTGAAATCTATAAACCAAAAGGGAACAAATATTTACACTTGGAACTTCATGTCAACAGTACTCCGAAAATGTAAATGTATCTCCCATGTTTCTGCTATGGCAGTAGAAAAATAAGCTCAACTTCTTAGGAGCGTGTCTCCTCTGTTACTTAGGGAATGTGGAAGATCTATATAAGTGTTCTTTCTTTGTGACTGGTGTTACTTTTTTTCACACAAAGTCTTGTTTTATTAAAAGCTGATCTTCACTTTCTGTTTTTTTTTTTTTTTTTTTTCTGTAGTATATTTCATAGGCATCTGTAAGTATCAAGACAGAATTTTATTTTCAGGAGTTACTGCTTTTGTAGTTCTCACACAGAATTATTTCTCACTTTAAGTAGACCTTTTATTCCAAAGCAAAATTAAGCTGACCACAAGGGTTTCTGGGAAAAGAATAATGTAGAGCTAAGGTTTTGTGTGTCAATATGGGTAGTCTACTGCTTTCCACAGGAAGATTTTAAATGATGTCTAAATATGTAATGGTTTAAAGATCCCAATTAATATGAGAAAGCTAGTTAAAATTCATTGAAATAATTTAAAAAAGGGGGGATGATTTTGCCAAGATTTCAGAGATAATTTTTTTTTTCAAGGCTTTACTGTAGTTTTGATCAAGCTGCATTAAGTGTCTGCCTAATTTCAGCTATTACATGGCGGTTATACTATGCCTGCATCCCAAAATGATTTTAGGTCACTTAGGTTATTAAAATATATTTAATATACTAATCTGTTTTTCAAAGCATCAAAAATAATTAAGATGAAGGAACAGATAAGCCCTGTGTCTGGAATGAATAATTTGGTTCTAAATATCCTAGAAGCTAAGGAGAAGAGAGAATGATGTGGTTTAAAACTTTAATTCTCAGACGGGGAGACAGAGATTTGAGAAGATAATTTTTTTCCCTGCTTTTTCTGAATTTAAAGGCAATTTATTTTGAATTTTAATCCTATATAGTCAACAGTGAGTAACACAATTGACAATCTTTCTTCCCTCTTCTCTCCTCTTCCCTAAAAGGGAAATACCTGATTGTTCAAAAAAAAAATTAAAAAAAGCATGCTTTTATATAAAAAGAAAAATTTCAGACAACTCAGAAATACATGTATTGAAGTTTCCTTCAATGATGTTATTTCTCAGTTCACAGAAAATGGTGACATTAAATCATAACTCAATGGAGATGTGTTGTTTTATTTACTTATTTATTTATTCATTCATTTATTTATTTTTAAGTAGCTCCATGCCCAACAGAGATCAAGAGTTGCATACTGTACTGACTGAGCTAGCCAGGTGCCCCAATGGAGACTTTTTTTTTTAAATGGAGACGTTTTTGCAAGGGGCTTTTATTATAATAAGTTTAGCAAACATTTATTGGGCATCTCAGATTTGTTCATGTTAGGAATATAGAAATGAGTAAGAGAACTCTTTCCTTTAAGCTTAGGATTCATGGGGTTCACTTACAGTTAGTAATTCATCAGATATTCCATATTTATTCACTGAGGACCTAATATGGGTATAGTAGAGTGGTCAGCTGGGGTCTAGTAGGGTGGATGCATCAGTAAATGAACCATACAGCTAATGGTAATGTTGTATGCTGAGTGCCTGGGCTTGTGAACGAATCACCTTGAGAGCACAAAAGAGAATTTTGTATTGAGGGGGGAGGCTTTGCAGAGGGAGGAACTTTTATGTTGAAGTTAGTATCAGAGTGCACCAGATAGCCCAAAAGTGGGGAGGACGTTCTAGGCAGAGGGAACAGCAAGCTCAGAGTTTTGGAGATGTGACCCAGATTGCATGTAAGAGCAATGGTAAGTAGTGGATGGCCGAATAGAGTGTATGGCTCTGGGAAGTTGTGTGGGAGATGAAGCTGTGAAGACAGTAGAGTTGTGTCCAGGAAAAAAAAAATTGGACCTTATTCTGTAAGTAGGCTTTAAAGCACAGGAGGAAGGGTTTATGTTTTAGGTACAGAACAGGTGGAAGCATGAAACATCAATTGTGGGTTGGAGAGATTGGTGACAGGGATTGTGATGCTAAGTGAGGTAAGGGAGAACCGGTGTAGAGCAGCATCTGTGTGGGTTGAGAGGATGGATCAAAATGCAGAGACATTTCTAATCTAAATTGTGTGGGATGAGAGCCAGGAGTCTGTGAGGGATGACAGTTGCAGAGGAGAGAACTGGTCTCTGGGAATACCGACGTCAAGGAGTAGCCTAGGAAGTGGGCCTGTTCGTTGTTACTGTGTATTCGAAGCAGTTTTACTTCTCAATTTGTTCCCTTTAAGTAATAATTGTATTAGTAAATAGTTTTTTTTAAATAAATTTTTATTAAATATGGAAATTGTTACCCTCTTGGCCTATTCCAGGGATCAAACCCGTGATTTAGCTGAGCAAACCAGCCACCAGCTAGCCCCCTGTATTAGTAAATATCTTAATAGAAATGTTACTTTTGGGATCCCTGGGTGGCGCAGCGGTTTGGCGCCTGCCTTTGGCCCAGGGCGCGATCCTGGAGACCCAGGATCGAATCCCACGTCAGGCTCCCGGTGCATGGAGCCTGCTTCTCCCTCTGCCTGTGTCTCTGCCTCTCTCTCTCTGTGTGACTATCATAAATAAATAAAAATTAAAAAAAAAAAAAGAAATGTTACTTTTATTCACAATACATCTCATTATCTTATACATATAAATCTTTAAGTCTTTAAGAGTAAAAAGCCTCTTTACAATGCAATCAAACTTGTTTAAAAACACTTTTTTTTTTTTAAAGAAATCATGATGAAATTATATCTGCCACTGTGTAGTCTCCACTTACCCTCTCCTCAGTCAGGCAGAGTGGTGCACCTTTCAGGGTGTCCTAGTCCATGTTCCACATGCCCCTGCCAGAGGCAGGGGGAGGGGGAGTCTTTGGGCTCATGCTAGACTGGATGCTGGCTTTTCCACCTTTGAACTATGTGATTCTGGCCCTTTTACTTTATCTTGGAGTCACAGTCTTCTCATCTGCAAAGTGGAAAGATTAGTATCTATTGTAGCTTCAAAAGAAAAAGCATTTGTTGACTCAAACAGGAACATTTCAGGAAAGTTCCTTGGCATTTTGAAGAGGCCATTTTGCGGTTTGTAGCATTGACATTCACACCTGGTTTGGGGCCGTGGAAAACAAAATATTCCCTTACAGCTTTTAAAAAATTACCCAGCTGTTATACCCAGCAAACACCCCTATCCCATGTCTGACCCAAGCCTTATTCATCCCTGATCGCCTCCCCCCCCTTTATTATTGGTAAAATATACATACCTGCTGGAAAAAAAAAAACAATTTACTCTTTTACGTTGTTTCCTATGAGTACCTTTTAAGCCTGGAGTGGCCTGCTGACTCTTAAGAAGTCTCACAGGTGATATAAACTAGGGATATGTTCACTTCAAATAATGGAGAACTTCAGGGGAGATAGAATGTGCAGGAGTTCTTTGTCCTCTTGGCAGCAGTCGTGGGGAGGAACCCTGGGGCACACAGCCAGCTGCCTGTGCTGCCACAGTGCCATCCAGACACAGGGCCTTTGCATAAAGGCTTTCTGCTCATCTCCTGCTCTGTCTCCTTCACACAAAGTAACTGCTTTGTGTTTAGGCATCACTTCTTCATGGGAACAGAGGGAATGGGCCAAGGGTAACAGCAAAAGCCTTCTCTTGGTGAGGCTTTTCCTTCTTATTCAGGAAATGAGGCAACCCCCTTCCCACCAGGGGCTTCTGCTTTTATTTCATTATCCTGAGCTGAGTCACATGGCCATCCCCTAGCTGCAGGTAGTCTGGGAAGTCACGAATTTAGCTTTCCAGTTTTTGTTGTTGTTGTTGTTAGAATGCAAAGAAGAAGGCGGTGGAAATGGGTCTCTATTGGTATTACATTGTATGTACTCTTCTTAGGGCAATATTATCTTGGTAGTTACCAACTTCTGGATCTTATCTAGGGTGGCCAGTGTCCTGGTTTGCCTGGGACTGAGATTTCCTGGGATGCAGGACTTCCAGTGCTATCACCTGCACAGTCAATAGGAAAACCAGGATGATTGCCACCTTAGCCTTGTCATATTCTCTTTGGTAAGTGTTTCATCTCTTGAGGATGGAACCACCTTGACTAGGCTGACAAAGACTGAAAAGCAGTTTAATAATTGAATTTGAATAATAGCTTAATATAGGATAATAACTTAATTATAAATTATACAAAATATTGAGTAAACTATTAAATAATAATTTAATAATTTACAATGAGAAATAAGTGATATTGAATCCATGGAGCATATTGGAAGCAGAACTCCATGGAGCTGCTTAGCGCATGTGAGATTTTGACCAGGTGTCTTAGGGCTGCAATGTTACTCAACTCTAGGGGGCTCTGTTCACAGCAGCCTGGGATTGATTCCGTAGTACTTGTGATTAATTGACTGATAATGATACTGAAAAGAATTGTATGTTATCTCTGGCAGGGTATGCATGTTAAACCCTGTGCTGCAGACATGCACTAGCTAGCACACATGTGGGGGTAGAGTATTAGAATCAGAGGCCCTCCTGATGCCAGGCTGCCTGCTGAGTTGACCTTGAAAGCAGTCTTTTTTTTTTTTTTTTTTAAAATAAAGATTTTATTGGGAGATCCCTGGGTGGCTCAGCGGTTTGGCACCTGCCTTTGGTCCAGGGTGTGATCCTGGAGTCCCGGGATCAAGTCCCACATCAGGCTCCATGCATGGAGCCTGCTTCTCCCTCTGCCTATGTCTCTGCCTCTCCCTGTCTCAGTCTGTGTCTCTCGTGAATAAATAAATAAAATATTTTTTAAAAAAATAAAGATTTTATTTATTTGAGAGAGAAAGCAGAGAGAGAAGGAGCTTGAACAAGGGGAGGAGCAGGGGGAGAGGGAGAAGCAGACTCCCTGCTCAGCAGGGAGCCTGACACAGGGCTCTATCCCCTTAACCTGACATCACAACCTGAGCCAAAGGCAGATGTTTAACCGACTGAGCCACGCAGGTGGCCTGAAAGAAGTCTTAATGTAGACCCTTCGTGGATGACATGGTTGAGAGAATGGATCAGAAAGAACCTTTTTCCCTTCTCTCCCCCTTCTACCTGAAGCTGAGACCTGGGCTGGATGTGTCTGCTGGGACTCCCCGAGTCTAAAGGATCCTTCACTTCACTTAGAGCCTAGAGCTCTGACCCTTCTTCAAGATTTTCCTCTGCCGTCCTCCCCTGTTTGAACAGAGATTAGTCTTTTTTTTTTTTTTTAAGATTTTATTTATTTATTAATGAGAGTCACAGAGAGAGAGAGAGAGACAGAGACAGAGGCACAGGCAGAGACACAGGCAGAGGGAGAAGCAGGCTCCATGCAGGGAGCCTGATGCAGGACTCGATCCCAGGACTCCAGGATCAGGCCCGGGGCCGAAGGCAGGTGCCAAACCGCTGAGCCACCCAGGGATCCCAAACAGAGATTCATCTTATTGTTAATAGGAACCTGGCTGCGTGCCTCTTTTCCTTCACCTCATCCTAAAACTGTGATGCACAGTATATGTTTTCTTGCGTGTGTGACTTTTAGTTAATATTTAACGATAATTTCATTCTGTATCCATCCTCTTATATCTTGGAACTAGTCCATATGCCTCTCAATTCTAACCTCTATTGATTAAGTTTTTTAGGGAAAGAAAAAAAGAAGTGTACTGTTCAGACATATTCTCTTATTAGTAAGGGCATTACTTAGTATGTGACTAATGCTGTGCATCTATAACCAGTTGTTCTACCTTGTGAGTACCGACGTAATTTAGAAAGAATTCTTTCTTTGTTAAAGACCTTTTCTACGTGGGCCACATGTTTCCAGACCTATTTCATAGTAATTTGTGGTTTTTTAGGTATGTCAATAGAGATGCTGTAGCCAGTATGCCTGGATTCTGTTAGATAAACATTTTGTAAGATTGCTTACTTTAAAAAATTGTCTTTGTTTAAAAATTTAATTTCTTCTCTAATGTCTCAGTGAATAAATTTTTAGAAAGTCTGATAAATTCCAGTTAAAATATTTTGTTTTTAATATTTTAAGCATTTTAACATTTTGTTTTAAATATTTTAAACCTTCTAGGGGTGCCTGGGTGGCTCAGTTGGTTAAGCCTCTGCCTTTGGCTCAGGTCATGCTCAGTAGGGAGTGTGTTCCCATCATCCCCTTGCCCCCTTGTCCCCTACCCCTCATGCTGTCTTTCACTCTCTCCCAAATAAATAAATAAATGTTTTAAAAAATATTTATTTATTTATGTATTCATGAGAGACAGAGAGAGAGAGAGTGAGAGGGAGAGGCAGAGACACAGGCAGAGGGAGAAGCAGGCTCCATGCAGGGAACCCGACGTGGGACTCGATCCTAGGTCTTCAGGATCATGCTCTGGGCTGAAGGCAGCACTAAACTGCTGAGCCACTGGGACTCTCCTTTTTTTTAAAAAAAAAAAAAAAGAAAAGAAAAAAACCTTTTAACTCTTTCTGAAGGCTGATACAGTAATTTTTTTTTTTTTTGGTCCACATACTTTCTTCTGAATTTTAAGAGATCTACTAGAATTTGTAACATGCCTAAAATATAGATGATCATAGGGGTTTTTATTAAAAACAGCTAAATAAAAATTTCAATGAATGATAGTGTGCATATGATAATATATATTTTTTGATAATATATTTTTCATCATTTATATGCTGTTGGGAGAATGACTCATGGGCTGTTTTCTCTTGAGTTCCTGAGAGTGTATAAAAAGATTACAAACAGTTGGCAACAGAATTGAAATAATGAATGTGTAGAGTAGAGGGAAAAATGTTTCTCATTTATTCCACTCTTACCTTGATGAAACTTTTACCACTTAAAATTTTCCAGTAAAAAGTCAAGGTCAATAGGTGAGTCTAATATGGTTCTACCCATCGTGGTCTAAGGATTTCTTGACTTGTCATACAACATGTATGTACAAAGGAGAAAATACAGTTTGATTTCATGAGAATAAGGAGTCGGGTATGAAAGGACAACCACTGTTTAAGGAGCAGGAGATATTGTGGAGGAGACTGGGTAAGATAAAAGTTGACATCACTAAAGCTCCCAATTGTTGATCGATCGCCCATTGTATCTCTAGCTGCCCTCCTGGCAATATTTTAGGGATGTTTTTCCTTTGATCTTTATGTTAGTAGGATGTCCTAGGCCTTAGGATCCAGCATTAAACTGAGCTGAAAACAAAGTGGAGTTGTGATCCTTGGGAGTAGTCCTTAAGGTAGAGCATATCTCAGGAGAGAACTGGTGAATGACCTTGGGCAATTAAAGCCTAATTTATTGGACAGTATCATGGACAACCCAATGAAAACACACAAATACTTACAAAAACGTGTAAAATTCAAACTCCAGTGCATTGGTTTATACCTTGACACTCTTGGATAAGTTATCTTGTTTTTCTACCCCTGGGCTTCCCCTTCTGTATATTGTTATCCATCTGGGTTTTGATTTATTTTTCATTGCACACTTGTTATCCTTCTCATTGCTTCACTGTGGGAGAAGATCTTTTTTATTCCAGAGCTGTAACTTTGCTGCCTGGGACTTTTACCTGGGAGTCTCAATGTCCTCAAACTCTATAAAAGAAATAGAAGATCCCTTTTCTTTAACTCCCTATATGTGTGTTTAGTCTGTTAAGGAATGTTGGCAGTTAGTGGGAGGGGGAGGGAGGATGCTCACCTAGAGGCTTCCTTTGTTCTAATTTACATAGTTTCTTAACATATTCATGGCTCCCTTCTCCTAGCTTAAAATTTTGAGCTCTTAGAAGACTTAGATGTTTTGGTTTTATATGCATGCATTTTGATTGAAATCCCTGGGTTGAAAATTTCCTAGATGTTTGCATACTCTACTCAGCCTAGGACATTAAGGGTTATGTAAAAAATTAGCTCCCTAAATGACCATTAACCAGAAATGTTATCTGTCCAAAGAGAGGATTCATATGACTCCAAGTATGCATTGCCCTCTGCATAGCATATTAATTTTGGCAACCAGAGATAGATGAGAATTTTGCTGCATTTAAATTTTTCATTGTGATGAGACAAATCTATTATTATAAAAGCTCTCTCTACTCATCAGTGAGAGTGTTTCCTTCTGTTGTTTTAATTAAAGGAGCAGTGTATTTTTAAATTTAATTATGGCACTCTGATGATCCGATACTGGCTGCAAGCTAAGAATTCTTTGGATTTTCAAGATTTATAATGCATTGGGAGCAGTGCTGACCAAAAGAATGATGGAAATGTTCAATACCTACATTGTTCAGTAAGATAGGCACATACGGCTGTTAGGCACTTAGAATGTGGCTAGTGAGAGTGAGGAATTAAATTTTAAATTTCTTTAATTAAAATTTAAATAGTCGCAAGTGGTTAGTGGTTACCATATTGGATAGGAGAAATCTAGAGCATGTAGAAAATTTCCATTTAGTTGGAATAATGTCCTGGGATTTCAGATTTCTTTGTTTTTGGTTTGGAAGTTGAGGCTGGTTAAATTTGAAATTAATAATGGATAGTATTGCTCTTAGCCATAGGGAGAGACTTTAACAAAGATGTGAGTTTATCAGACTTAAATATATTAGAAGTGAACTTCTTTGAGAAGGCAAGTATTCATTCCAAAAATAATTCCAATATAATTAATTGAATAAATATTTGGAAAATATTCCCTGTGTATAAAGAAGTATACTAAATGGGAAGGCTAGAGGTGAGTGGAACTTAGGTGGTCCCCTCAAGGAGCTTTCCATTTTTTTTTCCTCCAGAGGCCATGAGAGGCCAACTTTTGTCCTAAAACAGAGAATGCCAAGTGGAGCATTATCATCAGGATTGGCTTCACTGCTTTCAGGAGTGCTGGGGCTTAACAACAGCTCAAGGAGGAACTGTTTATATCCCAGAACATAGAGTTGCGTATCAACTCTAACACACAAGATTAATTTTGGTTGAGAGAGGGTTGAAGTGGGTTTGGAATTTCTTCAGGTGTGCGCTGCAAGAAGCTCTGCTGCTGAGTTCCAGATGTGTTTGAGCAGGCCCCTTGGGTGCACCCCACTTCTGGGAGATGGACTTTCCCCCAGACTCTGGAATGCTGGAGGTAGAGACATTGAACATAGCTGCTTCCCCATCCACACTCCCCCTCACCAGGACGAGGAGAAATTATTGATAATGCTGAGTTTTGCTCAACAACCAGGAGTGTCTGATGGAGACAAATGTTCTCTTAAACAGAAGTATAGGGACTGTTAGGCAAGCCAGCTTTTTTAAAGTCACAGTAAGAATTCAGCTTTATTTTTTCCCCTCCAAACTAGTAAGACCCCACCAAAGTTCACTTGGCTGTGCTCTTAGTTGGAAACCCAGGGGCCAAATAAAAGCCACAGAAAAACAGGCTACATCTGCTCCCACTTGTACTACTTTACTTGCTCACTGAGTTCGATGTTTTTAGCTAAATAAATCATAAACTTATATCAGAGGGGTGTGTGTTTCCCCCAGTCTGTTACCCATCCACACCCCCATGTCTTCCCACTGTGCCACTAACCAGAGCTCACTTAATACTGCTTAGAATCAGGGAACTCGGAACCTAACTGTCCTGGGCCCTCTTTCTGGCAGTTGGGTGAGTCATGAGGGCCTGAAGGGTGAAGCTCAGACAGGCTGGAGCAGTAGGTTATGGAATAAGAAAGGGAGACCGTGTAAACAGTGGTGAGCTGGGCATAGCAATTACTGATCTGATCTCATGGTACAGATGTGGAAGGAGGAGATCCTCAGCTCCCTGGGATAGGGGACTTGTGTCACGTGGACTGTGTCTTGGCAGCTGGGCCTGTGAGGATCAAATCAGCAGAGTTACCCACTGCTCTGTGGTTTGTTTTTGCCAGGTCAGGGATACAGTTCTTCAGGCAGCCTGTCACATCTGAGACCGAGGGAGAACGGGGAGATGGGTTGACAGTCTTCACAAGAGGTGTCCAGACACTCCTGGCTCAGAACTCAGCCATGGATAGTGGGATGCTTGCCTGTCTGTGTGCTTGGGTCCTTGGTCTCTGGCCTTGGGCCATGATGTCAGCCTGACTAGGTTGGCACATGTAGCCTGGAATGGTTTGGCACACAGAGCCTGGAATGGGTTAGGCTTCTGCTTCAGACATTAAGGAAGGGAACTGGCTAGTCCTTCCTGAAATAGTGCCTACAGGCTGGCACAGCACTGACTGGCACCTGCCCCTTTCAGAGGTGGGCTCAGGATAACTGTGTGGAAATTTTCCAGTGTGTGGGTTGTGGGAGTATATCCCATCTCCCTCCGAGCCCTTCCAGGCCAGAACATCAGTGGAGTTTGCAAAGAATGGGTTAACTATTAGAGGAAAATACTTCCAAAAGTAAGTAGTCTGGGTACAGATGGGAAAAGATGGGTAAATTTGACTTTCTGAAGATTTGAAATGTCTGCATCACTAACAGCAAAACTGCAAATATAATTAAAGGACAAATGGGAGACTGGGAGAAAATAGGCCACATGTAATAGACAAAGGATAAATACATAAAATATAAGGAACCTTCTGCAAAATAATAGGTATGATTTTCTCCCATTTGGCAGAAATTAAAAAGATTAACAATCTGACAACAGTGAGGAAAAGTAAGTACATTTACATATGTAAATGTTCAGACCTTTTTGGGAGGGTAATTTGGCAATATCTATGAAAATAAGGTCAGATATCTTTGATTCAGTAAATTTTGTGTCAAGATACACATGGGTATACTCTTATTCCATCATTGTTAAATAATGATAAAGTACAGAATAACTAACTGCACGGTGATACATCTAGCATATGGAGTAGTATGCAGCACCCAAAAATGTGGCAGATCTGTATGCAACTGATGTGGGAAACTCTTCCTGATAAATTTTTCTTGAGAAAAATTATGAAATTATCACATTTATGTAAAAAAATTCCTCATAACTAGACACTTCTATATGTATTACATTTTATAGATTCTGTATGTGTTGTACATATGAAATCTATATATAAAATCATTGAATTCCAAGTGTTTTTTGTGGATTCTGTTTTTTTTTTTTTTTTTTAAGATTTTATTTATTGGGCAGCCCCAGTGGCTCAGTGGTTTAGTGCTGCCTTCAGCCAAGGGCGTGATCCTGGAGACCTGGAATCGAATCCCACGTCGGGCTCCCTGCATGGAGCTTGCATCCCTCTCTGCCTGTATCTCTGCTTCTCTCTCTCTCTGTGTGTTCTAATGAATAAATAAATAAGATCTTAAAAAAATATTTTATTTATTTATTCATGAGAAACACACACACACACAGACACACACAGAGTGAGAGAGAGAGAGGCAGAGACACAAGCAGAGGGAGAAGCAGGCTCCCTCTGGGGAGCCAGGAGCAGGGAGCCCGATGTGGGACTTGATCCCGGGTCTCCAGCATCATGCCCTGGGCCAAAGGGAGGCGCTCAACTGCTGAGCTACACAGGCGTCCCTTCATGGATTCTAAAACATGTTTTTCACATGTTAACATTTCTAAAATCAGTGTATCTATCAATTGGTGGCATAGTTTAATAGTTAGACTTTTTCTTTCTTGGTGAAATATAATGTATATTATAAATGATAAGATTAGATTTAATGACAAATGTTACATAAATGCATTACTAAAGGACTCTAAGGAAGAACTGGGATGGGATTGAGGAGATGTCAGTAGAGACATGAGTTCATCTGTATCATCTGTATTATTTGAAAAAAATTTTTAAAATGTATTTATTTGAGAGAGAGAAAAAGAGCATATGCATAGTGGGGGAGGGCAGAGAGAGAGCATCTCAGGCAGATTTCCTATTGAGCATAGAGCAGATTTGGGGTTCACTGTCTATGACCTTAAGATCATGATCTGAGCCAAAACCAAGAGTTGGATGCCCAACTGACTGAGCCACCCAGGCACCCCTGAAATTTTTTTTATCTGTGAAAATGAATTCATTCCTGAGCCATTTCCGTCTACGTTTGCCATTAGGTACTCTGCTTCATCTGAGAACTGTAAGTAAGGCCCAGGTGACTGAGGGATTGTTCAGCTCACTAAGAAGTTAAATAGCTGTAAAGAGTCAATGGGAGAGAATTGTGTGCTGAGGTCTAAGGGGACTAGTACTCTTGCGCCCAGGGCTGGTTACTCTATCTTTATCTTTCCTGCCTATGTGAAGAGATTGAAGGCCTCAATCTATAAGGTGGAGCCTGGTTAGCCAGGGGTAATTACTGCAGAGTTACTCATCCACCTGCTTGGGGGTTCCCTAAGGCACACCCAGTCCGTGGTATCCCATCTACTGTTTGGATGAAGGAATTCTAAGGTGAGGCAGAAACTAGGTCAAACCAAGGAACATTACCTAACGACATTGAAAGGAGAATGTCTGGGTGAAGAACTAAGCGTTAGTGGGGAAGAGCGAAAGGAGTAAATGGGCTTTAATGTCTGAAGGGTATAACGAGGCAGGTAGGAGATGACCTGCCATAGGTGGGAGGTTGGGTTTGTTCTGCTCTGGAGGCTGGACCCTGGGATCCTTGTATGTAAACAGGGCATAGTGTGAGTGTCTTGTCATAAATGAGAGCTGCATTGTGTAGATACACACTGAGAGTGTACTAATGAGACTTTAACCAATGATGACTATTAAAAAGCTACAGAGTGGGGGCACCTGGGTGGCTCAGTGGTTGAGCCATCTGCCTTTAGCTCAGGTCGTGATCCCAGGGTGCTTCTCCCTCTGCCTGTCTCTCTGCCTCTCTCTGTGTCTCTCATGAATAAATAAATAAAATATTTTTAAAAAGAAAAGTACAGAGTGTAGTTTATTGTAAGATGACAGGCAGAGCTGTGGGAGCCAGAGGAAAGAGAGAGCAGTCCCTGGAGACTTCTTGGCCAAGATGTCATTTGTGGTTGTAGAATTTGGACCTGTGATTTTGAAGGAGGGATGCAAAGGAAAGAAAGGAGGGCTCGCCACTGAACAAAGGCACACAAAGAATATGAGGAACTGTGAGCAGTAGCTTCCTTGGTACAGGCATACAAACAGGTATATAGAACAGGTGTATAAAAGGGAAGCAGTAGGAAGTAAGATTTAAAAAGGTAGCTTATGGCCAGACCACAGAGTGCTGAGAATGTCAGGTTTAGGAGTTTGACCTTGACTCAGTAGGTTCATGTTTTCTGTTTAATCTCCTGGTTACCAGGTATTTTTGTAACATCATTGGTTTGACTTTTATTTAATTCACTCACTTCAAGTTTATTTCCTAAGGGTTCGTGATAGAGGCTTGAATCTTGTGTTAAAAGTTTGTGAGAACATAGGAGTTTTTTGCACATAAATGGCTGAATTTCAGAATTACATTTGTGTTAAACGCTTTGGTTTTTCTCTCTGCCTGCCAGCATTTGCAAAGAACCAATTCACTTTCAGAGGAGGTGCTATTATTTACCCCTATCCAGTGAAAGTGTAGAGCTGAGTCCTGCATGAAGAGGTAAAATTGAACAGGACAGATTGATGGATTAAAGTTAGTGAGAGATGAAAATGAGTGAACATTGTTTTGGGCAAAGCTGTGATTCTTGCTCTCTTTCCTCTAGCATGATTTGGGAAATATTTTGTCCTGGTGGTTCCTTACAGCCTTTCTTTTAAACCTGGCCACCTTTCCATTGCCAGGTCAGCTTCCATGTTAGCTGATGCTGCTACTGCTTCAAGTACTGCCTTTGGTAGGAAGCTTCCAGTTAGCTTTCTGGATTCTGGCTTTGGCTCCTCCAGGAGTCTTGCTGAGCTGACCTTAGGAATCTGAAATGTGGAGGGTCAGTTTGCAGTAGGGAAATGCTGTAGCAGCTCTTGCTTTTTCTGCCGTGATGTAACTTAATCAGATCCTCTTGTTTTTCCCTGAATGGTATAAGCAATTGCACTGAAATGGTTGGTTATTCATCTGTGCCTGTGATGCTTTAAAAAATAATAATTTCACTAATATGTCACAACATGCATTATTTATTATTTTAGTAAATGGATTTTTAAACAAGCAACAATTTACAAATTTAAACATGACAATTAACATGATATGACATAAAAAATTAAATAATCTCCTGGTGTCTTTGTTATCAGCGTTGCATTAATGATCTTAGCCCTTCTGGGAGCTTTCATTTTTTTTGTTGACTCTGACGGATGATGGCAGATTGTGGTGGTGATATGCTTTTATAAATTAGTTTTTAGACGAAATGATACTGGCATGTAATGTGGACTGCCAGAAATAAAATTGTTTCTCATTGCTAGTATCATTTTGACTCACATTCTGAGTTCTTTAAGGAAGATGTCCACTATAGGTTACGCATTGGTGGGCCGTGGTAGGGTTTACCTTCTGCTGAAGCCGGTGTAAGTCTAATGAGTGTTTCCTGTTCTTTCCTCCTGGGAGTTATGGGGTGGGCTCACTATTTAGGCTCAGCCTGCCGACTGCTCTTACCCTGGAGTTTGAGCCTGGACAGAATGTTCTAAGATGCAGGGACAGTTAGGAGTGGCAGAGTTGCTAAAATTACCAAGATTTCCTTCCTGGATAGTCTTAGTTGCACACATTGGTGTTAATACAGTGTTTACTTTTGTACATTTTGCACTGGTACCTCTAACCACCTTTGTGCAGAGAATCAGAACGTTCAGCATTGGGTGACAGACAGTCCAAGATTTTGCATGGTGACACTGTCTGCCAACCAACAGCTTGCATTCAGTAGTGTGGATATCTTCTGTGCTTAATTGTGGTGTTCTTTGAATATTTAATAGAGCTGAATTTCAGACTGTCCTCTGAGGAATTTTAGGCCTTGCAAAAGTACCTTGGGCACCGGATAACTGAGTACCTCAGTAGGATGGAATCTTCATGGTTTTTCTTTCTGATTACCATGCAAATATATTACAGTAGGTTACATGGAAGTTTTCCTGTTGTTTAAGATTTTGATGCAGGCCCCAAAACTGTTGCCAGTAGGTGGTAAATACATTGTTTGAAAAGAGACTCTAGAATCTCTTTTGCAAGATTTGTCAAGAGGTGGCCAAATGGGTCTACTAACTATTATATCCCCCACCCTATAATCCAGGCTGTGCCAGGAAGACTAGAAAGGATTCTATGCAAGGAACTCCTGGGAGTAGTAGAGTGTGCTCTTCCTGGAGGAAGTGAGAATTCTCTCTATCCTCCCTCCAGTCTATTTGAGATGCCCAAACTGGTATGAGATTAGAATGAAATCCTAAGGAAGAGTTCTTGAGATTGTGGTGCATGTCTCCTGGAGTTTGGGGATGTCTGTGAGCACAGAGATGGAAAACAACCACGTGACTAGAACTACCCTGGTGTGGGGTGGGGGATGTGTGGAGAGGGGCTGGCAAATGCTTGACCTTAACTACTAACCATGAGGTCAGCCTGAAGGGGAACTGTGAGTCATCTTGAAAGACCTTCCCCGGTACCAGGACTGCCTAGCAGGCCAGCTGTTGGACCCCAGCAGAAAGCAGGTATAGGTGAACTACAGGGGCAGGAGCTCAGAGAAGGAGGTGAGAGATGGGCCAAGGACAATGAGCAATTGTACCATTCCCTGCATCAGGCCAAATAGAGGTCCTAGTGAAGGAGTCACATGCATTTGAGCTCCTTCAACTGGCAGCTCTTTTACAGGCCAGAAGATCTTAGACAAGTGAGTGGATAGGCTTCTCCATTTTCTTTTCCTCACACTTGCCTCTTTTCATCTCTGACCCCTGCCCTCACCTCACTGCTTGTCTGAGGAGGGGAAAAGCTTCACGTTGGATGAAATCAGTTTTGATTTAGACTAGACTGGACTTTTTAATACCTGGAAATTTGGTTATATTCATTTGAGATCATGATTTCTTTTTTAACTTCTAGCTACCAGTCAGTAGTTTTAGGTTACAGAACCCTGAAAAATCCTTCCATGATGGCATAGTCAACAGTCTCCGTGCCAGTTGACTAGAGCTGAGTTTTATAATTACGTGCAGTTTCGTTTATTTTGTACGCTGCAGATTTTAGGCATCGAGTTTTGCCAGCAATTACTGTGTCATCTGAGAAAGTTGAAATTTCCCTATAAATGAAACACTGTAAATTTGGTAACTCACTATACAGCTAATACAGGTCATGTCTGCATATTGGCATTAGGGACTCCTTATGGATTAGGCTGGAACTTTGCAACCTTGAATTGTAAATTTTTTTTGTTTTTGTTATTCGTTTGTTTTATAGTGGTGAAAAACAGGACATAAAATTTACCATCTCAACCATTTTAAAATTAAAGTATATGATAGTACAGTACATTTAAAAAAACTTTTCTTAAAATAGATTTTTTCTTTCTTTTTTTTAGAGAGAGAGTTTATCCAGGGGGGCAGGGAGAGGGAGAGAGAATTTCAGGCAGACTCCCCACTGAGCTTGGAGCCCAACAAGGGGCACCATTTCATGATGCCAAGATCATGACCTGAGCCAAAATCAAGAGTTGAAGCTTAACCAGCTGAGCCATCCAAACATCCCATTAATATTTTTATTTTTTTAAAGTAATCTCTGTGCTGAACGTGGGGCTTGAACTCACGATCCCAAGACTGAATGAGTGAGCCAGGAGCCCCTTATCATTCTACTTTCTAAGAGTTTGATTACCATAGATATTTTATGTAAATGGAATCATATAAGATTTGTCTTTTGTGACTAGCTTATTTCACTTATAATATTCCCAAGCTTTATCCATATTGTAGCATAAGGCCGAGTAATATTCTAATATAAGTATGTACCACAGTATCTTTATTCATTCATCTGTTGATGGACATTTGAGTTGCTTCCACCTCTTAGCTATTATGAATAACACTGCAGTGAATGTGTTGCAAATCACCTCATTAGGATCCTGTTTTCATTTCTTTTGGGTACATTCCCAGAAATGGGCTTGTTGGATCCTATGGTAATTCTATTTTTAATTTTTTGAGAAATCTCTGTATTGTTTTCCGTAATGGCTACAGGAAATTACCTTCCCACCAACAATGCACAAGGGTTCTGATTTCTCCACATCTTCGCCAACACTTGTTCTTTTCTGTTCTTTTGATAGAGACCATTCTGATGGGTGTGGGGATGTTTCCCATTGTGGTTTTGGTTTGTATTTCTCTTAAGGTTAGTGGTGTTGACTTTCTGTTCACGTGTGTGCTAGCCATTTTTCAAGTCCTTTGCCCATTTGAAAAATCATATTGTTGTTTGGTTGTTGGAGTTGTAACAGTTCTTTATATTTTCTGGATATTAGTTAACCTCCTATCAGATATATAGTTTGAAAATACTTTCTTCTGTTTCATAGATTGTCTTTTCATTTTGTCCTTTAATTATATACATATATACATACACATATATTTTTTGTTTGCAGTTAAAATAGTATAATTATTAAATGCTTTGGAAGACTGAAAAGCTTAGTAGATAATATGACAGATTTTGATCAGGTCTTCAGTATCTTCCCAGCAAGCCCTATTGAGTAAGGCATAAACCTTGAATTAATTCCATAGTTTGACTGAAACACTCTTCTTCCATAATCGTGTTGCCATGAATCTTTGCAACTTTGTGCACCCCATCATCATGCCTTCTTATTGTCTCCCACTCCTTCCTCATCTGTCCAAAGGTTCCCATTTCATCCTTGGTATCCTTTCCCACACTGTTGTTTCTTTTGCATGGGATATGGAATGACTTACCTGCCCTCCGGTTTTACCTTGTTGTTCAGGTTCATTCTCCTCCTGGAAGGCACTGCTTAAATGTGGAGATTCTTCACTCAACTAGCTTCCTTTTCCCAAAGCTTCTTACATGGCAGCTCATGTTAGAACACTTGTCTGGAGATAGTGTGTGGATTTTTTTTAACCCTCCTCCCTCTACCCCAGAACTGTGAGCTGCTGGAGCATCCAACTTGGTCTTCTCCTTTTCTCCCCCTTCATTCCTGAGGACCTGCCACAATATCTGGCCCATGATATTTCTCTCCTTTAAATGATTATGAGTGGAAAGAAAGAGCAAATGCCTTTTTTAAAGGAACAGCAGAACTTTTTACCAATTGTGCTTCTAAATATCCTTTCTCTTCTAATTTTATCCGGTAAGATTTTGGCAGCTAATTGTGGATTTTATGAACTTACATTGGGTTGCTTTTGTCTTCTGTTATAAAAGCAATAATTAGAGGAAATGATCCTTTTGAGAGGTTGCTTAATGAATTCTGCTTCATTTAAATATGCTGCTTTAAATCTTATTTCAAGTAAACTGTACTAATGCTCAAATTATTTCACTGTAGCTGAGTATTGAACCAAAGTATTATAATGATTAATTTCCTTCTGTTAAATTCCTCATAGTCTTCTGGTGGTGGAGGTGGGGCTGAACAATCAAAAAAGAATTTATTGACTTTACATTTAGTATGGTTTACTCTGCTTGATTATATCGTTCAAGTATGAATTTGTGTGTGGTATAAGATTGTGCTGTATTGGAGTTCTGTTAAACAAATTACTTTGTATTTCATTAACTATTGGTGTTTAAAGTTAATGGTTTAAGAATTCAAAAAGCCTTTTTTCCCCCTAAGTATTTGAATGCTTTTATTATAATTCCGTAACCTTCTGGTTTCACTGCATCTTTCTCCACCCTTGAAACAAGCCCAGACATACTCTGGCATACACATCAGGGAACCTCCCCTCTGCCTCTCCTCCTCACCCCAACATGACATGAAGTATCTGTCCCAGAAATCATCAGATTGTATACCCAGAGTGTTGGCCCAGCCTAGTAGCCCTTGGGCTACAGCCCTCTGCCCACTGTGGCAGCCCCACGGGCATCCATAACTCTTACCCTTGGCCCAGTAGGTTGATTACTTCCTTCAACTTCCATCAGGCCTTGTGGGCAGAGAGCACCCAGTGAGTCATGACTACCTGGAGACTCTCTTTTTTTCTGTAACCTCCTAACAAGGTGTGTTGCTCACATCCTACAGAGGATAAAAGATGTGGTGAGCATCTCTTTTGCATCTTAGCAATGAGCTTCATCCAAGATGCACTTGATTTTTAAATGATTTCTACTTGCGTCATGATATAAGTCACTAGTCAGGAAATTTCAGCTTTTCTATAAAAGATACATCTTATTAAAAATGTAAATATATTCATCACAGTTTACATTCAGTAAATGAACACTATGAACCTATAAGTAGGGATCTATCTATGTTGCTTTTTTGGCACCCAAGGTTGAAAATTTGGGAACTATTTTATTTCTTAGAACTTGAAAATTCCATAGGAAGTTAACTAGAATTCAGTTGCAGATATTTTTGCCATGTTAAATTAGCTTCATAACCATACCAAGCCTAGCATAGATACTGTAAAAGTTTTTTTTGTTCAACAAAACACAATAGGGCCTTATGTATATTTGCTGGACCTTTTCTTTGTTGATAATAAACTGTGTATTTAATAAAAATGGACAAATAAAGTGCCTATTATGGAACTTTTATCTTCTCAGCACATGTGAAATGCAATTGTAAATCAGGCAAAGAGATCTAGAACTAACTTGGATCCTCATGAGTCGGGGTGTGTAGCTTCCTTGTTTTGTAGTTATTGAAGGCAAGGCTTTGATGGGGAGCAGTATACTCCATGGACAGACCTGTCTTTTGTACCAGTTCTATGGCTTTGTACAAGTTAGGATTAACCTCTTTGAGCTTTGTTTTCTCGTTTATAAAATTGGGAGAGGATTAGGATCATAACACATGATATTAACTAATTTATTTTTTCTAGACAGCGACTTCTATTTGGATATTACTCTTCAGATGTTGAAATGTCAGTGGGTCTATTGCCTACTTATATCATGGGTAAGGTGGGCATTACTCTTGTTGTACAGCTAAGACAACGCAGGTTCAAGAGAAGTTTTGTCTATTTTGTCTTCACATGGTCAGCTTGTGGCAGAGCAAGAACTAACTCCTGCTTGGGTCTCCTAGCTCCACATTCCATGGTCTTTCCACTGAAAATGCGATTTACCATGGCAGAAAAAAGAAGCATAAGACAATTCTCTACATTTAGTCACCTTCATTTTCCAATGTCATTATACCTTTGGGGGGAAAAATGAACCTTTGAATTTTCACTTCCCAAATTATTCTTTAAATTAGATAATATATCACCATTTTAAGTGGGTTCTAAAAATTCCATAATCCAACAACTGGTTCTTGAATAATTTTCCTTTAGCCTCAAATTGGATTGTGAAGTTTTTTTTTTGTGAGGGATCTATGCACTATAACCTCTCTTTTTTTGTGTGTGAAGTTGATCTCTTTTCTTGAAAAGAAACTTGAATGTCCAAGATATGGCAATTTGGAGTGACAGAGACTCCACACATAACATTAATACCAGCATCTTGGGATCCCTGGGTGGCGCAGCGGTTTGGCGCCTGCCTTTGGGCCAGGGCGCGATCCTGGAGACCCGGGATCGAATTCCACATCAGGCTCCCGGTGCATGGAGCCTGCTTCTCCCTCTGCCTATGTCTCTGCCTCTCTCTCTCTCTCTCTCTCTCTCTCTGTGTGACTATCATAAATCAATTAAAAAAAAAATACCAGCATCTTCATTTTTGGTCAAATACTACAGAACTAGAATTTATCATCCTTATCCTAGCTTATCTTGAACTAACAACATAATTTAAAATATCTTAGATTTAAGCTGTCTTTATATTCTTTTTTAATAAACAGCAACAAGAAATTTAAAACTTTAAATCATTTATACATATGAAACCATAAGAAGGCAGTGCAAGTTAAAATCTGCAGGTAATGTAGAAGCTGAAGTTCTGTGGAACCTAAGGAAAGAGAGATCAGTAGAATTTTCTAGAGCAAGCATGTGTTCAGCTGTACCTTAGGTCAGAGTAGCAATGTTAATATTATCTAGACACATCTAATATTCAAAACGGAAAGTGGAGGTGGACTAAGCTCAGTTGGCTCCTGTTGCTCAGAGAATGTGGTCAGGGCTGTTTCTCTGCATCTTAAGCTCTGCTCCCTCTGTATACGTAATTTTCATATCTGCTCTCTTCTTGGGGATGGGGACTTGTGTGTCTATACATCCTGCCAGGTGAACAATTCCAGCCTCCAAAGACTTTTGTCTCTCAACACGCATATAGAAACATAGAGAAACAAAAAAAAAAAAAAAAAAAGAAACATAGAGAAACAGCCTGCCCGACTCATGTGCCCAACCCTTAGACCAGCTACTGTCACCAGAGGCCTGGGGACTGTGGTTTAGGGGTGTGTCTATCTGTGTGAATAGGGGGCGAGGGCATTGTGAGTGACCGCTCTCCAGGACCAGGAATGGAAGTAGCATTCCCCAGAAGAAAGGGAATGGTGTACCAATGGAAGGGGAAAAGGTAGGAAATGTGCATAGCAGCCGCAAAGTATACCTGTTACAATCTATGGCATAGATAGTACTGCGGTTTTTAAATTGTTCACTGGGTTCAGTTATAGGGGATGCATACCCATCCCCCAAACACATACCTATCACCCATGACACATACCTCTCAACTGTGGGGGACACAGAAATACTTGAAGTAATTCTAGACTGTCCAGGTATCATTCCCTGTTATATAGTAGTTTTTAAAGTAGCAAATCTTCAACTACTCTTTTACCTAATATACCAGGGAAGTTATACTCTGAGTGTCCCAAATATTTGTGCTTTAAAGTGTTCTTGTGAGCCTTTATATGTGTGCTTTTGTAAGTTAAAAAATGTGGTCACCGTGGCCATCTATTTGGATGTGACAGCCCTCCATTTTATAAAATAATTACTGTTGAATCAAAATTTTTGCTCAACATGTGCTATCAAGTTACCTATCAAAGCCAACTGAATGGATGATTAAAAAGTTCAGATCAAAAGCAACTGGCTTAACTTCATGGAGGTTTTCATCCTTTAATTTAAAATGTGTCTATGTCTAACTGATTATCTCTCACATTTTGTAAAGAAGTATTGACGTCCTGTAAAGTATGCAGTGACCTCACTTCTGGCTGTGTGAGCAGGCTTCACTGCAGGCCTCGGAAGCATTGATATTCCTGTAACCTTTGAGGCAAGATGTGTGTATAGTGTATTAATGAGCTGGTTGAAGTGATGTACAGTAATTTCATCCTTGGGTAAAAACAGATGTGAAAGATTCTGTTTTAATATTTAATCAGGCTCCAAGCCTCTGTTGGCTTGTTTAAGTTGACCTGACAGCATTATACCTGGAAACACTTTGAATTAAACTCTGAGTGCTTGACCTTGTTCAAACAGTTGTAATTTAATAAGGCTGCTGTCTTGGTGGAGATAGCGTGGCTAATAGGCAAATCCTTTTCTAGCTGGGATTGCTCTGTTTGTGAATACTGGGGGTGGGGAGATTCAGAGATTCCCAGATTCCCACCAGCTTTCGGGAGGAACTAGATTTGAAGAAGCAGGGGAAAAAAAAAAAAGAAAGAAAAAGAAAAGAAAGAGAACCCCAATCTAAATAAAGAAATATCTTTTAGAAGACGTTTAAAAACTCACCTTTCATTTTAGTTTTTAGGCTTTACAAGTAATATATTACAAGTAATATATTTTTAAAAGATTTTATTTATTTATTCATGAGAGACACACAAAGAGAGAGAGGCAGAGACACGGTCAAAGGGAGAAGCTGGCTCCCTGCAGGGAGCCGGATTTGGGACTCCATCCTGGGACCCTGGGATCACACCGTGAGCCAAAGGCAGACACTCAACCGCTGAGCCACCCAGGCATCCCTAGAAGTAATATATTTTTTTTATTTTTAATTTTTTAACTTTTTAAATTTATTTATTTATGATAGTCACAGAGAGAGAGAGAGAGAGAGAGGCAGAGACATAAGGCAGAGGGAGAAGCAGGCTCCATGCACCAGGAGCCCGACATGGGATTCGATCCCGGGTCTCCAGGATCGTGCCCTGGGCCAAAGGCAGGCGCTAAACCGCTGCGCCACCCAGGGATCCCTAGAAGTAATATTTTTAATGTCATCTTAATGCTGTTCATTTTGGTCGAAAGGAATGAAAAATCATTTTTGAAAAAGGGAGGGCTGGAAAATTCTGAGTGATCAAAAGCGCCTTAGAAGAACTGGACTCTAGCTAGCTCTGGCTTTCTGTCCATTTGTCTGTCCATCTCTCTCTGCTGGTCTGTCTGCCATCCGCCCATCTGGTTTGTCTCTATCTTTGCCTTCCTCTGCATCTGCTTTCCTCTCTGTTCCTTCTTCCCTCTCCCACCCATAGCGTCTATTTATTCATCATTTCTGTTCTGTGTTGTTAATTTGTTGTGGCCCTTCCTAGTTTCAGCTCTCTTGTATCCTTTCAGCTCTTGTTTCTGCTGTTGACAAGTTTGATTTTCTTGTTCAGGTTTCAGATAGTGGTGGGGCCTCTACTTACTCATCTTTTTTGTGCTATGTGAAAACTGCCTGTTTTCTCTATCAAAGGCCTATGTGCAGGACAGGTTTTGGCTGGAAGGAAATGTTGGTTGGACCAAATGCCATGACTTGCTCGATACAAATATTAATATATTTCCCCCGGTTATAAAAGTGCTACATACTTATTGAAAAAAAAAATGAGACCATTAAAAAATTAATAAAAATATAGTTAATCTCCTGTAATCCCACCATTCAAATAGCTAACAGCTTTTGCATATTTCATTTTGTATTTTTTTCTCATTTACACATAAAAATTGTATACACATTAAACACTCCTCAAAGTTTAGAATCCTATTGGCAATTTTTCCTTCATATTGGTAATATTTTAAGGGTCTTCATATCTACTAGTTACCAGTGATGTTTGTAGGAATACTTCTGGCTATATGCATTGTTTTAAAAGCTCTGCAGTTTGATATGAATATTTTATTAATTCTTGGACTTCTGACTAATATTAAGTGTGACATCATTAGTCATTTCATATTATCTTCTCTTTGACTTGCATTACTTATCAATTCCTCTGAGGGGTGTTATGTATATTTCCTTTTTTAAAAAGATTTTATTTATTTGAGAGAGCGAGAGCATCAGTGGGGTGAGGGGCAGAGGGAGAAAGAGACTTCCTGTTGAGTGGGGAGTGGAGCATAGGGCTCAATCCTGGGACTCTGGGATCATAACCTGAGCCGAAGGCAGGCACTTAACCGACTGAACCATGCAGGTGTCCCATATACATTTTCTTATTCTTATTCTTATTCTTATTCTTATTCTTATTCTTATTCTTATTCTTTTCTTATTCTCAAAGGTTTTGTTTATTTATTCATGAGAGACAGAGAGAGAGAGGCAGAGACACAGGCAGAGGGAGAAGCAGGCTCCATGCAGGGAGCCTGATGTGGGACTCAATCCTAGGACTCCAGGATCATACCCCGGGGCTGAAGGCAGCACTAAACCCCTGAGCCACCTGGGCTGCCCTCATTTTCATATTATATATATTTTCATGCTTAACATAGTGCCTCATAGTAAGTGGTTGTCCAGTGTTTGGTCTGTGTTATTTGTTTAATTTTTATTAAATATAATTTCTGTGTGTACCCAAAATATATCAATGGAGGAAATATCCTATTTGCTTTGAGATGAATGTGAATTTTGACAGCCATGAGATACCTTCTTTAGGAAGCTGGCTTCTTCTTTCAGGCACCCTCCCAGGGTAGCCTTTATTATCTTGTTAGATTTGCCATGGTGTAGTGTGCTGAGCAGAATTCTAAGAATGAGCCCCCAAATGACCCCTGTACTTGGTGCAACCCTTTGAATTTTGGGTGGAACCTGTGACTATGTTGAGATGGCACTCCAGTGATTGCATTTCCTTGAATGGCAAAGGGAAAGTATCCAGGTAGGCTATTAAAAACGGAGTTTGTTATGGTTACTGGAAAGAAAGAGATTTGAAGCATGAGTAGGATTCGATTCATTGTGTTGCTGGCTTTTTTTTTTTTTTTAAGATTTTATTTATTTATTCATGAGAGACACAGAGAAAAAGAGAGGCAGAGACACAGGCAGAGGGAGAAGCAGGCTTCATGCAGGGAGCCCGATGTGGGACTTGATCCTGGGTCTCCAGGATCACTCCCAAGGGCGAAGGCAGGCACTAAACTGCTGAACCACCCAGGGATCCCTGTTGCTGGCTTTGAACATGGAGAGGTCATGTACCAAGGAATGTAGGTAGCTTCTGGAAGCTGAGTGTGATATATTTGCTTTCCTGAGAAGTAATTGTCCCAAGGTCCAAGATTCTCAGTTTGAATGGTCAATATGTTATTTCTGTGAAGGGAGACCGGAGTATGAAAGCCAAACTCGTGTTAGTGAACATGGGATGCCTTCCTTCCCTTATGTCCTGGACAGTGTTTAGATGGGCACTTCCAACTTATCTGAAGATTTGCTGTATTTCTTTTCAATTACTGTATTAGCAAGTCACCACAATTTGACATCTAAAACCAACACATTAATATCTCTTTCCTTATAGGTAGGAGTGCTGGCATAGTTTAGTTAGGTCGTCTGCTCAGGGCTTCACCAAGCTGAAATCAAGATGTCTGCTCAGGCTGTGATCTTGTCTGAGGGTTGGGGTCCTCTTTGAAGCTCACTGCACTCACTTTGCCAGTCCAAAGTAGGCAGAGTTCAGTTCCTTGTGGTTGTAGGACTGAGGCCCTGTACTCCTAGAGGCTGTCCTGCCACATGACCCTCTCCACAACATAGGTTTTTGATTTTTGAAGGTTAGTTTGAAGATTTCTTATACACTTCCAATCTTTCAAATCTCTGATCCTTTAAAAAACCCCAGTCTGATTAAATTAGGCCAACCCTGCTTGGTCTCCCTCCTGATGGACTCAAAATTAATGGATTGGGAGGGTTAATTACATTAGCAAATTCCCCTCACCTTGATCCTATAACATGACCTAATCATGGGAGTGAAATCATTTTCATGGTCCTCATGTCACACTCAAGGGGAGGGAATTCTAAAGGATGTATATACTAGAAGGCCATCTTAGAATCCTTCCTACCACTACCTTAGTCTCTGCATCCATCACTGACTGACCACCTTGCTGTCTGACACTTTGTTTTTATAACCAGGTTAATATACCCAGCACTTAGAAGTCCAGGCTTGCAAGCTATTTTGCATCTCTGAAGTTACTACATAGTTCTACACATATGTAGAATGTGTTGATCTTAAGGTTTAAATTTGTCAAGGCAATTTTATTTCTCTTTCTCCCTTTAGTAGTTGGGTGATGTGATGATGCACAGTGTCCTCACTGTAATTTCCAAGGTTCTGATAGCAGTGGCCTATGTTTGTAGTTTTATGGTCTAAAGATTTTAGATTATTAGACAAATTCTACCCTCACTGAACTTTTGAACATTGTAACTTAACATTCTACTTAGTAGATAGAGAAATTGACAAGAAATGAGTTGCGTGCACAGTTAAATTTTTAACCATTGAAGAAATGCAAATACATTGTTTTTTACTTATTTATTTCCTGCATTTCCTCAGTGTGGTGACTTCCATTAAAAGGCATGGTCTAAAATTGAAGCAATTAAGAAAAAGTTTTTCTATTATGGGGATTCTGACAGTACACAAACATAGATGTCTTTGCCCATTAAAATGAATGCTAAGGAGTCTAGAATGTTTTCATGAGGTAGATTTTTACTGTTGCCATCTGTTGTGAGAGATCATTGCCTCAGGCCACAGTGGCCAAGAATGTTGCAGAGTTAACTGCCTCATTCTCTAGGGAAACTGTCAAGAAATGGGCAACGAATTAATAAGTAAAAAAGTGTTCTGTGAGCTATAGGCAGTCAGTTGTTGATTGAATGATGGAAAAGTAGGAGGTAGGCTAATGGAAGGTGACATTCAAACTTGGCTGTTGACTCTCAAGGTGAGCTGAACTTGGGATATCTGCTGTCTTTTTTGCTTATTTTCCTGGAGTGGTAGTAGCTTATACGTTAAACATGCAGACCTAGGAATCAGACTGCTTGGAAAAAATCCTCATTCTCCCAATTGCCCCAGTTTCCCTGAGCCTTTCATCTCATGTCTGTGAAATGAGGGTTAAAAGAGACATGCTATAAAACCCTTTACACCGAGCCAAGGAGAGGTGACTGTATGGGAGCCATCCTGCTCCAGCAGGGAGAAGTTAGATAGAATTGTTTAGAATTGCCAGTGCAAAGTGATAATAAAAAAGCAGACTGAGGGATCCCTGGGTGGCGCAGCGGTTTAGGGCCTGCCTTTGGCCCAGGGCGCGATCCTGGAGACCCGGGATTGAATCCCACGTCGGGCTCCTGGTGCATGGAGCCTGCTTCTCTCTCTGCCTATGTCTCTGCCTCTCTCTCTCTCTCTCTCTCTGTGTGACTATCATTTAAAAAAAAAAAAAAAAAAAAAGGCAGACTGACTTTGAGTCAGTTTATTACTGTTTTTAAATTCTCTACAGACAAGGTACCCCTCATTGCCTGTACCATGGGTGGACCACCGCTTCCGCCTACCCATTGAAATGCCACTGCCTTGCATGCAAGTTCAGAATATATGCTGTTATTGCCCTTCTTATATTTGAGCTCAGCTCAAATGTTTTCATTAATAACTTTTATTGTATTTTCATTAGAGAGGAAATGCTGGATGGACATGGTCTAATAACATGTGTGATAGAAATGTGTACAAAAATTTGTGTCATAAAAATGAGACATTTTTAATATGGATTGTAAATCTTAAGAGTGAAACTCCGCAAAATCTGACTTGAAAAATAGAAAAAAATCAAACAACTGATAAAACATATTTTTGCTTTTCTTTGTCAGATTCTAAACATTGTGAGACTTATGTTTCAGACATGTACATGAATACATGAAATATATCCTTTAGCCTTCCATTTTGTCTATAAACTATGCTTAAAAGTCTCTAGTGAACAAACTTTAAGTGTAAGCCTGAGCTTGGCAATCAAGATGATTTCCAGTCTTGGCCTCAGCCCGCTTTCCCTGACTCACCGTCCCAGCCTCTCTGTCCAGTGAAGTTTCTTGTCTGTCTTCTTCACTGCTGCTTGAGCTTTAGCCCCTGGAGTGTTCTCCACTGTGCCTGTCCCATACTACCCATCCCTACCCAACTACTCAAACCCGCCCACTCACAGTTCTACAATTTAAAGTCCCTTTAACTCATTGAAGCCTTCCATTCCAGACCCCTTAACTGCATTTCAGTGGTGCTAAATCCTGACTGTACTAACAGGCTTCATTCTTTCTGCCTGCAGATGTTGGTGAAGATTTCACACCATTCAGGGTGAGATGATGTACAGGTTCTGTAGAGGGTGGCACCTGAAACTGGCGGAAATGGTCATTTGCTTGCCTTCCTGAATTTCTCTTGTCCTTCTCTTTTCAGGACACTCTTTTCACATTTGCCTGTCTTCTCCACTCCCAGCCATAGACAGAGCCAAAGCTACCAGAATTTGATTAGACTCAGTGGACAGGCACCTTTAGAGTAATTCAGAAGGGATCTTAAGGATCACTCACTACAGAAGTCTCTTGAGAGAGGGTACCTTGTTGTTTGCACACCTCCAGTTTCCAGTTTGGCTGCCCCATTTGTCTGGTGCAACCTTCATATTGAGGCTAAAGCTTCTCTTCCCTCTGGTGCTCTCAGGGCAGTTATACCGAATAAGTCAGTCTTACCCAATGCGAAGTGCGTTATAGCATATATTCATTTGAATCTTGTGAAGTTGCTGAAATCTGACTATTTTTGACCTATAAAAATGGCAATTTTATATGGGTCAATCAAATGTATTTCTCCTGATGATCTGGTTTATATATTCTTCTAATTAAATAATATCCTGTCATTTAAGTCCTTAATGTAAATTCTTAGTTCCTTCTTTCTTTTTATATGTCTTTATTTTTTTATGTTTATCCCTACTCTGATAGGCCCTAGGGATTTGGCTCACTGCAGCTCAAATTCTCCGTTGGCTCCTCTTCTCCAGATGACCTATGAATTCTTCCCCCAGTTCTTGAGTTTATGGACTCTGAACCAAGATTTCTTTATTATGTCTGCAAGTATATATATATGATGATGTCAGGGATGGTGCAAAGTAAGTGATGGGCACATGCTTGATTATATCGTCCTTACTTAAAGTAATAAGGTTGGTTATATCACAGAAGAATTGGTTATATTGGCCTTACTAAAGTGTAAGTGAAGCCAGGCCTGTTCCCTAAAATCAGTAATAGAATTTATCCTCTTGATTGTGCAGAATATTGGTTCCTTGTCCAGTTCTTTATTGACCGGATACCAGCTCTTTCCCTTTCTCTGTTTCAAATGAAATATTGTGGAGTAGTTGTAGTATTCATACAATGAGCAGAGTGCCCAGCTTCCAATCCTCACCCTGAAAAACTTAGATCCCAAACCACTTAAAGGGAGGAGGGTCATCTACTTTCATATGTTGCTGTCAGTTTCCCCTCATGTTCTCACTGTTGTATGCTCCTGCTGTCCTCCTGAGGTCCTGTACATATTGAGTAGGATGAGACAAAGGAAAGACCTCCAATTGTTGTGCCTCTGTTCAACAGTCTACTTTGGTTATACTGCAGTTTCTCAGTCAATTAGTGAGGTCACCGGTCTTTAGGCTGATTTTTCTCATTTCTCCATAATTCTAGCATGAAAAGGATGTACTAACTGCCTTTTTGGGGTGGCGTTTTCTGTGAGTAAGTCCCAACAACCTCATCAAATGGGGGAGGGAGCTTAGTTTTTGAGGTGTAGTGCTTAGTTGATTCCATGTTAGCTCCTAAAGATAAGAGTACTCAGAATTAATGTGTTTAACTTTTCTCTAGTTTTTGCAGAGTAAATGCAGTATTTTCTTGTCTGTTATTGTCTAAGTTTTTGTTCTTCATGTGTATGTGTGCATGCATACATACACAAACCATCTGCTCCCGTTCAGACTTCTGGCACCTTGACCACTCCCCTTGACTTTTCAGACTTAATGGGCTACAGATCTGCAACCTCCTTGGTAAGTCTTCTTGGATTTAAGAGGAAGTTTGTCTAGGCCTGAAACTTGAACTTCCATAAAGCAGGTAGTACTATCATCGTTTATGGACAAAAAGGCAGAGAGTATAAATATATATGTATATAGACACTATGTCCTCTCTTAACCATTTCTTCTCCCATCTTGGGCTTGAGTTGTTTATCTTCTCTAGCCTACTCAGTGCCATTTTTAAGACACTTTTCTTTGATTCTTAGAGAGGATTTTGTGTATTTTTGTCATTCTTAAAAGAACACATATTTTTTTTTAAATGTACTTCATTTATAAAACATCTTTCTACTAAATCTTCAAAGTAATATTTTTCTTTGATTTCCACAAGTAGCCTAGCAGTACGAGATGTGTGAGAATATTCAATAAACACTATTTGGATTCCTCTGGGATTCATGCTCTTAAGTGGCCACATATATGTGTATATGACTGTGTGAATGTGGGAACATTTTTTTAAGTTGATTGAACATAATTTGTAACTGTTTTCATGCACTTTAGGTCTTAGTCTACCTGGTGGTTTATGCCATGTTTATAGGACCATGTCACTGGTTTCTCTTGATGCTTTCTCTTCTCATTATAAATTATTATTTTATAATATTTGATTCTTGCCTCTATTTCAAATTATATTTCCTTTAAGATTTTTTTATACATTTTCTAGATTATGCCCATAATCTGGGGTGGAACATACTCTTTGATTACCTGTGATTACCTGTTTTTTTTTTAAGGATGTATTTATTTATTAGAGGGAGAGAGAGAGAGAGAGAGAGAGAGACTGTACATGTGTGCGAATGCAAGCATGCATGAGCTGGGGGAGGGGGCGGGGGAGAGAGAGAGAATCTCAAGCAGACTCCCCATGGAATGTGGAGCCTGATGTTAGGCTGTATTTCACAATCCTGAGATCATGACCTAAGCTGAAATCAAGAGTCAGATGCTTAACCAACTGAGCCAGCCACATACCCCACTTATTTTTTTAAGATTTTATTTTTAAGGAATCTCTACATTCAATGTGGGGCTGGAACTCAACCTCAAGATCAAGAGTTGGCATGCTTCACCAACTGAGCCAGCCAGCACCCCTGTGATTACTTTTTAAAAAGCAGATTGTTTTCCAGAATTGTATTTCCTTTTATATTAAAAAGGATTTCTAGTCTTGTTTCCTTTTCAGTATATCCTTAGTAGCTATTGAGTTCACCCTACACATATCCTAATTTCTAGGCTGCTTGAGCATGTTACTCAAATGTCTTGCATATATATTTATGATAGTTACTAAAAGTTGAAGTAGGGGAAAAGGTTGGAGGAGGAATTTATCTGTTTTATATTCAATCTATGTTTTAATATATTTTCTATTAAATAGTCAATCAGATATATAACTTCCTGTATTGTGAATCTGTTTACACAGAAGTTCAGCCATATGTCTTCTATTTAGGTCTCTGCTTGTATTGTAGAAAGGTTATTTATTCCGTAGGCAGTTTGCTTTCTCCTATTTCTCTCTCTTTAACATCAGTTATATTACCTGTGAATGCAGTTTATAATATGGGCAGCCACATCCAAGTTTTTGGCTTTCAAAATTGCAAGTACAAAGGAAGCTGTGATGTATTGTCTTGTATTTGTACATATCATTGGGACACTTTCCTTCATTTCTTATTCTGTGGCATTGCCTAGTTCTGGCCAAGTTCATTAATGACCCATGCAATTTGGTGCTCTACCTGATGTCTAATGTCTCATGTTGTGATGGAACTAGCAGAGTGATCATGTTGTATTGTGCTGGCCTGGCAGGAGCTCTTTAACGTGGCTCCCCAACATCGACCCTGGGGGAGCCAGCAGCTGGAGCAGCTGTCAGCTTTTGACAGCAAAGTGTCCTTGTTGCTATTGATTGGGGAGTTCGGTCAAGTGCAAAAAAGGGATCTAGCCATAAATGGTAGTTATATGATAATCCTGGTGATAAATAAGTGTCTTGTGAAGTATTACTTGAATTTGTGGTCTAAGGAGAGGGAAAAGAAGGCAGAGTAGTTAGAGAAGGTTGGCATAACAAGCTATTCAGTGCAGTTATTTTGTAATGTTAGGGAAGTCTGCAGATAATCTTTTATTAGGGGAATCTGTAGTTAAGCATCCTCCTGGTAAACTTTCAAATAGATTCTTAAATACTCTCATAATGGTAATTGCTTCTAGAATTTACAAGGATTGAATTAGACTTTGATCATGCTAAAGCAGCACATTCCCTGACATTAGTCAAGCAAAAATTTGCTTTTTTAAAACAGAGTATACAAGGTGAAAGAAAACTTGTATGCCCAGGGCTTGCTTATATATCTGCTTCTGGAGACATGAGGCAACCTGACCTTTGGGGATCACCTGGGCTTCCCCAGCAGAGAGCTGTGCCCAAACACCTGTGTCTCTTGCTTCTCCAGTTCTCTCAGGCCAGTACCATAGACCTCTCCTCAAGCCTAGCATGAGCTTTAAGTGTTACTTATTTAGCAAGACTGTAGCATTTTCTTTTTACAGTGTATCACTGTGCTTTCTCAAAGTACAATTAGTTAATCCAGAAATGAAAAGTCCAAGGACAGAAAACAGATGCTGTTCTCACACACAAAAAATGAGAAATAAAATTCAATCAGATTTATTATTTAAATGAATTCTTTCTAAATTGAAGAGTTGTTATGTGGGTAGCTTTCGACGTAGTTTTCCTGATATTAGATGCTTAGAACTAACTTGGATTTAGTTAATTCAGTATTTATCATGTTTAATTTTTATTTACTCAAAGATTAAAGCAGTTTATTTCTTCTGGAAAATTTTAGGATCTTATGAGTAAGGGACTTCAGCCAAAATTGGTAACTTTTCCAAGCAGCTGGTTCAAGAAATTAGGAATTTCTTTAATAATGAGCCATCCATTTCTGTATTCAACAATTTAAAAGGCCTGCATAGCTAGGTTATGATTCCAGTGTATACTCAGTACAAATTGATTAGTTTTTCTGTTGACAGATTCTGCTTTGTATTCAAAGCCTAGTTTGTGCAGATTCCTTAAAAGCAAGGCAAACATATTTGAAAATACAGCTTTTCATTAAAACGTATTCTTACTTTGGCAAAAGTAGTGGTAGTCATAATGATAAATTATTACTATGTGTCGCTGAAGAGAACCAGTTGTATAAAGCATCCGTATAAGTCTGTATGTATTTTTGAGAATCATGCTGCAGGCTGATCAATTCATATTCTATTCCATCCCACTGTACATGGCTGATTTTCCTTACTTCCTCGAAGAGGCCATGCTCCATGTACTTTGAAATCTTCAACATAAGATACCTCATCTGCAAGAACCCTACCTCACACCTCCACTCCTTTTGTCTATCTAACTCTTAAGATCTAAAGACTCTTAACTCAGGCTTTAGATCCTGATGTAGATGTGACTGGCTTCTGTTTTACACTAACATAACACGGTCACATTTACTGGTCTCATTGTAAACCCGGTAAAGCGAGGGCTTTATCTTTCTGCATACCCAACTCTCCCACAGTGCCTGACACGTAAGGCAGTTCAGGGAATATTTGTAGAACGAAAGAGTGTTTCCTTTCTTCATCATAGGTCTTTCAGATAAAGAATTATTTAGTTACCTTTGTCTGAAATGGAAACAGTTTCAGAAGATTACACTTGCGGGTGGATCTGTCCAAATCCACCAATCCAGTATTGCTGCCCATTGACGCTGTTATCAATGTTTCAAAGAGGATTGAAAATTAACTTACATTGCTTGTGATTGTAGTATTTTTTTAAAAAAGATGTATTTATTAAAAAAAAAAGAGATGTATTTATTTATTCAAGAGAGAGAGAGAACACGGGGGAGGGGTATGCAGAGGGAGAGGGAAAGAGTGTCCTAACATGGGGCTGGATCTCTGACCCTGAGTTCACAACCTGAGCTGAAAACAAGAGTCCAACACTTAACCAGCTGTGCCACCCAGGCGCCCTGTGATTGTAGTATTTAAAATCTCTAATTTTTTATATTGGTGTTGCCATTGTAGTGACCCTGTGAGACATCATAATGCCTTAATGGTAACTTGTCTTGTACATCACTTTTGCACTTTCACTTCTGTCTGTAGTTCCAAATGTTTTTCTGAATTGGTGCTTTCCCTGATAATTCATATTTTTCCCTAAGTTAAACTGACCCTTCACATTTGTATTTTTACAATCTCAGCAATTTTATCAGTGGCATAGTTTTCTTTCTTTTTTAATTTTTTTTTTAAAGATTTTATTGGGATCCCTGGGTGGCTCAGCAGTTTAGTGCCTGCCTTCGGCCCAGGGCATGGTCCTGGAGTCCCAGGATCGAGTCCCATATCGGGCTCTCTGTGTGGAGCCTGCTTTTCCTCCTGCTTGTGTCTCTACCTCTCTCTCTTGGGTCTCTCATGAATAAATAAATAAAATCTTTATTTTTTTTAGAGTATCTTTATTGACTGCATTGGCCATAGGCATATTTGTAGCTATGTTAAATTTGCTTTGTACTTCTCACATAATTTATTTGCTTGACTTGGTCTTTTAATTATACGCAGTGTATGTGTACATGAATTTATTCTTGGTAAAAAGTCAGATTGTATAGATTTGGCAGTGATTCCTTTGACCTGTCCCATTATTTATTTACATTGCACACCTGAGCCCTTTGTATAAAACTGAACATCTCCTTGAGACATCTATAATTTCATAATTCTTCACCTTTAAAAAATAATTTTGAAAAAAATCATTTTGAAAATAATACAGAAAAACTACAAAAGTAGTAGATTTTACCCTTTACCCAGCTTACCCCAACATTAACCACTTATATAACCATAATATAGTTATCAACCAGAAATTCACTGGTGTAATGCCATTAAATAAACCACAGTCCTTACTTCAACCTCACCGGTTTTTCTCCTGCTATTTTTCTGTCCCAGGATCCATTTCAGGATCTCACATTGCCTTTAGTTGTTGTTTCTTCCTTAATCTCCTCCAATCTGCTGTGTATTTCCTTGTTCTTTTCTTTTTCTTTCATCACCTTAGCCAACAGTTCACAATGCTTGCTATGGTCTACTCACTGAGATTGGTGCTTAGAGGTAGGGAGATAAAAGAATAGAAGAGACATGACCCTTATCCTGTAGCTCTAATGAGGTAGACGACATATATACAAGTAATAGCAACACAATTCCTTAAACTGCCTGCTGGAGAAGGCTCTTATACTCTCTGAATAGAGAGAAGAGAGTTACTACCTCACTGGGCATCAGTGTGAAGGCAGCTTTTGCAGAAGAAATGACCTTTGATGTAGGTCTTACAGAACGAGAGAACTTTTATTTTCAGAGAACTGGCGTGGAGGAGGAGGACATTGTGGACCAAGGGAGCAGTATTTGGCATGAATACATGAAATGCTGTGGTAACTTTGTAGACAGGCAAACCACTGAAGAGAAATGGAGGCGAGCATAGTGAGGGATGAAACTAGAAATGTAGTCAGGAATCACCCTTTTCATTGTTTATTTATGTATTTAAAATCAATGAATTATCTTAAAGTGTGTTATTAGTTTCAGAGATAGTTTACTGATTCATCAGTTGCACCTAATACCCAGTGCTCATTCTATCAAGTGCCCTCCTTAATACCAATCACCCAGTTATCCTATCCCCCACCCTGCCCTCCAGCAACCCTCAGTTTGTTTCTTATAGTTAAGAGTCTCTCATGGTTTGTCTCCCTCGCTGATTTCATCTTATATTTTTCCTTCCCTCCCCCTGTGTTCATCTGGTCTGTTTCTTAAATTCTACATATGAATGAAATCATATATTTGTCTTTTTCTGACTATTTCACTTATTTGTATAGTTTAGTTACATAAATTTGTTACATTTTATGGTTGACAGTTGCCAAATTTTTAAGCTTGGTTTTTAGCTCTTTGAATATAGTAAAGGTAATTGTATTTTAATCTTGGCCTGTGTTTTCAATATTTGATATTTCTGTGGGTCTGGTTGTGTTGTTTATTTAGTTTCTGCTAATTCTGACTCATGGTGCCTTGTCACTTCATTAATTGATTATATGTTAGATTATATGCCTTATTTTATGTTAGATTTTTTTTTTTTTTGGAAAAATATTCATAGAAATGGTTTGAAGCCCAGCATTTTCATGTGCTTCTACTTTATGCTTGTGTTGAACAGGAGCAGTTCAAGACCTTCTCAGTCCAGGTTCACAATCCAGGTGCTATGATTTGAGCTGCTAATCCATGTATAGGCTGGTTACTTAGAGTTCATCCCCCCACTTAGGAGTAGCCCAGCTCATAGTAGGGGTTAGCCTAGTAGAGACCTCCAGCATTTTAGGCCTTTAAGGCCACTACAGTTTCATCTCAGCTTTTCTTCCTGGGTTGGTAAATAACCTCAGGACAAAAATGGCTCTGACTATTGGATTTATTGCTCCAGCCTCCTTTCCTCACCAGTCTGGACAGAGAGTTAAGCCCCATCTCAGCTCTTTGGTGCTTATGTGAAGATACATTTACTTTGTTCAGCTTGTTACATTGTCTTTAGCAGGAGGGTTGGCATGAATTGCCTATTTGGTCATCACCAGGAGAATGCCTCCAGCATTTACTGCCTATACTAGATCTGTATTTTAGTTGAATTATTTTTTTGACATTTGTTAATCTTAGGGTTTCAACCAGATGGTAAACTTTGTGGGTATGGGCTCTGTCTTGATACTTCTTATCCATGTTGCATAGCATTTATTACAATGGTAACTGGATAATTGGTTCTTTATATCTATCTCTTGGTTGATTGACTGATTAAATCAGATTAAAGCAGCAATTTTCCAACCTCTGGTGTTGTCTCCTCATTGTTCATAAGGCTGCTTTTGTTCTTCAGAAAGAGATTTGTTGCAATTTGAAAATAGCCATGTCTACTTTTCTCTTTGCCTTTACTGTCCCACCCCAAGGTGTGATAACCCCTATTAAAGTAACCACTAAAAACCTTGCATAAAGTGGTACACAGGAAACCTTTCTTAATATTAATTTGTGTGTGTCCTAAAAGGAAAGATTATTGGGATGTTTTAGAAATCAAAACATTTCATTTTGCTAATGAAATATTTGTATAAATTTCTTTTGAGCTTGATTTGCTGTTGATTTATTTTTGTTCCATTTTGCTTTATATCAAATGGTTTCCTCATGTAAATGGGTTACAGTAATCTCAGTATTTTTAGACCAGAGCATCTACCCAAGTATGTCCTAATTGCTGAGTAAGAAGGGTATTATCTATGAAGCTGTAGCTGTGCTCCTCTTACGATCTTCCATTAGCATGCGCTGAATACTTGATATATTCAGAACGGACTTGCCTATTATATTCTTGCTCCTCTTCCAAATTCATCATTGCTTTGGTAAGGGGCTCCCCAGACCAGGACTGTAAAACCCATGTAATTCTTCCTCACTAGTGGTTCTTCTGTACTTTTGGCAATTCTCTAATGGCTGTTTGAACTATTGGTTGTCAGACTAACCTGATTTGTTTCACTTGTAGACAAAATGGCTTAAGCCACTGTTGATTTTTGTGGCAGCTCAGTTGCTTGGAGCAAGGTGCTAATGAGACACGGGTCATAGGTCCAGGCTCAGAGTGGGTTGGTAAGCTTTGCTCTGGCCCATGGCCACAGACCCTGACTCCCCCTTGCCAGCTGTCTTGCACATGTATGCCATGGCTCATTATGGGGACAGAGCAGGGGGTGTAGATAAGACAAGGCAAATCTATCATCTCTGCCAGAAAAGACAACTCCTACTGATAGGTCAGTAACCTTTTCGTTGGAAGAACAGCACATTAGTATTAGCTTCCGTAGACATGTCCATCTGAAGCTTTTTCTTAAAATAACTCTTGTTATTGTATGGGGTGTCTGAATCAAGTCTGGAATACTGCTCAACATTTTAAAACATTTGAGAATAAGGATGCTATTTTAGTTTGTAAAAGATCTTTGTTCTCAAATCAGATATTTAAGTCATTTGATAAGGCACTAGAAATAAACTACAAAATTGGTATTATGAAAAAATCCAACAAGTTTAGGAACTGTCTTCCAGGCATTTTTACTCCCACTCTTAAAAGGGGGGGCCCTTTGCCCCTTCTAAAAGAAAGGAAGGAAGGCAGCAACTATGGAGGAAGGAAAGAATATGGATACATATATAGGTGAATGGAATGGTGCTCAAATAAAGAACTTTTCTAGGAAAATGTGCAAGTTTGGTCTTTACTGGAGCATTTTATTTTTTATTTTTTATTATAAAATATTTATTTGTGTGAGAGAGCACGAGTAAACATGAACAGGGGAGAGGGGCTAGGGGAGAGGGAGAAGCAGATTCCTCACCGTGCAGGAAGCTCAACATGGGGTTTGATCCCATGACCCCAGGACCATGACCGAAGTCAAAGGCATTAGCTCAACTGACTGAGCCACCCAGGTACCCATAACAGAATATTTTAGCAGATAATATCTTGCAAAAGGACTCAATAGGTAATTGAACAGATTTTCCCTTTAGGTGCTTAGCTTTGGTGTCCTAAATTAATTTGGCTAGGAAACTAGACATTTCCTCATGATATGTTTAACTCCATAGAGGATCTGATTCTATTGTGATTTGAATTCTTGCATCGTGTAAAGCAAAGGCAGGTAGTGGGTGGGGAGTGTGCACGTGTGTGTGTGTGTGTGTGTGTGTGTGTGTGTGAGAGAGAGAGAGAGAGAGAGAGAAAGAGAGAGACTTACGAGACTTACTAAAGGTACTTCAGGCTCCATGGTAAACTTTTTGGTTTACATCAGTGAATCCAAGGTATGGTTTTGTACCACTGGTGGTAGGCTATGAACAAACACTGCATTTCTATGTCAGTACTTTTATATTAATAGTATCGGGGTTGGGTGGAGAAAGCCTGCTTCAAACCTGTCATTTGAAGGATATTACTACTTAAGATGAGTTTCTTTTTATATGCACTTTTAAAAAGAACAGAAGTGAGTCAAGTTAAAAAGACAATAATAACACAGATGATGTGTGGATGAAGCAAAATCACTGAGGGGGTCTGGGAATGACTGAGAATTGGGAAACACTTAATTTTACCTTGTAACAGAAGAAAGTTCAGGCCCTCAGAAGCAGGCAGGGGTTATTGGAAAGAATCAGGTCCCTAAGATTAACTAGAAAGTGACTAAGTTGGTTTCTCAAGTTCCTGTTTATTGCATGCAGGGTCAGGATAATAAGAGTTAAATTTAAAACAGATCTTTGAGATATAAACTCAAGACAATTTTATTGAGGAATTATGGGCTAACAATTCCATTGTTAGAAGTAAGAAGTGGGAGAAGGCTAGCATTCATTCATTCAACCAATATTTCCTGAGTACTTGCTGTATGTCAGGCATTGGTGTAGGTACGGAGGATCCAGTAAGGAACAGAGCAGGCCTGTGCGCTCCTCGAAATTCATTTACATTCTAACATTCTAACAGATAATAAGTAAATGTATAGCATGTCACTTGGTGATAATTACTATGGAGATGAATAAAGATGGATTAATGAGTGACAGGGTTGGGGAGGGAAGATTGATATTTTAATTAGTTTGATTAGAAAGGCCACTCTGAGAAAGTGACATTTGATTCTGAAAGAAGAGAGGGAGCACTCTGACATGTTTGAGAAACAGAAATGGAAAGGAGGCTGGTGTGGCTGGAGTGGTTGTGAGAAGGAAGAGTAGAAAGGGATGAGGTAGAGACAGGAAGGAAGGGCTCTGGCTTAGCTTGGGAGTGAGATTGGAAGCCTTTGCAAGGTTTTGAGCAGATGAGAGACATGATCTGACTGATTTGTCTTAACAAGGCTGCTGTATTGAGAATAAACTGTAGGGTAGCACCAAAGAGGCCAGCTGAGAAGGGTATTTCAAGCAAGAGATATGAGGGTTAAGACTAGTATTGATGGTGGAGAGGGTGGCCAGATTCTATATATATTTTGAAGTAGAGCCAACAGAATTTGTAGGTAGACTTCAGTGTACAGTACTATAAAAAGAGAAGACTGGGGCTTGGGTGGCTCAGTCAGTTGGGTATCTGAGTCTTGCTTTCTGCTGGGGTCATGATCTCGAGGTTGTGAGATCAAGCATTGGCTCCATGCTTGACGGGGAATCTGTTTGAGATGCTCTCTCTCCCTCTTCCCCCTCCCCCACTCATGGTTTTTTTTTTTTCTCTCTCTCTCTCTAAAATGAATAAATCTTTTAAAAGAAAAGAGTGAGGGTAGCCCCGGTGGCCCAGTGGTTTAGCGCCACCTTCGGCCTAGGGCGTGATCCTGGAGACCCGATATCGAGTCCCGTGTTGGGCTCCCTGCATGGAGCCTGCTTCTCCCTCTGCTTGTGTCTCTGCCTCTCTCTCTGCCTCTCTCTCTCTCTCTCTCTCTCTCTCTCTGTCTGTGTCTGTCATAAATAAATAAATAAAATATTTTTTAAAAAAGTGAGAAGATTTCAAGATTATTGGCCGGAGTAGTTGGAAGGATAAAGTTATCATTTACTGAGATGAACAGAGGTAGTAGTGAGAGTAAAGGGGAAAGCCTGCATGTGGTAGAAGGTGGGCGGTACCTTTAAATTTTTTAAAACTTATTTTTATTTAAAATGGTCTTACTCCTTGTGGCAGTACAAACAAGGGACCTGTACTTTCTTTTCTTCTGAATTTGTAACTGTAGTTCTCCTGGAATATCTTTAAAAACTATAAATAAAGTCATAATATAGCTCATTTTGCTCAGATTTTTTTTTAAAACTTCCTTCATAAGCTCTTGGCTTCCAAATAGCAATGTTTTCTGCCAATTTGGTGACTAATTGGGTTAGAGGTTAATAGCAAGACATTCTTATAAACATCAATGGGAGTGGTGTATCCAAATGAAAGCTTGTGTTAGGCAAAGATTCAAAGAATGGGAATGACTAAAAAACATGTTCTAAGCCAAGTGGATATTAAGAGTTTTAACTTTGAAAGAAAGGGACATTACCTTCGGAAATATCTATCTTAGTTGGATGTTGCTGATTTAATTCTATGGTCAGGTTTAAAAATGAAAAGGTATTCATTACCATTGAACACCACATTTAAGCCATGAAATTGACTTTTTAAAATTAGAAATTCTACAACTTGCTCCTCACTGTGCTGATTGGACATTCTGATCCTTTTGCCAAAAAAACAGAATGTTGGATTGTGTGCCTTCCAGCCAAGAGAACCACTCTTCTATCTCTCCATAGGCCAGTTAAATGTTTCCTACTGCTCTGTGATGAAATCAGATGATGGAATCTGTCAGTTTGCTCTATTGAATTATTTTTTTCAACTTTGTTTTAATTGAGCCTTTGGGACATAAACTATTTCTTAACATCTGAAAGCTGAAGGTCTACTATTGGAATTTATGGGATGCTAAAGGAGATCTTTTAGCCTCTGTATCCAAACCAAAATATAAAATCTCTTTTTTTGTGTGTGTGATAATCATTCTATACTTACCCCTCTTCCTAGGCTTCACCCCTCTTCCCCCCCCAACCCACAAAATTTTCAATGAAGAGTATTTCCTAAGTAGGTCTAGGTTTAGTCTGTTCTTTATAATAACATTTCTTTTTGATAATCCTTACAAAGGCGCTGGTAATCACAGTGGTTGGCAGAGAATAAAGCATTTTGTGAAACCTATACCTGGAAATTGAGTCACTTTTATTGCTTAAATTTCCTTCACAGAATAATATAGGTTCTGTTGGATGAGTATTTGTTATAAAAGCAAATTATTAAGGGGCAGAAACTGTCTATATAGGGTGATGTGTAGGGGGATATCTGAACTGGATTATTTGTTCCTTTATCTGTGTTTTCAAAGCTCCTGAACAATAACTCTTACAGCACTCATTACATAGTGTTATCATTAGTTTTTGGATGTTGTTCTGTCTTCTAGAGTAGAACTTCTTTTATAATACAGTGCCCGATAGACATTTATTCATTCACTGAAAGAATGCATTGAGTGCTCGTTATGTGCCAGATGTGGCTATGGCATGTGTGTAGGCATAGAGCAGTAAGCAGAACAGATGCAGTTTGTACCACATGGAGCTTATATAGCTCATGGCAGGGTGGAGGGCAGGGCAGCCAGTGCAGAAAACAACACACAAATAACCATAATAACCATGCAGTTATGGTGGCAATAGGTGCAGGGCACAGGGAGTATGTGACTGGGTGCCTAATACTACTAGGTATATTGTGAACACAGTGAATAATTGATTCTGCGATTAGATGCGCACTTGAAGATTTAGACTAGTCAAAAAAGTTACGTGTGATAAAAAAACAAAAACACCATTGTATGTCTATTGCTTAGAAGAGAAAATACAAACTACTTATTTTTATGTAGTTGAAGTAAAACCTGACCCAGATCCTTTCTTGGGTTCATGCCTCTGAACAAGTGTTCTAGTCTTCTTCACCTACCAATGCCTGCATGCCACCTCATTCCTTCCATGTCGTCTCAAATCTCCTTTAGGTCAAGGTCCATGTTATATCTTTGAAATTCTAGAGTTTTGTCCTTTATTTCCCATGGAGGCGTCAGACAGAAGTTTCATGAAGGAATGTATCTGTTTCTATAGCTTCCTCAGGATACATCGGAGACCTCTGCTTGGCTCTCCCAGGAAGGAGTGACTTCTAGTCAAGTCAGCTCTGTGTCTCGTTCCTTCATTTTGGGATCTCTGTCCTTCCTCTTCTTAGGCAGGGTTGTAATGTAGTGAGAGTTAAGCATATTCAATAGATGAAAGGCAGTGGAATCTTCATAATCAACAGTAAGTATTACTACCATACTGTTGTTCCCTTAGAATGCACATTGCAGGAATATAAATTCCGAATCTTAGTAAGGACACCAGTGTTCTAGATTTGACCTAGATGTTGATGTAATAAACAGTTCCTACCAATTCGTGTGTTGGCCCAGCATAGGTGCTTGACAAGGCCCCTTTCAGTCTTGTGTACATCCCTCCAACCCCCACCCCAGTAGTACAGACTGCTAATGAATTAGGAGTCATATCTGTCAACTGGCAAGGGACTGCCTAGAGCAGATCCCTGTGGAGTGAGACCTCACTGTTTCTGTGAATATAAAGAAACCTCTCAGGAAAGCCTGAGTGATTCAGGAAATCTGAACTGGGGAGCCAGCGGCTCAGCAGGAGGCACCTCTCCTTGGCTGACTAGAGGCTGCTGTAAGAAATGTTTTTTTGGCTGTCATAGACTTGTTGAGGAAATTGAAAATCTCCTTTTTAAAAAACAGATCATTTAAAATCCTTTCTGATGCAGAATATCAGGAAGTAATGATGGGCTAGATTATTCACTGCGGGGTGGAGGGGGGATGAGGAAGCCTCCGGGAGCTCTGGGTTCTCTCAGTGGCTCATCTCCACAGCCCCTCACCTCTCACCCTTCCTCAGGTATCTTTTCTCTTCCGGGCTTGGAGCGGATGCTGTGTTATTTCTTAACCCACTTGCCTTTGTTGATGTCCTTGGCTGTTTGCAGGCATCCAGTACCACTGAAGTTTGTCTGAAGACTGTTTGGCAGCTTTCATATTGATCTTTGCCCCTGGACCCTGTGCTCTCCATCCTAGGAAGCATGCAGATCAAGTGGTCACATGCTGCTTTGCAATGCAGGTAGAAGAGACCCTCTGAGCTTAAGCACTAGAGGACTCTCAGGCTTATGCCAGCCAACCCAGATCATGAGTCAGACATCTGAACTCATCCCCAAAGAGTACTCCAGGAAAAAGAAATGGTCTACCTGGCATTTGATTATTTGGAAATTTCTTTTAACTGGCAGCCCTCTATTTCATCAAGGGTATTAATGCAAGAGTGTACATTGCAGAAGTCGAGGAAAGTAAGTTGTGTTTTGAATAGCTGTAATATTGTATTCTTTGCTCAAAATGTGTGAAATTGTTAATCCTACTCTGTGAACTAGGATATTTGAATCAAGCAAGTATCCCCTGCTTGTGCCAGATGCAAGAGTTTACTTTCTCTTTGCCTGGTTAAATTATCACTTGCCTGATAAGTAATGTTTTGGAAGTCTGTTATATCCTGATGATGCATTAAGCCCTGAAGAGGATGTAAAAAGTGGAAGACCCTCTTTCAAGAAAGTAGCGCTGTGATTGAGTGGATAAGACTCATGCATGTGAAACAGAGAATGCTAGATAGTTTGAGTGGGAATCAAGTGTAATAGTGCATGATTTCAGTTCTAAGTACTATGTGTGCAAGAAGGAAAAAAGATGAAAAGTAAATATTATTTAGTAAAATCCAACAGGAGAAATAAATATTTGTAATATTTTCTATTCTTCTCTCTGTAAGAAAAACTTGAATTACCTCTTTAATCACTGTGGAGAGCCTGGATTTTATTCTGTACCTTAAAATTCTTAGCTCATTTATGTCACTTGACATATGAACTTAACCTTTTTGGAGAAAGACATCTTTAGTTTTCATACATAGTTGTTAAAACTTCAAAAGATTTCATAGCCCCTTTCTTGAAAAATTAAGACATCAAGTCAGCAAGTACTTACTGAGCACTGACCTTGGGCCAATGAATGTACATTTTTTAGATTTTAGACAACATTAGAGTAACCCTAGAATAATGACTCTTAAGATGACTTTGATAAGTACAAGATGGTGAGTTGAGCATTAAGCCAAGAACCTTGGTTTTCCCTTGCTGACTGTTTTTCTCTTTCATTGTGTGATAGTACTTAGAAATGTTCAGACTGTTTTTGTCCAAGGTGTGTCCTCACCCTTGTCAGGATATGCTCAGTGATTTATAATCAGATAATTTGCGAAGCTTTGGGGGCTCTCTGATGGCAAATGCTACATAATACGAGGTAGTAGTGATTTGGGTCTCGTCACATATCTGATATATGTCTTTCACTATTTTATGCGTATTTCTACCAGAGATTCTTTCCTCTTAATGGACTTTGAAAGTAATCATTTATCTTGAATGAAATTGGTTTCTTCTACCTATTGCTGGGGAATTTAGTTTTCTAACTGGAATGTCTGATCTATTTTATGTGCCTGCCAAAAAAATCCCCAAATACTGGCCGCCTGAGTTCTGGCTAATGTTTCCAGGCTCTGTTTTGAAAACATTCCGTTTCTACCCTGTGTTACAGATGCTCTTGCATACAGTGAAATCCTGTGATAAATATTTTTCAGTGAACATAAAGTATTTGAAAAATAAACGAATGGCAGTGTTATCATTAGTCATACATTGACTGAGCGCCACCAGTGTATTCATCATCATGTATAGGACATAGTCCAAGACACAGTCCCTATTTGGTGGTTTTATAGTCTAATTATCTGTGAAATGGTCATGTCAAAAAAACCAAGGAGCTATCAGTTGGACAATTTGTTTGCAGTTATGATTAATAACCTGCTCTGGGTAATTAATAGGAAAATATATGTGGCTTTTACTGGGCTGCTAGTTTCAGATACATAATCAGTAAGTGTGTACTCAAAATAATTAATTGTAAATAAAATAATTCTTATGAATATATCCTAGGTGTCATTCTTACCTATGTTTTAACCCACTCAAGGAAAAAAGGTGAGGACAAGTAGGTAGTTTTGGCATTCTTTATGGTAATGTTATATAGGTCTTAAATATCTGTCAATAACAGGGCAGCCCGGGTAGCTCAGCAGTTTAGCGCCGCCTTCGGCCCAGGTTGTGGTCCTGGAGACCCAGGATCGAGTCCCACATCAGGCACCCTGCATGGAGCCTACTTCTCCTTCTGCCTGTGTCTCTACTTCTCTCTCCTTCTCTGTGTCTCTCATGAATAAATAAATGAAATTTAAAAAAATGCTTTTTTAAAAAAAAGTCTGTCAATAACATTATTTGAAAATTGTTTTTCACAGAGTGATTATTCTTGTAGTATTTATCCTTTCTTGATTATTTTACGATACTGCGAAAATACTTAATATCTATTTAGACTTATTTGTCCTACACATAAAGTATTTATTTTGCATTAGATAAAATGAAAACATAATAAGGTGAGTCTTGACAATACAAATATCTGTTTAATTTCAGTTTTAGGAGTTTTATGGGCAAGACATTTAACTTTTTATGTAAGTTTACCTGTTATTTTGGCTCATGTAGACTTAGCTGAAATGAGAAGATTGACAATGAGTATAGTTATAAAAATTTATGCATTTGTTTAGATTTTTCCCCTACTTGTATTTAGATGAAGTTTTTGGTATTTTTTTTCCAAGAATGATTGTATGGTCCACTTGATTTCATTATAGGAGCTTTTTAAATTTAATGTGATAAGAATTGGTAGGTTAATAAAAATGTATGTTAAAAGGAATTGAAAGTTATATATATAGACATTTATTTATTAAAAATGATATATTTATGTATGTATGTATGTAGGTTCCATGCTGGGCAGTGTGGGTGGGGCTTGAACTCATGAAACAGTTGATAGATCAAGAGTTGAACGCTTAACAAACTGAGCCACCCATGCGTCCCTGTGAAACATTTAATTAATATTTTAACTTATATATACTGTCTTCGCCAGTTATATAATGGAGGCTCCAGGTCCTTTCTTTGAGCATGAGTTGGAGTTTCTTTTTTCTCAAGAATTTTCAATCTGAGTTTCCTTAGAGGCACCTGTGAAGCAGTCTGAATGCAGAATTCTTCTATATTGTAATTTTCTCCAAATCTTGTAATAATTTTTTTCACTGTTAGTCAAACTGATCTGAAAACATCCGACTACGTGTCCGTAGAGATTACAACTGTTGTTGTACACATAGGTTATTAGATGTTGGAGAACAATGTTTGCTTAAGGTATTTAATTATAGTAACAAGCATAACTGACATAAATAGATTTGAAAACAAACACGATTAAGCACAGAACTCAACAGGTGGAAGCAGAAGTGCACAGGTGTCCTAGACAATAGCTTATTAGCCACTAGTGTTGAGCATTTTGTGGAGAAATAAAGAGCTCTCTACTGCTGAGGCTGTCACATAGTGGTCATTTAGAGAGCATAGGCTTTTTATTCGTTTGTTTTTTAATTTGAGGCTCTTGCCAAATTGGCTCTTTATCTGAAGGACCTCCCTTTTTCCCCAGTCCCTGCCTGAATCCTTGCTCAAGTACATATATTTTAATCACAGTAGCCACCACCTCTCCCTTTTCCATCCATGTCCTTAACCTGTGCAGTTTATTTCTAACTAAAATCTCTCCCACTGTCCATTTAAAAATTTGCATCAAAATTCACCTCTTTATAAAAGCCCTATGGATTGACTTAACTCAACTTTTATACTTCTATTGATAATTAATGTTCTTTTATACAACTTTAATGAAATAAAACTTTAAGAACCTGAATTTTAGCATCAGGTCTGATGTCATGTATATAGTAAATGTGCACGTATCTCTTTAGCCTTATGGACTTATTAAAGAAAACAGGACAACTTTCCCCCCTAGTTTTATTCAGATACAATTTCATATAACAATTCTTGTGATGTTTAATTGTCAAATTGTTCACCATACCTTTCTTTTTTTTTTTTTTTTTTCCATACCTTTCTTTTAAAAGAGGTGGTGTGGGGGGGAAATGTGGTCAAGGAACTGGCCTTTTATTTATTTATTTATTTTTTATTTTTTTTGGAACTGGCCTTTTAGAATGTGACTTTCTTGCTTGTGCTCTCTCTCTCTCTGATAAGTAAATAAAATCTTAAAAGAAAAAAATTATAAATGTGACTTTCGAACATTCCATAGGATATACTCTTAAAGAAAGCAAGAAACGTGTTTGTGAGATTTTGTTGTCTGAAAGCATGTTCTGGAATTATGTATTTATGATTTTTCACCAAGTAATGTGTAAATCCTTCAAGGCATTGGTCATATGTTCTTATTCTTTGAATTATGTATGGCATAATGGATAGACAGTCTGTGCTCTTGTTCCATTGAAGTAGTAGGTATTAGAAAAAAAAATTGGCCAAAAAGTTACCACATGCTCTATACTGTCTTAAGCACTTTGTATATGTGATCTCATATAATGCGCACAACTGTTGTTATTCCCATTTTACAGATATAGAAACTAAAGGAAGAGTCACATACTTGGCTGAGGTCATACTAGAAAATGGTAAAGCTGGGAATCAAACCCAGTGAGTCTGATTTCAGATTCTGTGCCCTTAATTCCTTTACTACAATGTAGGTCAACAATCTTTCAGAAACTTGCTGTAATAAGTTCTAAAAACTTAGGTAATATATAAATTTTCTTTTAATCAAACTTAAGGAAAAGCATCAAAATAATCCTTAGTGGAAGTAGATTTATTCCAAATAGGAAGCCTTGGAAACACCTCTTGTTAAAAAATGAGAGAGACTAGGGATACCAAGCATGGTATTGTCTGCTACCCAATGAGAAAAATATCTACTTATACTGTGAACCCTTTCATGTATACATATAACACCTGAATGAGGCTGGTATATTTATCAAGCTCTCACATCTCATTGCTGGGCAACATCAGGGAGCTCTTTTTTTTAGGATAGCTGTCCATCTGTTCTCCTCTAGGAACTCCTGGATTTCTGCCACTGCCACTTGGCTGCCGGCTTTAAGAGAGCCTAAATCAGTGAGTTGCTCACACCAGGGAGAACAAACAGGCTCTTCTCCTTAAAGTGTCTGTAATTATATGACCATAATTAGAAATAAAACCTTCTTTATATAATTTGCAGCTCATGAGGAAAGACTTTCTGCTTACACACCATTTTCTCCTCCATTGTCTCACTGGCTGGCCAGGAAATAGGTTACTTGGCCTAACAATAGACCATTGAATCAAGTGGAGAGATCCAGATTCCCCACACCCCGTTATTTTGCCACGTGGCCTTGGGGTTATCCCTGGCCTTTTCTCAGCTTTTGGTTTGTAGCGTTACATGATGTGCCTAATACAGCAATGTAAGAGTGTTGCATGTGGCAACACTTAATTTCTGGTCTTCGTCCTTGGAAAAAAAGAGGTAACCTGAAAATAAATAACTCATGAACAGAGGTACTCGATTTGTTGCCTGTGGTTGGGATTTGAGTTTGTTGTCATTATTGTAACCAGTAACATCCGTTTGGGTGATTCTACAGTGTTCATAGAGATTTAGGTCACTGTTGATTTTTGCCTGATGCTTTGGGTTTGAGTAGATGCTGATTAATTCATGAGCCCCAACTGCAAGGTAGATGTTCAGTATTGATTAGATATGCCCCTGGTTTTATGCTGTTAAAAAGGACTCAGTTGTGAAATACTCTTAAAGCTAAATCAATAGCCAGTAAAATGCCCCACCCCCCAAATGTTTGTATTTTATCCCTTTCATGAAATGAGAAGGACTGGTAGGAATTCTGTGATCTGGACTGTTAAGAAAACTGGCTGTATCTTTGGAACAGTATGCACATATGTTAACCATTCCAGGTGAGTATAAATTATTCATATGTACATCTTAGCTGAGGATAACTGACTTAATGGAGGAGACAACATAACAGTTTTCTTTGGAAAATGATCATCTTTTTTCTGGTGACATGGGTAAAGAACTTTGCTCAGAGCACGTCCAAATACCCCTAAAAATTTCAAGGGCTTTGAGACATCGTTCCTCATGGTGTAAGACTTTTAAACTGTCTACAATTTCTGTAATGATCATGGCCAGTAACTGCTAAGCAATTAGCTGTACTGGCAAAGGCATTAGGAAGTTTTCTGCCTTGGCAATATTTTCTGAAGATTTATTGAATTTTGAGCAATTTCTGGCTGACTTTTTCCCCTCAACATACAGACGTGTCCAGAATAACAGCAGTCTTTATGAAATCATCATGGAATCCACTAAATTCAGTAGCTTCTAGACGAGTCCATCTCCTCTCCTTGCCTTCTCTTCCAAGTTCCTAGAATGGGCGGTTACTCCTGCTGTGAGGACTTCCTGACCATGCCTACCCAGTCCTTAAATCTTTACAGTGGTTTCTCATTTCCTTTTGCATCTACTCTAGCTGTTCGCCCCATGCATCAAAGCCAGTCACCAGCAGGCTCTGGATTATCTCATTACTCTCATCTGCTACTTAGGTCCCCAGCTTTTTTATTCTCTCTCTCACCTTGCTTGTGAACTCATTACATTAGTCTTTTGAGCCATCTCCCAAGCACTGTCATTTTCTTAGACTCTCTTGTTCTTTTTTCTTCTGTTCTAAATAACTCCTGAAATCCCATCTTCTGTAAAAGTCGGTTTGAATTAAGCGGAGAATTGCTGATGGTCTCCTCTTCATCTTCTCTCACAATAATAGACCTCCCATAGCTTCTTCCTCTAATATCCACCCCCATTATAAACTCACCTCTGCTTCCCACTTCCAAAATGACCCTTGCCCTTGACTTATGTGTAATAACAGTATATCCCATCCCTGTTCTGGTTACTGTTCCTAATTTAGAGACTCATACGGGGGTGAACAAAGCAGGTTCTAAGGTCAACTGCCTGACTTGGAATCTGAGCTCTGCCACTTGCAGCTGTGCTCCTTTGGGCCCATTATTGGAGCTTTCTGTGCCACAGTTTCCTCCTTAATAAGATTGGGAAAATAATAACACCTACCTGAAGTTGTTGAAATAATTTAAGCACTTCCCACAGTACTGGTGCAAAGAAGTAGGCAATAAATATTAGCTGTTATTATTATTACTTATTAACTGGGGGGAGAGAGTGAAGGGCATAATGTCATATTTTATACACACACATTTATACACATGTGTGCATACACATCTACACAATCATAGTCACATAGTTTGGGAAAACTTTCAGAGTGATATAACTTTTTTTAAGAAATGAAAAAATACATTGTAAACTCAAAACACAAAATAGTTAACAAAATCCTAGCTGAGGCAAGGGTTTAGGAAGCACTGTCCCAGTTCTTTGTGCACATCTACTAAATATCTGGCATTGGTAGGCTGGCCTTTGCTTTTAGCACCAGAGTCCCATATATATGTATGGGCACGTGTATGCTTTGGAGTGATCATGATTAGGTGACAGATTTTTCTTGGGAAAGTTTCAAAAGCAGCCAGTAGTCCCCAAATTTAAGTAAATGATAGAGAAATTACTTAAAAAAAAAAAGATAGTGTGAAGGACAACACCTTTTTTAAAAATGACTTGTCAGGACTGTTCAGATAAATGTGCATCTTTTTATGCGTCCCTTTAGAGCCAGATATATCTTCAGTACAGCTTGTATTTGGCGTGGGGATAATTAATTGCTTTTGTTTTCCCAGTTTTGTTGCCTGTAAATATTCTGTTAAGGAATTTTATGAACATGCTGAAGGCAATCCTGGGCTGATAGCTATGTCTATCTTTCTTTATTTCCTTCTAAATTTTTATTATTTTTATTTTTTTTAGAGTGAGAGAGCACATGCACGTGGGTGGGGGGAGGGGCAGAGGCAGAGGGAGAGGGACAGAGACTCTTAAGCAGCTCTAAGACCTGATCCGAAATCAAGAGTTGGAAGCTTTACTAACAGAGCCACCCTGATGGGTATATTTTCTAAGTAGAATACTTACCAGCTTATATTGATTCTTTATATTTTAAAATATTGGCTGTAGATGTTGGTGGATTGCTTTTAAATTAATCTCTTATTCCTGATTTACCATGGAATGTATCAGTGAAACACTTATTTAGAAAACAGAGATAATTTTAGGTGGGAAAATGGAATCTTCTAAAAATAACAATAAATGATTTAATATACCAGTGTTGTCTGGGTAATACTGAAGGACCAAGAAGTATGAAGTGTGCATATGACTAATAAAGTCATAATAAAAAAAGTGTGCATATATATATATGTGTGTGTGTGTGTGTGTGTGTGTGTGTGTATTTTAGTGAGATTACCCATACCTGAGAGGTTGCTACTCTTGTTGGTATAAAAATTACTTGGATCTCCTTATTTTACTTTATTTATGTGATTTCACAGCTTATATCATTTTACATTTTATTATTGCGTGTTTTATAAAATAAAAGTATTAGAGAAATTATGAAGGAGCATGGCATGAAAGAGGTGACCAGAGCTATTTCATGTTTGTAACTTTTATTTCTTTTCAAATGTAGATTTATTCCTAGTGATACAAATTGCTGTTTTCTTTGGCAGGCACTAGAAGCAAGTCTATGTGAAATTATGTAATGTCTGAAAAGTTATATTCATGATTAATTGGCCTATCCGAGAATGGTATTTGTGTGGAATAAGGCGATCATGCTTTTTATTTGGCATTGAGTTAATGCGCCCCCGTTCAGATCAGGTTACACTACAGGGCTTTTTGACTGAGAACTGTATGTTTAGCTTGATCTCTGAAAAGCGTAAAATGTAGATTCGAAGCCAAATATGCTGGAATTCATATTGTAGCCAAAGTTAGTCTTCAGATAACTTCAAAAGCAAGCTCTTTCCCTCTGTCACACTATAGTTAACCAATAGATCCGAGAGATTAAAAAACAACAACATGATCATCTCTGTGACCTCTGAACACACAGCCAGTCTTGATTATCCAGGGGTATATTATCTGTAGTGTCAAATAATAGTTTAAAATTCTTCCCGACCTTAACCCAGAGTGATCAGTTACAATGATCTATTTATTTATCTAAGCCAGACTTTACAGGAACTAGAAAACAAGGCATTTAAACAATTGTCCCCTCCCTTGTGTCAAGTTGAGAAATGATGACATTCATTACTACACAGTGATGGCAGACTTGATAATCAGAGACGAGGGTTCTGCAGTGGTCTTGGAGCATAATTGTCTTGGGAAAATTAACTTCTTCGTCTTCCTCATCTGTAATGTGGAAACAATAGTACTTACCTTCTGACATTTAAATGATTAAGTGCTTACCCGAGTATCTGTTCATGGTGAGTACTCTTCACTGCTGCCAATGACTGTTGCTACTACTGCTACTATTATTAACTACAACTTACCAGCTACTACTGTCACTATGATAATAGCTTCTCCTTCAGGGCATTAATACCAGGGGTTTGCTCCTTGGTGAATCCTCATATTGAAATGGAAAATCCTATCCCAAAGTGGTATATAAGTAATTTGGGGGTTACTGTTTAAAGGTATCTATTCTTATTACTTGAAGGTGTGGACCACAGATCGGTGGTATCAGTATCACCAGAGAGCTTGTTAGAAATGTGGAATCATTGGCCCTCCCCAGAACTGCTGAATCAGAATCTGCATTTTCACAGGCTCTCTAGGTGTTTTGTTTGCATATTAAGGTTTGAGAAGCACTAATCTACATATTTTCCTGTCACCCTTGCCTCCCCCCCACCCCCAAACTATCCTCAAAACCATTTGAATAATTTAGATATCACTACCAACAGTGGACTACCAGCAGTATCACGTGGCCTGTGCCTTCCAACAGACATGTGGCAGGTAATTGGAAAGAGGGAGAAAGGAGGGAGAGAAGAACCATGCTTGACAATACTAATATAATTCCCTAGATGGGTCTGTGCTCACTGATTTCAGATTGTTCTTTGTCATGATACTGAATATGAAAAAGAACACTGAAATTTTACGGGCTGGTATCTATCAAACTTGCTTTGGAGAGTTTCCTTTTTACTTGCAGTATCAACAATTGTTATATACACCTTATTTTCTTACATACACACACAGGACAGTACTCTTAAATCATACTTTAATTGATTATTTGGTATTAAGATGATGTCTTTTACATACTGATCCTACAAAATCATTGGATGGGAGAGTAGCATTTCATTTACTGTTCTGTTGTTTGGCCGGTGCCTCTTTGTTTCTTCCAAAATAAAAGTTCTGAGGATATCCAAGAACGCTGATTATGAATCACAAATTATGCATGATTGTGAAGGCACAGCTTTGTATTATCATATACTAGGTGGTAAGGATAATACTCTTTTTACTCAAAGTATGACCTTTGAATCTACTTTTTTCTAAAATGATTTGAAAAACAAATTTAAGCTAAACTTGACAAGGAAAAAAAAAGATTAAATGTTAGCACTATGTAGTGGTACAACCTCATGCAGTTAAAAGTACCCATGTTCTGTGACTCCGCAATCTCATGTCTAGGAATTTATCCTACCGGGTTTTTTGCACATGCAAATCCTCATATGTACGTTCTGGTAGAAGCAAAAGGGTGGCAATAACCTCTATCTGGTAGAATGAAAATAGTGTAACCCTTTTTTTAAAGATGTTATATAAAAAAAATAAAATAAAATAAATTAAAAAAAATAAAGATGTTATATATTTGTATGTGTCAAGCCTATCAAAGGAAGTTTAGAAAGGGGATTTGGATGTCCAAGGGTTAGACATAGCTGGGAGACTACTTTCCCATTCTGTGTATCTTTGTACTTTATTTTTAATAAATTTATAATTATATTATATATTATATATACACAATTTTTAAAGTTTATTTTTAAGATTTTACTTATTTGAGATAGAGAGCAAGTGAGTGATCCCAAGTCAAGGGAGAGGCAGAAGGTGAGGGAAAGGCAGAGAATCTCTCAAGCAGACTCCATGCTGAGTGTGGAGCCCAATGTGAGCCTTGATCCCATAACCCCAAAATCATGACCAGAGCCAAAAACCAAGAGTCGGATACTCAAATCAGCTGAGCCACTCAGATGCTCCATATGTAATTTTAAAACCAACAAAATAACCTTGCATTGAAGAGATTTAAAACATTTTTTTAAAGTAAGCCCCACCCCTCATATGTTTCTCAATCTCACAACCCCAAGATTTAGAGTTGTACGCTCCACCTCCTGAGCCAGCCAGGTGCCCCTTAAGCCCAGCTTATGTCTTTTAACATTTAAGTATTTTTTCTCTTACCTTTAAAAGCTTGTTCAAGAACTCTCTTATGTCTTTGGGGCCCTTAGACCTACATTTGTTAAGAGTAGGCAGTGAATATCAGTGGCTGCATTGCTCTGTACTTTCCCACACCTTAGACTCTCCTGAGCATGCACTCCTAGATGCCCTAATCACTCAGCTCTGATTCTTTTTTTTTTTTTTTAAAGATTTTATTTATTTATTCATGAGAGAGAGAGAGAGAGAAGCAGAGACACAACACAGGCTGAGGGAGAAGCAGATTCCATGCAAGGAGCCCGATGTGGGACTCGATCCCGGGACTCCAGGATCATGCCCAGAGCCAAAGGGAGGTGCCAAACCACTGAGCCACCCAGGGATCCCCAGTTCTGATTCTTAAGTTGGATACCACTGGAATCTTCTTGAAGTTTTTAAAAAAATTAAAATGCCAATGTCAACCCCAGACCTGTTGAATCAAAATCTGGGAGTATGACTTGTGTGTGTGTGTGTGTGTGTGTGTGTGTATTTCAAAAGCTACATAGGTGATTCTGATGTTTCCTCCTGATTAAGAACCACTATCTAGAGATGAGTTCTTAGTAGGATTCCTCTTATATTAAAACACTAAGTGTTACCCTCTCCCCTCCCAAAGCCTCCTAGGAGTGATGTAGAATTGGCACCAGAGTAGGATGAATGACTACTCTATATCCAAGGCAAAGAAAATGTCATTCTGAATAGCCATATGGCTCTCTCTGTTGTATTAGGATAATGATGAAAGTGACAGTGATGATAACAAATAAGGTTTTTGCATTGGAATCAACATTTTCTGCAAATAAAGAACATTGAAAGTAGGGAAGATTAAAAGCTGGTTCTTTTTAAAATCTCTAGCTTGATTGATCCAAAAAAGGGGGAAAGCGCAAATTAACAATACCAGAATGGGACAGGGGACATCACTGACGATGTAAAAAGAATAATGCAATATTATGAGCAATTTTATGCCAATAAATTCGGCAACTTAGATGAAACAGGGAAATTCCTTGAATGCTCAGATCACCACAGTGTGCACGCATGCACGCGCGCGCACACACACACACACAGAAAAATCTGAATAGCTCTATATTTATTAAAAGAAATTGAGTTCATAACTTAAAACTTGGCTACAAAGAATCTTCCAGGCTCAGACAACAAATGTAAATGGTGAAGTATGTCAATCATTTACCAATGCAGGTGTTAGATAAATTCCTTCAGAAGGTAGGAGGAAACACATCTCAATTCCTTTTATGAGACCAGGATTACTTTGATACCAAAACTAACCAAAGACTGCACAAAAGGGAAACTATGAAACAATATTATTCATGACATAAACACCAAAATCTTTCAGGAAGTATTGGCAAATCAACCAGAAAGATATAAAAAGCATAATATACTATGAAGTTTATCCAGAATGGGATTTATCCAGACAGGCAAGGTTGGCTTAATACTCTAAAATGAAGACATTTGATCATCTCAATAGATTTAGGAAAAGTAATCAACAAAACTTAAAATCCATTCATGGTAAAAAAAAATCATAGTAAAAAATCAAAAAACAACCTCTCAGCAAACTAGGACTAGAAGGAATTTCATCAGTCTGATACAAAGCATCTTTTAAAATAAAAACAACATAGGTAACACCATTAGAAATGGTAAAAGACCAACCAGTTCCTTCCTAAAGTCAGGAGTAAGACAAATATGCCCCCTTTTATCTTTCTATTCAGCATTGTACTGAGTTCCTAGCCAATGCAATATGGTAGGATAAAGAAATGAAAAGCATACAGATTGGGAGAAAGAGCTAAACCTGACTCTATTTACAGATTATGATTACTTATACTTTAGAAGATATTAAGGAATCTTTAAGAAAGCTACTAAAAGTAGAGTGGACCAAAGCAATTCTATAAGGTTAATATACAAAAGCCCGTCGTATTTCTGTATAGTAGCAACAAACATTCAGAAATGTGAATTATCATTTACAGTAGCATCGAACAGTATGAACATAGGGATAAATTTAGCAAATTATGAACAAAAGGTGTACCTATAAACAGTAAAGCATTGTTGAAAGAAATTAAAGAAGACCTAAACCAATGGAGAAATGTCAATGTTCATGGATTGGAAGACTCAATAATGTCACAAAGATTAGAATTGATAAATAGAACCTCACCAAAATTAAAAACTGATGTTTTTCAAAAGAATTTGTTAGGAAAATGAAGAGACAAGCCACAGCATGAGAGAAGATATTCTTAGCATGCTTAGTTATTATATATACACATACAGACATAGGACTTGTATTCAGTATACATATTTAAAGAACTCATACAACTCTGTAAGACAACCCAATTTAAAATATAGGTGTTACAGGTTGCGTTCCTCAGCAAGCAGGTTCTGAGATAAAAGTTTTGTATGTAGAATATTTATTAAGGGATGCCCTTAGTATTATCACTGTAGTGGGAGGATGGGCAACGAAGCTGCATCCTATAGAGGGAGGAGCAGAGCAGTGATGCAGCTCAGTATCTGCTTTGGCTGACTTCATATGTAGCTCTGCAGCTAGATTGATTCTTCAGGGTTGGACAGAATTGGGATAAGAATTGGGTCAAGGGATCCCTGGGTGGCGCAGCGGTTTGGCGCCTGCCTTTGGCCCAGAGCGCGATCCTGGAGACCCGGGATCGAATCCCACGTTGGGCTCCCGGTGCATGGAGCCTGCTTCTCCCTCTGCCTGTGTCTCTGCCTCTCTCTCTCTCTGTGACTATCATGAATAAATAAATAAAATCTTTAAAAAAAAAAAAAAGATTTGGGTCAAGTTAAGCTTCCCTTTATATATTTCTTTATCAGTCAGTGATGAGGACTTGTACCACTTGGACATGGGCCACTTCAGGAAGGGGCATGTCTCATGTCCTTGGATGACATAACTCTCTGTACCTGAAGAGAGTGGCAAGTGAAAACATCCTGTAGCATTCTCACTAGCTGGGACAACACGTTTTTCACTGTAGAGGGTCTGGCAATATATTGCAGTAGACCGTTGTGATGGGCAGAAGAGTTAACAGAAATTGCACAAAAGAAGATATTTGAATGTCCATTCAGTACATGAAAATATATCTAACATCATTAGCAATCAAAGATATGCACATTAAAAGCAACAACAAGACATGCCCATGCACTGCTCAGAATGGTTAAATTTAAAAGACTGGCAATATCAAAGGCAAATCCTGGGCGTGTAAAATGGTACAATCACTATGGAAGAACTGACACTTTTTATAAAGTTAAGCATGCACTTAACATTATGACCGAGCAATTCCACTTGTAAGTATTTACCAAAGAGAAACGAAAACATACATACGAAGAGACTTTTACACGAATGTTCATATTAGCTTTATTCATAAAGCTCAAAACTGTAGATTGCAAATGTACATCAACGGGTGAGTGGATAAACTAAGATATATTTATTCAGTGAGATACTATGCAACATTTAAAGGAATAAACTACTCACATGCAACAACATGGATGAATATAAAAAACATGCTGAGTATAAAGAAGTCACAAAAGAGTATATATAGTATGATTTCATACATGAAATTCTAAAAACAGCCAAAATAATGTATGTCAGAAAGCAGATCAGTAGTTGCCTGGGTCTGCAGAGGGAATGAACTGCAGAAATGTTTGAGGGAACTTGTCTTTTGATTTTCGTTTCATTTTGTATTGTTTTCAATTCCAGTATAGTTAATATACAGTATTCTATTCATTTTAGGTATAAAATATAGTGATTCAACAATTTTATACATTGCTCAGTGCTCAGTAAAGTGTATTCTTAATCCCCTTCAAATAATCACTCTTAAAGGAAATTTTGAGGTGATAAAAAGATTCTGTTTCTCTATTGTGACAATTCTATAAATATATGTATTTAACTTTAAAAGAGTACATTTTATTATATATCAATTATACCTTAGTAAAGTTGAGATTTTTTTTTAAGTAAAATTTAAGAAGAAAACAAATAGGAGCTTATGTTAATGAGGGATACTGGTTGTTCTTTTAATTTTCTTTTATTGTATTGTTTTCATATATGATTTTGGTATCAGACTTATGCTGGCCTAATAAAATTAGTTGAGAAATATTTCCTCTTTCTTTGTTTTTTTTTTGAAATAGATCATGCAAGATTGGTATTCTTAAATCTTTGAAAGATTTCACCAGCAAAGCTGTCTGGGCCTAGAGAAAATGACTCATTTTCTCTAATGGATTTAGAGTTATTCAGATGTTCTGACATCCTCTTGTGTTGTTAATTCGATCAATGAAGTTGCCTATTTATCTGAGTTGTCTCATTTATTGGCAGAAAGCTGTTGTCACCTCCCATCATTTTAATGACTTCAAGATTTGTAGTGATACCCCTTCTTACCTTTTATTTTGGTAATTTTCTCCTTTTCTTGATTAATCTAGTTATAGGTTTTTAGTAAAGTTAAGCATCTTCCTACCTTATGACCCAGCAGTTCTACCCCAAGATATTTACTCAAGAGATGAAAACATATGTCCACAAAGGTACTTCTATAAGAATGTTCTTAACAGTTTTATTCAAGAACTGAATGAAATGAATTACTGATATATGCGGCAATATGATGAATATGACAATAAAGTTAGTTGAAAGAAGCCCCACTAAAAGAATTCAGTGTTTGGTTCCACTTACATGAAGTTCCAGACCAAATCAAACTATGGTGGTAGAAATCAGAGTAGTAGCTGCTTGGGAAGGACTTAACTGGGAGGGGGCAGGAGAGAACTTCTGCAGTTATGGGAGTGTCCTAAATCTTGAGAGAGAGGTGTGTTTACATGAGTGTATGCATTTTTTTCTAAACTTTGAGCTGTCCATTTCATTATATGTAAAATACACATTAACTTAGTTGTACAACAATGTGAATGTACTTAGTGCCACTGAACTTTACAGTTAAAAATGGTTAAAGTGGTACATATTATGTATATTTTACAATTTAAAAAATATAAGGGTGGATGTGAAGGTTCTAAATGGGCAAACATTCAAAAAGTATTTATTGCCGCCCATAACCATATGCTGTTCTATTATTTCTTCATTTACCATTATATACTAAAGTAAAAGTGTAATTTATGAAATGATGAGAAAGTACCAGGTATGAGAAATAATGTTAAATTTATATATTCAACAAATATTTATCAAACATCTACAGTGTATAGTTCTTCATTATGTATGGTGATTTAGGTAAACAACAAGGATCTCCTTCAAAGAGCTCACAGTGTACTAAGCTTTAACTTAAAATATACAAAAAAGAAAAAAGATTTCACAAAGACAAAGAGCTTTCCTTTACCTCTTGCATATCCTTTAGTAGGCTTCTGTAAGACTTAAAGTTCTAGGAAATTGAGCTTAAAAATCTTTGCCCCTGGAGGGAAAGCCTGTGACATCTGGTGTTTCTTCCTGGCCTTGCTGTAGCTTGCATTGTTAGGGGGAGAGGCTTATGTTTTGTGCAATTCCCACACAGCCTGCAGGGATGCTGGAGCACCAAAGAGCACAGAGTCACCAGTAACGTTCATCTAAATGCTCGTGTGGTGCTTGGCCTAAGACATTAGATCTAGACCCTCTATCACAAAGAGGTTAGGGAAGAGTCCAAAAAAAAAAACAAGATCAGAGCTCTTGACGTTCAGATAGTAATTATCCAAACAATTCTCTTTTCCTACCGCTTATGACTACTACAGTTGAAAGGGTCAGAGGTAGTCTGAAAGTGAGGAAAACAAAAGCAGAAAAGTCAAGGGCGTGGAAATTCTGTACACCAGATGGTTTATGTGCCCACAGGGCAATTGAGAATTAAGTGTGGTAATGGAATTACACTACTTCTGTTGGTTCTGTGATAACAAGCACTTGGAGTACCAATTATAGTCTCCTTGGCATAGTTGGGTGCTGAGTAAACATTAGTAACTTATTGAACAGTACATACCATCTTAACTGGCATAAGTCTCTGAATGCAGAACATTGTCAGGGGTGGTGCTGATGGTGATGATAACATTGAGAAACTAACATGTGACTTTTCTAGTTTGTTAATATCTATCTACCTGTGTCTCTTCTTGTCATTTTGCTTCCCTGTTTGAATCTAATTACAACAAATCCAAAGCCTGTGTCTCTGAGCAGTTAACACAGGTTTCTCTTGGTGGAATTGGTAATGAGAATGGCTGCGATTCACATTGTGCCTATGTGGGGTAGTTGGCACCACATCTAGATTAAAATGGATGCCTTAGGGCAACTGAGAAAGCCAGTTTTATTATTCCAGCTATATAACATTCTGGAAAAGGTAAAACTATGGATATAGTAGAAAAGATCGGTGATTGCCAGGAATTAGAGGGCAGGGAGAGGCCAAATAGGCGGATATTTTAGGGCAGTGAAAATACTCTGTATGATACCATGTTGGTAGATACATGTCATCATAAATTTTTCCAAACCCACAGAATGTATAATGCCAAGAGAGAACCCTGATATAGTCTATGGGCGTGGGTGATTTGATGTGTCATTATAGGTTCTTCACTTATAACAAAGGTACCTCTCTGGTGGGGGTATGTTGATAAATGGGGGAGACTATGCCTGTGAGGGCAGGGAGATAGGGGAAATTTTTGTACCTTCCCCTCAATTTTCCTGTAAATCTAAAACTGCTTTTAAAAAATAATAAAGTTTAAAAAAAGAAACATTAAAGATTTGTGACACTTGAATGTGAATTGATTTTAAAATTCCATTTTTCAAAACCTAGAGTAGAGTTTATATTATATTGCTAATATTGTGACATGCTTGCCAAAGAGAATAGTTTGTAAATCCTAAGCAGACTTCCTGTAACCATGTGTTGAATTTCCAGCTGTGTTGAATCAGACTTTGATCCCTCTTAAGAAGATAAATGCAGTATCTGCAGTTTCTAATGGTAGGGGTGGAGGAGAGACGTTCAGATGAAATCTTAAAAGCCAAGTCCCTGTCCAGATAAGAAATTAAAGATGCTGGGGAAGGCAATTGTTCCATTGGCTTCCCCACCCTCTGCAAATTTGTAGGTTTTATCTCCAAAAACCAAAACAAATAAATAACACCCCCCAAAAATGAGATGCTATTGTTAAATGCAGTATGCCAGATTAGATTTCTTTCCTTCCAATAGAATCCCTTTCCTTAATCAGCACTCTTATAAATGGCCCACCTGCCTAATTAGAACAAGTTCTAGAGTACAGATACAGTGTAAGCATTTCAATTAGCTCCACACAATTGATAACTGTTGGGGCTGATGTTCTTAGAAAGTCTTCCCTTTTCTCCCTTTCTTATTTCGTTGAGGCCAAGGTTTTACTATTTTTCCACTTCTAAATCAATCTCCGACTGCAGGCATTTCCCAGTATTGCTCATTGATATTGTTTTTGTTTCGAAGTGATTCTTTAAATGAAAAAAGCAGTGACATATTTATAAATATGTATAGGGATGCTTTTAAATATTTTTATTTTATTAGATTTAATTTACTTGCCACTCTTAAAATACAGAGAACCCTCTTCACTGTGACAAGGAGGTAAAATATAGCAGTCACATTTAAGATCTCCATACATTAGCAATAATAAATCCTTTTGCCCAGAGTAATGCAGAAACTCAATCCAAAGCCAGTGGGGATAATGTGGTGCTCCCTCACAGAACCAATTACCCACAGAGAAGTATAATGAGCAGGGGAGGTGATATAACAAAAATCTATGTGGCGAGTGTAAAATTATGGTCAAATTGTTGCCTGTGAGAAGTCTTATAATAAGTGTATCTCCAATTATCTTCTGGAAGAAATTATTTAGGCATCTGTTCAGGTCAAAATTCATAATAGAGTTGCACGAATAAATAGCCTTATAATAAAACAAAAGGATCTGTGAGTGCAGAGAAAATGGCAACAGACATGTCACAAACAAGGTTCTCCTGTGCCCCTGAAGGATTTGAAGTGGCCCCACTACAGCTACGAGGTGAGCCAGTCACCAAACCTTCCTGCAGAGACATAGCTATACTGAGCACAGTTACAGCACATGCCGACAGGAACAAGATAATGCTCCTCAAAGCCAGGACAATTTAGATCATCACGAGAGTTTCTACTTTTAGAGTTAGTGTATTTTCAAAGACTACATCTTACAGCAGATTGCCGTAAAGGGAAATGCTGAGTGTGTGTGATCTATATCCTAATTAGGAGTGGGCTTGATCAGTGAATAAGTGGGTTAAGTGGTAAGAAACAAAATCTAGTTCTTTATTAGAGAAGTGTCAAAAAGTTACCCTAAAAACAAAACATTTTTTAACCTCCCTTGTACCTGTGTAATCAGTAGTGAAGTTTGTGGGAAATAATTCACTAGTGATAATAAACCACCAAAATTTGTAAACTATTTTTAATAGATTGATTGTCTTCTTATTATAATTTTGTTATTCTCCCTCAGTGGTATTCATCTTCCTTGACTATCACTACTTTTTTTTTTTTTTAAACGTGAATTTTTTCTTGAGAGAGAATAAAGAGGTAAATTGGCTGACAGGTTACTAGCAACTGGGCACATCCCCAGATCTATTTTACATACAACTTATAGTGACTATCACGTGAGATGATTTCCTCCCAGCTGATATTTAAATGTTGGTTTTATCTTGTCGGGTTATACTTAGAAAAGTACAATTATACCCAAATGGTCATTCATTATAAGTGGTCAGAGTAAGAAAAAAGCCTTTAGATTGGACAGCCATGGAAGTCACCTTGGCATTGATGGTTGCTTTCCACGTCATATTATGGTTATTAGGATATGTGTTAAAGAACAGTCGTCTCTGGGACCTGTTGAACCAGAGGAACCACTTCCTCACCTCAAAGCAGTTTGTTCATTTATTCAACATATGCGCTTTGAAGCTAGAGCTGCAGCAGTGAACAAAGTCTCTGCCCTCAGAATGGAGCTTTGATAGTTGAGTAACTGAAACAAAATAGACAAACGATACAGAATATGTCAGGCAGTGATGAATGCGACGCAGAAAAATAAAGCAAGGCCTGGGGGATCCAGAGTGGTGCTAGTGGAATGCAATTTCAGAGAGAATGGTCGGGGATAAGCCTCTCTGATAAGGTGATATCTGAATCAAGCTCCAAAGGAAATGAGGGACCAGCCATGGAAAAGCGCAAGAGCAAAGGGCTTGCAGTCAGCAGACTGGGTCCCTCTGTTCTTGATAGCTGTGTGACCTTAGGGAGGCACTTAACTTACCCTGTAAAACGGAGACAGAAAAAGCCACAATCCTGTCTCACAGGCTTTGTGTTTGTCACTTGTAAGACACTTGACAAAAGCATTCTGGTAAACAGCAAAGCATTACTTAAACTTCAGATTGCGGTACAAGATGATAAAAGGGTGCAATTTAAAGAGATGCATTCGGACGAGCCTTAAAACCCTTTTATACAACTCACTTTGGAGTTACCAAATTAAGTTGTCTGAGCTAAAGTGTAGAAAACGCTCTCTGAAGATCAACTGTTTGATACTTGGGTATAAAGGATTTATATTCATCTTTGTTTATTTTTGTGGTATTATTCATTTACAATTTTATATTTGTTTGTGCTTTTCCTCCTTTGGTATCCTTTTCTTTGACCTTTCCTTTTATTAAATCAAGCCTCTTGGCTCTCAATCAAGACATTTAGACATTTTCTATCCTGTTCTTTTATTCCGTGATTAATTCATTAAACAAAAAACCCTCTAAGATTAATATTTATCATGGGGACTCAGAGTCAGAGTCTATTATAGAATAATTCTAAACTCCACAACAATTCATTTGTGCCGATGTTTGTTAAGGAGTTGGAGTTGTTTGTTCTTTTTATTTTTATAGCCAAAGTGCATTTTGCAATAATCATAATATTTGATTAGAGTTTTATAGTGTACAAAGTACTTTCACACACTCACATGTATTTGAGCCTTAGGAACCCCTGAGTAGACAACATGGACACTATTGTGCCCTTTTATGGTTGAGGAAACCTGTGGCTTAGAGATCAATATTGAAATCCAGGTCATACAATGATATAGGTATGAATATATGAATGAAAAATGCTGAGTTTCTTTTAACACTAGGAACTACTCACATGGTATGTCTTTTAAGTAGATTCAGGAAAGTTCTAGATGACTCAAGGAGATGAATCCATAGGGGATGATGGGACGAGAGGGCTATGTTGTATCCCTGATTATGCTGAGTAGAGATCATGGAGACAAAACCTCTTTTTGTGATCGTCAAAGAGGATGTGCAGCTGGCTCCAATCTAGCAAGAACTTTCTTTTTCTCCATTTACTTAGACTGACAAGTTAACAAACATGTTTCCTTCTCGGCAGAAACAAAAGTAACCATGAACAAATATAAACCTTCTGAAAGTGAATTGTCTTGGAATTAAAGGATGTTTTCTCAGAAAAGGTTATTTAATTTTGAGGTTGAGAGTCCTGCGGACTTTTAAAATGTCTTAAGTTTAATAGAATTCAATAAAAAAAATAAAGCAGAGTTGGGAAGAGCCTCAGAGACTATCCAGCCATGGAATCATTAAAATATGTGACCTGGAAAGGACTGTTGAAGGGTCCCTGATCCCCAGTTTGTGTGAGGTTGCTTTGTCTTCTGTGGCATCCTCACAATCCTGATCTAGCCTCTCCATGATCTATTCCATGAAGACTGTATGATTCCACTTATATGAGGTACCTAGAATAAATAGTCTAATTCATGGATGCAGAAAGTAGAAGGGGGACAGAGTTTTAGTTTGGGAAGATGAAATAATTCTGGAGATGGATGGTGATATTGGTTGTACAACAAATACATAATGCCACTTAACTGTATGTTTCAAGATAGTTAAGATGGTAAAGTTTGCATTATGTATATTTTACCACAGTTTTAAAAAGAAAATAAAGGAAGCAGGGAAAAACAATCCATTCAATTTCTGGACCTTTCTGTTGGAAAGTTTAATTCCTCTAGAGTAAGCCCTGTTCAAGTTTTGTTTTTTGTTTTTAATTTTTAATTATTTATTTATTCATGAGAGACACAGAGAGAGAGAGACAGAGACAGGCAGAAGGAGAAGCAGGCTCCATGCAGGGAGCCCGAAGTGGGACTCGATCCCGGGTCTCCAGGATCATACCCTGGGCTGCAGGCGGTGCTAAACCTCTGCGCCACCGAGGCTGCCCCCTGTTCAAGTTTTGTACCCTGGAGCCATGAAGAACAAATCTAACCCTTTCCCTTGGATGAAGACATCCAGCTTGTTCCTTTCCAATAGTCTTTTTAAGGCTGACTAGCCCCAGTTCCTTTAGTGGGTATTCTATTTTGTTTTATTTTATACTTTATTTGAATCCTTATCAGGATAAGGACCATACACTGTGATCAGCATATTAGCCTTTTAAATCTCTCTTAATCTATTGGCTCTTATCCTGTATCTGTTGTTCTCTCTTCCTTGCTTGCTCACTCTGTCTCCCTTTTAATTTATTTGTTGAAGAAAACTGGGTCATTTGTCCTCGAGAGTGTTGGTATCCTACAGTATGGATTGACACATCCTCTGTCCTCTGTATTGCCCATGAATCACTAATTGGATTGAGATACTTTATTTTATAAATGCTTGTAATCCAATTATATAGTAATACAATCCTTTGTAGATCTTTTTTTAAGAGTGGAGAGGGGTACTATTCTATTTCCTTTCCCCATCCCCAGTGTTTTGCTTGGAAAATTGTATATACACTTAAGTTATAGACATCATGACACTTTACTCCAAAATATTTCAGCACATAATTGCCAAGAATGAGGACAATCTCACATAAATACAACTTCAGTGTTGACCGAAGAAATTTGTTCTATCCAGTTTATTATATATTGTCTACTATTTAGTATTTCCCTAATTATCCAAATAATGTCCTTAATAGCTGTGGGTAAATATTTTTAAAGATGTTTTGATTTATTCTAGAGGGAGAGAGTGCAAGAGAGTGTGGGGAGAAGGGCAGACTCTGCACTGAGAGCCAAGCCGGGTACAGGGCTTGATCTCAGGACCCTGAGACCCAAAGTTTGATGCTTAACCAACTGCACCAACCAGGTGCCCCAGAGTAATTTTTAAATAATCCAGAATCCATATTTGTATTTAGTTTTCAGGGCACTTTAGTTGCCTAAATTGGTTCTGCCCTTTATTGAGTCTTAGGTGACATTGACATTTTTCGAAGAGTCCAGACCAGTTGTTTTTCAGAATGTCCCTAAATTTGGATTTGCCTGATTTGTTCCTTATGGTTAGATTTGAGGTAAATAATTCCAGCAAGAATACTGCATAAGCTGTGCTGAGTCCTTTAATGCCACACTTGGGAGACACATAGTGTCAGTTTGTCATGTACTAGTGATAGGTTTGATCATTTCGTTAAGGAGGTGTCTCCATTGTTAAGGTACCTTTTTTTGCTGTTGTAATTAATAAATAATCTATAGGATATTAGTGTTTGCTTTTTAAATAGTTTTAGAAAGATGCCATTGGTCTTGGGAGAAATTTTTTATTTTTTATTTTTTTATTTATGATAGGCACACAGTGAGAGAGAGAGAGGCAGAGACATAGGCAGAGGGAGAAGCAGGCTCCATGCACCTGGAGCCCGACGTGGGATTCGATCCCAGGTCTCCAGGATCGCGCTCTGGGCCAAAGGCAGGCGCCAAACCACTGCGCCACCCAGGGATCCCCGTCTTGGGAGAAATTGAATGGAGAAGATTATGAGCACATTAATAAAGCATTATTCCCACTGATGGAAAGATAATTTTAAATGTTTGTTTTTCTGAGAGGAGAGAAGTAGGGGGCAGGATAGTAAGTACTGAAGGTGAGAAATGGGCTTTAGTGAAGACAGCTGTGTTTGAATCACAGTTCCACAGTTGAACTTTTAGAAAATGGACATAATAATAAACATTCCTGGCAGGATTGTTAGGATGATTAAATGAGATAGTGTAATGTGGCCTCTAACCTAGCAGCTACACTGGGACCATCGCTTGGGAGATGAAGAGGAGTTGCTTCCTGAGCAGGTTGCAGAGTTTAAACCTATCCATCATAGGTGTTAATTCTTGAGATTAGTTTGAAATATTTAATCATGTTGATAAGAAAATGTGATCAACAGGTTAGGTGCCTTTGTGAAATTTCAAAGAAAGTGATTTAAGAATTAGGACATGTTTTGTTTCATTTTCAGCCCTCTTAAATATGATTTGTCTGTGGTGGACTTGTGTAGAATCGAATTGCCATTCATTTGGACCTCTTTTTTTTTAATTTTTTTTTTTATTTGGACCTCTTTCTGACTACAATCCATTTTAATCTATTACCAGGGATTATTTTTTGAAACAGTTTATATGAAGTCTGATTGAGAGTAGTGAATCATAATAATTTTGTGACCCATTTACATGCATTACTGTAAAAGTTCCATTTCTTACAAGTGACAATTTTTTAAAGTTAATTAGACTCGGCTATACTGAGGTTAGCAAAAAGTGCTTTGAATTATCAATAATTCAGCAGGGTAGACATTTCTGTATAATGCAGTGGTTTTATAGAGTATTGTGAGATAGTTATCCTTAAAATAAATGGTTGTGAGCATACATCAGCGTGGTGGTGGGGTTCACTTGAATGTAGCGTGAAGTGATAGCATCTATGCTTTCTATTATTGGGCAGAGTGCGGGACATCAGTCTTTCTGGCCATGAACTACTAGCAACCTTTGTCCTTTGTGTTACCTTTAGTTAAAAACGAAAAATGAGCACGAGTGCTGGCTGATGGCCATGTCTTTCTTACAGCTAAAAATTCATTGGGGAAAGAAAAATGGGATTGCGGATTTGGATTTGTTTCATTGCATGAATGATATGTGACATTTTGTAAATTATTTATCACCACAAGGATGGCAGCAATGGCTTGAGCATTGTTATATCAAATGAAAGCAGGAATCCCATTAGTACAAAGACTGGGTTTTAGCTAGAATCTATCAGGGGAATGTTGTCACTTTAAAACCAGATTGTTCTTTTAATTGCTATTTAAAGGAACAAAAGTGTTCCCAAGGTACTACAGTTGAGCAGTTGCAAGTAATAACTATGGATCCATAATTATGCAGTGCTGATTATCTGGCATTTAAAAAATTGTGGCTAGAGTCAGTGACCAATTTGTTGTAGCTTGTCTTTTTGGGTTTTTCTAGTACAAAGTGTTTTATACTCTGCTTTTTAAGTGGGGCTACAAAAACACATTTGCATAGCTACTTCAGAAAGTAAAGCCTGTGCATATTAAAAGAACAAATTAAACTGAAAATAAGGGCAAGATAATGAACACTCATATTGTAAGATGAAATTAACAATCATATTGAACAATTTTGCAAATCCTCAGTCATAAGATGAATTCTGGTTTCTGATGACATGTTTTCACAGTGAACCAAGACATTTGTTGGAATCATTATAACCATTTGAAATACTATCTTAGAGATGAGGGTTTCTTCTTTCAACTAGCATATGTTTCTTCCATTTATTCAGTTAACATATATTTTGAGTGCCTACTGTGTATCAGGCGATGTATTAATTAGGCATTTGGGATAAAGTAGCTGAACAAATGAGAGGTTTATTCTATGCTGATGTGTATTTTAAAAGTTAGACCTTGCAAAGTCTTGTTTTTAATTTACATTAAAAAACATGTATGATTATGCTAACTTTTCTTGCCTTGAATTTTTGATTCATGAGATTCAAATATAAATACGTTCTAGTTACATTCAGATGGCTAGAGACAACATGTGTGAAGGCTTAGAATATGCAATAAAATTTTAATTTTCATACAGTTTTGGCTGTTCAGAATAAATGTGACCAGATCTGTAGGCACAACTATTCATATGAATGGAATATTAGCATCGCTGGTAGCCATAAATACCAATGGAGACACTGAGATGTATGCAGACATAATACATTGTTAAAAGCAACTTCCTCAGTGAGAGCTAGAGTACTGGGGGTTAGACAAATGTTTTGTTGTTTTTTTTATTAAAGTTGGAATTTCAGAGATTGAGAGTTTATCTCCTTTGTGTGGCATGATGTGGTTTACTTTTAAAGACCTTGGTGCCAGAAAGTCCTTGTTAATGATCTTTTGAGCCTCCTAGGTGACCCTACAGAATTTTAAAGTTCTTATTCAGTTCCAGCTCTGTTATTATATCACCTGAAAACTTACCGATATTTTACGTCAAAAATTTAATAGATGAAAAATAGTAACCTGCACTAAAACATTTGATGAAGTTTTGTTTTTTAAAAATATTTATTTATTTGAGAGAAAGAGAGAGAGAGAGTGCATGAGCAGGGGGAGGGGCAGAGGGAGAAGCCCACTCCTGGCTGAACAGGGAGCCCAACACAGAGCTCCATCCCAGTAGCCCAGGATTAAAACCTGAGCAGAAGGCAGATGCTTAACTGACTGAGCCACCCAGGTGCCCCAATTTGATAAAGTTTACTTGAACAATCTGAAATGACAACTAGGTGATATTCATAAACTATAATGCTGAATAGATGAATCAATGTATTATAGGCCTATAAATTATGGGAATGATTGCGATTTCCCATAATTTCATTTCCCTTTTTTATGTTTTTTTAAAGTAATCTCTATGCCCAACACGAGGCTCGAACTCATGACCCTGAGATCAAGTAGCATGCTCTACTGACTGAGCCAGCTAAGTTAGGCACCCCCAAAGAATCTTTAATAATAATGTTCATTTTAGCAAGGTTATATAATATATAAAGGCCTTAGATTTCATTAGTTTAATAAAAATTACTTCTGTATCTTACATATTACCCTTAAATGCATTATTTAGGTAATAGTTTAGCATCAAATAATTAAGGAGACTTTTTTTATTAGAAAATGTTGATTGGAATACCTTATTCAGCAGTGTTTTTGCCTTTGACTGTAATGTTTTTTAATTTTGAAATGGAAAACTGACAGTATTTTTCCATTTTAATTTTATCATAGCCCCGTGCTGATCCCATTCCGATATGTAGCTTCTGTTTGGGGACTAAGGAATCAAATCGTGAAAAGAAACCAGAAGAACTCCTCTCTTGTGCAGATTGTGGCAGTAGCGGTAAGTTGGTATTGTTTTGTATGTCTGTACAGTGCCTCTTCTATAGCTATGTTATTTATATCTCTATCACACTTGCATTTGTTTTTTAAAGCAATTATTTGGTTATAGCATAGGTTGTAAATTTTAAAAGTAAGTGCAGGTAGAGGGAAGAAAGGTAAGTATATTAGCAGTGACAAAGATATTATATATGTTTGTATAACACTATATATTAATATTTATAATTAAGCTTTGATTTCATACCAGCATTAGTAATTCACTAGGGAGTGTTTTATATTGCAGGTAAATTCAGTATAATGAATTCTAAGTTTTTAAGCTGAATACAACTAGAACACTTGTTTTCTATAACCCTCAGTCTCAGTTTATGAGACACTGGAGTTGGAAGATGTAGTGTTTCAGGTCATGACGCCTACTGGTGAAATCTAGTATTACAACCCAGCTCTGTGTGAGTAAATGAAAGGGGCAGTATCCTGGAGAACTGCAATGACAGAATCAAGAAATCATCAGGCATGAAAAAAACTCAAACCTCCTATAGTAAGATAGCAAAAGAGTGGTCAAATAGAAAGTGACGTTGAAATCAAGGAATGGGTAGGTGGGGACACGGGACTGACCGTTGGCAAATTGCAATATTATTCAAAATACTGTCAAGGTACTGATACCCCTGCCTTTTTCTCAATCTAAGATTTTAAGACCAGCCTTTAAAATGGAAAATAAAAATAAAATAAAATAAAATGGAAAATAAAAGTCAAATTGTGCTTACATGGAAAGACTTTGTCTTACCAAGCCAGTCTTCCTTTTAGCTGATCGTGTGCTATAGTTAGTTGCCTAGGTTATGTATATGTATGTTATACTTATATAAAATTTTTTTCTTTATTTAAGGGAGAGATAGAGAACGTGAGCAGGGGGAAGGGCAGAGGGAGAGGTAGATGAGCAAAGTGTATATATACACACACACATACACACACACACACATATACACCCTCAACAGATTGAATAGTAGTTAATTGGACTTTTAAAATATAATCTCTTTGTGTTAATCTTTACATTTTCTTCTCTCAGCCTACTGAAACTTTTCCCCAGTGTTATTTTAACATTCACAACCAAGTATTTCTTTAATTATGGGTATCTTTAAAAACAAAAACAAACCTGCAAAATACCATATAGCATACTATCGTTCAGGAAGTCAGTATAGTGTAGTGGTTAAGAAAAACTCAAGAGCCAGCCATAGCCCAGTTCCTTTGCCTGGAGTTAATTACTTAACTATTTTGTGCCTTGATTTCCTCACTAGAAAATTAGATGCTGGTAGCACCTACCTCTTGGATTTTGTGGGCGTAATAGCCTAGGACAGGGTCTACAACACTATGGCAAGTGTGCTATAAACGTCAGCCATTGTCATTATTTGGCGTGTTGGATATTGTCCTTGATTGCCGCAGGTAATTCCAAAGCTTATCATCATTTTTGACAGCCACTTAATGGTTGGCTAGAGGAAATGTTTCATACTGAGGAATGCCAGTGTTATGTAATGATTCTTCCTCCTCTTAAAAAGATTTAACTGGATGAGCTCTGTGTGGTTCTGCAGCTTTCAGGACCCGGCTAGGAGAGGAGAGCCTTGGAAATAAGACATTTCAAACTCTGCCTGAGAAATGGATTCTGACACTCTTTTTGATGGGCTTTACAGATTCATTAAAATTCTTTACCTGCCCATGGTATCATGGATAGTGACAAAAGGGCATGGAAACATTATCTGTATGTTCAGTTTAATAAATTTCAACCCTACAATCTCTCTGTTTCATCCTGGTGAGGTAGCCTCTCACTCATCAGTTCTGACTCTGGAGTTATCTTTTGGGTTTTCTCACGAGGCTCACTCTGAATGAATTATTCTTTTGTTTAACTGCCTGATCAGTTTAGCTGTGTTCACTTGTCTAGGGTTTACCCTTTGTGATTTTTAAGGTAATACTTTAGAAACTACCTTCACTGCCTTATTTATTTATTTATTTATTTATTTATTTATTTATTTATTTATTTATTTATTTTTGAGTATCTATGTGTCTGGGCTCCCAGACAGATTAACAATGCTCTTAAATGTGGGAAGAAAAGTTCCCTTCATATATTTCCTTACCTCTGCTGATACACTTACTTGAGTTGATAAGGAATTTGAGATCATTATCTACTAGATCATAACTCCAAGGCCTCCTTCACAAGATATAAAGGTGTAATTCTAAACAGGTAGATCTTAGATTTTCTGATGTAATCAATCTCCCTTCGTCTTTCCCAAATTGAAAACCTGCCAAAGGAGAGGTTTGATCTCCTTTATACTTTGAGGTCACCGAAATTTTTTTTCCCTCAAGTTTCTTACTTTACCAGGGTATGTAGGTATAATGTTATGTTTTCTCTTTTAACAAATGGAGAAGAATGCACTAAGGATACTGTGTTGGAAGGCTTATATAGCTAGAGTCATTTTGTGAGCCAGTCCCCCCTCTCCTCCCTCCTTTCAGGTTGAAAAACGCTGAGGCTTTGGAGTCAAGGTATGGGTCATGACAGAAATTCAATCCCTGAGGGCATCATGTCCCTTTGTTTAGGGTAGAGGATGGCTAAGAGAACTTCTCTGGACTCCACCTTGGGATCTGGCTCAGTGTCGAGGTTCATTTAATACTCTCTTGAATATACAGTGCCAATCTGGATTTAGCTACTTTAGTCAAGAAAAAAAACATTGTTCCTGTCTCAGGAAGATGCATTGTAGACATTCAGTTCATCTGGTAGATCAGAGGAGCAGACCCCGCTTTGTACTACTCTTTAAATAGAAGAATGAAAGTAAAATATAGTTGTTCTTTGGAGAGCTTGGGAGGGAATTCTTGTAGTTATGATGTTCCATTGTGACACTTGATGATTATTGAGCAAAGGTAATAAAATAGGGTGGCATGGCTCAATAGTACCTTCTGATAATGGTGGAAGCCCCATTGGCATGGTCCAGTCCAGTTTCTATAGTGAGAATTACAGAATGGGTCGTACCCCTAGTTGCCCTATGGAAATGGCCACTATCTCACACTCAGAAGAGTCCATTGGTTCTAAGATTGAATTGAAACGGTTTGTAATGATCAAAGGACTCCCTAATGTAAAATGTTTATGTGAAAAAAATACCCGTAGCCGTATAAAACCAGAAAAAGGAAATATAGATGGCAACCCATAAGGAGGATCATTCTTAAATGTGTTTCCCATATGTGCCTGTTGATTTCTAGTCGCCTGTGTCTGAAGTACCATTTGTATGATGTCACACTTAGACTCTGCTTAGATTTCATAGATGTGAGTAATAAATGTTTCCTTCTCCTTACATCATAAAGTAAGCCAATTAGAAATGTCTCTATTTTTAAGGTGGCTCAGTGCTACAAATGGGCAGTATTTTCTTTTAACTATGTTTTTCCTGCTGAAAGTTCCTTTGAAAAAATAATTCAAGTTTGCAGGTAGTAAAAATATGAGGTGAGGTGCAGAGTGCACAGCCTCAAATACAGTTTTCCAGGCTTCTGCTTACTGGCTGTGTAACTGCAGTTTTCATATCTATAAAATGTGAATGCAGATGCTATATCCACATCCCTGCATCCGTAGGGTAGTCATGAGCATCCAGTGATATGAAGATCATCAGGAACTATAAAACAGATGTGAAGGATTATTCATTCTAACCACTAATAACGACTGTGGGAATCATCAGATAGTCATATTTAGGTCTTTGGGAATGTTGGGCCTAGGAAGTGATTTTACTTGACTTTCATGGATCAGCCTACTTTGAAATTAACACTGTTATATTCTCTTTGCCTCATTAAGACCAAATTATCTTTAATTAGCTTCACATAAGTATTAGATATTATACCAAATGAAATTTTGTGTCTGCTGCTCAGATTGCTGGGTGGTTAAATCTTACTTACAGATGAGTTGTGTGCATGTGTGTTTTCAAATTAGCAAATCTAAGATAAGTGTACAGTTCAAAATTACAGCATCATTCTAAGTGGAAGCTCATTGAAACCGGGAGCAAGAGAGAGGCTGCTGTGATGCAGCTGGGAAGGTAAGAAAAAAACACCTTGTGTACAGCAAAGGGCACAGGATCTGTGGCGCCAAATCTCCGTCTGCCCTCAAGACACCTGAAGTCTCTTCTGGGTTTGTCTTTATGTGTGTAGTCAGCCTTGGACAAAACTCTGCTCTCCGATCAGCTGTGAGGTGCGGTATGCTGATGAATAAACCTAGTTAAGACATCACCTAGTGGGTTAAGGTCACTGGACAAAAGTCCTCAGAGATTTGTTGGCTGGATATCCAGGATCACATTGAGTAGACACAGATTGAATGGTTAGGTTGGGAAGGAGACCCATGACCAGAGAGAAACGTAAGGATGGAACCCAGAGAGGAGTACAGAGGTGGGAGAGGGCAGGATCGGTGAGCCCCAGCTTCCTCGAGCCCACAAGCGGAGAAGCAGGAAGCAGAAACCTGGTACCTGCCCTTTTGTTGCACTGACATCATGCAGGGCGGCAGCAAAATCCAGAGGTCAGTTTTCCGTCTGTATTAGACTCTAGTGTACATCTTTCAGGTCACACCAACCAGTCCTCAGCTCTGTTTGGTCTGTTGGAAATCTTCTGCCTTAAATGTTCATTTCCTTTGGCTTTTCTGATACTGTGTTGTCTTCTGTCACCACTTCCTTTCACACGTCTCTTGTTAGCTCCTTTGTCTCTATCCATCCCCGAACGTTTCTTCAGGCTTCTGTCCTTCGCACCCTCTAGGTATCTCAGAATTAAGTATCCTTGCAGGATCCCTGCCACCCCAAAGCAACAAACATGACAGCAACAACAGAAATCTGAGCAAACTAACCTCGTACTTCTTAGGGATCTCCTGTTGCAGCCAACAGCACATGACTGGCCACTCACGATGGCCACAAGCCATCCTCTGTCCTCTTCTCTCACACCAAGGAATCACCAAAAGTATCTTGATTGTATGTTCTCATGTATATCCCACATTCTCTATATCCACACACTCCCACCAGACCCCCTCAGGTCTCCTATTGTAATAACCTAAATCTAATCCCCTACCCCCCACCCCTCATCCATTTTTCCATGCTGCAGGCTAAGTGAAATCTATTCACAGATTTAGTTGAGTGGCTACCAATTGCCCTTAGGAAAAATTCAAATTCTTTACTATAGCCTCCAGACCCTCTCTTGGTTAGCCCTCTTCTGCATCACTTCCCCCTCATATTGTGCATAGTAGTTCTACTGAACCCTTCCTCTGTGAGTGTGCCATGTTCCCCTTTTCCCCAGCACTTGCTACCTCTTCCATCTTGCACCTCCACTGGCCCCATCTAATCCCACTCATCCTATGGGTTTCTTCTTGAGGGAGCACTTCCTCTAACCTCCTGCTAGATTTGCCCATATCTCTGAGCCATCTATTATCACACGTTAGTTCTAATTCTGATTTAATGTGTCTCTTTCCTGCTAGAGACTATGTGATCTAAAATGTCTGTCCTTTTTCCTTATTGTATCTCAGATGGATAGATGGTTGGTCAGATAGCCAGTCCAAGGGACCCAGTGTTAGAGTGTTCATTAGTTTTCCCTTGCTGCTGTAAATGACCACAAAGTTGTTGACAGAACTCACTTCCTCTGTTTGTAGGACCAAGCCCTCCATTATCTATCTTTTTCTTTCTTTCTTTTTTTCTTTTCTTTTCTCTTTCTTTCTTTCTTTCTTTCTTTCTTTCTTTCTTTCTTTCTTTCTTTCCTTTCTTTCTTTCTTTTTCTTTTTCTTTCTTTCTTCTTTTTTTCTTTTCTTTCTTTCTTTCTTTCTTTCTTTTTTCTTTCTTTCTTCTTTTTCTTCTTTCTTTCTTCCTTTCTTTTCTTTTCTTTTCTTTTCTTTTTTCTTTTTCTTCCTTTCTTTCTCTTTCTTTTTCTTTCTTCCTCCTTCCCTCACTCCCTCCTACCCTCCCCTTCCTTCCCCTTCCTTCTTCTTTTCTTTAAACAAATACTTGTATATATTTCAGAAGTCATCTTATAAAGATGGCAAAGGGGGCAGCCCAGGTGGCTCAGTGGTTTAGCGCTGCCTTCAGCCCAGGGTGTGATCCTGGAGACCTGGGATCAAGTCCCACATCGGGCTCTCTGCATGGGGCCGACTTCTCCCTCTGCCTGCGCCTCTGTCTCTGTCTCTCATGAATAAAATCTTAAAAAAAAAAAGATGGCAAAGTTATTTTCCAAGATAATATTTCCTGATATTTGAAAAAATATCACACAAGATAGAGAAAATAGAATCTAATCTAGTAGAAATAAATTTAAAAATGTCCAAAGAATTTGCCTCTCTTGCTCTTCAGGGATCCAGTCTGGATTTCTTCTCTGATTCTACTATGAATGTGCTTTCTCAACTCAGGATCAGTAACCGGAAGCTTTCTGTATTATCTCTTCACCCCCTATACATTTGGGAATCTCTTTTACCATGAAGCTAATGTGAATATTATTTATATTATGTATTTTTATATATTATATATATATTTAATTCCATATGGTTAATGTATGGTGTTATATTAGTTTCAGGTATATGATATAGTGATTCAACAACTCTAAATATTACTCAGTGCTCTATCAAGAGAAATGTACTCTTAATCCCCTTCACCTATTTCACCCATCCCCTACTCCCCTCCCCTCTGGTGACATATGTTTGTTCTCTATATAGTAAAGTCTGTTTTTTGGTTTGACTGTCTTTTTTTTCTTTGTTTATTTTGTTTCCTAAATTCCACGTATGAATGAAATCATATGGTATTTATTTGTCTTCCTCTGATAGACTTATTTTGCTTAGCATTATACTCTTAGATCCATCCATGTTGTTGCAAATGGCAAGATTTCATTCTTTTTTATTGATGAATAATACTCTGCTATACACACACACATACACCACATCTTTATCTATTCATCTATCAATGGGCACTTGGGCTGCTTCCATGATTTGGCTGTTATAAATAATACTCCTATAAACATCAGGATGCATATATCCTTTTGAATTAGTGATTTTGATTCTTTGGGTTGATACCCAGTAGTGCAGTTACTGCATTATATGGTAATTCTATTTTTAATTTTTTGAGGAACCTCCATACTGTTTTCCACCAGTTTGCATTCCTGCCAACAGTATACGAGGGCTCCTTTTTCTCCACATCTTCACTAACACTTGTTGTTTCTTATTTTAGCCATTCTGACAGGTATGAGGTGATATTGTATTGTATTTTAATCTGTATTTCCCTGATAAGTGATGATGAGCATCTTTTCATGTATCTCCTAGCCATCTGTATGTCTTCTTTGGAGAAATGTCTGTTCATACCTTCTGCCCATTTTGTAATTGGATAATTTGGTTTTTCAGTGTTGAGTTTTATAAGTTCTTTATATATCTTGGATACTAATGCTTTATCTGATACGTCATTTGCAAATATCTTCTCCCATTCAGTAGCCTGTTTTTAGTTCTGTGTATTGTTTCCTTTGCTATGCAGAAGCTTTTTAATTTTCATGTAGTCCCAATGGTTTAATTTTGCTTTCATTTCCCTTGCCTCAGGAGACATATCCGGAAAAAAAGTTGCTACAGCCATTGAAGAGAAGTTACTTCCTGTGCTTTCTTATAGGATTTTTATGGTTGCAGGCCTCATATTTAGGTCCTTAATCCATTTTGAGTTTGTTTTGTCAGTGGTATAAGAAAGTGGACCAGCTTCAGTCTTTTGCGGGGAGCCGTCCAATTTTCCCACCACCATTTGTTGAAGAGACTAGACTGTCTTTTTCCCATTGCATATTCTTGCCTTGTTTGTCAGTGGTTAATTGGCCATATAATTGTGTGTTTGTTTCTGGGCTTCTTATTCTGTTCCATTGATCTATGTGTCTATTTTTGTGCCAGTTCCATAATGTTTTGATTACTGCAGCTTTGTATATAACTTGAAATCTGAATGTGATACCTCCAGGTTTGTTTTTCTTCTTCAAGATCGCTTTGGTCTTTCAGGATCTTTAGTGGTTCTATACAAAGTTTAGGATTGTTTGGTCTAGTTCTAGGAAAAATGCTACTGGTATTTTGATAGGAATTGCATTAAATTTGTAGATGGCTTTGGGTTGTATAGACATTTTGACAATATATATTCTTCCAATCCACGAATCCACGAACATTGAATGTCTTCCTGTTTCTTTGCATCATCTTGAATTTCTCTCAATGTTTTATACTTTTCAGAATGTGGGTCTTTCACTTCTTTGGTTAAGTTTATTCCTAAGTATTTTTTATTAATTTTGGTGCAATTGTAAATGGGATTTTCTTAATTTCTCTTTCTGCTGCTTCATTATTGGCCTATAGAAATGCAACAGAGTTCTGTAGATTGATTTTTATATATATTGACTTTACTGAATTCATTTGTTAGTGCTAGTAGTTTATGGTGGTGGTGTCTTTGGGTGTTCGATGCAGTCTATCATGTCTTCTGCAAGTAGTGAAAGTTTTAGTTTTTCCTTACCAGTGTAGCTGCCTTTTATTATTTTCTTGTCTGATTGCCATGGCTAGGATTTCCAGTATTCTTTGGAATAAAAATGGTAAGAGCAGACATTCATGTCTTATTCCTGATTTTAGGGATAAAGCTCTCAGCTTTTGTTTTTGTTTAAGATTTTACTTATTTATTTTTTAAGCAAAATCTCTACCCAACATGGGGCTCATGACCCTGTGACCAAGAGTCATCAGTTGAGCCACCCAGGCATCCTGAAAGCTCTCAGTTTTTCACCATTGAGTATGATGTTGGCTGTGCCATGATCCCCATTTTCTTGCTGGATGTTAGGTGAATGGCATTCCTAGCTTCCAAAGGCCACCCATATTTTTTGGCTGCTTGTCTCCCCATTCTTCTGTCTTCAAAGCTATCAAAGCTGGGTGGAATCTTTCATGTCCTTCCTTTTTCATCTCATTTTACTAACCCATCTGGAAAAGATTGTCTGCTTTTAAGTACTCATGATTAGATTGGGCCTACCCAGATAACCGAGGATAATTTCGTCCTCTTAAGCCCTGTGCTCTTAGACATACCTGCCAAGTCCCCTTTACCATGTCAGGTAATATAGGTACAGGATACAAAGGATTGTGGCATAGACATTGTTCTATCTACTACAGAACCCATGTTTTTTTTTTCTCCCACAGTACTTCCTCCAAAAATTATTTCTACTGGTTTGTGGTTTCATTGGTACTTGTTAAATTTTAAACAATATTCCTTTGGTTTTGCTGGATAAAACTACTTAAAGTGACTAGTGCTTCATATGTGTTTGTAATAAGAATGAATGAGTGAATAAATACATATTATGCTCTCACATCTGATAAACTACACATCACAAAAGTAAAACAAACTCTAAAAAGACAAACCATTATGAATTGTGTCAGCAGAGAGATCCTACATTTTAGAGGGAATTGTTGAGTTTATGGAATGGTTAAATGAGAGATAAGGAATTTTATTAGTAGTACCATTTTTATCCTTTATCTAATTAGTAAAATTGTGTAGTGGTATATCAAGACTCAGTCTTTTGTGTTATTTAAAGTGGTCATAAGAAAATAAAATGGAAATGGTTCTTCATCCCTCAGCTTCCTTTACAGAATTATAGAAATTTAGAGCTGGAAGGGATCTATGGCCAATTCTCTTGAGTTAAATAAAGGTAAGATTGCTGCTTAACGGAAAGATAGGCTGAAGATTTTAGAATTTGATAGGGTAGCTTAAATGGTTGTTTTGAGATATAATACTGCTTAAAGTGAGAAAAAGCAATAAGAGGAAGACTATTCCTTGCTCTTGATTGACAGTGGCTGAAATCCATTAATTTTCAAAATGTGTTATTATTAAAAAGTATTTTCATAGGATCTCTGTGAGAATAAATAGTAAACTATATAATAAGATGTGAATTACCCTAGTTACTAAATATTAAGCTACAAAGTACAAAAGCAGATTTAAACGTAGAGAAAAATGTAGTGCATGAAATTGAGGTCATATGTGCCAGTGATGTATGACTTACAGGAAGTAATAAAAAGGGGGAAAAAGAGAAGTAAATGGTATACTTTTAAGCTGATGGGACCTATTTTAAGGGTGGAATTTAAATTGCTGTTCTTTAAAATTTGAGTTCTTACCCCCATAACTATATAAAGGGGGGGGGGTGGAAATCCGTGATCAAAGTAGATCTCTCTGCTCCCCCTTCAGAGTATACTTTTTAAAGTAGACAAGCAAGCTGTCTTTGTTTGCTATTCCTAAGCAGAAAGAGGTGATTGATACCATTTTTATATATTTCAACTTCCTCCCTCTGTACTTCTCATTTGAATGAGAGGAGCCCTTATAAAAGAATGGTGTCATAGGTTAAATGGATCTGCCTGGGTGTCTCTACAGCCCGAGGTTGTAATCCTATGACAACATTTTATTTGCTCAACATCTTAAATACAGATGTTTGGATCTTTTTTTTTAACTCAGGAATAGTATGCTTTATTAACGGTATTGATGATTGATTTTGAATGTTTTTACTTCAAAAAGCCAAATCTCCTAGTGGGTGGAATTTTATGAAGCACCTGTTAAGCTTTAGGGAGGAGGACCTTTTTGGCAGCAATCCAAAATACATATTTAAACAATGAGCCTGCCAAAGTCAGGAAATTATAAAACAGTTTTGAAATTGCAGAATCTGCTTTTTTTATTACCCTCAGGTTTCTTTTGCAGCTTGGTTATAAGTTCTTTCACATGGGATTTACTAATGTTCTTACTATTTTAAGGCCAGATTTAGAAAAATAAAATGAAGTTTAGAAACCTCAGGTTTGTGTGATAAAAGACCATCCCATTTTAAACTGAACTGTCTTCCAAAGAGTCTAGGCTCACAGTCTCTAAACCTTTAGGAGGAATCTCTGACTCAGTATGGCCCAGGTAGTTTTGTTGAATGGTGTTGTTCCCCCCGCCCCCCCTCCCCCCGGTTCCCAGTTTTCTTCCTTGATGTGAGTGAAGCTAGATGAAAAAATGTGCTCAAAACAGTGTGAAAAAAGTTGAATACTCAGAAAAATGGGGGAAACCTGCCAAGGGTATGCTTCTTGGATCATTATGGCAACTTCTTAACTCCCAAATCCAAATTTCTGCTCCTACTTTTAGAATTTAAATTCAGGGACCCAGGGGCAAAATGGCAATGGTATCTTCTCTGTATATCTCAGCAATGGCATATTCTCTGTGTAATAATGGGTTTTTTTTTTTTGCATTTGTAATTGTATCGTTAAGCAGCCCTTTTTTTTTTTTTTTTTGTTAGCTGTCGTTTTAAGTTTTATGATTTCATTACATAGAGCAGGATTTATTTGGACTTTAATACTCTTCTCACAGTCCAGTAAACCAGCAAATTTTGGGTAAATGGTGGTTGATGAGGAGGCCAGGCCAGCAGCTGAACCGAAGGCACAGGGATGAGAACATGCTTGGAACATACGTTATCTTCAAGTTCTCCAAGCCTTGTGGTGGGAACTGGTATAAATTTCCCAAATTTCTCTTAGGGAAACATCTGTATAGTCACTCAGTTACATGTGGGGGTGGGGTGGGGGAGGTAGAAAGGGAAGTATAATTTGAATTTTTTTATCTTTTTGCATTTTCAAGTTCTTGAGGTCTTTAATGGACATTGTTGCTATCTATCAAACATGAGGGAATGAGAGTTTCAAAACCCTAAACACCATTCCCATAAAGCAATTTGCTTTTTATTCTTATAGGACACCCATCCTGTCTGAAATTTTGTCCTGAATTAACAACAAATGTAAAGGCCTTAAGGTGGCAGTGCATCGAATGCAAGACCTGCAGTGCATGTAGAATCCAAGGCAAAAATGCAGTAAGTATGGCTCTCCATAATCCATCAGGTAAATTGCTGGTTTTCAGTGTTAAGGTTTTTCATTTTTGTAGACTGGTGCTCTTTTCCTTTTAAAGATTTAAATACATCTGATGTCAAATTTCAACACAGATCGTTCTGCCCCTTCATTATATTTTATTATTATTAATCAGATAATAGAAGAATTTGTGGCCTTTTACAGCTGGTTTCAGGTTCAGTTACTCTCTAATATGTTATCTTACAGGATAATATGCTTTTTTGTGACTCCTGTGACAGAGGATTCCATATGGAGTGCTGTGACCCCCCACTTTCCAGAATGCCAAAAGGTGAACTTTTAAACCATAGTAAAAATCTGTTTTATTACATACTCATTAGCCTTGTCCTGCTCAGAGGTATACAGGTTCCGTAAGCATTTATTCATCCCTCCCACCTTCCTTATACTTGTGGGTTTGGCATAGGTTGTAAACAGAGGAGTGTAAAAGCATTTAGTTTGCGGGTAGTGTATATAATAAAGACTCAGATAATTCCGGCACGGGGGGGTGGGGAGGGTGGGGAGAAGAGTGTTCCTGTCCCAAAACCATTTCCTTATTGGAATAAGTTTAGATTAGGTAGGTCTGAAGTTTAGAACATTCTCCATATTATTCAGTACCGTGTTCAGAAGTGAGAACTTACCTAGTTTTGTATGATAGTTGTAATGATGTCTCCAAAGTCCTACTACAGGAGCCATCTAACTTTTCTTAGCCATTAGTTGATAATTTGAACTTGAGCATCTGAAGTATTTTACATGAATATATTCATATGGCATATGGATTTTTGTCTCTATTGTGTAAGTAAGGCTAGCTTGGCCTCTTTTTCTTCACTTTATAATCCATTCAACATTAAAAATAACTGCCTCTCTATAAAATTTATTTATTTTTTATTGTGAAAGTTTTAGTAAATATAGATTGACAAAAAGGAATAAGAATGATCAGTTAGAAATTCCTTCCCAGCTCTCTATACACCTTTTTTAAAAAAGGACTTGGAACATTCTATACATGTTTTTGTAATCTTATGTTTTTTCCATCTTTATGAGATTCTAACAACCCCACATCATTAAATCTTCTCCTGAACACAGTTTTTAACGAGTGCAAAGAACTCCAGAGTATAGAGCAGGGGTTACAAACCTGATGACTATGTACCTCAGTTAGGCATTGTTGGTACTACATATATTTTTAAGACTTCTAAATGTATGACAGGCGAGCTGGTACAACATTTTTATAATTTTTAATTTGCATCCTTTAGGTGGAAGATCCATGTTCAAACTTGTCCCAATTATCACTCCTCCCTCTTGTCTTGAATTCCAGCTTGCTTCAGTCATATGTATTATTGCTGGGTGGCTTCTGAATATATTTGATTTTGCAACCCCATGTATAAACAAACCCTAACTTACCTAACCAAGTCCCTATGGTGGACATTACAAATGTTTTCAATTTTTTCCATCCACAATTATTTCCTTAAGATAAATGCCTAGGGGAGGAATTGCTGGATCAAAGGCTATGTACATGAAAGGTTGTATCAGTTTTCAGACCGACCACCAGTGTGTGAGAATACCTGTTTCCCTGTATTATGACCAACACTCACCATTACTATATTTCATTGAGTCTAAGACACATTAAAAAAAAATCAGATACTGTTTATAATCAATAGTGTCAGAATCGATGAAATACAGTGCTCTTATTTAAATGTGTACCAATTTGATAATAGAGAAAAAAGATGTCTGATCATTTTTTTCTTTAAGCGGTGAGATTGTGAACGTATTTTGTGTTTGATTATTGGCTGTTCGTATATCATCTTTGTAAAATGCTTGGTTTTACCCATTAATCATTTTTCTCTTGATGTTTTCACCTTTTTCTTACTGATTTGTAGAAGCTTTTTATATTTTTATGTAGTCCAATCCATGAATCTTTGTCTTTATGGCTTCAGTCTTAAATGTCAGTCATGCTAAAATTAAATAAATATCCACATATTTTTCCTGGTACTTTTAACATTTAATTTTGTCATAATATTCATCTGCCCAGAATTTATTTTTATAAAGGATAGGAAGTAATTCTTTTCCTTCCATATAGATGGCTGTTTGTTCTATCACCACTTCACTGAGTCATTTCATCCTTTCCCCACTGACTTGAAATACGACCTTTTGATATGCTAAACTTTTCTATAGGCTTCAGTTTTTTGATCTAAAAATTCTTGTCCAGTGACTTATTTCCCTATGCCAGATGTATAGTTTTAATTATTGCAGCTCCAGAGTACTTAAAAATTCTGTTTTAAATCATAAATTATATTTTATACTGATTTTTTTGTTGTTGTTTTTTGTTTTTTAGTGTGGAAGATTTCCAGAAAGAAATAAAACAAAAAAAATTTTTACCAGAAATTCCAAAAACTATTGGCTTGAATATGTCTCCCTCTAATCGAAAGATATATAATATCTGACAGGATTGGGTTTTCCTGTGTGTTTATGTGGTGGAGGGAGGTTTGGTGACATGTTGGGAAAAGCTTCTAGGAAGGGTTCGGGATAGGGGCACCCTCTGCTCTCACCACTGTGACCCTGGAGGGGAAACTGATCTTTAATGAGGGCTTCCTGAGGAGGATGACACAAGGGAATGACCTACCTTCTGGAATGAAAGTTCTACATACAGGCATCCTTGGGCAGCTTGTTTCAGCTGCAGTTTATATATAATATCTTCTCCTAAAATGAAACATTAAAATATTTTTCTCATATATATATTAATTCAGGGATGTGGATTTGCCAAGTCTGCAGACCAAAGAAAAAGGGAAGAAAACTACTTCATGAGAAAGCTGCACAAATAAAACGACGATATGCAAAACCCATTGGACGACCGAAAAATAAATTAAAGCAACGATTGTTGTAGGTTGAGATCTTATCAAAAGAAATCTTTTATGTTCTGCTTTAAAATATAGGCGATTGTAACCCCCTTAGATTCCATTAACTTTTTAGCATCATTCTACAAACTCGGGATGAGGAATAGTTTTCCTTTTATATAAGCTGTGGAAATTTTTTGAAAATAACATTTTTAATTACAATTGGCATTTGGGGATCTTCTGTTGGCAGTATCTGTGATGCTAAGTGACATTTTTCAAGCAGCAGGATGGAAGCAGAATGTAAGAATTGGAAACAATCATTCTGCTTACTTTATTACTGGCTGAGCATTAGAAGAGCTTAATTATATAAATATTTTTATGGAGATTTTAAAACAAGAGAGGGATTTGTTCACATCTATAAGTGAATCTCCTGTCACTCCGGATAGCATTTTAGAAAAAAATACTTCTCTTTTCTGGTGCTAATTTAGTGTTACAGCATCTAAGATCCCTTTTATGAAATAGGAGCTTCTGAGAAACATGTAAATGACTGTCCCATGTTTGCACACAAAGAGTTAGAACCATTCGGTATATGCACATGTGTGCAGACATACATATGAAATGATATATTCGCAGTTGCCTGCACATCTGCTGTGATAACCTTATTTCTACCAACCTGTTGCCATTAAAGCCCAGTAGAACATTTAGCAAGAATTAGAAGTAGAGAATGGATAAGGGGAGAAATGGATGTGTAGGGTTGATGATCTACATGAAATAAGGAGTTGAATACCTAAAGTAGTTCTATCAGTAAGACCATCTTAGTTCTATCAATAAAAGCATCATCTGTTTCTTGAAGCTTAGGGTCATTGTGCTGTAGAAATGAATAGATGCTCTGCACACACTATGAACAAACACCAGGTCTTCCTTACTTTGCTACACTTATCCCTAATTTTATCTGAAGCAATTCACTACCTTACCTGCTCTCAGAAAAACCATCTTCTCCTGCACCTTTGTCTTCCAAAGTAGAAATAGAAAATGCATGTTCCTTCATAGTGGTTTTTTTTTTTTTTTTTATGAAAGCCCTTTAACTGGTGGACATTTTTAAATGGAATCTTTGTTAATTTCTCGAGGCAAACATGAAACATTTATGAATAAAATCTTTCATATTAGCATCATTTGAAGTAGAAATTATATGTTTTTGCATTCATCCTGTGTAAGCATTGTTCTCAAAATGGGACTGTATCCTCGGGGCCCAATTAAAAAAACCAAATTAGGATATAAACTTTCTAAACAAAGGACACAGCTGAAAATTGCATCTGGCACCAGTCCTAACTTTTTGTTTGTCCAAAATTGTCCTTTGAGCTTAGGAATTTTTAAGACAGTCTAGGGAGCTTTCCTTTTTACATGCTTTATAAGCATCTTATCCTTTCTGGGCAATCGATTCCAGATACAGTCCAAATGCAGCATTCTAATGTGAAACATTTTAGCTCGGATGATTGTTTATTGGTAACCCTCACTGTGACACCAGAAATCTCCAGTGTTCACCTGATTTGGCTGTATCCGTGGTGTCAGCCAAGGCTCCTGGCAGCAGAGCTGCCTCACATGAGCCCAGTAGCTCACCCAGCTGATCCACACCAGAATCCACTGCAGTTGACTACTGATGCTGTTTGTTAATGTACACGATGACCACTAAAATGCGCTCTTCTATTTGTAATTAAGATATTTTGATAATAAATCTCATATCATTTTCAGGCTTCCATTTCTTCATTACGAGCCTTCAGCTAAATTGATAATTTTTAAAGTGAATTCTTGGGCCCCAGCACTGCCATAATTCACATGCAAATGTTTCTATTGAATAAAATTCTGCTGCAAGATGGGTAGCTTTCCAAGCCCTAGCCTGAGGTGAAGGCAGGCAGCTGCTGTTCCTCTAAGCAGCTGTGGTAGCGGAGGCCTCTGGTCTCTATTGACCACACAGCTGGATGGGTAGAACCAGCCTCCAATGAGCTGAAATAGTTTATAAAGATTCTGATGCCAAGTATCTGATAATGACCATGGTAAATGTGCTGCTTCTTCACCAGACTTTCCATGTCATGTCTGACCTGCTGTAGCTTTTCTTTAATCATTTCTTCAGTTTTTGCTATTGTTGTCCTTTTTTCAGCAATATTTTATGCTGTAATTAATTGTCTCCTCTACTTAGAGAGTATTATTGGCTATCTTATCATCCTAAGCATTAAACTGCTGAGAGGAAGAGGATATCTTTAATGTTTTCTTTAAAAAAAAGTATTAATTTATAGACCTACCCAAATTCTATTTATATAAATTTTCTAGTTGAGTTAAAATTGCTTCACACCAGAGATTAGATAAGCTTATTCTTTCACTTCTAGGTAATGCTTATGACTTATGTCCTTTAATACTTTTTAAAAGACCTAAGAAATCATAATTACTTGTGACCACACAGGGAGTAACATTTTTATTTAAGTATAATGAAAGCATTGCGTTGTTCTTTTAGTCTCTTCAAGAATTTCTTCCTTCTCTTGCCCTTGGGTCCACGTGGCTTCTTCTAGGCCCTCTTGGATGGGCACTGGGAGAACCATGACATGCACATGTAGTGGCTGCTACCTGTTTCAGCAGAGAAACACGTAGACAGAGGCGGGGACACACACATACACACACACACACACACACGCACGCACACTTCTTAGGGTTGCAGTTCAGCTTCTTAAGTTTAAGCACATTGAATGCATCTAGTTGCTATAAATTTGTTTTAGCTACCTTTATAATTCTATTATTAAATGCTGATACTATTCTCTAAATTTTTGCCTAGGTCTGTAACCAGTGATGAAGGATCCATGAATGCATTCACAGGAAGGGGGTCACCTGGTAGGGGTCAAAAGACTAAAGTCTGTACCACACCTTCATCTGGTCATGCTGCATCTGGGAAGGACTCAAGCAGCAGATTGGCTGTTACAGACCCCACTCGGCCTGGTGCCACCACCAAAATCACCACCACCTCCACCTACATTTCTGCCTCTACACTTAAAGTTAACAAGAAAACCAAAGGGCTCATTGATGGCCTTACTAAGTTTTTTACACCATCACCTGATGGTCGCAGATCACGAGGTGAAATAATAGACTTTTCAAAGCACTATCGTCCAAGGAAAAAGGTCTCTCAGAAACAGTCATGCACTTCTCATGTGTTGGCTACAGGTACCACACAAAAGCTAAAACCTCCACCTTCTTCACTTCCACCCCCAACCCCCATCTCTGGTCAGAGCCCCAGTTCACAAAAGTCCAGCACTTCCACTTCTTCTACCTCTCCCCAGAGTTCTTCTAGCCAGTCCAGTGTGCCCTCTTTTAGCAGTCTTACTAAGAACAGCCAGCTGAAGGCACTCTTTGATGGACTTTCTCATATCTATACCACTCAGGGACAGTCTCGGAAAAAGGGACACCCAAGTTATGCACCACCCAAACGTATGCGTCGTAAAACTGAATTATCTTCCACGGCAAAATCTAGAGCCCATTTCTTTGGAAAAAGAGATATTAGGAGTAGGTTTATTGCTCACTCCTCCTCCTCTAGCTGGGGGATGGCTAGAGGACGTATTTTTAAAGCAATTGCTCACTTCAAGCGAACAACTTTCCTTAAAAAGCACAGGATGCTAGGCAGATTAAAATATAAAGTGACCCCTCAGATGGGGACCCCCTCACCAGGGAAGGGGAGCTTGACAGACGGAAGGATTAAACCTGATCAGGATGATGGTAAGCAAAAGGTCAAAGCTCCAACCAAACCTGCGTCCCGTCCCTTTCTCCCCAACCCCGAAAAAAATCAATCAGTCAATTCCTATTTGTCACATAGGTCTTAGCTATTTCTCTTGTTCTCACTTCACTTTCATACAGAAGCAGTGAAACTTTGACCTTTTCCTGATGCTGACTAAACCTCCAAAATGTTTTTTCCAACTAATACTCTCCCCCCTTTTATTATTTATTTCCATCCGTAGTGACACTAGGACCCCCCCAGATGCCTTCATAGTGTCGCTGATGGCTTTGTGGTCCCGCATGAGTAGCCACTGTCACGCTTCTGCCATGTACTTTGCCATGCCGCCTCTTCAGCCACAGCGCTGCTTGCTTGTGTGCTGTCAGTGATTCCAACAGGGGGGATCCAGCTCCTCATCTCAGCCCTCTCTGCTCCATCGCTTTCTCATGACCAAGTTCATTCTGCTTCCTTCTCAACAGAGCGCGATCTGTGATTCTGTGAAGTGTGCTTTTGGGTGTGAGTGTGTCTGTGTGTGTATTCACTGTAGGGAGAAAACTGATTTCATGATTTCATTGAACAAATTGGCCCGTTACATTTGCTACCCTTTATAAAACAAAAAAATAAAATAAAATAAAATAAAAAAAAAAACAAAAAAAATATGTCATTTTGACAAAGTGGTAGATTTTTTTTTAATCTCGAAAGGGATAATGGGAATTCTATAGCTAGACATTGATATAACTTCTAATATCGGTTGAAAAATATTATTTTGCTTTGTATGGCTCTTACTTTCCCTCATTTATTTATTGAAACTATAAAAAGATGACAGTGGTAACTCAAATAAAAATTTGGGTGCAGCAGGGAAAGGGTACTGCTGGATCTTTGAGCAGTGCTTAGACATAAAAGCTTATAAAGCTTAAAAAAAATCCCTATTTGCCCACTATGCTAATTTGGTACCATTTTGGTAATATATGGTGGTTACTCAAGATTCAAGTCAGTGAATGCACTTTCTGCTGGTTTTAAATGACAGATACTGAAATCAAAATAAGCATCAAACAAGAAAGTACAGATATAAATGTGATTGGAAACAAGGATACCGTTACAGAAGAGGATTTGGATGTTTTTAAGCAGGCCCAGGAACTTTCTTGGGAGGTAAGGCCAGGATACCACATATTATAGTAATAAGGATAATATGTCATTTTTATATATGTGACTATTGATGAATTTACTGCTTTGATTTTATAAGAACCCCTCCTCAAAATCCTTTGCAGTCCTTTAACTATTATCATGATTGTTTTTGTTGACTGCAGATTCAAAAACAGTGACTTTATAGAGTTGTCTCCATGCTCAGAAGTTGGTCAGGGCTCAGCTGGTCTCACAAAATACAACTAGCAGTAGTTGAGGCAGCTTTGGAAAAATCCTTCTCCGTGTGAAGAAACAGATTTCTGATGACTTATGCTGAAATTTAGAAAATAGCAGTTTTAAATGGTTAAAAAGAACATCGCTTTTAAATTTACCAATGGTTCTTCCAACACAGATGGCCAGCCATATGAAAAATGTCTCGTAATTTTAACACTTTGGCATTGATTAAGACAATATTGTGTTGGATGATCAGTTATAATCACTTTTATTTTCATTGTCCAGTAATTTGTTTAAATGCTTCCACTTAAAATAGTAACTCTAGTTAGTTTATTGTCACCAAAACAGGGAACAGGTAAGGCTTTTGGACTTTCTGAGGACAGATTTATTATGGAGCGTGGATTTGCTATGTCAGTAGACCACATTCTGTTTCTATGGCAAACTATTCACAGATAGTCCTCTCTACTCAACGTCACTTTCTTTTTAGTGCGAGGAGGGGCTATCTGTAGGCTCTAAGGCTTTATTTTTAGTAGCAGCCACTTGGGCTAAATATTTGTGACAGTTTCTAATTTAAGGGGCTATTGGATATTTCCATTCCTCATTCTGTCCCATCAGTATACTTTGTAGTGTTTTCATTTGGCAAAAATAAATGTCAAAAATTCCCCTAGTTTTTAAAATTGGAAGTCCTTAAATATTTTCAAATTTTTAGCCTACCTCTGGCATTCATAGGTAGACTTTGATGAACAACATGCCATTATCTGAAAGGCACTGTTAAATGTGAAGCCCCTTCTTTCCAGTGCAGTAACACTGGCATTTCACTCAAGAACATTTCTTGCCTGTAGCAGTCACTCTGCTACACGCGGGCAATAACACAGTGAATCAGGCAGGCAACATTCTTAACCTCATGGAGCTTACTGCTTGGGAGACAAGATGGATAGTAAACTGCAGACTTCCGCAGTTGATGATACAAGAACAGTTGGGATCACTATTACTTCACAAGAGTGTCTAACAGCCGGGTCATCTTCTAATTTACTCAGTGTTACTGCATTGCACCAGGCCATTAAATTCAGGTCAATGGACATTTGCATGTATTTACCTTGTACTCATTTCCTGTCTTGGTAATACTGTTTCATAGGGTATTTGTTTATATATGAATCTTCTGCAAAGTTGATTGTTATTTTACAAGGCCCTCTAATGTGTTTTCAACAACATGAAAATTCCCTCATGAAGATGAATGTTCTGTCCTTGATAGGTTTTCATGTCCACTGGTGAAAGAACCAAAATATAAGTGAAGAAATCTTCTTCTAATACATATATTTTATTTCCTTCCTTTTCTTTTTCTCTGACAGAAAATAGAGTGTGAAAGTGGAGTGGAAGACTGTGGCCGGTACCCTTCTGTAATAGAATTCGGGAAATACGAAATCCAAACCTGGTATTCCTCGCCTTACCCACAGGAATATGCAAGGTAATGGAACAGCCCAGAAGGTATATAACTTGAATGTCATATATGTGAGGAAGGGGAATTCTCAGTTCTGAAGCAGGAATTAGATGGTTTTCAGGACATAAATTTTGATAGTCAAGTATAAGCGCTTCCAAAACTCTTACTTTTGCCAGCATCTTTTTATAGTAGTGTTCACTAGTCTATGTAAACTCCTTCCACTCCTTGTTGCACAGGCGTTGTAAATTTTGTCTTTGAGCTTCTAAGTCCATGCTTTCTCTCTGGTTAATTGGACAAATATTGTTTGTGTATGAAACCAAATAAGGAGAAAAAACACTGGCCATTGTAAAATATTTGGTGGTTTCTTCTCATTTCCCTGTTTATTTTCCTAATTAGGCCTGTTCGTTTTATCTCTGATTTCTGACATTTTGTTTTCAAGTTTTTTATAGAAATGTAGCAGAAGATAGAAAAATGAAAGGAAGTAGGTGGGAGTGGGTAGCCTTAAGAGACCCTTCCCCAAATCTTTACTTTTAGAGCCATTTGTGATACCTTGTTAAAAATGAAGAGAAAATAATGATCCTGGAGTTTTCTTTTGTCTTGAACTAAGATTAGCTGTGAAATTGTCTTGAACTAATATATCTAAAAATGGGTAACTTGTGAGTAGATTTCTTCCTTCAGATACATCAAGATACACTTTATTAGTATTTTCTCAAATGTTTTAGGCTACAAAGTTTTGGCCATCACAAACTTGCTTTTCTTCTGGAATAGATCATTGTCCTTTCCTCCACCATGAAGGTGTCTGGCCCATCATCTCCTGGAGGAAACAGGGAGAGTGTTTTAGAAGTTAAGTGGCAGAGTAAGATTAGTCAGGAGCCTTGGTTTCTCTTTCTAGCTTGTATCACTTGTCTGTGTCTTCTTCTTTTTTTTTTCTTTAAGATTTTATTTATTTATTAATGAGAGACACAGAGAGAGAGAGAGAGAGGCAGAGACACAGGTACAGGGAGGAACAGGCTCCATGCAGTGAGCCCAATGTAGAACTCGATCCTGGATCCCAGGATCATGCCCTGGGCGGAAGGGAGGTGCCAAACCGCTGAGCCACCCAGGGATCTCCTTGGCTGTGTGTTCTTGAACAATTTTTTGAAAACACTTCTGAGCTTCAGTTGGTTTAGGTAATCATAAGTCAGGTGTTCTGAGAGCTTTGAGTAAAATTTGTATATAACTCCAAGGTTCGAAATTACAATTATCTGAGTCTGTAGCTAACTCTCCCCAAAACCATCCTACCAATTTACATACCCCAAAGACTTCAAAAAGTGCTTCTAAACATTTTCTTATAATTCTAGCAATGTGTTAAAGTGTGATAGGGCACACATTAAAAATGTTATAATTTTAAAGGTTCTCAGAAAAAGTCATCACGGGGGAGAAATCTGTTTGTATAATGTTATTCAGAGTCAGTAGAATTGGTAGAAACAAGATCTTTTGATTTTTCTACATTTATTGCTTCAGATGATAGATCAGAGATAAATAAATGATAGATAGATAGATAGATAGATAGATAGATAGATAGATAGATAGAATTATGATAAAACTTTAAAGTTACCTCATCCATCAATAGATGTGTTAACTAACTTCTAGGACTTCTCTGCCTTATATGTACACAGATCACTTTTGAAAATAATGAACTCACTTCCATCTGAGTAAAAGATGATTACAGTTACATCATTGACCATATATACTACTGACACTATGACATTAAATTTGAAATTTGAAAAATATTCCTGTTTACCTGACAGCAGGCCATCCTTATTGTTGATTTTTCAAGTAATGGTTCCAGGTCTGAAAATCTTTTTGTCTGTACAACATTTCTGAGGAAACAAATGATTTGTTAACCAAAAAACGGCAGCAAATATTATTATATTGAAAAATAACATAAGGTTTGTATGTTCTCTTTACTGCTGACTTTCTGTTTTTCTTTTTTTGAAAATACTATTATACAGGCTTATTATGCCTTGGAGAGAATTGAACAATATTTAATAATTTTTTCCTTGAACACTATAACCAATCTGATAAATTCTTTGATTTTAAAATTTTAACAGATTACCAAAGCTTTACCTGTGTGAATTCTGTCTTAAATATATGAAAAGTAAAAATATTTTATTAAGACACTCAAAGAAATGTGGATGGTTTCATCCTCCAGCAAATGAAATTTACCGAAGGAGAGACCTTTCAGTATTTGAGGTAAGCATGTGTAAATTAAAAGACTCTGCTTTTGAGACCTAGTACTTCCAATTGTTGATCATGTACTAATTTGTTTCTAGAAGGTGCACAGTATATTTGATTTTGGCATTCAAATTTAGACTGCTCTTTAAACTATCTCCATGTTTTGGAATGTTTAACCATACTGAGCAACCATTTAGATTGATGATGAATTCCTACTTCATCACATTAACTTTTTTTGTCTTTCCCCAAATCCCTGTCTGCACCAGATATATTCACCAGTGAATTTATGATCTTCTCAGCTCTTTGTAAATTCTACTTTCTTTGGCAGGAGAAATTAGCTTTGTTCAACAGCTCCAGCCAATGTCTGGCAGGTGCTCACTCTTCCAGGGAATTGAGCAGCTGTACATATCTTCTCAATACACAGCCACCTGTGTTTCCATCCATTTCTTGGCAGGGTGGATAATCCTTTTGGTGAGACCCCAGCAGATGTTGGGACTGCCCCCCTCATCTGGGTACATGGCCACCCCTGGAGAACTCTGCTATTCACAGGAACCCCTTTTGGCCACGTGTTTGTCATTGTGATGTCTTAAAGACAGTTTGTGTGTTCAGAACTGATTTAGTAGCAAAAGGTCTTTGCCTGGGTATAATTTCATTGTTTAATCATGTTCTATTGTCAGTTTCAAGGGTCCAGTTTAGTTGTGTCACTTGTACCTTGAGGGGGCTGTTCCTTTTGTGTTATTGCCTCTTCTCAGGGATTCTTAATTCTCACCTTTATTCTTGTTACTCCATTTGAGCACTTCTGTTAACCCTGCCTAGTTCCCTTCTCCTTACCCATTGTGGCGCATTGTTTTCATGCACGGGTGCTCAGAACAAGCCTTTCTTGCACAGCAGACATGATGTCTTTGTTTCTCTGCGATACAGTTTTACATTCAGTGTCTCTATTTTTGAGTTGTTCGGACTGAAATGTAGTGTTCTGCCCCACATCTTACTTTAGTTCTGGTGTGTAATGTCTTGCATTATATTTGATAGAGGGGAGGGTCATACATAGGTACCTCTCACAGAGAAGCCAGGGCCCGCTACTTTTTCTTTTTTTTTTTTTTTTTTTTAATTTTTATTTATTTATGTTAGTCACAGAGAGAGAAAGAGAGAGAGGCAGAGACATAGGCAGAGGGAGAAGCAGGCTCCATGCACCGGGAGCCTGATGTGGGATTCGATCCCAGGTCTCCAGGATCGCGCCCTGGGCCAAAGGCAGGCGCCAAACCGCTGCGCCACCCAGGGATCCCCCCGCTACTTTTTCCAAAGGCCAATTAGAAAACCTAGTCATTCCAGCTGCATCTTAGGATTTTTTTTTTTTTTAAAGACCCTCTTCCTGGTTTTATTAGGATCTTTTGATAAGCTTGAAGGAAGAAGGGTATTGTTGCTGGGAAGATTTAATGATATATTAGTTGTTTCTAAAGGATAGGCAAAGAGTTTCTCAACCTGGACACTATTCACTTCTCACACTAGAAAATTCTTTGTAGTAGGGGCATCCTGTGCATTGGAGAGTGTTCAGTAGCATTCCTGGCCCCTACCCTTTAAATGCTCGGAGTATCACATTTCTTCCAGTTGTAACAAGCAAGATTTTCTCCAGACATAGTCAGTGTTGCTTAGGAGGCACAGTTGACTCCCACTAAAGATCCCTGGGCTAGAAGGAAAGCTGAATGCAGGTTGTTTAGCTAGTCCTGGGATGCTACTCACTCAGCCCCAACTAGGTGAGACAGCAGAGCTATTCTCATTCGAAGTTTAACTAATATCACAAGTTCAACTTTCTTATTGGCTCCTTCCTTCACACCTTGGATCCTTTCTTATAACCAAAATGAAATGAAAATCACTGTTTCGTTGTTTCCTGAAGGACAAAACATATTGCTGCCTTTAAGTAACAGTTATGTAAATCAGCATGAATCTACTTGTGGGGTTTAAGGTCTCAAAAATCCTGGGAGAGACTTAAGAGTCAGTTTTGGTAGTCTGATAGCAGTGGTCCACTATTTCAGGGCAGGTGCTTTTGAAGCATAACGGAGATCAGGGCAGGAAAAATGAAAAAAAAAATTAATAGAGTCTGTACATAAAAATATTTGAAGGAACTGGATTATCTGTGCCCAGGTCCCTATTCTAGAATCTGAGTTAATATTTAGAGAACAGCATATAGGAAACTTTTTTCTTAGCAGTTTCTTGGATAACCTCTACAATTAATGAAGAGTAATCATAAATTAATACTTTCCTGTCTTTATCTCTGTTGAAAGCATGCGTTTTAGACCTTACACAGCTATTAAGAATTTGCTTCAGCATTGTCCTCTCTCTGTTTTTCTGGCTCATGGACACATACCTCTCTGTCTTTCCCTTTTTTGTAATGTACTGCCATTTCCGAAAGGACCATACTCTCAAATACATAAAAACTTCCTTTAATTAAAGTGAGAATTGTATCCTCTGTGTCTGTTGCCCATATTTGATTATGTTGCTATGTGTGGGACCTAGGTTTCATCCAAGGGAAATAGTTATATGAAGTCTAAAAATAATTTGTGCAATATGAGAACCTGTATGGTCCACATGAGACTGGTGAACGGTCAAGTTCATTGTTACAGAGTTCTGGTTAGCAAATATCCATTTCCCCTAAGAATAGTGCTAGGGAAATTCTTGAATCTGCTGTGCTTTTGGTTTTCAACAAGTAACTACATTTGATCAAAGAAATTGGCATCTGTGCCTAGCCTCCTGTCTATAACCATCAGTATCACAGCTTGATTCTTTTATTTTAAAGAGAAGTAGACTGTAATCATGGTACTTACTGTAGGTTGAAATTCATCTCACTTTCTCTGTAAGTATTCCCAACATAGAAATTTTATCTCTTCCAATTATATTTAAAATGATGCTTGGTATAAAACCAAAATGGAATCCTCTTTTTGCTAATCTACACTTCTGAGGAATCAGAATAATACTGTTCACCTACTTTTACGTGAAGTCCTTTTGAAGACAACATAAAGTTTAACTTACTTGAGTGGTATTTTGATGTGTTTACATTTCTTTAATTCAGATTTACTTTGTTCAAACAGAGAGGACATGTCTGATTGTTTTTTACTTCTGGTAAATTGCAAATAAGAATGACTCTTTTGTTAGTGGTTTCAGCTTTCTTCAGGTAACTTAAAGTGATTTAATCTAACTTAAATTTACCCTAATTTAAGAGAAAAAGTGGAATTCTTATTTGCCAACTGACAGCTGTTTTCTGATTGACTTTATACTTGTTGAATGGAATATTTTAATCTCTCAGTTTGGGATTTGGAAATAAAATTATATACTTTCCAAAATACCGTTTAAAATAATTTTATATTGAGCAGTATTTTTATGTTAAATAATGTTGTCTGTTTCTCTTTGCTAGGTTGATGGGAATATGAGCAAAATTTATTGCCAAAACCTTTGCTTGTTAGCCAAGCTCTTCCTGGACCACAAAACGTTGTATTATGATGTCGAGCCATTCCTTTTTTATGTCCTTACAAAAAATGATGAAAAGGGCTGTCATCTGGTTGGATACTTCTCTAAGGTAAAACAAGAGCCAGTATGACCTTCATTTTCTTATTCAAAATGTTTTTGGTAGAGACCAATTCTTCGAACAGGGATTTTTTTTTTTATGACTATAATTTGAATGACTGTTACATGTTTCTGAAAAGCTCAGATTCTTGTTCAGAGCTTATTTTAAAAAACAAAACAAAAATAGTAAACATCGTGCCTAGAAAGTGTGTAAAGGACCTCAGCAGTATTTGCTGTCTTGACTGTCAGCAACCATGTAACATTATAATTGCTGTCTTACCACCTAGCATCTTTGATTTTTTAAATGTTAAGCTTATCCCCCCAACCCCCCAGTGGTGTCAACATGAAGGTTTTCAGTGTAGCATAGCATTTAAGAGATGGTTCTCATTTCTCCTCACTGTATTCCCTCTGTGATCATTAGTATTTCAGTGAGTTGGAACGTTGGCATTTGGACAGTCAAGGTGATACAATGTCTGTGTTTACTCTTTTGTCTTTTACTCTTTATGCCATTGTTTTAAGATCTAAAGCAGCCTCACCTTTTAGAAAGCCTAAGTATCTCCAACGGTTGGCATAGGGAAGCCCTTGACATACTGAGTGGATAGAATTTCTTTTTTACTCAGAGGCTTCTGATAATAACTCGTGTAATAAGGAAAAACTGAGTTTGGAGATATTTACCGGGTAATAAGCTTAATTTTTCATAGTCACCTGGGAGATAGTTTGATGTGCAAGGATGGTAACTGTAAGACTTCCATGCACACGGTTAAATGGTCTCAATCCTATATTTTATTTATTTTATGATATATTTTTGCATATGAATTTTAATGAATCTACTCTTGCATAAGGTGAATGAAATGCCTTATGGAAGTGTTATTTTCATGGAATATCAAAAGATAAGAGTATACAAGAAGGTTCTTTGCAGTTTTACTAAATTTTAGAATCCCCAGAGGTCATAAACAAAAATAGGAATAAATGACAGCATTCATGAGAAATAGCCTCAAAATTTTAATCCACAGATTTGGTAACAAAACAAAAGTTAATTTGCACATAACAGATTAAATGTTAGAGAATTCGCATTTCATGATAGATGATAGAGATGATAGAGAATTAACACAAAACAAAACAGTAAATAAGAAATCTATTTATATAATGTATAAAATTTCTTACCTTTTGTATTGGTTTATAAAGTTGTTTTTTTTTTTTTCCAATGAGTTAAAAATGAATAGTAGTCATGAGGCATCTGGCTGGCTCATTTGGTAGAACATGCAACTCTTGGTGTCAGGGTTGTAAGTTTGAGCCCCATGTTGGGTATAGAGATTTAAAAAAAAAGAATGGTGTTCACGATTGGTCCTTCTTGTTAGAAAATGATGTTTCTTGGTTGGTTCAGTTGGTTTAAGCATTTGAGTCTTAATCCCAGGGTCATGAGTTCAAACCCCACATTTGGCTCCATGCTAGGTGTGGAGGATACTTTAAAAAAAAAAAAAGAAGAAAGAAAATGGTGTTTCTTTAAATGTGTCTGTGTTTAAATGTAGATGCTTAATGGTGCCTGCTGTCCTTATCTCAAATTGGCCTCTGGGTCTCCAGTTGATGGTGACTTAATGGTTTCAGTTTCTGCCTCTCTTCTCTTAGGGGACCCAGCATTTTACTTGGTACAAGCAAAACTTTTCTCACGTTGCCACAGTTTCTTTTACAGCAGGGCAGTAACTACCGTCATTTCTTACTGTGCATGGGAAATTCATTCTTTGGCAGTGTGGTAAAACAAAAATTCATCTTTAAAAAAAAAAACAATTTTAAAGTCTATCTAGACTAGATAGATGCAAATTAAACCATATTGTAATGTGTCAATTGGAGTGTGAAGGACTATGGCCCTTTGGGGCCATACTTAAACCAAATTCTAGAGATTATAGCTAGAGAATGGCCAAGATGACCTAGAAAAATTCAGCGTAAGTCATTACATACATATGACTTTCCAAGCAGAAAGTAGAGGACTCTAAAAAGGAGGGAAAGAAGAGTTATTTTATCCATAGATTAGAATTTAGCTGTGGTAACACGTGTTAGAGGATAGGAGTAGGGTGGACCGAAGGGTTGGGTTGGCTTACAAACTCTAAAGATAGGAGGAGTTTGGGACAAAGAAAAGAGTAGCAGAACGCATGAATCCTTTCAACCCAGAGTACATCTCTTTTTAGGTAGAGTGACTTATTTGTCTAATGTTGCAAAGAAGACTAATTATTTGAACACTTGCCTCTGATGTCCACATCCAGTGGACAATCCAGTTTCTTAGGGAAACTAACACACATTATTTCTTCCTTCTCATTTCTTAGAGGCTCCAAGGACAGCTACAAATGTGCAAATGTTGGGAGCACATCTTTTTCACAAAGAACTGTCTAATTCTGCCCTGTAGGGTTTTTTCCACAACAATTTCCTGTGATCTTTCAAATAGGTTCATTAAAGATCTGGGTGTTCTGAAGTAATTCTTTCATGTGGTTAGTACCATTTGTGGTCAGTCTTATTTGTGGTTTATATTTGGCCAGAGCATTCACAACCTCAGAAGCCTTTTCCAGATCGTCTCTGTGGAGGCTTTGGCTGCTTCTGTGTACTCTGAATAAAATATTGCTGCTCTGATGCCACATCCCATGAAAATTGCAAATTTTTCCTTAACTATAAGAACTGTTTCCCACCATACTCTTCCCAGTCTTCCTCCTGGTTTCATACTGTTGGTAATATTTTGGCCTCACATTTGTGCAGAGGCTTTGGGCTTTCCTGTTGCCCGTGTCTTTTTTTGTTGTGATTTGTTTTCCTGTTTGAGATGCCAATAATTTCTCTAGCTTTTTCTACTTTGACTTTTTATCCATAAGAGAAATGTATCTGTGCAGATCTACCTACACATATACAATTTTGGGTTCACTGGGGCATTTAGTCAAAGGCGGAAGACAGATTGCTGTTGAAGACTTGAAAGTTCTTTAGCAGGGGACCAAGCTAAGTCTTACCCTACCCTGCTGGTGACTCTGCGGATGGTTTTTTTCTCCCCCATATCCCAAGGTGTTTGAGCAAGGAGATCATTTCTTGCATACTGTCTGCATTCTGTTTCATTTGGCTCAGATTTACTTGGATTCTTTATTCATGTTTTCTGCGACCAACTTCCAAGTGTAAAGATATAATTGAGAGGTATGCCTGGAGTGGATGGTTGGTTCTTAGCTGATAGTTTGATTGATCATGATCAACACAGTAGGATTATTCTGCTTGATTCTGACCTAACTCATTGGCTCATCTTTGTGGACTCGTGTACAAGCACGGGCAGGTGTGGGGGAATTGCCCACTTCAGCAGAGCTCTGACATACTTGATCTGTTTCTCCTTCCCTCAGGAAAAGCTTTGCCAGCAGAAGTATAATGTCTCCTGCATAATGATCATGCCCCAGCACCAAAGGCAAGGATTTGGACGGTTTCTCATTGATTTCAGTAAGTGAAGTGCTTTACTTACTTTCATGATCCAGAGAGCTGATGGCTGTTAAAGGAAAAAGAGTTAACACATAAAACTTTATTTAACACACTTTGTTGTTTTTATCAGTAGATAAGAGGTTTTCTCGTCATATTTACATAGGTTAGAAAATCTTCCTCAAGTGAAAAATTTATTGCTGCTCATTTATTGTGCTCTAGGAAATTGAGACTAGATTTCTCGGCAGTGTCACTAGCTCACAAAGCCATTACCCTGAATGAACCTGCAGAATTACATTCCATTCCATGGTGCTCATGCTCATTAGCACCAGAAGAGGCAATTATTTGTGATTAAAGCTAACGGAAGTATTATTTAAAAGGATTTTCAGCTTTCTAAAATTTTACTGTAATCTTATCAGTACAGAGCAAGAAAGGAATATTTCTACATAGGAAAACAATCCTTTAGGTGGCTTATCCTTTGAGTCTTTCTAGTAGAAATAACTATCTCATTTTGTTAATTTCCCTTTTTCTATTATGGAAATTATTACAATGTTTTACCTAGAGGTTGCCCAGGAAACATTTTTTATACACATTTGCATCTTCAGAATCTCTTCAATTAAAATTAGAATGGTATTTAAAAGTATGCACCTTATAGGATAATGTAAAAAATATTGGTAGTTTTTTTCCCCCTTGTTTATATTATGTTTATATTATATGGGGTCTGTAAACGGAGCACTAAGGTTACATTGAAGGAATTCATTTCAAAATACCCAGATAACATGAAGGCCAAGCATCCATGATAATAGTAATTTCTGACCATATAAAAGTCTGTCACCAAGAACTGTGTGCTTCTTCATTACCAGACTGTAGTTTGTCTGACTTTAAACTGAAAGAAGGAAAATCTAGGAAATTACATAATCTTTGTAAGTTACATCAAATGCAAAAACCACAATGTAAAACGTGCTCTAGGAAAATCATGAAGACATGTGTTGAGTCCAAATCTATATTTCTAGATATTGACATATTATGGTTGGGGTATAAAATGACTGTATAGCAGTTTTAGATGGATTTGCACAATCTATTGACATAGAGGAGGTTGTTCTTTTTTTTTTTTTGAAGTATTTTTAGTGACTTTTTTATATTCAATTAATATTTCTAGTTATTAATTCATTATCTTAGTCTTATTTTTCATTTTCTAATCCAGTTCTCCCATGGAGGGCCATCTTACCAGGAAGTCACTGTTTTTATTTTACAGAGTTCTAAATGTAATCGGTTCTATGGGCAAATCCCTTTTTTTGTGTGTGGCCACCATTTATAAGTTGTGCATAAACATTATGGTTTCTGATGTGCATAGCAACCATCCAAGCCCTAAACTTTTGATACTTTTAGCATTTGCATACCTACAGAATAAGTCAAACTCCTGAGCTCAGTATACAAGGTCTTCTCATACCTACTTCAGCTGAGTTTTTAAGGCTTTTTCATCTGCCCATCTTTTTTTCCTCAGACATTCTAAGCATGTTTCCATAATTCCCCTCTTTGTTTATGCAGTCCCTTTCCTGAAGTGATCACTTCCTCCTTCCCCAGCCTCAGTCTGTTCAGAATCCTACCCGGTGTTCAGAGCCGGCTCAGGAACCTCTCCTGTTTGTTTGATCCCGCCTCCTGGAGATCCATCTCATTCCCTTCTTAGCTCCATTAGTCTGTAACATAGCACTCAGACGCAACTCCTGTTTTTGTGGTGATAACTGATGTTTCCTACTTCCAACTGTCTATAAACCCCTTGGATACCTTCTTTGTTTTCAGTAGAACAGTATAATCAATAATCTGCATTCGATGTACTTTTCTTGATTTGAATGGAATCTCCAAGGTGATACACGGTACTGCCCATAATAATTTTCTACCTAAGGTTAAAAATAAAAACGGACAAGTACTAGCAGATAAAAACACAAGTCTCTAAATACAGTAGCATGTTGTTTGTACAGCATGATCTGGTACCAAGGCCTTTTCCTTAAGTAAACAACCCATGAACAAAGACGTTCCCTTTCAACCTTAATCTTTATGTTAAACATTTTAGTGAAAACTGTATTTGAGTCTGCTGTGTATCTTTAAAGAGGAACTGTGGAGCCCATTGAAACCTTTTTGGATGGCCCCAAGCCATCCAGACTAATGGATGATCATCCATTAGGGTATGTCTGGCAAGTACAGTGCTGAGGGTGTAACTTTTAGATTTCCTCTTTCCTATACCCTTGACATTGCCCCTACATTGGGTGGGTGAAGGAGTGGGGTGAATGATTTGAATAAAGTTGAAAGGGGCTTGATATTATTTCTTCAAAGAGAAGAAAACTGGGGAAAGAATTTTACAATACTCCATGAAAATGGACACTGGTGTAAACCCAATAGAAATTCCATTTAAAACCAAAAATAAATAAATAAAAAATTCCTTAGCCACAAAGGTTTTAAAGAAGATAGAGTAGGCTGCTGAAAAAATTGATAGCATCTCCTTCTTTGGAGTTACTTAAAATAATAGTAGATAAATATCTTTCTAGAATGATTTAGATCCAATCTTGCAGAGTAAGGAGATAAATCCCATGACCTCTCATAATCCTTGTCAACCTCATAATTCAGAACTCAGGGCAAAACAGATAACCAAGGTTACTGGATTTCTAAAATGTGCTGTTTTTTTTAAGGGACCTTTTAATGGTTAGGTTTATTTTATTTCTATTTTGTACATGAGCCTGGGGGTCTTTTGGTCTGTGGATGCATTTTCAGCAATTCAAATAAAGTTGTAAGGCAGGAAAATAATCTTGTCTATAGTAACTGCCAGTTTAGGAAACTGAGACAATAGAGCAGTAGGAGGAAAGCTGTAGCTGCCCAGCTGCCCACTTGTACACTAGAGTAGAGACATGGGTGCAGTATAAGTGTGTATATAAAGAATCACAAATCCCAAAGTTTGAACACTGTTCTCCAGGACAGTGCAGAGGGGGAATGGTCATCCATGGGACCAAATTCTGCCCTTGGGAGTTAGTTGTTGTCTCACACTTCCTGGAACAGCCTGTCTGGGGTTTGCCCAAGCTCGAGCTCCCCAGGAAGTCATTTGCAGAGCTTGGCCAAAGTGACAAACGGGTACTAACTCCTAGCCCACTCATAAACCACCTCTTGGGGTTTGTGACTCTTTGCTTAGAACTCAGGTGGGTGGTAGAGCTGTCAAGGTAGAAGTTGATAAGCATATCTGTTTTCTTCTGGAACCAGAGACTCCCTCTCTTCTTTAGTCAGGAAATTTTTTCAAGTCCTCCCCATCTCTGTCTTGTCCGTGTGTTGCATGCACACGGGCAACATGCACACCCCAAACCCCACACCCCAGTCATGAGTTCATACTGCAGCCTGGCATTCCAGGTCAGTACCACCACAAGATTTCATCCTGTCTTTCCACATTTCCATATTTGTAACTCTTTTCTCTGACAGTGAGAAATTTGACTTCCGTTATCCCAATCTGTTTCCTTATGAACTCATCCCTAGACTACAGAGTAAGTAGTTTCATAATGGCTCACTCATACCACCTAGATATCCAAACCTCCAATCCAAACTAGAGGTCAGTATTTGTATTTTTTTTTTTTAAGATTTTATTTATTTATTCGTGAGAGACAGAGAGAGAGAGAGGCAGAGACATAAGAGGGAGAAGTAGGCTCCTTATAGGGAGCCTGATGTCAGACTGGATCCCCCGGCCAGGATCACACCCTGAGCCGAAGCATCTGATCAACCACTGAGCCACCCAGGTGTCCCTATATATGTTTGTTTTTAACTATCCAGAGTGTCTTTAGTCAAGATACTGTGTTCGATTGTTACTTGGCTTATTAGTTCTTTTCATTTCTCCCCCTTCAGTGTGGTTATATCATTCATTTAAAATACAGTTAGGATTGTTTGTTTCTGTTTGTTAACCACTTTAGTTTTCCTATATCCTTGTTGCCTTTCGTTTTTGAAACATAAAACATGATTCGCAAAGTTGAAACTACATTAAAGGGTGCACTCTGAGAAGGGTCATCCCCCTCCCCCAGTCCATCCCTGCAGGTCGCTGACCTCACTGGTTTTTCACGGATCCTTCCCGTGGTTTTTTCGTACAAATGAGAAGATGTGTATTTTCTAATTCCTCTTCTTTTCTTACATGAAAGGGAGCATACTATAGATAGTCTTTTACATTTTGCTTTTTTCCACTGAACAGTATATCCTGGAAATCACTCCATATTACTTCTTACAGATCTTATTGTTGTCTGTGATGGCATTGTACTCCACTGTGTAGTACAGTTTCTGTGTCCACTATCCTAGGTGTGGGCGTACAGGATGTTTCCAATATTTCATAGTTTTAAAAGTGCTGTAGTGAGTAGCCTTGGACATATTTTGACTGATACATTCTTATGTAGCAAGTTTGGTTTATTATATATGCTTTTAGTTCAGGACTCTTCTTGGCTGGGCAGTAGATAAGCTTGTAATGAATTGTCTTTTACTGAAGCCTCCAGAACCAGAACCCTGCCTAGGGAAGCAGGATGCAAAACCTATCCTCAGCTGACCCAAGGAAAGCAAACTGATTCAGCAGTAGGTTGCAGAACATTGTGCCAGGTAGTGGTGAAAGAAGTTGGCTTCAATAACTCACTGGTGTGTTTATTGTAAATGCATTTATCTGATTCTAAAGTGGATAATGGAGGAGGATAGCAAAGAATGACTTCATTCATTTCTTTACCTCTTCATACAACCTTTGTTGACAAGAGTAGAAGAAAGGATATACAATCATCTGGTCTTTGGATGGTCAAGGACATCTTAACCCTAAACCTTAAGGAAATGGAAGAAATTGCAAAAGAATACACAGATGGCTTAACAAGATTAAAAAAAATGTCTGTATGCTGAAAAGGATTAATATTTCAAAGCAAACATAATGGGAAAGATGTTTGCAACAAACATGCCAGGCAAAGCTTTGACAGCTCTAGTATTTAAACAAATATTTAAAAGGAAAGATTTGATAGTGTTAAAGCATAAACCTTAATAGAAAAATGAACAGAAGACATGAATGCAGAATGCTCAGAAAAGGGAGCTCCTTGTGGCAGCACCATTGCTGACATTGACTGAGGGCCTACTATGTCCCAGCTACTTTCCCAAGAGTCCAGACTCATTCAGCTCATTCAGTCCTTACAGCACGGATTGAGACCTTTTAATCTTGCTTTACAGGTAAGGAAACAAGGCACAATTACACGAACAACAAATGACGTAGCTGTAGTTTGAGGCCGAGCATTTGAACTCTTAGCCACTATGCTCCAAAGCCTGTCAAGTACAAAAGGCTAATTAGAATGCGAGAAAAGGGATGCCTGGGTGGCTCAGTGGTTGAGCGCCTGCCTTTGGCCCAGGGCATAATCCTGGAGACCGGGGATCGAGTCCACATCGGGCTCCCTGCATGGAGCCTGCTTCTCTCTCTGCCTATGTCTGTCTCTCTGTGTCTTTCATGAAAGGATGAATAAAATCTTTAAAAAAAAAAAAAAAAGAATGAGAAAAAAATTGTTGGTGATTTAAAAATGAAAAAATGAAAATTCAAATAACTGTAAGATTTTAATTTTTTTGGGCTACCAAATTAGCAAAGACTTTTAAATATAGCCAAATCTAAGTTGACAGAGGTAGACTGTTATATTTACACTGGAAAAAGTATAAATTGGTAGACATTTTCTAGAACTTTGACAGACTATATCAAAACATTGGAAAGGAATTTATTCTAAGGAAATCCGTATACTTTAATCAGTATGCGTTAATTTCATATTTAATGTTATAACGTGTTTTGTGTTAGTGTTTTAAATAGTGGACTTTCCTTTTCCTTTCACCCCCACCCCAAATATAGCAGTATAAACTCATAGTAGAAAGTTAGAAAAACATAGATCAAATACCAAAAGAAATTTAAGTCCCTCACACTTCTTTTACTCAAAGAGTTGATGTTTTGGTACATTTGTCTATCAGTGTCCTTTTTTATAGTAGAAACAAAAATCTCAATATTCAAAAGTAAGACAAAACCATTCCCCTGACAAAATTATGGTACATCCATATAACAAATATTATTAGCTATTAAGAATTATGTTCTAAAGAATTTTTAATCAAATAAGATGCTTATGATAAATACATGGCTTTCAAAATTATACATATATATGTTCTCAGTTACATAAAAAGTATATGCAAAGAAGGGGAAGAAACAGACTTCTGGAATTAGAATTAAAGGCAATTTTTATTTTCTTATTCATACTTCCTGCCGTAAATAGAAAAAAAACTAATTTAAGAAGAATCCGCAAAGGCCTGACCTGGGGAGAAGCAGTGAGGATACGCAGAAACAAGGCAGGTATTTCCTGTTCTGCAGCAGCCTGACATGTGGGGCTGCTCAGTAAATGCTAGATGAATGGATGGATGAACTGAGGCTGGAAAGGTAGTGAGTGCAGCTTTGGCCATGTTGCCTCCACTGTGATTTTGAACATCCCTATGTAGCTTTCTTTCTTTTCTTTCTTTTTTTTTTTTCCTTCCTATGTAGCTTTCCTTGGAGTTTGGAGCTCAGTAGGGGAATTCATTAAAAAGAGCTCCTGGGAGTGGTGGGCGTAATGTGGCAGCGGAAACCTTAGGTATGGGTGAGGATAACCGGGGAGAATGTAGGGAGACAAGACTGAGGATGGAGTGCTTGAAGTTCCAACATGTTAGCAGCTAATAGAGGATAAAGGACTTATCAAGGAAACCAAAAAGGGTCCAGAAGGAGGAAGAAGATCAGGGGAGAAAGGTGTCAGGGAAGCCAAAAGAGGTCAGCATTGCAACAACAATAATCGTAATCCCAACTGACCTTTCTAGGGCACTCACTGTGTGTCAGGCACTGTCCCCTGCATCACACAGGTTAATTTGCTTCATCTTTGCAAAGACCTTAGGAGGTTGGTTACTCTTGTCACTAAACTTGTCCAAAAACCAGTCCCCAGCCAGTGTTTGGTGCCCACAGAAGAAGATTAAGATAAGGTTTAAGAAGTATACTTTGAAGGACTGTGGTGTATGTGGTTTTTTAAAAAGTGAATTCAGAAAGCTCAACCATCAAGGGCTGGGGGCACAGGAGCCTAGTTTTTGTCTTTTTAAACTACAGAGGCTGGAGCCCTGGTGGAAAGAAGACCAGGGAGCAGTGATGGGAAAATCAAAAAGTGATAATCCAGATAGGCTGTTTCATACAAATTCAGAAGAGGCATTTGATGAAATTCAACATTCTTTCCTAATTTAAAATAATCAAACATACTAACTAGAATTATAGGAATTCTAAATCTTCTCTTAACTTTTTTTCTTGTTTGTTTCAGCCTTTGCATAATCTTGGGGAAGCTTTTGTTAAGGGTAGATGACAGTGGATCCAAAAGTCTACAAACTTATATGTTTGGTTTTCTGAGACTCCCATATAGGCAAGAAGTTGATGAGTTATATAAATGATCCATTAACTGTACATTTAGGCCTTTTTTAAAAAACTAGCATCTGAAAAAAAAAAACTAGCATCTGTTTATTTGTAGATTAATCATGAAAGTTTGTAAGCATATTTAATTCTTGGCTTCCTTTATTCATTATTAAAATATATACAGTGTCTCAGGATTGTCCTTCATGGACTAGAACTCGAGAGGAAGAAGGCATGATTGAATGAATTAGGCACTCATTTCAGGAAGTATCCTTTGCTGACCTTTTCAGAGATTTCTGTTGAAATCTGGCTTTCAGGAGGCATGGATACTATTTAATAACTTGAGTCTGTGTTTGGTGAGTGCTGCTAGAAGATAAGACCCGCTTTGTGCCTACAAGTTATGACTTTGGTCATGCTGTAAGTGTGGCCAGTAATGTCCTTTGACTTCTTTCTTCTTTAAAATGGCACACATACACACATACCTGGATTTAAGAAAAATAGGAAATAGAGGAAACTTTTGAGGAAGGATGCCTCCGGATATCTAGTTTCTTTCTCCCTGAGAATTAGTGGGTTAATCTTCCACACCTTCATTCTTTTCCCCTTCTAGTTCTAATGACAGGGATCTCTCAGGTACCTAGAGAGGCCCAGGCTTGTCTTTTCTTGTAATTCTTGGCTGGTTTCCTGAGGAAGCGCTCCTTAGAACAAGAAAGTGTCTTCTGTCTGGTTTCCCGCTTCTAGCTCTCACAGCCCTTCTAAGTTCATCAAGCAGAATTAGAAAGAAAACCATGTACCTCATCTCTACCTAGAAGGGAGTGATGTTCAGAGGGTAAACCCATATCCACTCTCACAAAGAGAATACTTCTTCCCTGCGTCTTAGATGCTAGCTGCTGGCTTAAATGTTGTAATATATGGTACCTGGATTCAGGAATACATGTCATAGTAGTTGAGATTGTCAGCTAGCAACTTCCAGTTTTAATAGTCTGCCTTGAACAGACTACTTTAAAGGGCTGCCACTTACAAAGTTTTCAAAACATAAAACTAAAGCCTACCTTTAAGGAAAGATTTAGAGTTATTTCATCCTACCTGAAAATTGCTTGTTTGGAGCAAATTTTTGATATTGGCAGGCCTATCTGCAACGAAGTAGGCATTTTAATTTACGAATCCACTTGTCTGTGTACAATATAGCCATGTTTCCCCTGACTGTTGGTGAGCTCGAAGATGCTGAAATTGTATATGGGTCACTGACTTCTCTCTGAAAGCAAGTTGAGTCTAATTTCATGGGAAAGCAGATTCTTTCCAGGAGCTGGGTCCTGGCCTGACAGGCCCCAGTGACACATCCCACTTCTCTAACAAGGGAATGTCTGGATATCGCTGCACTTCCCAATGGGCAACCCAGGAATGGTTCTAGGTAGGCACAATAATACTGCCTTCAGCCTCCTGATGGCCAGCCCACCTCCTACTCTGAGCAGCCTCGTCCTTTAACCCCAGCGAAACATGTGAACTCTGTCTTCTCCATGATGGGGTGGAGGCCATGAAGCATGCACTTGGCATCAGTTCCCTCATAGGTAGGTCGCACTGTGAATATTTCACTTTCCCCTATTTCTGAGCCCTACAAGCCAAGAAGCAAAGGTGTGTCTTGAGGGACTGTGACATTGTCTCTTGGGGACATATTAAATGGTTGAAACCCTCTGGTTCCCTGTAAGCAAATTGAATGAAGGGGCTATAAATTTGACATGTGGTATTTATTTACTTATGCAACTTTTATTTAATGGTTTCTCTTTTGTCAGTGGCACTGACCATAAAAAAAAAAATTGCTAAAGGCCAAACACATGTAAAGCCATTTAGAAAGTTTCATGTGTCCTTTATGTATGTATTGGTTATTGCCGATTTCCTTCACCAGAAGTAAGAATCCTGGGGGATAGAGACTTTGTTCTCTGGGGCAATGTCACCTCCTGGAAGAGTCTGGCACTTAGTAGGTCCTTATTATTTGTTGACCAAATGTTGAATGATTACCGTGCGAAAAGCTTTCTCTCTTCACACGTGATTCTTACGAAGAAGAATTGTATTTTATTAGAAGATAATCAGTCAGCTGTGGTTTACTTACTTCCATATGATGTCGGGTGTGCCCTGCTTCCTTTTGAGGGCCCGTGATTTTGTTCAGGCACAGCTTCTATCTAAGGATCGTTTAAGCTGCATCCGAAAGAAGATTGCCATTATCTACTATAACCCTTGGGCGGAGAGATGAGAGCTGTGACCAAATTCACATTTACACACAGTTGATTGAAGAGAAACTTATCTTTTTCTGACTTTTATCAGATAATTCATTTCTTCATGCGTTTATTTTAGAAGGAAAAGTCCAACTTTAGCGTTAAGGAACTGTCAAGAAAGCTTTTTTCTTTGCATAGCTTTCCTGGCAGCTCTCCTCCGTGGGTGAGCACAGTCCAGGCAATCATTAAAGAATAATAAGTTATGCTTTTGAAATGGGGCTCCAGTCCTTTATAGCCTTTTCTAAGATAGGAACCCTTCCCACACCTCTGCCCTGACACTTGTGGAAAGATAGGACCAGCAGCTGTGTCCTCAGACTTCTGCTGGATTTTGGAAGACATGTTCTGACTTACAGAAGAATAAGTATAATGGTGACATATATTTTAATAGGATTCCAGTTTATAATATAATAAGGAAAATGGCTACTTTTCCTTACTTTCTCATTATAATATGTTGTGCTAAAAGCCTTTGTCATGACTGTTTTATGACATTGGGCTGAAGTGCAATATATTTTAATACGTTAAAGATAACATCAAGGTTGAAAATTGAGCTCTCGGTGATTTATTCAGAGGTTGACTGTTACTGAATGCATAGAAATGAGTTGCATGAGGCAGTGCAGCTAACGATTTATTTATGTATCTTTTTTTTTAACAAAGCTTGTCATAAATAAGAGCAAATAAATAGCTCTTATAGAATAGTTTGTATTCATTGCTTCAATGAAAACGTTGTAAATAAGAAACATACGGTCTACAGCTACTGTTTCGGCTTACATAGCTCAGAATATTTTCAAGATTTGGCATGCAGGTGGATTGTTTTTACAAATCTTTTGTCTGTTTGGATTTCGAATGCTGACCAGCATTTGTAGTGAGTCATTTTGAAACCCTACTACTGGGCAAATTCTATTCACATAATTAGTACGGGAAAACCTACCTTCAGCAGCAAATGGAAGCTTGACGGCACTATCATGAGGGCCAGGTGGTTCACTGCAGAACTCCAAGCCGTGAGCACCGTGGGATGCACGTAGTAGGCAAGCCAAAAAACTTTATGTTGTGGGAGTAAGTGAATAAAGGAATGCCTAGATCTCCTCAGTGCTTTTCTCTGTGTCCCTGACAGCGCCTCCCACAGTCACTTGGCTGGCTTGACCTGAAATCTCTTCTCAGTCTCTTTTTTCCACTTCTTTATTCTACTTCATCACTTCCTACAGTAAACATGCTTTACACAGACTGTGCCAGAGTTGGCCTAGGTGAGGAGAGCATGAGGATATAGAGTCCCAGCCATGCACACAGATCAGCGGGTAGTCAGACACACGAAGGATTCATCCCAGGCATGTGATGCTGTATGTTTGGGCGGCACACGTGGCTGTGCCAGTACAGAAGAGGATATGCCGGGGTGCCTGGGTGGCTCAGTCAGTTAAGTGTCTGCCTTTGGCTCAGGTCATGATCCTGGGGTCCTGGGATCGAGCCCCGCATCAGGCTTTCTGCTCAGTGTGGGGAGTCTGCTGCTGCTTCTCACTCTTTCTCTCAAGTAAATCAATAAAATCTTTAGAAAAAGAGAGAGAAAGAAATGACTCCAACTCTCTTCGTTTTCCCAGTTAAGGTACCTGCAAGGGGCACATTTGTACATTTTCAACAAACAAGGTCAAGAGAGATTCTGTTCTGATGGGTTGAGATTAGTACAATACCTAATTTTGATTTCAAGGGAGCCATTCTCTTTAAATATATTTTCCAGCTTGTATTATGTTTGTAGCACAGTATTCGAAGATAATAGTTGGATAATGTCCTCTCGTGATGGTATTTCTAACCAGCACATTTATAATTTCAGCTCGTCCATAAGGCAGTATTTTTTTTCCACATCAATTTGTTTTGGGTAAAGCAGAAGATTTTCTCTCATTTGTTTAGAATTCTGGTAGGAAAATACTAGTTGGGAATCTGATTTCTTTTTTTCTACCCCATCAATTTGTGGTTAGCTTGTTCTTACTCAAGTATTAGTGGTACATGTTCATGTTTACTAATATAAAAACCTCTGTTTTGTAATTTTTATTGAGTTCTGCTTGGGGTGAACATCATAGAGGAGCTCCTTTTTTTTTTTCAACAATGTTGTTTTAAATTAAAGTTTATAAAGTGCTTTAAAAGAGTTGAGTGGATTAAAAGCGATTCGGTTACGCATGTAACTATTTGTCCACGTTGAAAAAAATGAAAATGTGTTGGTGAAATCTTGAGGAAATGTGCTATCAGTAGACCTCACTGTATGCAATATATGTCGCATATGCAACAACAACGTGTATGTTGTTTGGCGTGGGGGTGGGGCGCAGATCGAACGAATCATTTAAAAGGAAGTAGAGAATTCTTTCTGTAAAAAGGAGTGTTTTTAGTGTTTCTTCTTTTATACTAGATAGCAAGGAGGCAAAAATTATTAGGGTCTTATCAAAAGGACTCAGGATTTACCTGAAGAGGCTCCCACGGGACAATAAATATGGAGACAATTGCAATTGATTGAAACTCATCAAATGTTTAAACTCACACATTCATAAAGACATTTAAAAACAAGTTTAGAGGATGATAGGAACCGGTTCATTATCTTAAAAATGGATAAATAGAACATTTAGCTTGCCTATGCTATATGAATTCTACCACTAGATAACCAAATAGTAAATGAGGGAAAACAGCTTTCGTAAACATATTCCAGCTAACGAATGAAATGATAGAATTGAAACATGGCCACTTTGCGCGTCTGCCAGTGGATTAACTGACCTAGACCCTGATCTTCAACAGCAGCAGAAGTTACGCGCCTCCTGAACAAGGGGCCTATAGTTTTGCCACAGGATTCAACCCGGAGTCTGACCAAGCCTCTGGATACAGCTGCCATTTTGCAGGAACACAGAGGAAAGAGGGATTAAACTGCATCATGTGTATGAAATCAGCAAAATCCAGATTGTGGAAACTCTATAGGTCCGATGGCTCCAGTTCATCAATAGAGAAATTATAAGGAAAAGAAAGCGGGTGGACAGAGGAACCCATAGACTACAGGAGCCTTAAGAGATATACTTTTTAAATGGACAAGACTATATGGTAGTCCCTGGGGACACCTTGGTGATAAAAGTATAAAGACAACGGATTGCTTTGAAAGTTGGGTTAGTAGTTACCTGTGAGGAAAAAAGGAAGGGTGACTGGGATGGGATGAATGGAAGATTTTTCAGGGTGGCTGGAAAACTTCTGTTTCTTGATCCTGGATGATGATTACAGGGGCAGGTGCCTTGTAATCATTCTTTAAGCTATATATTTGTTTAATATCATTTTCTAGATCTGTGTTTTGTTTTTGCCTTTTTTTATTGTTTTTTAAGAAAGTGATGGTCTTAAAATATGTGTCTTGGAGCTTAGATCTTTTTAACTCCTAAAATGGAAACTTTTTTGATTTATTGGTGGCATGAATGTTAATGATGTTTTTTAAAAGAGAAACTTTTTCAGGCGCCTGGGTAGCTGACTGACTTTTGGGTTCAGCTTGGGTCATGAACTTTGGGGTCCTGGGATTGAGCCCTGCATCAGGCTCTACACTGAGCATGGAGCCTGCTTAGGATTCTCTCTCTTCCTCTCCCTCTGCTCCTCCTCCCCCCACCTCTCCATGCCCCCCCCCCAAGCGACGCTCCCTCTCTCTCCCTAAAAAATAAAAAATAAACAAAATAAATAAAAAGTAAAATAAAAGAGATACAGTTTTTCACTTCTGCTGCTCTAAAATCAAAATGCAGTACATGGGTATTTGGTGTATTGGGAGCTGCATCAGACTTTGCAGAACTAGTTTTATGTGAAGGAAATGTACTGAAATGTACCAGAATCCTATCCTCTTGAGTGTTACGTCTAGTCCATTAGAGAACTGCATTCCTGTAAATCGTGTTTCCACTCTTAAACCTGGAGAAACATAATTGAAGGGTTGTATGTTAACAGAGTGGTGATAAAATAGTGCAATCAGACAAAGGATGGCAATGCAGGATAGGTGTGGGTGGGAGAGAAGATAACGATACAGAGAGGCCACAGCAGCATTGGAACTTCTCATGTTCCTTGTCTATCTGTCTCTCCCATCTTGCCCTCTCCTCTCCCTCCCTTTCTTTCTCTTTTTCTTTTTTGATTTAAAATTAGGAAAAGCACCACTGTAGCTTGCTTCCTCTAGAACGCTGGATGTTCAAAGTTCTGTCTGATATTTGGGGCAATTTTTGAGGCACCAGAAGCAGTGCTTACAGAAGAGAAACGAGGTTAAAAGTTAGGCTTTAAGAAAGGGAAAGAAAACTGCTAAAATGTCTTAAAATGCTGAAATGAAGTTTTTGCTTATTATTTATTGCAAAAAAAAAAAAAACCACAGGCTTCTTTCTTCTTAAGAAGATGATGGTCCTCTGTTCATAGATTAGAAGTCCTGCCCTGTGGTTTGCCCAGTGTTGGAACTTTTCTCCATGAATTTAAGGAAATTAATGAGATTTTTTTTCCCTACCAAGGCAGAAGATCTTTCTGAGGACTCTGACAGCCTTCTACTCCTGCAGCTTTTCAAGTTGGCATCTAGTTAAAAACGTGGAGACCATAACGAATGTTGTTAGAGAGAAAATAAAATGAATGACGTCTGTGAATTTGTTTTAAATGTTGTTTATTTTACCCAATAATTTAGATAAATCTTTCCTGAAGAGGAAGAGAAATCATCAGTTTTCGTTAATAATCTGGAGCTTTTCAGAGGATTACTTTGAAATACCCCCCCTGCCAACTTTTCATAAATTAAGCATAAACTTTCTTTGACCTTATCACACATAATTAAATAGCTGTTGAAGGGTTAAAACCAACTAAAAAGCAATTCCGTATCTTGATCCCCATTCTCCTGCAAAATTATACAGGAAGTTTCTTTTGGTTCTCAAGCAGGGTAATTACAAGAGACAGTTACATAATTTACAGTTTCAATCTGCTCGTCCATAATCACACACTTCCACCTAGTTCTATGTACCCCCATGAGTATCTGCCTTGTACTTTGATTTGTAAATGATGATTGCAGTGTGATTGATTGCTTGCATGTAGCATATTGAATTGATTCTTAAAAATGAACTTTAGCTGTTAACATGTCTATTTGAGTTCCTGTTATTTATGTAGTTTGTGGTTCTTGCGTTCAGAGTTGCATAGTAGTTAAGAAATTAAACTCCCAGAGCTTTTTTCCTTATTAAATTTAGAAAATGGAGTGTCTGTGCACACCCCTAACTAGAAAAGTGCCTGGAACACAGGACACACTCAGCTGTTGAACACACGACTAAGCCGTTCCTGTCCCTGGAAAGATGAACGGAGATTCTTTGATTAACAGTGACCCCACAGTAAAAGGCTCACAGGGATAATATTGTGGCCCAAGCTGTGCTGATATTAATATATTATTACTGACGTCTCAACTCTAAGTGCTGCTGGTATTAGGGAGGCAGTGTAAACAGTGGACTCTGAGGAAGCTATCACCTACTAACTGGCATCTTTTAATAAATACTGCCAGCAATGATACTGCTTACTTTTTTTATTTTTCCAACAGCTAACATCTAACTCTAGCCACTTTGGACTTTAAGATTCCTATAGGATTAAAGGCTAGATACCTACCTGACACCAAATCTACCAACAAACCAGACAGCCACTTAATGGAACACTTCATCCCGCCCCAGCATCCACCCCAGCCTGCATGTGTGCTGCGTATCTGTCAAAATGGGCTCATCAGTAACCCAGTGGGAACACCACTATTTATTGCCAGAGGCTTTTTACCTCAAATCCTGTTGGAAAGCATATGGAAGATAAAAAATAAGTGAAAAGAGAAGTTTTCGATTTCTATAGGCCAGTGGGATAGAAATGTTTGCCTCAGTAACCAGAGATCGTTTCTCTACCTTGCATTCTCGACATTAATTGATCAATCAGATTGGGTGATGGTCTGTGCTTTGATTGTTCAACATCTCAAAAACTAACAAATTCCTTTTGAAATGTAATTTGAAAACAAAGAAAACTTTTATTTTTTTTAAAGGATTTTATTTACTTATTTGAGAAAAAGAGAAAGTATGAGCAGGGGTGGGGCAAAGGGAGAAGCAGACTCCCCGCTGAGCCAGGACTCTGATACTGGGCTCAATCCCAGAACCCTGGGATCATGACCTGAGTCGAAGGCAGATGCTTAACTGACTGAGCCACCCAGGCGCCCCCAAAGAAAACTTTTAGACAGATTTATATTCCCCACTTTTTTCTTTTCTTCAGTCTTGCTATAGATTTGTATTTGCTGTGTGAAAGCTTATCACTCAGAATTAGGATTACAACATTTTTTTGTTCTGTTTTTAGAAAATTATAGATGATACATACACATACACAATTTTGGGTGGGTTGTGGGAAAGCAAATAGAAAGGAGAGTTATTCTTCTAACCATTCCGTCTCCCAGAGCTTGGTTCTGAAATCAGGGGCAGTGTCCATGCTGATAGAAGCACTTCCCTTTAGTCTGCAGGTAGGATTAGACCAGACAACTAGATGTGAACATAGCTCAGCTGCCCCCACAGAACCTCAGACCTAGAATAGTGGCCAAAAGAAATTCCAGTTTTTGCTTTTATTAGTTTATATAAGGAAAAGTTGAGTTGTAATATTTTAGCAACAGAAGAATAGTCTTACAAGTGAGGCATTAAAAGTATATGCAGTTCTTTGCTTGGAGCAGATGCTTTATTTGAAGTGTGTATGTGTTTAATGCAATGTTTAAAATCTCACAACTTCTCAGTGGTAAATTCTTGTTACCAGGATTTTGTTACTTAGATGTGAAAATTTTATCCAAGTTTTAACTTGGAAGAATTGAATTTGTTTCTGAAATAGTTTTTCAGATTAAATCTCTAACAGTAAACTTTTTCCTACTTAGAGGAAATAATTTTAAAATGCCAAATTACTTCATCTTAAAAATGTTTTGTATTTGTAAATTTGTTTTTCCCAGAATTGCCAGAATTTAAAACTGATGGGAACTGTGGAAAATCAAAAAAGATCAAAGCAGACAGCATTATTCTGACATGTCTTTCTAATTTCTGGCACTTCAGAGGCCGTAGTACTAGTGCTTTATCATAACCTAACTGGACTCTGGGTGATAGATCAGAGCTTTAGTTAGATTTGTCATAAACAATGGGCTTTCTGAAGGATGTAGTTACTTCCCAGTTATATTTAAGGAAAAGATATTTTTTAAAACTTCTTCCCCAAATGATTGAGTTTGGTAGGAAGTGATATTAACACATCTCTTGTTCCTCGATCATTTTAACCTTTGTCAGAAGTGGCTCATTTTCATTCATAACTAAGAAGTTGAGAGGCTGAATTTATTTCATATATGATCATCTTCTTAGAAAAATTTTCTTCTTCTAATACACCGACCAGAACCATTCTGGTGTGGTGACATGACAATACAGAAGCAAATATTCCTCAGTTGAACATCTAAAGAAATAAAACTCCTGTGAGTTCTTGTTACTGAGTGACCATCTCCTGCCTTAAGCATCAACTCTTAGATCCCTCCATTTTCCCCAAGATTCACCTTCCACTTTGGATTTCTCATTAGGCACCACTGCTACCACCACCGCCCTTTGGGGTGGCCATAATGAAGAAGTAGGATTGATGTTGCACCCCTATTTAACATTCTGGCCATCGTATAGTACTCAGGACTCTTTGCTTAATATAACCTGTGATACATCTATGACCAGGTTGGCCTGTGATAAGCATGAGTTGAAATTGGGTAGGGTACAGACATCTGTAGTTTTTAAAAGCCCCTAAGTGATTCTAATGTATAGCCAGGGTTGAGAACCACTGGGATAGAAGAGAGGTTAAAAAAGGGAGAAAGACATTCTCAGTGAAATAGATGATCAGTTATAAAAATACCATTGACTCACTTTTGGCCTATGACTATCTCACCGAGGTCTGTCTCTTGCCCTGGTCATCCCCAACTCAGAAGCTTGTTCACAGGTGTTCACCCTCCTCAACACAAAGGCACCACAGAGGGAGGAGCGTCTCCTTGCCTGCTGCCTGATGCCCAATTTGTGAGTTCTCATATAATAGGTGAGTTCATATATTCTCCGGGTGACTGACACACAGAATGACCACCCCCTTCACCCCCAGTCACAGAATCATGGAACTCATCTGGTAAGTTCCAGCGTGGTCTGTAGGTTTTTACATGAACGTACAACAGCAGGGGAGTCATGCCCTTACCATACCCCTTCCCCTGGGGGAAAAGTTGAAGGAGCATCGTTCCTCTCCCGAGTAGACTTGGCCAAGAAGTAAAGAAGTAGAGAGGGTGCCGGGTTCAGTAAGAAACACCAGTATTACCTCCGCGTAATTGAGCCAGAGCTCAACATCCTGAGCTGTATGCTGAGACGCTTGTGAGAAGGGAGATCTTAGAAGGGGACTTAGATAGAGACAGTATATGACTCAGAGCAGCCAGCCTTCCTTCCCCGCAAAGAGCCGCTGTCTCCTGTCTCTGGGTTTCACTGGCTCAGACCATTTTCCCAGGGACAAACGGGTCTTCTAGAACATGTGGGTCTTTGTTTCATCTATCCTGGGACTGTCTCTGGGTTCTTCTGACGCCCTCAAGCAGTCATTGTTATTGTGGTTTGAAGGCCTTGCTGTTTTCTGAGGATAGTCCTTGAAGTTAAGGACTTAAGGGCCAAAGGGAATTTGGGGAGCACAGAACTGTGCTCATTGTGAACTGCAGTCACCAGTTTCTTAAGACCATTCCTGAGGCAGATTATGGTGTGTATGTGTGTGTGTGTGTGTGTGTGTGTGTGTGTGTGTTTCATGGCTTCTTTCTTTAATTAAATTTATATTTGAGTGGCTAGCTGGGGGGCAGGGGTAGGAGAACTTTTGTGTGAGGCACTGGAATACATGGAATGATTTTTAGGTGCCTAAGTAGGAAAAGAAAGGTAGCTCTTCTCGATCTGATCCCATAGAGCAGTTCGTCATCTTCTTTCTGTCCACATTTTCTTCCATGTTTTCTTTCTTGCCCCTATATTAAGTGTATCTAGTCACCCAAACAATCTTGAGATTTCATTCATTCAGTAGGTTGAGTAATGATAATAACTAACATGTTACATTTCAGCACCATTCCTCATGCTTTGTATTTATTCATTTAATTCTCACGACATCCCTAAGAGATAGGTGTAATTCTACTCCAAATTTTATGGATGAGGGACCTGAAGTGCAGAGGGGTTAAATAACTTGCCCAGACAGGGTCACGTTGTTGGTACTTAGTGGGCCCTGGATTCCATTCCAGGCAGTCTGGCTCTAGCACTTTTGCTTGTAAGCTACCTGTAGTGCTTCTTAACGACCTGTCTGCTGTATTTAATAAGTGCCATATTGTTTTAAAATACCTATGGCCTTGTTGCCCAACTTTTAAAAATTCTTGTCATTTTTTAATTTAATGCAGATGGTCTCAAAGTATGATCCAGGGGACCCCAGGGGATCCATAAGGCCCTTTTCAAGGAGTCCACAAGGTCATAACTATTTTTAAAGTAATACTGAGATGCTGGATTATCCTTTTCACTCTCACGAGTGTACATTGGAGTTTTCAAGTAGTTTCATGACCTGTGGTTATCACAACAGATTGAATACCAAAGCATATAGGAGAACCTAGCTTTTTCTCTCAAACCAACCATTGAAGAGATTTGCAAAAATGCAAAAACAGTGCCACTTCCCTCACTATTTTCTTTTGTATTTTGGGAAATATAAATTTTTTTCAAAAAAAAATATGGTAACACATAATGAGTTTATCGGTTAATGAATTAATAAATATTTGTCAAATTTCTCTATAAAATTAATAGATATAGCTCTTATAAAGAAACTCTTAAATAATGTTTTTTAGATGTAAAAAGATCTTGAGACCAAAAAGCTGGAGAACCACTGATTTAATATAAACCCTCGCAAGGCAAGTGTGGCCTATAGCATAGGAACTTGTTACAGATGCAGAATCTCAGGTCCCATGCCTAATCTAACAGTTCAGAATCTAGTTGTAACGAGAGGTAGTTGTACAATGAAGGTTGAGAAGACAGACCTAGAATTTATGGACAACACCACTTAGCAAATCAATGACCTCTTGTTAAATTTCAGTCTGAATTTCAGGTGGGACTTTGGAGATTCCTATCCCCAGTTCTCTATCATCAAGTTGCTGGGTGCGGTCTCCTTGCCCATCTGAGATTCTTTAGTCCCACTGTCTATCCAGTGGCTCTCCTACTGGAAAAGGTGGTTTTCACATCCTCATCAAAACCAGCAGCTCCATAGCAGAGTTTTTATAGCAGTGGTCTTCAAATTTGTGTGCATCAGAATCACCTGGAGGGCTTGGTAAAGCAGAAGTGCTAGGTCCTGCCCCAGGTGTTTCTGCTTCATAGGTCTAAGAATTTGCAGTTCTAACAAGTTACCGGGTGATGCTGATACTGCCAGTCTTTCAAAGACTGGTCTCCCAGTCCAGTCTCCCAGTCCTGGTCTCCCAGTCTTTGAAAACCACTGGTCTACAGGAAGACATAGAAGTCTGTAGAAAGGTCAGGCAATATTTATTCGAAATCGGGCAGCCTGGGTGGCTCAGCGGTTTAGTGCCTGTCTTTGGCCCGGGGCATGATCCTGGAGACCCCGGATCGAGTCCCACATCAGGCTCCCTGCATGGAGCCTGTTTCTCCCTCTGCCTGTGTTTCTGCCTCTTTGTGTCTGTGTGCGTCTTTCATGAATGGATGAATAAAATCTTTAAAAAACATATTTATTCGAATTGTTTTATAAGGATTTCAAGCCCATAGAATAATGGGAGGAAAAAAAAGAATTATGGGAAAGATGCCACATTCACATTTTCAAGACCAATCTCTTAAAAGCATAAAATAATCCAAAAATTCAAAATCTCCATCTTTGCTAGGGATGCATCTATGTCTTTTAATAAATAGAGAGTAGTAAGAAATCTGGCAGGTCACGGGTCATTTGGAATGCTCAGATTCTCTGAAAACAGTAGGAAGACTCAGGTTCAGCTTCCTTCCTTACTAATTGCAAAATCACCACAAGATTTCAGCAAGGAGACATAAATAGCCTGTCAGGTTCATTTATCACTATTTCAACTGATAACACACCATTCATCCACTTGGTCACAGGGCTGCTTAACCCCAAAAACTAGTAACAGATGAGCACAGACCAGTGAATTTCGGTCCCTAGCCATGAGATACACGGTTAGAGCCATCGGATTTCCTCTGCTCAAGAGCTGCCATAAATCCCTGGCCTGGTGTCAGTTCCCAGGCTTGCAAACCCAGTGCTGCCTACTGATATGAACCTTTCAGCAAAGTTTGCTGAGCTAAACAGGTGTCTGATGAAAGGTGTGTAATCCTTGAAGATTATCTTCCCCTAAAAGCAGCTAGTAACCCCAGACTCACATAATCCAGACAGATGGGAATTGGGAGTAGCTTGCCAGAGTTCACACTTTGTATTTGAGGAAGTTTGTATGGTTTGGTTCCAGATGGTAGAGATGAAGGTTGCAAGGGTGAGGGGTGGCTGCCTTTGTGGGGAGGAAATCCTTACCCATGAACATTATTATTCCACTTCTGGTCCAGTCTACAATTTTGAAATATTACTAGGTTAAAAGGAAGGCATGTTTTGTATTAAACAAGTTAACCTTGTAGTTAATATGCTGGGAGCTCAATTAATTTGGGAATTTAGGTCTGTAAAAACAAATCTTGACCTTGTCTAGATAGTTCCCTCCTTATCCTAATAGATCTGTCCACACAGAGGCAACTTTCTACCAGTTTGTTGTTGTTTTTTTCCCTCTCCCTAGAATGGAGTTAACCTTTTCAAACACATGGGATCGGGGCTAGTTAACATGAGAATTGACTCCCTTACTACAAGTAGGTCAGCCTTAACAGCAGTGAGGTAAATTTGGGTCCTATGCAGTCAGCACAGCTTAGAAATGCTACTTTTTGCAGACATCACATTGCTCTTTACTTTCCTTTTTTTTTTTTTAAGATTTTATTTATTTATTTATTCATGAGAGATGCAGAGAGAGAAGCCGAGACACAGGCAGAGGGAGAAGCAGGCTCCATGCAGGGAGTCCGATGTGGGACTCGATCCCGTCTCCAGGATCACGCCCTGGGCCAAAGGCAGGCACTCAACCGCTGAGCTACCCAGGGATCCCCGTGCTCTTTACTTTCCCTTTAAGCAAGCACCTTGATACTCTTATGAATTAAGAGTGTGGTCCATACACTGAAGCTCAGAACCTCGTCTTCCTTTGGATAAGTAGTTCTAGTGAAGCAGAAGAGAAATCCAGCTTTCAATAGTATCAAGATAGTTAGTTGATGCGGCTGAGGGGCTTGTGGGCCAATTTCCAATTACAAGTCTCCTGATCACAGAGTAAGTGCTGTTCACCAGCACCTCTGCCTCAAAGACAATTTAAAGGGAATAATTTCATCAGCAATTAATTATACTGCAGCTACCAGAATTTGCCCTCCAAACACCACTTTGTTTTTAGTCTGAACAGCCAGGTTTCCCCAGGGATGGTTCAGGTTTTCTGATTGAAAGTATCCTCAGTTAAGAAAAGGTGTTCGAGCACCATGGGAATCTATTCACCAGGGGTGTATTGTACTTGTTTCAGATCTTTCAGGATCATTCACCGGCTTCCAAGATAAGTGCTTTTTATTTCCCTGCATCTTAGATCAATTATTTGGAATCTTTTTGGTAAGTTAAAAGTTTAAGAGCTGTAACATCAAACCACCGCATCTCTCAAATTACTCAATAACCTAGATGTTCTCACCAAATATTATTCTCTCAATTGGCTTTACAGTGATTAGGATCTGGAGGAGCCTAAAAAAGGGAGAGAAGGAAACAAAAGATAGCAAGACATTCATTATATAAATCATTCCATGTCAGGAAGGTCAGCGTAGAGGGCACCTGAGTGGCTCAGTCAAGCATCTGACTCTTGGTTTCAGGTCTCGAGGTTGTGGGATGGAGCCTCATGTCAGGCTCTGTGCTCAGTGCAGAGTCTGCTTTGGATTCTCTCTCTCCCTGTCCTCATTCACTATCTCTCTCAAATAAATAAAATCTTTAAAAAAAGAAAAGAAAAGAAAGGTCAGAGTACAGAAGTGCTACCAGCTACAGTTTTTTTGAGGGAAAGTGCCTGCTGCAGGTGAAGCTTAAATTCTTTATTCTTTATCCACGTAGTGCACCCATGGAGTAAACATGACAACTTTTTCTTCTAAGCCATACATTTTAACATATTACAAGTGATTTCACTTAGGTACTAAGGATTCAGAAATTTACCTTTGGTCCTTTTAATTGTGGAAATGGGATCTGTTTAATTTAAAAATTTCTCCTTCAGGAAGAGACCATGGACTTACAAATGCCTTTCAGCTTACGTGCAGATTCCTTCCATTGGTATAAGCTCCCTGAGGGTCTCAGGAGTCAGAGCAAGAAGACCTAACTTCAGGCAATGCAGGGACAGCTTTGGACAGTGGCACTGTGTGGTCTGAAATGTTGGCACACAAGAGCCCTGAACACCAGCCTTGCTGTTTTCTGGTTGGAGTTTGGGTTTGCAGTTTTTTCTCCCCAGCACCTGGGAGAGTTTCACTTCCTGGCAGTTGTTGGTAGCCTTCCTGCCCTGTAGCCTTCACTGGTGCAGGGTGGAGGGCTTGCTGCAAAAATCCAGTGGACCCAGTGGGCTCAGTGAGTGCATGCTTGTTGCCCTGCTGCTGCCTCCCAGCCTGCCCTGGGCCTCAGGACTCTCCTGTGGCAGTGGCAGTCACAGGGTGTGTCCCAGGAGATTGCCACTTACCCTGGTGGGAATCCCAGGCACTGAAACATTAATGCCTAAATGCTCTCCCCAGACCCCAGGTTGCCTGAGAGTTCCAATGGCCTGACCAGTTTAGGTGGAGGCCCTGATAAGGTGTGCATGTGCTGCCTTAGAGTGTGAAAACATGAACAGCTGTGGAAAATATGTTTTGGGGGGATTCTGACTGGGTCCAGGGTGGGAATTGAAGGAAGAGAAGACAGAACAAAGAAATCTGTGCTTTCTGGGTAAGGTTGCTCGTAGTAGCGGAGAACAGAAGGTAGGAAGGGCACTTACCACCTTCTGACTCCTTGGGTCTTACAGAAGTCCTCCTCCTACTGAGCTGTGGGAGTGGGGCTTTCTGTCCCTAACTGTGGGGTTCAGATGAGAACCGGTGAGGGACTAGGGAATTGCACAGTTGCACAGTCATTGCAGGGGACTTGTAGTTGGGGGATCTCATGGTCACAAGGGTGTTGTTCCCCCCACCGCCCCCCCGAGGTACAGAACTCGGTCCCCCAGCCAACTGAGTAAATTTCTCAGCATGTGCCAAGCACTTAGGAGGCAGGGGACAGATGTGCCAATTATCTGTGTTGTGAGGTCTGGGCACCCTTTGTACTTGAGCGACAGAGAGCTCTTCTCCAAACTGACAGGGCACACTCTGGGCTGGCTTGAACACCGTGGTCATCACTGTTAGCATTCCTGACACACTGCTCTTGAAAGCCTCTGTATGCAGCTGAATGACGCGTCGACGGTGGTTTGACTGTAATATTTTGTGGTGCTTGTTGCATTCAATCAAATACGTTACACTTACACATGAGTTAAAGACCCAAATAAGTCAAAAGACTTCAGGAAAGCCTAAAGTTAAATATATGCTCATTCTTTACAATGGCATTCGGATTAAAACCGTCAAAATGCAAAATGCTGTGGTTATACCCCTCTAGGGCCAGGTTGGATTTCTTGTTCTATATTTCTGCATTATTTACAGTGATTTTTGAAAGGCAGGAAAATGCATCAGAGGCATGATTTCTCCTTCTAAGAAAAAAATCCAAAATTGAGAAAATCCTTGAGTGCAGCCATTTTGGAAATGTAGATAAAGAAGAAAAATGCTGAAGATTTGGGTGGTTTGCAGAGCAGCATGATTTTGTAATTGCTGCCACCTACTGTATGTGGTTGATGTTTGTTTAAATTTGGTAAGTTTGGGAAGGTGAGGCTATTGAAATTGATAATTAGAGCAAGGTAGACATCATTAGTTTATAGCATTTCTTCTCTGCTCCATAAGTGGCTCTTAATTACCAACACAGCCACAGTTTTCATTCATTACCTTCAAGTGGATTTAAAGTTTTAAATCATTTTAAAGTCCCTTTGCCAAGGAACCTTCACCGTAATGCTGTAGAATGCACATTCAAAAGCTTACCATGCTCAGGGATTTTTCTGAATATACATGAAACAGTTTGTTTTAAGGAGATTGTTTTGTTTTAATTTGTAGAAGCAACGTTCTGGGGTGGGATTATAAATTAATTTACATGAAAGAGGTGAAAATAGAGCTAGCGGAGCTGTTGTGAGTTGCAGCAGTCGACTTAAAAGACATTCTTTTATGAGTCCTAAAACAAAGCTTCAGATCAGCCGACTAGTTAAATGTAACAAGCAATATAGAATCTGAGTCAACAGAGACCCTTCTCTTTTATTAAGACCCAGCTGTCAAAGGGTCATTAGGTCCTTCCTGTGGAAAACAACTTGCCCATTAATGTTTGGGGTGGTCCCTCGACAGGATTTCTGAGTAAGTGCCTGACATTTCGTTTTTTGAAAGAATCTAAAGTTGGTGGGAAACTTGGATGTTGAAATTTATCAGAAGTAACGTCCTCAACCTTAGCTTTGTTTAATATGCCATGACGTATATTTGGAATGCTGCCGCTAGCTATATGAGTTGACTTACAGTGCTACTATAAAAGGTTCAAAAGCATAAACTTCATGGAGATCAAATCCCTACAACTGGGAAGAGACTGCATACGTAAAGTCTGGTGTGCCATTTTTACCTCCTTGCTACTTCCGTTCTTTCCAAGTGGCCCCTGTTCCAATGTCTGAAAACACCACAATGAGGTCGACTTTGGCTTTTTCTGCCCTAGGCTATTTGCTTTCTAGAAGAGAAGGCCAGGCAGGGTCTCCTGAAAAGCCACTCTCTGATCTGGGCCGCCTCTCCTACCTGGCCTACTGGAAGAGCGTCATCTTAGAATATCTCTACCACCACCAGGAGAGGCACATCAGCATCAAAGCCATCAGCAGAGCTACGGGCATGTGCCCACATGACATTGCCACTACTCTGCAGCACCTCCATATGATTGACAAAAGGGATGGCAGGTGAGTACCAAGGCCTGGGCGTCGCTGGCTGCCTTGCAAGCATCTTACACCAGAAAGGGTCCCTGACGTGGGGGGGCAGGGGATACATTCTAGTTTAACATAAGAGGTTGATAAAAGACAGTATCAAAAGCTTTCTCCTAAATAGGAAACAGGAAATGATACTTTTTTGCTGGTCAGATTTCAATTTGCTATACCTTTTCATTGATGAGCTTTCTCATCAATTGTACCCTGGGTAATAGTGCTAGCATTTGTCAACGTATGAAGGTGAAATGAAATTTCAGCTTTTGATTGCACTTTGTTCTGCTTCGTCACATTACAGATTTGTCATCATTAGAAGGGAAAAGTTGATATTGGGCCACATGGAAAAGCTGAAAACCTGTTCCCGGACCAATGAACTTGATCCAGAAAGCCTAAGGTGGACCCCAATTTTAATTTCTAATGCTGCAGTTTCTGAAGAAGAGCGAGAAGCTGAGAAAGAGGTAATGATTGGCTTCATCTGCCTAAGTTGTGTGACTTCAATCTTGCAGCATTCTTAAGCTAAGCTAAGAAAGTCATTACCGTCGTTGTCAAAGGCTTGGTTATGTAGAGGGAGCTTGTGAAATGATATGGCACTAATTTATCCTAACTGAGGTTGCATGGTAAGACATGATAATTTTATTGAATTGAGTATGAAAAATGAAACATTTATCATTGATCACAAAGCAGCATTTTTCACTACTGACAGCATGTAATCAGATCACATTTGGTGCTGAGCTCCAAGGCTGCAATGTCAATCGATTCTTTGTGTTTATGAACTTGCTTAAAGTGCTCCATGCCAGTGAGCATGTAATGTAGTGATAAAGGACTCAAATCAATTCGCTGCATCATTAATACTGCTAAATATCCCATGAAACCCAATCTTCTTTGATTTGTTATCCTAACTGATGCAAAAGAGTCCTAAGATGATGCAGCTGGAATGTTGCTTGGCTGGCTGACTGTCCTGATCAGAAACGACTTAAGAGATCCTTTGCCTTTGATCCTTAGAGGCTCTGGCTTAACTGCCCTTTCACTGGCCCACCATTTTTACCCTCCCCCGCCTTAGGCTGAGCGCTTAATGGAACAAGCTAGCTGCTGGGAAAAGGAGGAGCAAGAAATCCTGTCCTCTAGAGCGAACAGTAGGCAATCACCTGCAAAAGTACAATCGAAAAATAAATATTTGCATTCCCCGGAGAGCCGGCCAGTGGCAGGGGAGCGAGGGCAGCTGATGGAGCTGTCTAAGGAGAGCAGTGAAGAAGAGGAGGAAGAGGAGGAGGAAGAGGAAGAAGAAGAGGAGGAGGAAGAGGAAGAAGAGGAAGAAGAAGAAGAAGAAGAAGAAGAAGAAGAAGAAGAAGAAGAAGAAAATATTCAGAGTTCTCCTCCGAGATTGACTAAACCACAATCAGTTGCCATAAAGAGAAAGGTATGTGTCTGTTTAGAGTTTCAGTCTGAGTCCATTTCAATCAAATTTTGTCATTGCGAACTATTAGTATTTGTTTCACTCTCTATTCTTTAGATGTAGTTTATTTGTATTCAGTCCTCCCGATCATATATCATCATCGTTTATCTTACAGTCATGATTGTGTTTACTTTTTGAGGTTTGTTAGTGGCCCTGACAGGAAAACAGGGACAGGCAGGCTTCCTAGTCTAGTAGTTACTGCCACCTGCTGGTTTGTGGGACTAGAGTAAGTCAGGGTGTAGAAGCAGAAAGGGGCCTTGGAGAGCACTTAAAACCACCTTCAGTGCATTTTGATGAAAACACCAAGGCCTAGGGGAGGCTAAGAGACTTGTCCAAGGTCTTACAACTCCTTAGATATGGAGCCAGAACCAGATGACTGCCCTGAGTCCAAGCCCAGTGCTCCTATTTTTCTTGTTCTTGCATAGAATTGTTAGAAGGTATTTCAGACTCTCTGTGTTGATGCTGATATTTTTAAATTTGTGGCCAAGTCACATTGCTGAAATTTCTTATAGCCTGGTGGTCTCTCTAGATATACCTTGTGCAGAAAGTTTAAAAAACTGATTTTGTCTTTAGGTAATTGTTTAACCCGGATCTGATATCTTTGTCTTCACTATCTGTGACTTAGTGAGGGACCAGATACTGTTAGTATACCCAAGACTTAAAGAAATAGCACCAGTTGAGGCTTTGCCCCAAGGTCATCCCGTGTACTGCCTGTCAAAGAACTTGCTGTTCTAACTCCCAATTTGGTAGCCTTTTAGTGGAAATGCAGCTGTGGCAAGGAGTAGAAAAGAGCATCCCATAAAGTGAACTTCAAGCTTCTGAGTAATCTTTTGATTTCTTACGAGGAAAATGTATTCAGGTATTATGTATATATTACAAAGAAATTTGTCTTAAAAATATCAAAAACCAGGATTATCCAAGGCATGCTACGGACTCCCATCATATAAGTGGATTCAATCTGAAGAAAACCAGTTCTTTTTTTTTTTTTTTTTAAGATTTTATTTATTTATTCATGAGAGGCACAGAGAGAGAGAGAGGCAGAGACACAGGCAGAGGGAGAAGTAGGCTCCATGCAGGGAGCCCGACGTGGGACTTGATCCTGGGTCTCCAGGATCACACCCTGGGCTGAAGGCAGCGCTAAACCGCTGGGCCATCCGGGCTGCCCGAAAACCAGTTCTTTATATTGGCTGTACTCATGTTTGGGAAAATTATAGTCGGTTAGGGAGGGCAGGCCAACCGGCGGTGTTGATAATCATAATTGTTAAGTTACAGAATGTGATTATCAGGTTTATATGTGAACATTCAGAGAGTTAATGTGAGTCAACAGTAATTCTTGGATACAGTTTATTTACAGTTTTAACCCAACGTATTGAACCTTCTTGCAGTGTATTTTAAATAATTTTTCAGGCCCATTATTGACAGATTACATTTTAGCAGCAATTCTGTTATTCCTGTATTTTAATTTTGTTTCATTAAATACTTTTTTGCTTGGGCAGAAGTATTTTATAATTGCTATTATGGAGAGTCATCTGTGCCAGCCTGTGGTGCAATTAGAAAAAAAAAAAAATCCTATCTTATATAAATAAGACAGAATTGACATGTCTTTTAATTTTTTAAGATGCCTTCTATAATAAAAGATTTTGTAAAATTATCAGTTGCTGACATCCCTGCAGTCATCAATACATGATTCTCTTAACCTTTTAAACAGAATAATCCTTTCTTCTCCTACCCTGTCCTCTTCCCTTTTCACCGTTCTAAAGCCCTATGAAATGGGGAGCAAATAGGTTAGCCTTGTACACCATCAGATCTCCTCTGGTGCTTTGATGATAGCAGGTGCTCCTTGAACAATTATCAAGTATTAAATGAGTGACCCAGTGGCTAGTCGATTATTGCAACACTTATGGAAACATCTGTGTCTGTGATGATTGAATAGCTATGATATACAGGATATTGGAGTCTGCAAGTACCAATGTACTTGGAAAATGTATGCTAGAAAAGCAAACCTTAGCTTTTAAAATCTACAGTTAAGCTGAGGCGATGTTCCCTCTCAAAGCATCTTCTTGAGTAAACAACTGTTTTATTTGGAAAACACTTGCCTGTGTAGTTTGAGCCCGAGAGGGATGTTAAACATCAAATGGAAGGTTAAGTACAAAGGCATCACAGAAGTCTTTACGTGTAAGATTCTCAGGCCTTCCGTACATGTTTGCTGCATATCGACTCAACCATTTAATTTCTCATGAGCTCTTATGTATTATGTTTGGAATTAATTTCAGAGGCCTTTTGTGCTAAAGAAGAAAAGGGGCCGTAAACGCAGGAGGATCAACAGCAGTGTAACAACTGAGACCATTTCTGAGACGACAGAAGTACTGAATGAGCCCTTTGACAACTCAGATGAAGAGAGGCCAATGCCACACCTGGAGCCTACCTGTGAGATTGAAGTGGAGGAAGATGGCGGGAAGCCAGTCCTGAGAAAAACATTCCAACATCAGCCTGGGAAGAAAAAACAAACAGAGGAAGAGGAAGAAAAAGACAATCATTGTTTTAAGAATGCTGACCCTTGTAGAAGTAAGTGGAGGAATTATAAAAATCTTATCCTTGTGCATATCTCGTATATTAACCGCCAAAAGGCAAGTACCTGGAGTTATACCCAAAGGCAACTCTGAGGTTGTGTCGACTCATTCATAAAAGGATCTCTCCTTTCTTCCTGGAATTGGATTTTATTTTAAACAACCTCTAAGGCCAGAACATTCCTCCGGGTGGGTTCATCTTTCTTTCCAGAAATTGGCTTATCCTCAGAAACTCTGAAGTCTCTCAATAAGAAACACACAGCATCTCCTTGATTCTAATAGGTACTTTTTTCCCCCACATTTAATATTTCCAGAATCAGGGTTACTGTCTGCGTAAGCATTGAATGCAGTAGTTTCTTTCTTCCTGAAAAATAAATTTAGTAAATCAATCATGCAGCTTATAATTACTGGTGTCTTAGGATACATTATTATCAAGGATCATTTAAACTCACCCACACTATCAGTATTTAGCTTTGATAATATAGGATAGTGTGGAAATCAGGAAATTGTCCTTCCTTTTAAATTACTATTTTATAATTTGCCGTTGGCAGGGACATCCCACCCCATCCTCTACCAAAAAAAAAATACTAACACCAATGAGTAGTCTTTGATGCTCTGTTTAAAAGCAACCATTCCTTGCCTTTTGGCTTGGATACTTAAGTTTCTGGCTGAATCATAAGGATCTATGGACAGTCTCTGCTCTGTGGCTGAAATCACTCTACTTAAAAATTTATTCTAATATCTTTTCTAATCTAAAAACAGGCCATCTCATTTCCTTGAGAACTGCGGTGTCTCTCTTGCTTTTAAGAAGCCACAATTTGGGGTGCCTGGCTCAGTGGGTGGAGCATGCGACTCTTGATCTCGGGGTTGTAAGTTCAGGTCTCATGGTTGGTATAGAGATTACTTTAAAAAATCTTTTTTTTTTTTCTTTTTACAAAGTGGGGGCCCTTGGATGTCTCAGTCAGTTAAGTGTCTGACTCTTGGTTTCAGCGCAAGTCATGATCTCAGGGTCCTGGGATTGAGCCCTGCATCAGGCTCCCTACTCAGTGAGGAGCCTGCTTCTCCTTCTCCCTCTCCCTCTGCCCGCTCATGCTTGCTCTCTCTCTATCAAATAAGAAAAAAGGAAGAAAAAAAGAAAAGCCATAATTTTAAGGGCACGAGCAAGCATCTTCTGACTTTCATAGTTAACAGGAATACTGTTGCTATATACAATAGTTTGCTGAGAGAATGACATCTTACCCTGGTGTAGAGTCCAAACCTTGTTCTTTAGTTTCTTTTTTCTTTCTTTCCTTTTTTTTTTTTTTTTTTTTAAGTTTATTTATTTATTTGAGGGGCAGGGAGAGGTAGCGGGAAAGAATCTTTCAAGCTGGGCAGCCCTGGTGGCTCAGTGGGTTTAGCGCCACCTTCAGCCCAGGGTGTGATCCCGGCGACTGGGATCAGGCTCCATGCGTGGAGCCTGTTTCTCCCTCTGCCTGTGTCTCTGCATCTCTCTCCCTCTGTGTCTCTATGAATAAATAAATAAAATGTTTAAAAAAAAAAAAAAAAGAATCTTTCAAGCTGATATCCCGCTGAATGCAGAGCCTGATTCGGAGCTCGATCTCATGACCCATGAGATCATGGCCTGAACCAGAACCAAGAGTCTGACACCCAACTGACTGAGCCACCCAGGCACCCCAGTTCTTTAGTTTCTTTAAACAAACAGCAAACTGCAGCAAGATACCATTTTTTTGTGTGGACATTGAGCCTTATTTCCACTTCTTAACTTTCTTCTCAGGACTGTGTAAACGAATCATCATTACCTTTATTGTCCACTCTGGGCCATTTGCCTTTAAAATTTTTAGTGGCCATATTCTACCTGATTCCTTTCAGGATCTTCTTAATTACCAGAAAACCCATCTTATTTAGAGAAGTGTTCCTATAAAAGCTGGTAGGTCCAGCAGCATGTGGAATCCAGAGGCACTGGCATGGCTATTTCCTGCCCATGTGAATAGCAATAAAACCATTTGAGTACCTCGAAGTGACTGTTAAGTGGGTATTGTACTTTGTACTTCTGAAGGAATCAGTGTACATCACTTATGTGTTCTTCTCAGCTAGCCAGTTTGAATGTAATCCTTGCAGGTAAGTTTATGTGTAATCCTTTTACTATGTAAATGAACTAGGAGCTTACCCTGCTCTGCACTGATTGGATTAGAAATCATTTCATTCTGGCAAAGAAGGATCTCTGTTCCACATTGAATGTGAAATCTTATGTTTGTTCTCCAAAGTAATGTTTGTAATAGAGGCTGTTTTTCTTTGTAAAGCTTTTCCTTTACATTGACCCCTTCAGGAGATCAGTGTGACCTTTAACTTTCTAAAGATCTCATGAAGGGCAGCCCCGGTGGCACAGTGGTTTAGCGCCACCTGTAGCCCGGGGTGTGATCCTGGAGACCTGAAATCGAGTCCCACATCGGGTTCCCTGCATGGAGCCTGCTTCTCCCTCCACCTGTGTCTCTGCCTCTCTCTCTCTCTCTGTGTCTCTATGAATAAATAAATAAAAATCTTTAAAAAAAAATAGAATAAAGATCTCATGAAGACTTAGGTGTTTTCTATTTGTATTTATTCATATGTTTGTTTGCTTGCTCATATTTAGATAAATATATTTAAAAATTTGTTTATAAAAAAAAAATAAATAAAAATTTGTTTATATTCACATGTGCATAAAGGTACAGTAAAAATAAGATTAGCCAAGTTAAAATAAACATGACAATTATGGTTTGTTTCTTATTTACTTTAAAATGTTCAAACCTTACATTTGAGCAGCAAATTGATCCTAAATACTATGTGGACAGAATTGGTGATAAAAAAGAATACCTATCATTTAAGTATTCAATCATTTCATGGCAAAGACATTACAGTTTGTGTCATGCCAAAATGATGGTCTCTAGTAGATTACAGATGCATTTGTATCGGGGGTATCTAGGTATCTTTTCATTTGTTTCAGAGGTACCCGGTTTATTTTTATGCCAGAGAGAACATTCAAATCAAAGTAAATAATGTCATCTGAGATCATATAAATCCAGTAAATGTCTACAAACAGAAATTTGTATTCTCAGGATAGATATGAGAGTTAGGCTTTTATTCATTTCACCGGGACAGTGGTGCTTTGGATAAATGAGCTAGCAGGAGCCCCTTTCCCCTGTAGTTTCTAATGTGTACATGTTCAAATTGATTGATTATTTATTAACATTGTGGAATTCTGGACTTTTACACCAGAGAATGTCTTATTTGTTAAATTCAAAGCAGTTTATTATAATTGTCAGCATCCAAGTGCCTTTTTTTTTTTTTTTTTTATTCATGAGAGACACAGAGAAAGAGAGAGAGGCAGGCAGAGACACAGGCAGAGGGAGAAGCAGGCTCCATGCAGGGACCCTGACATGGGACTCGATCCCGGGACTCCAGGATCACGCCCTGGACGGAAGGTGGCGCTAAACCGCTGAGCCACCCAGGCTGCCTTCCATGTGCTTTCTATAAAAAGCACAGCTTTCTTTTGGGGGGAGAATAAGTGAGACATGTATTCTTTTCCCCGACCTAGGTGATTCACTAGGTTTATAGCACAATATGAATCTCTGTTAGTTTTGATGGTGTCTTTATCATCAACTCTTGACCTTGAAATCAGTGTATACTAGCTAATTTAGAAAAATGAATTCAGGTGTTCAAAGAGATGCTAAGACTTTGTTTTTCTTCCTCCCGTTTGTCTCCTCGCTAAGACAATATGGATGATGATACAGATACCTTGAAAGAAGGCAGCAGAGACAATCCTGAACCTCTAAAGTGCAAACAAGTATGGCCAAAAGGAACAAAACGTGGTCTATCTAAGTGGAGGCCGAACAAAGAAAGGAAGACCGGATTTAAACTGAACCTGTACACCCCGCCAGAAACACCCATGGAACCTGATGACCAGATAACAGTAGAAGAACAGAAGGAGACTCCAGAAGACAAAAGCAGCCCCACTCCCACCAGGATTGAGGAGGAGGTCAAGGAAGCTATGGAACCCCTGCTGCCTCGGGATGAAAACAGAAGGGACGAAACGTGTGCACCTATAAGTCCGAATAAATCGCCAGGTGAAAAAACAGAAGATGATGCAATCAAGCCTGAGGAGGAAGAAGAAGAGGAGGAGGAAGAAGATGACGAAGAGGAAGAGGAAGAAGAGGAAGAAGAAGAAGAAGAAGAAGAAGAAAATGTCGCAAAGGACCCAGGTGGTGCTAAAAGTCAAGAAAAAGAAGAACCAGAAGTCTGCCTGGGCAAAGAAGACTCTGTTGCCCTGGACGATCATGAAGAGGAGGAGGAAGAGGATGAAGAGCCGTCTCACAATGAGGGTCATGATGCAGATGATGAAGATGATAGTCACATGGAGGGTGCGCAAGCAGAGAAGGAAGACCGGCCAAGAGAAGCCTTCAAAGAAGTACTGGAGAACCAGGAGGCTTTTTTAGACCTTAGTGTCCAGCCTAGCCATTCGAACTCAGAGGTCTTAATGGACTGTGGCGTTGACCTTGCAGCTGCTTGTAACGGTGAGCCCAAGGAGCTTGCTGGAGGCACTGACGCTGCGCCTGAATCGGACGAGGAATCACCGGAAGAACAGGCACCGAAGCAGGACCAAAAGAGCAGCGAAGGCGTGGATTCCGAGTTCAAAGAGAGAAATACCACAACCGTGGAAATAGACTCTGAGACCGTTCAGGCGGTTCAGTCTTTGACCCAGGAGAACAGTGAGCAGGACGACACGTTTCAGGATTGCACCGAGACCCAAGAGGCCTGTAGGAGCCTCCAGAACTACACCCATGCAGACCAAAGTCCACAGATCGCCACCACTCTGGACGACTGCCAGCAGTCAGACCACAGTAGCCCAGTTTCGTCCGTCCACTCCCATCCCAGCCAGTCAGTACGTTCTGTCAACAGCCCCAGCGTCCCTGCCCTGGAAAACAGCTATGCCCAAATCAGCCCAGATCAAAGTGCCATCTCCGTGCCATCTCTGCAGAACATGGAAACCAGTCCCATGATGGACGTCCCGTCGGTGTCCGATCATTCACAGCAAGTTGTGGACAGCGGATTCAGTGACCTGGGCAGCATCGAGAGCACAACTGAAAACTATGAAAACCCGAGTAGCTATGACTCTACCATGGGCGGCAGCATTTGTGGAAACGGTTCCTCCCAGAACAGCTGCTCCTATAGCAACCTCACCTCGAGCAATCTGACACAGAGCAGCTGTGCTGTCACCCAGCAGATGTCCAACATCAGTGGGAGCTGCAGCATGCTGCAGCAGACCAGCATCAGCTCTCCCCCGACCTGCAGCGTCAAGTCTCCCCAAGGCTGTGTGGTGGAGAGGCCTCCCAGCAGCAGCCAGCAGCTGGCCCAGTGCAGCATGGCTGCTAATTTCACCCCGCCCATGCAGCTGCCTGAGATCCCCGAGACTGGCAACGCCAACATCGGCCTGTATGAACGGATGGGCCAGAGTGATTTTGGGGCTGGGCACTACCCGCAGCCATCAGCCACCTTCAGCCTTGCCAAACTACAGCAGTTAACTAATACACTGATTGATCATTCATTGCCTTACAGCCATTCCGCTGCTGTAACTTCCTATGCAAACAGTGCCTCTTTGTCCACACCACTAAGTAACACAGGGCTTGTTCAGCTTTCCCAGTCTCCGCACTCCGTCCCTGGGGGACCCCAAGCACAAGCTACGATGACCCCGCCCCCCAACCTGACTCCTCCTCCGATGAATCTGCCACCGCCTCTTCTGCAACGGAACATGGCTGCGTCAAATATTGGCATCTCCCACAGCCAAAGACTGCAAACCCAGATTGCCAGCAAGGGCCACGTCTCCATGAGAACCAAATCGGCATCTCTGTCACCAGCCGCCGCCACCCATCAGTCGCAAATCTATGGGCGCTCCCAGACTGTAGCCATGCAGGGTCCTGCACGGACTTTAACGATGCAGAGAGGCATGAACATGAGTGTGAACCTGATGCCAGCCCCAGCCTACAACGTCAACTCTGTGAACATGAACATGAATACTCTCAATGCCATGAATGGGTACAGCATGTCCCAGCCGATGATGAACAGTGGCTACCACAGCAATCATGGCTACATGAATCAAACACCCCAATACCCTATGCAGATGCAGATGGGCATGATGGGAACCCAGCCATATGCCCAGCAGCCAATGCAGACCCCACCCCACGGTAACATGATGTACACGGCCCCTGGACATCACGGCTACATGAACACGGGCATGTCCAAACAGTCTCTCAATGGGTCCTACATGAGAAGGTAGGCAACAGGGGCAGTCACGAGATCCCCTGGGCATCACCATTGGATCGAATCTGCACAAATACCTTCGAAGAGTACGATTTCAAAACCAGCAATTGGTGTGAATGCAAAAACATTTGTTGGCACCATTTATTTAAAAAAAAAAAAAAAAAAAAAGCTGTATGCAGCAGAAAGCCTTATACAAGTTGTTTTTTCTTTTTTTTTTTTTTTTCCTTTTTCTTTTTTGGTATCTTTGTTTCTGTTACTTTTATATGAAATTCTCTGCAAAGGAAGGCCTCTCTGGACTACAATTTGAAGGCAGCCACTTGTTGTGCCTGCTTCCATTAAATGATGTGGATATCAAGCCCCACCCCACCAAATTATCTGTTTTAATACTGAACCTGGAACTTTTTTTTTCCCCCTTCCCTGTCCACTCCATGTAAATGCCTTTAGCATTTCAGTTCTTGTATATTTTGGTTAAGGTGACACTTGAGCATGCCGCTAATGTCTTTGTTAGTGACAGTGCATTTTGTAGTACTGTACAAGTGTTGTGCTAACAGTAAGCCATTTCTTAAGTTTTTTGCCTTGAGTAGGGTGCCCTAATTTGAGGGTTTAAAAAAAAAACTATATTTTTGTTAATTATAAAACTGTAAAGAGCTATAAAAGCTATTCCCATTTGGTTAGTCAAAAGGGTTTTATTGCTCAATGTTTGGTGTAAAGTTGAGACCCTTTTCCATTTTGGTGACAGATTTCTTTGGGGAAAAAAGGCAGCTTTCTGTTTTATAAATGCAGACTTCTGTTTATTGAATGAAGCATATCTCAGTGTTTATCTGTCAGGTTTTGAAACATTTCATATATGTCCAAATACTTGGCAGGATTTAAAAAAAAATAGTGAATTTGGTGTAAAGTTGCTATTTTATGGAAATGCCTCTAACTTTACATTTTCATTCCATCTGTAGATTTTTCTATCTTTATAAAATATTGGAGTTATTTTTTAAGGAAAAATAGAGAAGTAGCTTGTGAATAGCTCAAACTAAGCTTACAGAACCGCATGTAAAAAAGCAAAAAAAAGTTATTTGTGTCTGTTTATATTGCTTCCTTTTTTGTAGCCTTTGTACCTGTACAGGGTGACTGTAAGGGCCAAGCAGGAGAGGCGTAATCCTTGTATAAAATAGGAGCCAGCGACACTCTTGTATTTATCTGTTCTCTTTTTAGTCAGTCACTTCAAAAAAAAAAAGAAAAAAAAGAAAAAAAAACAAACAAAAAAAAGCTGTACATTTTAACATAAAATAAATTATGATGAGCCATTTTTAGCCTCTTGTGTCCTGTCATATTATGATTGATAGAGAATGACCAATGGAACTGTATCATGTGTCACATCTCAGAACACATACACATTTTGGGAAAATAAATTATTTAGTGTAAATTGGAGTTATGAGATTTTTCTGATTTGTTTTGACTTTGGGGGAGGGGGTTGGCAATAAATAAGAGTAATATCTAATAAAAACCATCACATATACCAAATACCTATTTAATAAATTAATTTATAATGGATTTTAATGCTTTTCATGAAAGTTTATTTTATGCTGGTGCATACCTTCTGTATGCCAATCATTGTCTTTAAAATAAAGTGAATTTGTTTTTTTCTTTTTGACTTGGATCTTCATTTGCAAAGGGATCCTGCACAAATGTCCATTTGCCTCATTTGTACAGTCTGTTATAAACACCCCTCAGCGCCTTAGCACAGTGATAGCCAACTTCATTTTTATAAAAGTTCATACCCAAAAAAGCACCCAATCGGGATTGTGTATTTGAGAAATCATTTTCTCAAAAAAAGGTGTGAAAGTTTTGCTCTGTTGTGAATGAGTTGATTGGATGTTTTCTTTAGAGTCTAAAGTTAATACCACCCCCCCCGGAAAAAAAATGTTTACAAACATTATTTTATGGCATTCGGGGAAGGTTCTGTCTGTTAAAACATTTTATTACTCAAACTCCAAGCCTAGAAATAAATGCTTGACTTGGTACCCATGTGAAACTGGCCCACTAAGCTCTCAGTGTGTCTAAATGTGGGTGCTTACAACTCTCCTGTCATTTCTTTCATACGTCTTGGAGGGAAAGCATTGCCTTTCCATAAGTGGTTTAACACAAGCAAAGCAAGTGTAGAGACTTCGGACACAAACTTTAAGGAGACTCAGAATAAAACTGAAAAGGCAGGCCAGGTGCACACACCCCGGGATCACAGGCTCCTGCAGACGGGGGATGCCCGCTGGTGTTTGGCCTGGTGCTCTCACCCTTCCTCCGGTTCTTTCGCGCTTACAGAGCATCCTGGCTGAGTGGCAAGACCATGGATAATAACAAAAGACCAAGTCTTTTGGTTCTTTCCTTCTACAAATGCAGCCAGTGGATGAACATCTGTAGTGGCTGAGGGAGAGCTTACAGGAAGAGCCTTCTGCAAGGGCTGTCGTCACGAAGGGAAGAAGAGAAACTTGGAGGCGCTGTGCTGGTTGCCAAGGGAATAGAATGACCACCTCCAGAGCCGGAGGTGACGGTGTGCCGCCTGTTTGAAACCACAGCTGCCTCAGTGCGGCAGCGTCTAGGGTCTTAGCAGCCCAGTGGGTGCGCCTGTCAGGCAAGAGGCTGCCCGAGCCGGAGGGCTGGGGCGGGGGCCTGCTAATCAGCTGATCTGGAAGCTTCCACAGGCTCCATCTTGAAACCTTCCCAGAGGTAGTCTCTTCCCTCCTCTGTTGAGGTTCTTTGGGAACGGAGATGTCCCTGTTTTCCCTTTCACAACGGCTTGTTAATCACACCCTATGGTCTGTGTGACACTGGGGTTCCGGCCCCTTGGTCCTCTGGGGAGCTCATGGGCAAGTTCTAGTCACTGCCCCAGACCTGCCAGACCAGCATCTCAATACAGTCCTGGGGACTTCCTGTGTCACAGGCTTCCAAATGACAGCAGGGGAGCCAGGGACAGGACCTCCTCTGCCAGCCCCCATCTCAGGCATTCATGGGTAGAACAGAAAGGCTCTGGGGAGAGAAACTGCTGATCTGAGGTGGCCTCAGAACACCCCGCACATTCTTTACTTACCCATCCTCACTAGAGAAAGCAATTCCAACCTAAACGTGATGCCAAGGATCCTGGAAAACAGGAACTTGGATTTGTTAGGACTGAAATGGGGTCATTGTTAGGTTGAGATTCATTAACAAGCCATGTTTTTTAAGCCCAGTAATGTGTTCTTCCCTTTACCTTCTAAGAGTCTCAAGTGGTCATCAGCTGTCGATCATAACTTTTGAATAGTTCGAGTGGTGCCTCCCCAGGTGTGAAGGCATTGGCCTTCCTTGCCGACATTCTATTTTAGAAATAATAATATTGTTACCAGGCTCTCATAAACAGCCCTTTCTCGGGATCCACACGCCCACCCTGTGCAGGAGATGGAGCAGTTGTCTCCAGCGTACAGAGGAGATTGGGCTCAAAGAAGCTAACTTGATTGCTCAAACTCGCTCGGCTAAAATTTGTGAGCTGGAACAAACTCTGTTCTCCAAATGGCAGCTCTTCCTACAACACTTGACTCTGAGAAGGCCCTAAGTTGTCATCGCTCTGATTCAAAGGCTTAGCTAGCAAATCCATGATGCTCTAGGAACTGGTAAGTACTATACGAGTACAGTTTACTTGGTTGGGGCAAGCCAGCATTGTCTCCAACGGTCTACAGTCAAAACTCAAGAGTACCAGTACTGTTAGGTGGGGAAGCAGTACCTTCAACCTCTCTGCGTCCAGGTGCCCATAGTTCCACACTCCTGGCTTTCCTTCTGCCTGTCTCTGCTCCTGGATTTCCCCCTGCCACCCAGGCCCAGCTCTAAACATTGATGTTGAAGTGCTCAGGCCTGGTGCTCCTTCTCCTCATCTCACCCAGTACTATGGGGAGCCAAACATCACTAATGTACACATAACACCTAGAATTATGTCTGCAGTTGTGAACACTCCTCTAAGCTCCCTCTAGATTCAAGGTCAAGTGACATGGGACACCTTTTGTATGTCTTACAGACCTGATAAAATGTCATCTCCAGCCCTCTCCCACATTTCTACCCTAGTCAACCCGGTCTCCATATCCAAGCAAGAAACTGAATCATCTAGATCAAACGAGAATGCTCCCTCCCCTTTGGAAAGTGTGATCCGTCAAGTTTCAGCTCACCCCATCTCCTCAGAGAGGTCTTGACGGCCCAGTCCGCAACTGTTGTCCACCTCAGTACCTGTTTCCCTCATTGCACTTGATTACAACCTGCCGTTTTGTTTTTGCTTTTTGGCATGTGGTAGGTTCTTGGTGAATACTTGACCAAACAATTTACCTCTGAAGACTTGAAATGTTTTTGCAAAAATTTCTGTTCCTACTTTCTTCTCCCTCTGGCTCCCAGGAGCCATCTTGAAGAGATCAGTACTCTGCTTCTGCCATCCTCAGTAGGACTCACAGCCGCACAAAGGGGTGGGAGCATATAGAAGGGCATAGAGAAGCTCAAGAGATTACCAGCATTACATCCTTCCTACATAATGGACTCATCTAAATGTAAGTATTTATTATTATGTAGTAAATATAATATTATGTGTAAAATATATTTCATTAACGTGGAAATATTAATTTCTCTCTGGATGTGGGAGATAAATGAGTTTTGAGTGGGTTATTGGGATCCTGTAAGCACCTCTGTGATCTTAGAGCCCCTTTTGGTCTGTATCTCTTTCCCAGGAGCCTGAGAATAGCTCTCCTCACACTCCAATCTGAGTCGTCACGAGGACCTGACTTCTCTTGGGCTAAGATGACTCAGAGCAGTCCCAGGAAGCCCGGTGCAGCCACAGGGGCCCAGGCCACAAGTCCTCCCCGCCCCCGGTACGAAATCAGGGCAGCCCACCTAAAGTCACAGAGTAGCTTTACAAAGCTGCTGAGCCCCTGGACACTATCTTCCCTCCATGAAGAACTTCATGTGGTTTCCTGCTGCAAACGACAACCAAATTGGACATTGGGCCCCTTTTCATATTTTTCCCACAGGCCTTTGCTTTCTCCAGGCAGTTTTGGTTCCTGGTCCTTAATCCCGGGCATCTCCATCAGCACCTCTCTTTGGGTCCTGTCTAGTTTAGGGCTCCTGGTTCCAGAAGCCATCTACCTGCTTGTTGCCACCTGCTTTTATCTTCTCCAGACTGAAAGTCACACAGGGGCGCCTGGGCGACTCAGTAGGTTCAGCGTCTGCCTTCAGATCCGGCCATGATCTCAGCAGTCTGGGATCGAGCTCCGCATTGGGCTCCCTGCTACTCCCTCCGCCCTCTGCCCCTCGCCCTGTTTGTACTATCTCCCTCTCTCTCTCTCTCTCTCTCAAATAAGTAAATAAAATCTTTTTTTTTAATAGCTTAAAAAAAAAAAGAATGAAAAATCACACCAAGCCTGGCTTAGCTCTCAGGGGCGGGGAGAGTCCACACCCCAGCTCACCTGCCCTGCTCTCCCATTAAACAGCAAACACTTTCCGGTGTGACTGAAAACAAGCCTGTGCTGCTTTGACTAGAATCCAAAGGAAAGGAGCTTCTTCAAGTAGTAGCCTCCTCCTTTTTTCCAAAATTCTAAAGTCAAGCACGCTTGTCTGCAATTCCCTGAACTTCTCCGGGTCGAGGCAACTCTGGAGAAGATCCTGAAGAGGCCTGGCTCCTGAGGAGGGTGGAAGCACACACGGCAGGGGCCTCTGCACAGGGACTCAGGACCCCCACCCCCAGCCCTAATAAAGGGCCTCGCAGGGAGCAGCGTCTGTGGCTGGTGACCCGTGCCTGGCGATTCCGTGGAAAGGAGGATGCGGGAGCTGCTAAGGAAGTACGGATGCTCCCGAGAGGGGACCCACTAATAAGCTGTGCAAACTCTCCTCTAAAACAGCTCCCCAGGGTGCTATTCTGCGAGGCTAGAAAAAAAAAAAAAAAAAAAAAAAACTTGTATTTTAAAATTATTTTTTAAGAATATAACTTTCAGACAAAGCCAGCACATTTAATCACAGCACAATGCCTACACATTTTCCAATCCTTTTCTGCTTCCATCTTACCAGATTTAAAAAAAAAAAAAAAAAAAGATAAAAAAATACAGGCGCCTTTGTGCAGAACTGTGTGCTCATCTGTAACCAATTCTGCTGAGTGACTGCTCCATTCTGCTGTGAAGCCAAGTGCTCATCCGGAAGGCAGCCTTGAATCCTCCCTGTTCATCAGCACACACCTGGAGGTTTAAGATGGGAGGAAGTCAAGCTTTGGTTTCACCCTCCCAAGCCACAGGGCAGGGCTCTTTGGGACTTCTTTCTCCGTTCCCGAGTGTCTCTGCGTGCCCTGCAAGAGGCCCTACGGCTCCTCATCAGCCTTCTCACTGTTGTCACTGTGCTCGGCCTGTCGCCTCTGTTGCACCAGCTGCTTGTCCAGTTCCCGGAGCTGCTTCAGAAAGCCCCGGTTGGGTAGGACACAGCGGTTCTTGGCCACTTGTTGAATGGCATCCACCAGGGTCATGTTCTTGTGAATCATCAGGTAGGCCAGGACCAAGGTCGCTGACCGGCTGCGGCCCATGACACAGTGAACCAGGATCTTACCTGAAATGCAGTAGGGAGAAGAGGCACCAAGCTATACTAGTCATCATTGCATTCTTCACCACCATGCACTCTTGGGGGTGGAGACGAATGGCAATTTCCCTTAAGATTATCCTTGATGAAGCAGTAAACATCATTTTTATCAAATTTCAGCCTTTGGTTGCACATCTACTTAATACTCTGTGTGTTGAAATAGTACATACATACATACAAAGCACTTTGGCCAACTACCAACGTAAGATGGTTATCTCAAGAAAAAAACACATGGGAGATTGAGTTGCAAGCTGAATTAGCCACTGTTTCATGGAAACACTGTTTTTAGCTAAAAGAACAAATGACAGAAAAACCATAATAATTCACACGTGGATACTTGACAGACTTTGTCTCAAAAATGAACAAAGTAAGCCTCTCATTTCAAAGAAAACAACCAATGGCATTCATTGCCAGTAATAAAATGCAAGCTTTTGAGCAAAAATTAGAATTTTTGAAAACTCATATCTATTACTTTGAGGTGGACAGTTTCCCCATACTTCTAGATTTTTTTTTCATACTTCTAGATTTTTAAGATTGGTGGTGATATTAACAAATGTGTCCTTTTGATAATGTACAGTGAAAAGTGTCAACATTTGGAAGATCTACATAACTTAGGAACAAATATTTTCCAAATGACCAATGTGGGATATTACAAAATCATGCATGGATTAAAAAAATCATTCAGGGATCCCTGGGTGGCGCAGCGGTTTGGCGCCTGCCTTTGGCCCAGGGCGCGATCCTGGAGACCCGGGATCGAATCCCACGTCGGGCTCCCGGTGCATGGAGTCTGCTTCTCCCTCTGCCTGTGTCTCTGCCTCTATCTCTCTCTCTGTGACTATCATGAATAAATAAATAAAATCTTTAAAAAAAAAAATCATTCAAAGTGCCAGGCACCCCAACAGAGTATGTCTGAAGTTTATTGATATGGTTTTAGATTCCAGATCGCAGCTCGCCTTTAAAAAACTATTACTTGTAAAGTTTTGGTGTAGTATTAAAGAAGAATATTCACAATTATCTGAAATGGCTGTTAAAATATCCCTCCCTAAAAAACAAAAATAAAAATATCCCTCCCTTCTCCAACTATATACCTGAATGAGGCTGGATTTTCTTCATATACGTCAACCAAAACAACATATCGCAACAGATCAAATGCAGAAGCTGATATGAGAATCCAGCTGAATTCTAATAAGCCTCACATTGAAGAGATTTGAGACAAAGAAAAAAAAAAAAGCAAAATAATGCCCCTCTTCTCCCTAGCTTTATTTTATAAAATAGAATTTTTCATCAAAGCATGCTATTATTTTAACATGTGATGGGTTTTTAAGTTTTAAATATCCTTAAGTTTTTCAGCTTTTATTTCTTGTAGGGTAAATATGGATAGATATAACCTACACAAACCAAAGCTCTTTGAAGACTTCAATACTTTTTAAGAGTGTCAAAGGGTTCTGAGACTAACAAATTTGAGAACCAGAGATCTTGAAAAATCTCTACAAACAAAAAACTCCCTTTGGACTCTACCATAGGTAGCGTCACCTGGGCCCAGCTGAGAAGCACGATGCGAAGCAGCTTGTGCATCCTTCATGTCTGCATTTGGTGACGCCCTGGAGCCCCACAGTACACCAATGTGCTTTATCTCATTTTATCCTTAACAGAACCTTCAAGCTTCATTATCATCATCCCTCCTTTATGGATGGGAAACGGGCTCCAAGTGGTGAAATGTCATACCAGAGGTCGTCCATAAAGCAAGTGCCATCAACAGAAATACTTTATTTAATTTTTTTTTTTTAAGATTTTATTTATTCATAGAGGCGCAGAGAGAGAGAGGCAGAGACAGAAGTAGGCACCATGCAGAGAGCCTGACGTGGGACTCGATCCCGGGTCTCCAGGATCACGCCCTGGGCTGCAGGCGGCGCTAAACCGCTGTGCCACCGGGGCTGCCCCAGAAATACTTTAAAGCAACTTGTTGAGGCCCTCTGTGTACTGGCCACTGGCCTCTGTGCTCTGCAGACAGAGAAAGTGGTAAGATTAAGCTCTCGGCGTGTCCCCACCACTGCCATCCCAGTGGTTGTCCTCTCCTGTCGTCGTGGGATGGCTCAGCTGGGGACGAGATGGCTGGGGCCGCTTGCGCTGTGTGACTCGTGACCCCAGGGACGCCTCTATTCCTGCGTCTCGGGCCTGAGGCTGGAAGGATGACCACAAGGACTCACGGACATCAGAGGGCTCGGGGAACACCGGCAGGGTACCAGAACAGCTTGCTAAAGAACGTTTCTGAGTGGATATGGCTCCCCCGTGTCCCTCCACCTCCAGCCCCTGCCCTGGGCCCGGGGATGGCGCCCCGGGCGGTGGTGACGGTCAGCAGCCCAGGCAGCGAGAGAAACCCAGGAGGCCCGAGCTCCGGGCACAGGGATCCCCTCTTGCCTGCCCCTGCCCCGGAGGCCTGCGCCCCTCGCGCAGCAGCAAGGATCCACTCCGGCCTCCCCACACGCACGGCTGGCTCAGAGCGGCGCTTCCCAAGGAGCTCTTCACCTTACCCCCATTGGGTTCCCGGAGCCTGACAGCGGACCGGGCTGCCCCCGGCCACCCGCCCCTGGCTGGGCCGCCTTCTCGGCGCGCCTCGGCCTCAAGGGAGGCGAGAAGCGGCCGCGGCCTGGGGGGGACGCGCTCTGGCCCCGAACGTGCCTCCGGCCTTCCCATCCCCGCAGACTGTTCCGGAGGCCGCCGGGCCCCTCGCCAGCTCTGCTGATAACTAAAGCGTTTCTTCCTCTCCTGGCCAAAAGGGTAATTCTTTCTGTCATGACTAAACGCTCGAAACAGACGAAAGCTGTAGTTCATTAAGTCTTCGGGGAGCCTGAAGTCTGTTAAGCGGGAGGAGGGGAGATGAAGGCCAGAGGGAGCCGGAGGGGCTCGGCCGCCAGCCCTTGAGCGTGGTGGGTGCCCCCGGACGGGCCCTGGCTCGGCCCACCCCAGGGACTCGGGGAGGCTCCCTGTGTGACCCCAGCCGGGCCGGGGCCTGAGCGCTGGCAGCCGCGTCCCCCTGCGTTGGCCCTTCTAGGCCGATGCCTTGGGCCCAAGCCAGACGCCCAACCGCTGAGCCACCCGGGGGCCCCTCAGTTCTTTCCTAATCTGTTCATTTTCTTAAAAGGAATGCTGTTTGCAGCCACTCAATTGACTTGATGGCACACTGAGAAGTCTCAGTCTATGTTTCAAAAATGGTGATTTCAGTGAGACCGTTGCCCTTAGCCTTTACCAAAAGGCGAACTCCCACAATCTCATAAAGAAGACCCGTATCCAGAATCTCTGCTGCTCCCCAGTTGCATATTGGGCTGCGTGCCCCCAGCAAGCACAACGTGCAGTTCGCAGCTGACGCGTCCAGAGCCTCACCTCACCCCCATAGCTTCCACGCGCATTTTCCATATTTCACCGCAGGCCGATCGGCACGTCGCGCTGATGAGGTCGATGGAATCATCATCCTTGCGGAGGGGAGGTGTGAAGAGGTGGGCTGTCCAAGTTGCCCAGCTGGCAAGTGACCGAGCCGTGACGCCAGCCCGGGCCACCCGATGCCAGACTCAGAGCTCGGACATGCCGCGTGGCTCCCAGGTGTGTGGACAGCAGACAGAAGTTCCACCAGGTAACACGAACTTCTACTACATGCAGCACATGCTGATATTTTCAAGTCTTCTCTGTTTTCCTTTTTCTACGGTTTTATTTATTTCTTCATGAGACCCAGAGAGGGAGAGGCAGAGACACAGGCAGGGGAGCCCGATGAGGGACTCGATCCTGGGACCCAGGGTCACGACCTGAGCCGAAGCCAGACACCCAACTGCCGAGCCACCCAGGTGCCCCTCAATTCTTTTCTAATCTGTTCATTTTCTTAAAAGGAATGCTGTTTGCAGCCACTCAATTGATTTGATGGCACACTGATAAGTCTCAGTCTATGTTTCAAAAATGGTGATTTCAGTGAAACAGTTCCCCTTAGCCTTTACCAGAAGGTGAACTCCCACAATCTTATAAAGAAGACCCGTATCCAGAAGCTCTGCTGCTCCCCAATTGCATATTATCGCTGGTGACCAAAAGATAGGCCCCTGTCACTCAAATCAGATATACAGGCCAAGCCTGTTAACCCATCAACCCTACCACCACCCACCCTCAACTCAACCCCGCCCCTGCCAGGTGCATACTCTCACAAGCGACCTCCTTCCTTGGTTTTGGGGGTCACTCTTTGCCTGTCTCTCCCTCACCTAACCTTCATCAGCAGCGTGCAAAGGCAGAGTTCCTACTTCTCCCAAAACAGCTCTGGGTATGTTGGAAGTGGTGAGAAAAAGGGGTGCATGTTGTATTTTGAACTGCTAGGGGCAGGACTGTGTGTGCTGCAGTGAGGTGGGGGACCCCTTAAAATACCCTGAGAATCTGGTCTGGTGAAAGCTTAGAAGTACCAGAGAACCAAGCTCCTGCTCAAAAGCAGACTTCATTTATTTATTCATACCTGCTTTATCCATAATAGATTTTAAGGTGGCTTCAAAAGCAGGCTATGGACCGTTTAAGAAAAAGAAAGAAAGAACAAAAGGAGAGCGGTGATACTAAAAATCTGATCTTTAGAGCCTCACAGTATCTGCCCTGGGATTTCTTAAATTAAAACCACACTGCTTTCACCTCTGAGGATGCCATGCCAGGAGCACTTAAGGCCATCCAAATGGGGTTTCCGTGGCAGTATTTTGTCAGTACTTCTTTCTCTGCTGAAGAATGACACGTTCAGTTGCTTCAGATCTTATAACCAGCTGGAGTGCCTGACCTTTCCTGATTTTTGGTGACCTCTTATACAGTAAAGTCACCGGATGCTCAAAAAAAAGGGCAAAGGACTCTTCTGGGAGGCCTGAGTGACAGAAGGAATTCCTGCTGGCCTCTGATTAGCTCTGTGACCTGGGCACATCACTTGCCTTCTCTGGGCCTCTGTTTCCCCAGCTCTCAGGCTGGGACACTGGACTAGATTATTTCTGAGACTTTTCAAGAGTGACTAGAGTTGCCTGGGGAGTCCTTTCGGAAGAGATGGGTCAGGGTAGGATAGGGGTAGGAGTGGGTCCCTCGGGGCTCACTACAGGCCACAGGAACAGCTCTAACAGCACCACAAGGAAGGCTTTCCAGCAAGAGTAAACAAGACTGGATGTGAGGGGCAGCAGTGGGAAAGAGCGTACACTTGGCTGGAACTAGCCAAGGAAAGAACAGGAAAGACGAGAGGGGAGAGAGATGCCTTGCCTTAGGGCCAGACTGTCCATCAACACCTCTTACATCAAGAGTATAATAAGAAACATATGAGGGAGCCTGGCTCTAATATGCTGTAGTAGCGTCCCCTGGATTTCCAGTGAGTGACTAGACATCATGTGTCCACTGCGTGTGTGCATGTGGCATGAAGGCTGAGCACATGCCAACCCCACTGGATGGAGTCTGTGGCCATGCCATCGCTGGACCAATGAGTATTTTATTTTGTTACTCTGACTACTCAGCATAGGTGACAAACTGACAGCCATTGGGCTTCTTCTGTTTGGCCTTTGCAGCATTTTAAGACATGTTCAGTGTGTTGCCAGCACTTAAAAATTAGGCAATTTCACATTAAAATCCAGGATTGAAGACTTTTCCTGAAAAATCAGCTCTACATCTGCACTGATTCTCACAAGACACATGTTGGCTGAGACTGAGTAGCAGCTGCCCCCTTGGAGAGTATAGGGGGCTCTTGACTTGGCTATAGGCACTCCCCACCCACACCCCATGCCTTCCCCACAGCCCACTTCATTTGTTTACATTCCCCGCCAGGTTCTGCAGGGTTTGCATTTGATTTGAGCCCCAGACTTGTGGATATTCAAGTGCAAAGGGCATTGAGAAGGGACCCCAGCCTCCTCCCTGGCAATGGGGTCCTATCCTGCTCCCCTTCCCCCAGCCAACTGTCTGGTCCCACACCCCTGCCCACCGATTCTATCCCCTGCACGTTCTCTGGCCTGGGCATATACTTTTCTCCCTTCACCCTTTCTTCTTTTCTAGGTGCTTTTGAACACATGGTCTAATAGTCAGGACATCTCCATATCGCTGTTCTGTGATCTGGCCAGTCCTAAACATGACTGGAGAGCCCCCATTCTTTCCCATTTCAGCAGAGAGGGGAAAGACGCTAAAATGGTGTGCCAGGAACTGGAAACAAGCTGTCATGGGAGTCTATTGTGCGAGTTCAAAGTTGGAATGTCTTTTTTCCTTTTTTTTTTTTCCTCTTTTCGGATTGGAAACTTTATTATGATGATGCACACATGCTAGTGTGGTTATGTGTTTCATGGTGCATGACCTCTCTTTATCAAACACATCTGAGAACCCGCTGTGCACCAGGTTCTGTGCTAAGTGCTCCATGTGGGTTGCCGCTGATCCTCATTATAACCTTTCAAGGTAAATATTTTCATCACTAGATGGAGAAGGCAAGGCTTAGAGAAATCACATTGTTAGTAAGTTATATGGCGTGAATTTGAACCCCGCCCTGTCTTCTCCAAAGCCTGCCAGACCCCTTCCATTAAGAGAAAGTTTGAAGATACAGTAATGGCGAAAGAGTACATTAAACAGAAACTGAAGGACTGGGTTGTTGCAGCTTTGTGTTTTTTTCTTGTCAAATACGTTTTCAGTTAACTTCAAATAATCTGAGGAGAATTTTTCCTCATGTTGATGAGTCTGAGTCCCATTGCTTTTTGATACTGCTAAGAAACCCATAATGTGCATAAATGCAAGAGATGGTCCATAAATAACCTCATAAAAGCATGACTTTGAAATGAGGCATCCCCTAATATAAGCACTTTGGTTCTGTGAGGTTTTTTTTTTTTTTTTCTTTTCATTGTGACATTGCTTTCTGAACCAAAATAATGACAAATTGTTGGTGCCTAGCTGTGGGGCCAGCTAGCTCAGGGACTCAGGCCATGGAGGGATGGCCATCAAGGTCTGGGACTCGACTTATGCCCAGCTACAGCCCGCAAGTTCCTGAGGCAGGTGGGTCAGCCAATCACTGAGCCTCCTAATCCCAGCCTCTTGTGGCAAGAAAGGCTTTCAGTAACTGGACACACTGAATTGTGCAATGACCCCAGAAAGGGGTATGACACATGGGCCTAAAGTCAGAGCACAGATTAGGGAGTTGAAGTTCCTCTGGAAGTTTCCTCTATGAAATGCCCCTGAAACACCCCCTTGCAGCAATAACTGCACACTGTTTTACGCCAATGCAGACCTAAGCCATGCCCTTCTCTCCAAAAGAGCCTTGTAGCCTTTACCCAGATTAGACCAGCTAACACTGCATTTTGAGTGCAAGGACTAGCCCTGTGACTTTAAAAATGGATAATTAGCCTTGGGAAATTTGGACATCACAGATGCAAAACTCAGATTCTCAAATACAGTTCGCCGTTCAGAAGGCTAGGTTGTCAGCTTTCTCTAGGAGGCCTCACTAGACTGTGTGTATCTGGGGGCAGGGGTGGGTGCAGAGGCAGGGTTCGGGGAGGCCGCGGGCTCGGTTGGCTGGCGGGAGATTCCGAAGTCTCTCCATGGATTCCCAGTCAAGTCAGCTCCCTGAAGGTTTTCTGGCACTGAAGCCCCTAGCGGTTAGTCAGGTCTGGGCCCAGGCACAATTAGCGTCTGGGCTGCAGTCCCAGCTTTGAGGCCATCCAGACGGTCCTGCTGTTCGAGGATCGCTGATGAGCCTTAAGGAATTGGGATTCAGGCCAAAGGCCTTTCCCCTGAACCCTCCCGATCCCCACTCCCCACAGCGGCAGCCGGGGGCCCGGACCCCAGCAGCAGCGCGCTCTGTGTGGCTCCCAGCCTCCTGGGGCTCACGGTCCCAGCTCAGTCACACACACACCCAGCAGAACCAGCGGTGACGGTGCCCAGGTCCCGGCTCGCGCCAAGGTGAGGGGCGGGGCCAAGACGAGGGGCGGGGCCTCGCGGGGGCGGGGGCGGGGCCAGGGCGAGGGCTGGGCCAGGGCGAGGGGCGGGGCCTCGCGGGGCGGGGCGGGGCCAGGGCGAGGGGCGGGGCCTCGCGGGGCGGGGGCGGGGCCTCAGGCGGCTGCTTGGGGCTGAACTCCCAGGGGTGGCGGGTCTCTTACTGTGGTCGCGGCTGAGCGCGGCGTCGATGAAGGCGGCCGCCGGGTAGAAGAAGACGCTGAGGTCGAAGGTGGGCACGTCGTCGGCCTCCACGCCGTGGTATTCGATGGCCATGTCCCGGTAGTAGTCGGGCCCAGTGTCCACGTTCCAGCGGCCGTGGGCGGCGTTGAGCACGTGCGTGAAGCCCGCCTTCTGCAGCCCGTAGCGGTCCAGTGCGGTCGCCCTGGGCGGGGGAGGAGGTGGGGGGGGCGCTGGTTGGCCGGGCGCTGCCTTGGCCTGGATCTGGGGGGGACGCGGCGGCTGCCCTGCCCCGGGTTTCTTTCTTTCTTTCTTTCTTTCTTTTAAAGATTTTATTTATTTATTCATGAGAGACAGAAACACAGGACAGAGGGAGAAGACACAGGCAGAGGGAGGAGCAGGCTCCGTGCAGGGAGCCGGATGTGGGACTCGATCTTAGGTCTCCAGGATCACGCCCTGGGCTGCAGGCGGCCCTAAACCGCTGAGCCACCCGGGCTGACCTCATCTCAGCTTTAAAGTAGGCCTCTCCTCTGAACTTTCCAGATATTTATAGGGGTTGGGGGGTTGGGGCTCAAATGAATGCTTTAAGATGCCATTTCAGGGATCCCCAGGTGGCTCAGTGGTTTAGCACCTGCCTTTGGCCCAGAGCGGGATCCTGGAGTCCCGGGATCAAGTCCCGTGTCGGGCTCCCTGCATGGAGCCTGCTTCTCCCTCTGCCTGTGTCTCTGCCTCTCTCTCTCTCTCTCTCTCTCTCTCTGTCTATCATAAATGAATAAATAAATAAATAAATAAATAAATAAATAAATAAATAAATAAATAAGTAATCTTTAAGATGCCGTTTCAGTGCAAGGATTTGATGGAGATGGGCAAAATTCTTGACGTCGATGTTCACAGGGGTGGTGAACACCATGTAGAACCCCTTGCTTTGATGAGTGAATCCTTGCCTAGTTGGGCAAAGCATTTTTCTGAGGAGAGGTATTTGAGCTGTCTATTGTTTGAGTTGATGTCAGCAAGTGCCTGGAGCCAACAGTGAAGTTATTTTCCGATTTATAGCCTTATCTATCTAGGCAAGAATTTACAGGAACAAAGAATAAAGTCATGTTGAAGAAGGTGGCCTTGGAATATAGGGCAGAGGTAGGTTGTCAGAGGAAGCAGGAGTTATTTCTGTCCAGAGGGGCCAGGGGAGACTGGGGGAGGGCCCTTTGAGTTTGCCTTACTACAAATGTCAGCTCTTGGTGATGGAGGAGAAGAGGAAGGCAAGGGCAAGGAAATAGCACAACTCAAAGGGTGGAGGCTGGAGATAATGAGGGCCTTTCAGGAAACGTTTATTTCTTCCCATAATCAATCATTTATCACAAATAATGACTTAGAATCTAGTGTGTGCCAGGCACTGTCCTGGGTGCTGATGATGCCACAGTGAACAGGTCAGTCAAGGTCCCTTGGGAAGCATGGATTCTCACGGGGAGAGCAAATAAACACCAAACAAATAAACAAGATAATTTCAGATGGCAGTAAGAGCTGTGCTGAACAACTGTGGCCCTGCTTTAGGTAAGGTGGTCAGGGAAGGCCTTGCTGGGCGGTAGTATTTATGCTAAGACTGAGGGATGAGGAGCTAGCCAGAGGAAGAGTTGAAAGAAAAATGTTTCATCCAGGTCGAGGATACAGCAAGTGCTGAGAATGCAAACAAGTGTGGCTGTAGTGGCAAGGGGGGTAGTGGTACAAGGGCACATTGGAAAGGTAGGCAGGGGCCGGGTCATGGGAGGCCCTCTGGGCCCACAGGGGAGAGCTTGCATCTTACTGTAAGTGTGGTAGAAAGCCCAATGCTACAGAGGATTTTAAGGAAGGGATGAGCATTGTTTATTTTGTAAAATATCAGTCTGTAGATGTGTGGAGAGGGAGTGGAGCAGGGAAAAAATAGAAGCAGGGAGCTCTGTTGGAGGCTGTTGCAGTTGTACAGCCAAGAGAGGAAGCTGCTTGGAGCAGGTGGGGTCACAGCAGGGCTTGCTGATGGATTGCTCAGGGGGCAGGGAGGAGGAAGCTGGTTTGGGCCAGAGCATAGGGTGTGAGAGGAGAGGAAAGATCTGGAGAGGAAGTGTGGGGTTGGATCAGGAAAGTGCTTGGATCTGTATTTGGAGGGCTCAAGGACAGTTGTTTTGTTTTGTTTTTAAGATTTTATTTATTTATTCATGAGAGACACAGAGAGAGAGGCAGAGACACAGACAGAGGGAGAAGCAGGCTCCGTGCAGGGAGCCCGACGTGGGACTCGATCCCGGGTCTTCAGGATCATGCCCTGAGCCAAAGGCAGACGCTCAACCACTGAGCCACCCAGGCGTCCCTCAAGAACAGTTTTTGATAGTGTTTGAGGAGGGGTGATCCTAACTAGGTTTTAGGACACCATCACCCCTCAACAGCACAAAGACCAGTTCTACAGCTCAGGACAAAGATGACAAGGGTTCTGGAACCAGAATGATAAGAGGCCAGAAGTGGCATTGTGCTCCAGCTAAGGGCTCATCTCAAGGTCACTGGTAAAAGGATGTAGACAGAGGGACCATACTGAATGCCAACATTGATCAGTATCTTGGGCCAAAAGGAGCCTTGCAGTAGGAAACATATGCATGGCCCCTTGGCCAAGGGCCACATATCTGTCGCTGGTTTCCTGGTCATGAGAGGAGCCACGATGGAGTCCAGTGTTTGGGAAAGAGAGACCCAAACACAGGCATTGAGCTTTTAGAAACATTTGCAAACAGCGCATTGGAACTGAGCCATAGGATGGTGGAGAGTTCCACCAAGCCCCCCAGCTGGTCTTTGGTGCTGCCATCCTGACCATGGACTACATTCTGCTTTCAATATTTCTTCAGAAAGACCTGTTTTTCATTTCTCTTCTTGTCCCAAAGTATGTATACAACATTTTGCTTTTGGGACATAGATCTGCGCTCAATTAAAACCTCTGCTAATGCAGTCCATCTTGCTGAGTAGCAACCAACCTCACTTTGAGGTTGAGCTCAGTGGAAAAATTAAAATTAACTGCCCTTGACAGGAAGTTCTTACCCACCATAAAGACTGTTCTCTCTGAGTTCGGCCACTGGGTTTCAACATAATCAAATAGCAGTTTGAATACATAGCAATTTGCACTTTGCTGCTTTGGAGGTCACCAAGGATCAGGGATCTATGTGACAAGACTTGTTGCATGACACCTCCACATTCAGGCCACAGAGCTGGTTTTAACTATGTCTGAAGTAGAGAAAAGGGCTTCTGGAGAGGATCAGACCTGGTGGGTGTCTGAGGCCCATTGCAGGTTTTCGGGGTCTCTGTGGCTGCGTGAGCCAGGAAGGGGACGTGGTGTCCTTACACACCACTCTGGGGATTCCCCTAGCTTGATACTCAGACTCCAGCTGAGAGCTCAGAAGAGTGTCCATGGCAGCATGGGAATCTGCAAATAGAGCAAACTCTTCAAACTCTTGGTATACGGCTGCTGTGATGGAGGCAGTTCCCGACTGGCCCAAATGCCTGACTTAGCAGGTACTGGGAGTAGGGTAGGTTAGAGGGTGCTCCCTGACACTATATGGTTGTTCTCTTAAATGTCAGGGCCACCTGCTTAGGTGACGTGGGAAAGAGACTAAGAAATGTGCTTCTGCTGAGGAAAAAAGCTCAGGAGAAAAACAGACTTAGGAATTTACCCTCCAGAACCTAGATGATGCAGGAGCTTTAGTTTCTGGTTATTTAATTTAAAAAAAAATCCTGATGTAAACAAGTTGTTTATTTAAAAAATAATATGTCATCAAAATATGTCAACTAATTATAAAAATAACACATGCTCAGTGCAGAATGTGAAAAACATATTCCCTCACGCACACGCACAAATCACCTGCATTTCTACCCCCTAGAGATAAAGTCTTTTTGCTTTTGGATATGAGATTCTCCAGTTGCTTTTCTATGCGTTGATTTATATATCTTATAGAGAGATTTGTTTTTGAGTACAATAGATGTTTGGGGCATGTGAGGGTTTTGAAGGCTTTGACATGGTGATATATTGTAAACACCTTCTTCTGTCAACCTACAGCCTTCAGCAGTGGTGTGCCTTTCCATTCTGTAGGGAAATCCTAATTTCATCTCGCCAAGCTTCTATTTTTGGACATTTGTCTTCTCTCTCCCCCTCTCGCTTTAACTCTAGCTCTATCTTTATCTCTCTCCAAAAGGGGGAGTGGTGGGTATTATAAGAAACACTATAAATGAACAACTTTGGGCAGCCCGGGTGGCTCAGCAGTTTACCGCCGCCTTTGGCCCAGGGCCTGATCCTGGAGACCCGGGATCAAGTCCCACGTCGTGCTCCTTGCATGGAGCCTGCTTCTCCCTCTGCCTGTGTCTCTGCCTCTCTCTGTGTGTCTCTCATGAATAAATAAAATCTTTAAAAAAAGAGAGAGAAAGATGTACAACGAAATGTTATCAGTGGCTATCCGTGGGTAAGGGGATTCTAGAGAAGTTTTCATTTGTAAATTTTGGTAACGAGCATGTCATATATTCATTTCATAAGCCAGTGAATGCCACGATTCTTACGGATGTTTCCTTAGTCCTCGGGAGACGCTGGCTACTCAAAGATGCAAGGTGGCCCCAGCATCTTTAACTCTTTAGAAACCTCTTTATCATCTGCCCCAGGGATGGAGGCTAAGAGGAGAAAGAGAGAACACCTGGAAGCCTGGAGCCCAGAAGTGATGTTGTGTTAATAACTAGACTAGGCCTTTTGTTCCCTGTGAAAGGAAGTGGTTGATGTTGCTGAAGCACCCCCCCCCCCCCTTGAGAAGCTGCTGGAAGGGCCCAGCCTGGTCTCCCCGTGGACTCTGCCCACCACCAGGGCTCAGCTGTATCTAAGTCACCTCTGGTGCCTGGAGGTTCAGAATCCAGGTTTTCTAGTTTTTTCCATAAACATTCAGCATGTTAAACGGTGAACCGTGGCTGTGTTTTCACTGACTCCTGAAGCAGCCGTGGCCCACCCTGGAGAAGTGGGTCAAAGTGTTCACTCCGCTCGGTGCCTTAGGGCTGAATTAGTTCCTTCCTTTTGGAGGCGGGCAGAGGGGCAGCTGTCCAGGTGACAGGCCCTCCCACGGGCTGAGGGCCATCGCGGCTGGCTGATTTGCTTTCCCCTCACCTTCCAGCCTCCTTGACTACAGGCCAGCGTGGAGATGCCTCTGTTTTTGAGGCTGTTGGCCCAGTTGGGAAGAAAAAAGCAGAAAGGGCAAGAGAGCAAGACCCCTTGAAAGCGAGCTCAGGCGAGCAGGGCTGGCCACAGGGAGGAGTCAGGCTTCATGGGGAAGGGCAACTGGCTGTTGCTGGCCCCAAAAGCCAGATGGAGGTAACTGGAATCTTAAAAATGGAGAGCTGCTTAGTGGCCCTGCCACTCACGGGCCGAGCAGCCCAGCACCATGGGGTTGACTCACAGGGATGCTCCCCCTGGGAGGGAGAAGAGGGATTTCCCCATTTTCCTGCTTCAGCCAAGCCTACAGAAGGCCGTCCTGCCTGGGAATTTGCAATCACTTTGACAGTAGCCAGGATGTTTCCCCTCCTGCTGACTACAGGGGAAAAAAAAAAAAAGAAAAAAGAAAAAAAAAAAAAGATTTTGCTAAGCAAATGAAAGATGTGAATAAGATTAAAGGGAGAATATTTAAATTACAGAAACTTAGTGCTTTCAAGCATACTCGAGCACTTTTGAAGCACCCATTTAGGGGCTGCTGATTGATAAGAGGCGATGAATTATTCTTATCTCATCATTGACGCCAGCCCCTGGCTCTCTGGAGGGCAACACTTGGTTAACCTAATTTGAATCTAATTTGAATGACTTAAAAGTAATAAAACAAGTATGTGCTTGAACCTAATAAAGCCTAATTTATTTAATAGCACATTTCTTGAAGGATTTTATGTTAGAGCTGGAAGGGACCTTTGAAATCATCCCTTTGTTTTACAAATAAAGAAACTGAGTCCCAGAACAGTAAAATGTTTTGCCAAAGGCCACACATAATGCCCACTCAGCCCTGGGAGCTTGGACTCTGCCCTGAATCCCGTCTGAGGCCTTCTGTCTGCCCTGTGCTGACCCTGCAGTTCATGCTTGTGGGGATTGAGACCCCCTACCGAGCTATGGGAAGTGGCTGAGGGGAGGGTGGCTGTGCCTTGAGCCAGAATGATTTCCGGGTGAGAATGTCTGATACATGGCTGGTGGGCCTGGCCCAGGCCCTGCCAGTGACCCATCACACTCCATACCAACCAGATCTCCCTCCTGTCTGTGGCTTCTTCTCACCGGTGCCATCAACTCTGCCCTCCCCAGGCTGTAAGCAATGAGGACTTAGAGGCAGCTGGCACTACACCTGGTGAGTCCCCTTGGGATAAGCTGAGCTTGAGAAGATGCTTTAGCCGTTCTGAAATGCCCAGGCCCATAGGGTTTTGGTGTGGCACTGCCTCCCTAGGCTGTAGGCTGCCTGGGTTCTGGAAGGCCAGGACGGTATCTGTGGAAGCAATGGGTGTGTGAGCCCGAGAAAGCCCATGAGGAGGGACCTTCCTTCCCACCTGACCTTGGGTTCATGATAGAGTCTCATGGGAGAAATTCGACCAAGGGTGGATTCCGTCTCAAGGCTGCCCTTACTTTGGCACAGAAGGACCCTTAACGGCAAAGCACAATGACTGTTCCTTACTTATGGAGTAAGTAACTCTCACCCTGGGAGTTGAGTTTCGAGAACCTGTTTGATCCGTAGTAGTTCACACTTACCGGACGTGCCATGCACTGTGCTAAGTGGCATATGTATTAACTCACTGGGTCCACCTCTTGTAGGTAAAGCAATAGCATGAGTGACTTGCCCAAGGCCACATGGGGAGCAGTATTTGACGGGCACTGTGGCTTCGGAGCAGATGCTCAGCCTCTGCCTCTCTCCACAAAGAAGCCCTTGAGGGGAGAGGAGGGAGGAAAAGTGAGCTGCTTCTTTGGGCTACGTCTAGTCTCCAGGCTTCACCAGTCTAGGCCAGGGGTTCCCCAAGACATCCATCCTCACTCTTGGATCCCGACCACCCTAACTTCCAGAGCCTTGATACTTGCCTTTCGAAAATCCTAGGTGCTTTTAAGGAAAGGAAAAATTCAACCGAAATGCAACCATCAAATTAAAACTGAGGCTTTGTGCACGAGGAGCCAGCTGTGAGCTTTTTGCTGCTGCTTTGGGCAACACCTACAAAGAGACCAAGAAGCACAGACAGCCTCGCCTGCTCTCAGCAGGGTTATAACCTCCGTGTGGTTGCATTGGCAGTGGAATTAATTTCCCTTTCAATAAGCATTTGGGAATCTCATTACCCTTGTAAGTGGGTGTCTAGAAGGGACCCTGAGCAGAGATGAAGACAAGCACCATGCCAGGCCGGCTTTAGCCCCCTGTCCCTGCTGAGCACACAGGTCATACACTGACTGTGGAGCTTGCCTAGACTGTGCATGTGTGTGTTTGTTTTGGGGCTTGACCAGGGAGAGCTGGAATGAATTGAAAGGGCAGGGACATTTTCTTGATTGAAGGAAGCAAGATTGTGGTCGGATGTCAAGGAGGCAAGCGTACCTTACTGCATCACACCCTGTGGTCTGGCACTCTATTAACTAGGATTTGTCTGTCCTGTTCAGACACTTGGTGGCCTCCTGAAGAGAGTCCCTTGGCTAGCATTCGGTCTTCCACAAGCTGGCCCTGACCTACCTCCTCACGCTTCTTTCTAAGTAACAATAATGATAATATTTGTATTTGTCTATACGAAATGTTCTTACATTCCATATTTCTTTGAATCGTCTTAGGAGTCGTTTTTAGGAATGAGGACACAGGCCCAAGAAGTAAAAGGGCCTGCCCAGAGCCACTACACCTGGAGTAGACTGTGGCTGTGGTAGATTGTATGTTACCATTTGGAATAGTTGGTGCCCCTCCCCAGGGACAGGTTACACTTTCCTGCCCTAATAACATGAAGGTTTGGCTTGGACTTGCAATGTCCATTGAAATGTGGGCATAAGTGGCATGTGTCACTTCTGAGTCCGCTTGTGATTCTCCATGTCCCTTCTCTCTGCCAGGAGACTAACAGAGTCCCAGATGGGGGCTGCTCTGTCAGCCTGGATCCTGAGTCCGAGAGGGACATTGATGTGGAGCAGAGATAGAACTGGCCCGCTACGGATGTTCACGTGAGTAAGAATAAGAACTAACGCACTGCTGTGGTAGGCCACTGAGGTGCTAGGGCCACCTGTGACTACAGCACAGCTAAATCCGAGCTGACCGTGTGGTGGTCAAACGTGGATTAGTTCTAGATCCCCTGAGAGTGGACCTCAACCATATTTATCCCTTGCATTCCAAACAGACCATCCTGCTTATTCTCACCTCCATTCATGTCTTCATCCTGCTACCTCTGGCCAGAACTTTGTTCAAGTCCTACCCATCTTCCAGAGTCATGCTCAGAATTCACCTCTTCTGTGACACTTTCTCAGAATCATCACAGTACCAAATACTCAGTAGCATCGCACTCTCTTTGTTTTAATCCATCTCATCTTCACCCCATGAAATAAGCCCTATCTTTGTTGCCGAATAAGGTGAAGAAAGGTAAAATAAATTGTCTAAGATCATACAACTGGTGATTGGTAGAGCCAAGACTCAAACCCCACACTCCTTCCACTCTATTCCCCATTCTCCTTCCATTCCCTGTTACATTTCTACACATCTCTTCTCCTGAGCTGTAAAGGGCTTCTTTATCTGATTGATCACATTTTCTTGATCTGAGTTTAGGTATAAATTCTGCCTCTTACTGGTGGTATGACTTTTAGCTGGTCACTTAATTTCTCTGAGCTTCAATTTCCTCTTTGTATCCCCCACAGCACCTAGAAAGGTATCCAGTAAATACTGACTGACTGAGCAGTTGGATGAACTCTTGGAGCCCTCATTTGCCCATTTGTAAAATGAGAGTAATAATGGAACCTCCTTCATAGGGTTGCCTAGCACAGGGCATGGCACTGGGTAAGATGTATGCAATACAATGTAGTTGTTGTCATTATTATTATTATTATTATTATTATTATTATTATTATTTATTAGCTATAAGGAATGTAAACACAATATATACAGAGAAAGAAACCTTACTTCTCGCTATGGGGATTAAGGAAAGCTAGCTTCACGACAGAAGTGATTTGAGTGGTCTTTGTAGCACACATAGCCTCTGGACACAGAGCTGACTGAAGGGCAGGGCATTTTAGGCAAAGGGGACAGCATAGATAAAGACACAGAGACAGGGGATCCCTGGGTGGCTCAGCAGTTTGGCACCTGCCTTCAGCCCAGGGCATGATCCTGGAAACCCAGGATCGAGTCCCACCAGGCTCCCTGCATGCTCCCTGCATGCTCCTTCCCTCCCTCCCTCCCTCCTTCCCTCCCTCCCTGCTTCTCCCTCTGCCCCTGTCTCTGCCTCTCTCTCTCTCTGTCTCTCATGAATAAATAAATAAAATCTTTAAAAAATACAAGGCACAGAGACAGTGTAAGTCTTAAAATCTTAATTCCTCTTCCTCCAGTTTTACCATTGTTAGGGTCATATCTAAGGAAATAATCCTACATATGAAAAGATATGCATAAATATGTCCACTGCAGTATTTATAAAAGCTAGAACAGGGCAGGCCCGGTGGCTCAGCGGTTTAGTGCCGCCTTCAGCCTAGGGCATGATCCTGGAGACCTGGGATAAGAGTCCCGTGTCGGGCTCCTTGCATGGAGACTGTTTCTCCCTCTGCCTGTGTCTCTGCCTCTCTCTGTGTGTGTCTCTCATGAATAAATAAATAAATTTTAAAAAGCGAGAACATAGAAATAACTGATTAAGTCTAACAATAGGGGAGTGGTTAAATAAATGACCTTATATCCACTTGGTATATTATTATCTGATAGGTAGTATTATAATTAAATGGATGAAAAGTAATAAGGGAAAAGTTTATGAACGATGCTATGTGGGAAATGATAAAATGAATAATCAATGTGGTTACAACTATATAAAAGCAAATCATAAACCAAAATATTATAAATAAATAAATACCGCAGAAAGTCTAGGAGGATATATTAGTAGAAGTGGCTTCAGAGTAATGGGGTTTGGTGATTGCTCTCAGAGATTTAACTTTTCTTCCTTTTATTGATCTTATTACTAGAGCTAACCTTTATTGAGCACTCACCATATACTAGGCACTGCACTAATATATTACATACAGTATCTCACTTAATCCATATAACCCAATGAGTTAAAATTCTCTACTTGTAGAGAACCTAAGACTTCTATATTTATACAATAAGCATGTATTACTTGTATAATAGGAAAATCATATATTTACTGTATTTATGTAATATTTTATAATTATAAGAGATTCAGATTCCCCCCTTCCTTTTTTTTTTTTTTTTTTTTTTGCTACTTCAGGGATAAAATACACATTGTTCTGTGTATTTCTCTATGTACCTCTTTATGTACTGATATTTTAATAAATTACATTTCTTAAAATGATAGTAGGGTCAAAGTATATGTGTACCTTTTTTAAATTTTGAACTCATTTTAGAATTACAGAAAAGTCACAAAAATAACATAGAGATTATTTGGCAATAAAAAAGAATAAAATACTAGTACATGGTACAACTTGGATGAACCTTGAAAACATTAGGATAAGTGAAAGAAGCCAGACACAAAAATCATATATTATGATTCCATTTATATGAAATGCCCAGAATAAGTAAATCTATATAAACAGAAAGCAGATGGGTGGTTGCATGGATACAAAGATGAGGACTGGAGAATTTTGAGGTGGTTTCCTTTTGAGGTGATACAAATCCTTTCAAATGAGTGGCGCTGGGGCGCTGGTTGCACAACTTTGTAAATGTAAGATGGCCACTGAATTGTGCACTTTAGAAAGGTGAATTTTATGGAATGTGAGCTATAGCTCAATAAAGCTTTTATTTTTAAAAAAGAAAACAGTACAGAGAGTCCCAGATACCCCTCACTGAGGTCCTCCTAGTGTTCACACTGGGAAATGATTGGATAAATTGCAGGACGGCACTACTGCGGAATAGTAAAAGTATAGAATAATATGATTTCTTCTCCCCCCTAAAATTGTTTAAAAGAAATGAAGACCTTTTATATGTGTGGATATGCTACATTTGCAATAACATACAAGTAATGCAAGTATGCAAGTGAGCATAATACTGGCTATTCGGTGACAGAATTAAGAGAGGACTGAGGGAGATTATGCAGTTTGCTTTTACAACTCTCTCTTTAGTTTACTTTAGTATATAAGGGCATGTAATTTTCAATTTAAAAGTATTAAGGAAAAAAACAAAAGGACAAGAGATGCTGTCCTTGGATTTCCCATGACTAGACAGTTATCTCTAGGTTTCTTAAAGTTTTTTTTTTTAAGATTCTATTTATTTATTCATGAGAAACACAGGAGAGAGAGAGAGGCAGAGACACAGGCAGAGGGAGAAGCAGGCTCCATGCAGGGAGCCCGACATGGGACTCGATCCCGGGTCTCCAGGATCACGCCCTGGGCTGAAGGCAGCGCTAAAGCGCTGAGCCACCCAGGCTGCCCTATCTCTAGGTTTTAAGCAGCAAAATGTTTATTAATGTTACACATGCAGGGGTCCTGCACCACCATCAGCTCCAGGGAGAGATGGAACCTGAGTCGGAATCCTGGGGAATGGAAGGAGGAGTAGGAGTGCTGGTTAAGGTGAAAGCTTCTGGGTTAGACAGAACTGCGTTTGAATCCCAGCTCTCTGCCACCTACCACACTGTGGACCTTGGGCCAGTTGCTTAACTGCCCTGGGCCTTGTGGGAGTAATTAGATGCCCTCTTTCCCAGGGCTATGGTGAAAATAAAATGAGATAATTCGAGCAAGACACTTAGCATGGTGCCTGGAACACAGTATTCAATAATGATAGGCATTATTATTTTCAATATTATTTACAGATGTTTCCCAGTTGTTTAAGGAGTGAGAAGTGGTAGCTCTAAAAATCTAGAGGAGGGGAAAATGACCTCAACTTTGCTGGGCCTACCATGCTTCCTGTGCCACTAATCTTGAGAACTGACTTTGTTCTTGCTGGTATTATACCCAGCTAAACTAAAAGGCTCTGTTTCCCAGCTTCCTTTGCAGTGAGGCCCTCTGGAAAGATGCCCTTTTGCTCTTTCTTTATGTTTCTCTGGCCTGGATGCCATAGATGGTAGTTGGAGCCCCATCAGCACTCTTGGACCAGGCCACAACTTCCAGGAAGGAAGCCACACTCTCAGGATGGTGGGGCAGGAGCACAGGAGCCTGAGACCCTGATGACCCTGAAGTTGCCATGCCAGCCCCAGCTTACCTTCCTCTGGAATTCTTTTATATGGAAGAGAAATAGACCCTTAATGTTGCATTAGCCCCATCTCTGGGTCTTCTGTAATATGAAGATAAACCCAGCCCTGAGTTCTCACAATATAGCTAACCTAAAAAGCAACGACTCATGGCTAGGAGAGGGTGGAGGGTGTGAGGGCTGCTGCCTTCCTCCGGGTGAGGCCAGAGGTGGGGCTTGGCCTGGACACTTACTCATCACCGATGTAGAGCTGGGGCCACACCTCATTGACGTGGGTATACTGAGGACTGCCCTTCCAGAAGAGACGCTCCAGCTCAAAGGCTCCGGGGGTACAGTAGTCATCTGCTTCTACCTCCTCCTCCCCCCTTGGCAACAGCCTCTTGGCAGGTGGGTAGGCATTTGGGAGGCTTGTCTTCGGTTCTCTGGATGTCATTTTGGAGCCGAGGGGTTTTCTTTCCTTTCTGCAATTGGTCATGAGAGAGGGTCAGGATTTGGGTTAGTACAGGACAGAGGTAGGGAATGGTCTTTACAAAAAGAAATGGGAATAAGCTGATCTTAAGATTCTGCAGGCATTTCTCCTGCCTTCTGTGCTCCCCTTTCCTCTTCCTGGGCCACAGAGGTAACCAAGAAGGGCCATCATGGCAGTTAAACAACCTTCACCAACATTCCAGTCTCCTTTGGGGCAAGAGGGCTGGCAGCCCTTTGACTTGGGTCAAGGAGGGTTTGCAGCAGACCTACAACAGGCTTCAAGCCTCAAAAATCTCTGTTGGCTGCCAGGCCTTTGCCTCCTTCCTTTTAGCTTTTACCCCTCCTTTGGTGCCTAGTTTTTCCTTTTTCTGATTGGAATCTGCTGGCTCTGGCCATTGGTTCCTGCCATTCGAGGCCTGTGATACTCCACACCTGCAGGGAGCTGTGGAAAGGACACACCTGTAAATCCAGAGCCTGTTTGATCAGAGCAGCCATGCATATTCTGGGAGCTTCAAGAACCCTGGGGTGGAAGGAGGCTTGGCTCCCTGAGGGTTCCTCAACGTGTTAGAACAGTTGAAGGCAATGTTGGCCGCACGCTAGGGGGTTGGCAGTTGTGCTAACGTACCAGGGGTCAGAAGAGATGTTCTAAGCTGGAAAGCTGTGTTTGCAGATTGAAATGCATATTTGGAGAGCTTGTCAGGCTCTGCAAATGGAATGCGGGAGAAGAGTTTCCATTGTCCCCAAGGAAAGGAATTTGCTGTGGAATTGAGCAGTGTTTGTTCCCCCAGCTGAGTGACTAGGGCGTCTACACTCAGGCAGCCTGAGGGGAAGAAGAGACTGAGAAACATGGAGGTAAGTGATGAGGAGGGAGTGGTCTTTATTTAACGAATACTTATCTGGCACTTTGTGCTAGGCACTGTTCCAAGTGCTTGACAATTATTAACTCATTTAATCTTCTTAACCCTATGAGGTAGGCATTATTATTATTATTATTATTATTATTATTATTATTATCTCTATTTTACAGACAAGGAGAATTGTAAATTGAAGATGTCTGTAACACATGGTCTTAGTCTTCTGAGAAAGAAATAGCTGCTGGGAGGTGGGGACAGAGTGCAGTGTGATGGGGACAGGCCAGGAATTTGAAGAATATTAAAAAAATGTTTGCTAGCATGAGGTGCCTGGGTGGTTCAGTCGGTTAAGCCTTCAACTCTTGGTTTCTGCTCAGGTCAGAGATCTCAGGGTTGTATGATCAGGCCCTGGGTTGGGCTCCACATTTAGTGCAATAGTCTGCTTGGGACTCTCCCCCTTTCCTCTCTCTCTGCCCCCACTCTCATGCTCTCTTTCTCTTAAAAAAAAAAAAAAAGTTTGCTAGCTTCAAAGACCACTGGGATCATGTCAAAGGACTTAGAACACAACTCAGAGAGGCTTCCACTTGTCAAAAGGGGACAAGTTGAACATGAATAGTAAAAATAACTGCAGTGGATTGAAACACATCAAACATTTAAATCGTAATGATGCTTAAAACAATTACTCATGGTTGGAAGATGTAGGGGACCTGCTCATTATTTTGAAAATAGATAAGTAAAGGGAAAGAATGTAGCATTTATGGTTCCTCTCTGATACAAACTGTACTACTGGGTAGATGAGGGAATTTGCTCTTTTAGAGAAATATTCCAGGTAATAAAGAGGGAAGAAAGCATCATTTTGTGATACTTGATGGACTAATGGATATAGGCATTCCCCTCTGACTGTTCGCAACAGAAGAAGAGAGGATCAGACCTTATGGGCCTTCTGTGGGGAGAATTCACCATCGCCGTGAGAGTCTTGCCAGAGGAAAACCTGAGTCTTTTTTTTTTTTTTTTTTTTTTTGAAAACCTGAGTCTTAAGAGAGTCCTCAGAGTCTAGATCTAACAACCAATTTGCAGGAGATTCCAAGGACAGCTAAATTCTAGCCTAGGTCCTTACCTTTTAGAAATACATATCAAAATATTCACAGATGAAATGATATAATCCCTGGGATTTGCTTCAAACATAATATACTTGGAAAAAAATGTGACAATATTTGATGTATGGGATGGGGAGTGGAGGTGGAGGTATGTAAGGGGTAGGATTGGCCATGGTTGTTGGTGGTTGGGGTTGGATGATGATTGCAAGATAGTTATTGTTTCTCTTTGCATATCTTTGATATTTTTCATTTAAAAATGTTAAGAAGAGGGGCGGCAGAGTGGCTCAGTCGTTTAAGCATCTGCTTTCAGCCCAGGTCATGATCCTCGGGTCCTGGGATGGAGCCCAGCTGGGTTTTGGGGGATCATGGGAAGCCAGAATTTATGACTTTCCCCCTGCAGTTAAGGTGAGTTAAGGGTGGTGGCAATGGAGACAACCCCTTTTTTTTTTTAATTGTCTTTGGATCTGGACTACTTCTCTCTGAATCATCTGGCTGTTGCAAGACATACAGATTCCCGAGTTACATCCGGACTGGGGCTGTGGGCCTAGGAATCTGTACTTTAACAAGCTCACACGTGCCTCTGGTGCTCACTGAAGGTTGATGATAATGACAGCCCAAGAGTGTGGCTAAGAGTCAAGGAGCTAGTGAGTCAAGGATAGAAAAGGGTGGAAGGCCTTCAGCATACTTCCTTCTCTTCTCTTTGAAGTAGAGGCCATATCTCTAGCTCAGAATAAGGTGCAGGCCTGGTGGTAGACAAGAGCTGGACGACCTTCGCCGGGGACTCTGTGACAATGGCTCCCTGGTGTTTAATTCTCGAGCCCCAGTGGCGGTCATGTAGTGAATGCGGGGGTCGGGGGGTGAATGGCTGAAGTGGGCGGTGAAGAAGACCTGTGCTGGGGCCTCAGCCAGAGCTGATGAGGCAGGACTCCCCTTTGGCTCCTGGAGGAGGGGCGGAGGTGAGTCCCAAGGCAGGAGGCAGGGTCTCCCGTGGCTGCCCAGGCCTGAAGCCTGCTGTGGCGCCTGCCTGCTGGTGTTTTCAGTCACAAGCGGGAAGAGGATGGCCAGGGATGGGCAGAAACTTCCACTGTGGGAACCAGCCCAAACAACACTGTCTGCCACCAAAGGAGGCTTCGGAAGAGGTGATTTTAGCGAGGCCTGGAGTAAACTGCATCCTGAACCCCCTGCCGGCCTCCTTTGATCACTGAAGCTGACCTCACCCTTGCGGGGCTGTTCCTCCTTCATTATAGTGGGGAAGGAGCGCCCCCCCCCCCCAGCCCCATCTCCGTGCTGAAAGCCTCGGCTGGATTTCCAGACAGAAGAGGAAGTGGTGCGGTCTACCCAGAGCGGCTTGGCACGCAGAGGGAGCTCTGGGATCTATTATCCTCCAGTGTGCAGATTTGATGGGGGGGGGGGGGGGAGAACAAAGCACAGAACAGTCCAGAAACCACAGACCTGTAATCTTTCCAAATCCTGAAGGCGGCTTGTGTGCATCCCTCTCTGCACGGCTCCCAAATTTCTGAATCTCAGAGAGGCTGAAAGCGTCTGCTTCCCAGACCACAGCCAAAATGGAAGGGGAAGACAAATCTGTTCTGTTTGGTTTCCATAGATCCGACCCAGAGATTAACTGCCAAGGTCTTGATGACACACACAATATCAATCACGGGCTAAATGTCATAATGAGAGCTGGGCAGGTTGTCAAGAGAGGCCTCCAGGTTTCTGTTACAGCTTCATATTTAAAGGTTTGGTCCCAGGAAACTAAATGCCATCCTGAAGGCTACTTGGCCTGTCTCTGCCCCAAAGGAGAGCAGGCTCCTTCCTGGAGGAGCCAGGCAGGTAAGATAGAGGAGGGAAGTGGGTTGGGTGTTAGAGAATAAAACCAACCAACCAACCAACCCTCACTGTTGGCCTCCGGCAGGAGACAACAGGGAGTGGTGGGGACTGTGGCAGGGAAGAGAGCCGATGCTCCCCGGAAGACCACAGCAGCTTGCCCTTCCCTGTGGGAACTCGAGCCCAGATTCTCTGATATTTTTATGAGAGGCCAGAAAGCCAGGGTTTTGTGAGAAATCTGCTGCTGTTTACATGTAGGCCGCCGAAGGAGATGCTAGCCATACCTTGTTCCGTTCCTCAGCTCAGATGGCTGCCATGTAAGCGGGCTCCCCTTACCCACAGAAGGCCTCCTCCCTAAGCCCCTGGTTCTCCCCTCGGGATATTTTCTGGTCTCTGGGCTGGTCAGGCCTACAGTATGAGGAGTTCCCCTCGAACGTCGTTGCTAATGAAGGGGGCCGTTGGAGAGGTACCCTGGCTCCCTCCGCCCTCTGTGGGACCTCCGTGGGGAGTCTGTTCTACGCGGGGTAACCTGACGTGTCCTGTGGGGGCTCTCTTCCCTCCCAGACCCCCCTCCCTGCACCCTGGTCTCAGGGTGAGCTCTGGAGGGAACCTAATACTGCTAATCTTAAGACATTTAAAGACACTGTGGTAACAGAACGTGCAGAGGCCAAGTGCTACTTGACGGCTAAAGCCTAGAGCAGCCTTTCCCTCTGTGAAACAGTGGCCTTGACTTCGAGATGCTCTTTCCAGGCGGAATGAACACAGGGGCCCGTTGTTAATTCTGACTCCATTTCAGAATTTTCCATGGTACAGCTCACGTTTGGTCAAAGGTTTCCCCTTCCCAATGAGGGAAGGCTTTGGATGAATTCAAAACTGTAATTTCGGCACCATAGTTTGACTTCATGTAAAAACAAAACAAAACACCTTACACAGTTTTGTTTTGTTTGTTAGTTTTTAACTAGAAGAAAAATATGAAAATGTCAATGCTGTGAGCAAGTGGCAGAACTCCAGGAGATTTTTTTTTTTTCTGTTTTCTATTTTGGGATTCTTTGAATAAATAATCATATTTTATAGTAAATCACCATGTCTATATTTTTAAACTGTGCTGACCAAGCAGAACAGCTGGGCAGGAAGCTGCCTGTGACTTGTAATTCGTGATTCCTATTCTATCTTCCTTGCTCCTGGACCTGGCACTTTCCTGGGGGCCCCTCTGCCACCCTGTCCCTCTCTCCCTGCATTCGCTGGCTCCAGGCCCTGCCCTGATCTGCTCTCACAGCCCCAACAATCACTGAAGACTCTTGGATACATCGCATCCTCCCTGAGTGTCACTTTCTTCTTGATAAAATGGAGCTATAACAAGAAGGGTAAAGATGGTTTTGAAAATAAACAAAAAACCTCACCTGAGCTCTTTCTAAAGTGGCCAATGGGAGAAGCCAGGTAGCGAGATACATTATTTATTTCACTGGGAACATTAAATTGCTAAGTAGGCCATTGAGTCTGCAAAGACTGGCCAGGTAACCGTGGACTGAGAGCCACAGAACAGGCCTCGACAAAAGATACCATTTGAGGACCCCTTGGATGAGAAGAAACTAAGTCCTGAAGTATGAGTGAGAAGGTGGTGGTGCAAGGCAACAAGAGCTAAATTATTCTGTACGAGGAAGCAAGGGGAGTTCTGAGGCTCTTCGAACATCCCCCGAAGGGGGGATAGAGAGGGAGGGGGGACGTGGGCCGCAGATAGTCAGGTGTGGAATGTCCAGGGCACAGCATTCTGCGGAGAACAGGATTCCCAGTGCCCACCAGCGAGGGCAGCCCTCTCTTCTCAGCCTTGAAACCATTAGATGCGGGCAGCCCTGGTGGCTCAGCGGTTTAGTGCTGCCTGCAGCCCCAGGCATGATCTGGAGACCCTGGATCGAGTCCCACGTCAGGCTCTCTGCATGGAGCCTGCTTCTCCCTCTGCCTGTGTCTCTGCCTCTCTCTCTCTCTCTGCATCTCTATGAATAAATAAATAAAATCTTTAAAAAAAAAAAAACCATTAGATGCAACAGGCAGCCACATCGGCGGTGGTTTTGAGAAATCAAAGTGAAAGAGACTTGAGCAGGTGGAGAGAAGAGACCACAGGTTTATGAAGCAGAACGTACAGTATCCACTGACCTAATCAACGCTGGCTATCTGCGTATTTTAGGATGGTGGAATTATTTGCGATTCTTCTTTTTGAGGAACAATCTATTCTGAACTTTCCATTTTGAACATATATATGAAGTATATGAATAGGGTGGGGGAAGCCTGTGAAAGTTCTATTTTAGAATTGTTCTGGACAGGGGCGCCTGGGTGGCTCAGTTGGTTAAGCGTCTGCCTTCAGGTCAGGTCACTCCCAGGGTCCTGAGATCCAGCCCAGTGTCGGGCTCCCTGCTCAGCGGGGAGCCCGCTTCTCCCTCTCCCTCTGCCCACCCATGCTTTCTCTCTATCTCTCTCTCTCACTCTCTGTCTCAAATGATAAAATCTTGGAAAAAAAAAAAAAAAAGAATTGTTCTGGACAAAGTAGATGCCCACCCTAAACCTTTGGGCTAAGGCACAGGGGGGTGACCGTCAGGACCAGGCCTGGCTAGGTGTTCCTTATATCTCACGAGGCACCGCGTGCCCTCCCCATAAGTGTGAGTTCCCCGAAGGGAGCCATGCCCTCCTTGAGGCCTCTGGGAGCAGAGTCAGGCTTAGGTCATGTTAGAAGGTCACTCTAATCCCTCAGTGCTTCGAGAAACCAGAGGAGAATCAAGTTTTGTGTGTCCTGAAGCTTATACAATTTCTTTAAGGAAAGGAAAACCAAACAGGTACAGGGCCTTGGAAGAGACCCATGTAAGTGTGCGGGTCTTGAAGCTTTGGGGGCAAATCTACCTCTGAGGGAAGCCTCCTTCCCCTCTGACTGGAGACAGACCTTGGGTGAAGAGGGCAGCATCGTTCCCCTGCCCCATGGTGCCAGAGCCAGCATCCTTGATTCCCCTTCCCCGGTCTCGGTTTAGTCTCAATCAGCCAACATCAGAGGTGCTCCAGGAGGTTACGAATGAGTGTGACCCATTTTACCTTCTAAGTCAGGCCTGGCCCAGCCCTCCACACCCAGGCTTTCCTCACCCATTCCTCCATTAAGTACCAGATATGGGCTGGGCCAGAGAAGTCTCTGCCTTCTAGAAGTTTTTGGTCTAGTAGAGCAGTTTCTACAGTAGTCTTAAAACAGTCCCCTCTCCCTTCTGAAGTCCTTCTGTATCTGGGCGTATGTATACGTTGCGTATTTACCTTCCTACTGCATCAGGATCTTGGGGGAAAGTTAGTCTGTGTTGAAATGCATGCACACCACATTTCTTCCATGACACCACCCAAGTCGGGCTTGGAATGCGCCTTGAAAGAAGAGGGAAGGTAAAAATGTTACTGTGGTTGGATAAATTACTCTATTAGGAGAGTAATACCTTCTGCTCGGGTATGCAAAGGGGTGGAATTTGGCAGCAGTGTACATATATAAATAAACATATTTTTAATTTACTGCAAGTCAGTGCTTGTCTTTACGCATCTTAAGCCTATAAAAATGATCCCAACTAGGAAATAAAAGTAGTGGATTAAAAAAAAAAATTAAAACCTGGATGTGAAAACCCGGGAATTTTTGTTGTTGCCCTATAATTTAATTCCTAACGTATCTGACACAATCCAAGTTTCACAGATTTTTTTTTTCCCCTTTTCGATTCTGGCAAGCATGTTAACAGGAGGCAATTATGCGAATTAATATAAAATCCTTTTATTAAAAAAAAACAGAAAAGCCTTCATTTCAAGGGGTAATTTAATATTCCTTCTGTGATGGTGTTGATGTCATAACTTGTTTGATTAACTCTTCAAATGGTTTCAAAGCGCTTCAGGGTGGTAATTTATGAACTCCTAATTGATCTCCCCCCATCTTGGTTTGGCAGAGTGGGGCCTCCCGGAAACCGTGAGGAGGCTGGAGGCCCGAACCCGGCTTCCCTCTCAGACAGGGGAGCGGGCTGGGATGGACTTTGCCTCCGCGCCTGGGCCCCGTGGGGAAGGAGAGGCTCTGGCGCAGGGCACCGGGGACCATGACGTGTGACCAGGCCAGCTGTGGCTCCTGACTCCTGAGCAGCCGGGCTTTGGCCTCCTCCGAAGATGTGTGGAAATACTACAGGCAATTTTACAGCTCATGAATTCAGGAATAGAGGGCCTCGGGCCCACAACTTTCAGGAGCTGCTTCCCACTGTGCGTCACCTCAGAACACGAGGCCTCGGTGCGTGGGGCAAACGGGAGGTGGGGTAGACTGAGGGGCGCAGCCCTCACGGTGGGCCTGCCACCTCCCCTTCCCCACCCGGCCTCCTGTCTCGGGACTGTGCAGGGGTAGCTCTGGGCCTTGGGAAGGCGTTGAGCCAAACACTCGCTTCTTAAGCTGCCATGAAAGCTCACTTGAGTGGCCAAGGCCGGGCAGGACCCAGGGCAACGGTCATACAGTCGCTACCTCTGCTGTGCGCCCAGTGACCATCTACTCAAGCCTCCAAGACACGAAAGAGCTGCCCCTGCTTCACAGATGAGCAAAATGAGAGTCAGGGGTTAGTAACACAACACCAGGTGATGTGACTGGGCGTCACCCAGGCAGCCAGGCATGCCACCCAAGTCATGAGAGGGTCACTGTATTCTTGGTCACAAGGTTTACGCTCCCTAGGGCAGGCCTGGGCCCTTCGTTTTTGTGTCTCATTCCTAATGTGCATCCCAGCGCGGTGTGCAGTCGGGGAAAGAGCTCTCACTGGCCTTGGAGTCTAACAAACCTACCTGGGCTTCGGCTTCCTCATCTGTAGACTAGGGATCATATCCACCTCATGGGTTGTAGGATCAAATGAGAGGATACAAGTCCTCGGCACATCGACAGGGGCTCAGAAAATGTTTTATGAAAGAGGACAAGCAAGGAAGCAGTGAGGAGGCTGGATGGAGAGCTCCCAGTTGTGTTGGGAGCTAAATTCTGAGCGCGGGGCCGAGGGTCTCTGTAGAGTAATTGTGGCAGATGGGATGGGGCGTGAGTAAGCCTGAGCATTCTCCTATGGGTGTTAGGGCTCATTTGCTCATGTGCAAAGTATCTGCGAGGCTTTGGGGAGGAGGAGAAAGGACTCTCTCCAGCTTGTTTGACATCTGGTGCCCATGCCAGGCTGGGTAGGCCCAGACCATCAAGAGTCCCTGGAGGCCAAAATTCACACACTATCTGCTCTGGAGTCAGGCTGCAGAGGACAAAACGGAGCTGTGACCCCTGGCACCAGTACCTGGAGTGGCTGTTCCTGGGGCCTGGTCCAGGTTGAAGTCCAGGCATCAAGAGAAGCAGAGGAGTGAGATGTCAGCCCTGCCCCTGCCCCCACCCCCACGGAGGGGCACCAGGGCACATGCCATCAGACTCTAAGGTACACCTTCCTACTGTCTGGGCTTTGTGACATGGACAAACCACTCCACTACTCTGTGTCTCAGCTTCCTCATCTGAAAATGAAGGTGATGAGGTACCTCCTTCATAGGGCTGTTGCAGTGCTGAGGAGTAAATGAGTTCATACTTATAAGAAAAGCTTTTGGAACCACACCTGACACATCGTCAGCACCAGGAAACATACAGAGTCACAAGGGTTGTGCAAAGCCCAACCTCGTTGGGCCTCATTCCAGGACATGCTAACGGCCAAGCCTCCAGCCTCGCTGCTCCTGCTCTGCTCCTCATTGCTTGTGGGGCAGACAATAGCCACAGGGACCCCACCCTGAGACAGGACTCAGCGTCCCCTCCAACCCAGTGCCACCCCGGGACCGAAACGTTCCCAGTGAGGGCTTCCAGCTAATCAGATGGTGGAGAACCACGGCCTCCCTTGTCATCCTTAGCACAGATGTGCTTTTGCCCCCGAAGAGCCCCTAACTCCTCAGACTCTTTCCCACATCTGACCCCCTAAACCCAGGCCCAAGGTTCTTTCCTGGTACAGGTCTCAGCTCAGAGGCCCTGCAAGTGTCGTTTACAAATGCTATTTGGTGGAACCAAAGAAATTTTCTCGTGAATAGAACAAGCAGGGGCCACACATGAAAGGGCAGGCAACTGGACAAACACCAAGGACACTCGGGGGCTGGGGCTTAAGTGAGGAGGCCTCTCCGCACACGCACCTCACGTCCCCTCCCTTCTCACTTGGGAGCCTTTCCCTTTAGAATGTTTTCAACTTTCCTGAACAGTCAGAGTTCCCAGTCCCCATCGCTCTCAGGTTCCAGGCTCATGAGGAGCGACTGGGCCACAGGACAAGAGCACCAGGAGAGCCCCAGGCTGAGACGCAGGATGGCTTCCCACCTTCTTATCTACACACGCTGCTGTCTTGGCCAAGTGGCCCTGTCCCTTGGTGACCCAGTCTGCCCATCTCTACCAGGGCAGTCATCCCCACCCTTATCCTCCCACCAGGCCTGGGAAAAGCTTTAAAAATGATTGCTCTTTCCAAATGATGCTTCGCATTATCCAGGACACCGAAAGAGTTCTCCTTCCTGGGCTTTTGAGTGCTACACTTGTCATTTGTGCTGCCCTACACATGATGGGAATCACTATGGTGTTTCTCTCTCCCCTCCTGCTGAGATATTTTTCCCCTCTGCTGGCTAAATGGACCAATGAAGAACCTAGCTGGAAAATGATATGTAATACGGTGCATCCAATGCCTCAGGAGGGCCTGATGGGCTTTGACCCATCCTATTATCCTTTAGAAATGGTCACTGAACTGGAAGCTCAGATTTGGAGGGAGGGAAGTTGAGAAAACTCTGTGGAGCCTCTCGAGAAAGATGGGGCAGGCCTGTCATACTAAGAGGATGTCAGCTGTTCTCTGCCACGCTAGAAACAGAGTGGAAAGGAGCCTTCTCACCCCCACACCCAGGCCCTCAAAGAACTTGACTGGACCCAAGAGGCGTCGGCCTCCCCACCAAAGGGCCTTACCTGTGTGTGCTGGGGCCTGGCCGGGGCAGGAGGTGCTGGTCTGTGGGGCGTGTGGCAGCCACACACCCGGCCACCTCCACTGGCATCCAAGAGCCTATTTTTAGGGTCAGATCTGCTGACGCTGACCTTGTGGGCTGCCCAGTCTGGGAAGAGACCCGTGGCATCTGCTTGCAAAATGATGTGCCAGTGTGACCTGAAAGCCTTGACTTTGGGAGCCCTGCACCTGGAGCCCACACGCCCGTCTGGGGCCCGGCGTCGGAGGCAGGACACGTGGCCGCCCAGGGCGGGGACAGGCAGGGGGGTTTGCCAGCTTTGTTTTCTGGGGATTGACAAGGCCAGGTGTCTGTGGGGCCCTGCCCTGGGCTTTGTTCCAGAACAGCTGGAACAGGGCAGGTTTGCCAGCTGATGCAGAGCCTGTGTGAAGCCTGGGAGCACCCAGACTGCAGAAGGACTCTCCACTCCAGTCTTTTCCAGGAGTTTGGGCAGCCACCCCTGAGGGCGTGGGTGGAATGGGGGTGCAGCACGGCAAGGGGGCGGCGATCCGTGAAACAGCCGACAGAGACTCTGTAAGCTTGGGTTCATTTGCGTTGTGTCATCTCACGTGAGACCTCCAGCAAGCGTCCAGTGGGGAAAAGAATCATAATGCTGTCCTCTTGTGATTATGAGAGTTAAATGAGATGAAGTGTGGAAAAACACTTGGCAAACATTTAAAAAATGCCAGATGATACTAGGATGCCCCAAAATATTTCCAATTCAACAGTCACTTCCAGGTCTTTCTTCTTGGTGGGGCCTTCTCTCAACCTGCTGCCTCTTTAGCTCTAGGCTTCTTTGCTCCAGGAGCGCCCCCACCATGCCCCCTACTATGATCCTTCTTTTTAGTGCTGAGAGCCATAGTCCTGTCAAGTCTCCTCTAACATTCTACTAAAATCTTTCCAGGGCTTCCCACAGTTCCTTATAATTGAGTGAGGTGTTTTTCCACCCTTCCCCACCCTTATCACTCTCTTGGGGGCCTACTTTAATGTGTGAAGGATCAGGGGGAGGGACAGGGGTTACCAGTCTCCTCATCTGCTTCACTTAACAAAGTCTTCTTGTGGTGGGCTCATCACACTGTCTCCTGCAACCTTGTATTCAGCAAACCAAAGATCCGCCTCCCCATTTGCGTGTTTAGCTATGGCCAGTTTTATCAAGGGTGATTGTTTCTACCAGAATTTTTCATTGTGGAACTGCTGAAAGACTCAACTTTCATTGATTTCTTGGTGCAAAGAATATTCACAAGGCAGAGACTAAGGACCTGAGTGTATAATAAGGGTCCATCAGGGTCCAGATGTCCTCACTGTCAAGTGCTGGAGTCAGAGTAGCAGAGTCAAAGGCCCTTCTACAATTACCCCAAGAACTAAAGGAGTCAGAGATGCTGAAACCGACAAAGGTTGGAGGATGATTTCTGTCTGGCGAGGAGCCTTGAAGGGCCGGTCCCAGCCCATACCCGAACCCCAGCCAAGTCCAAGGTTAAGGAAGCAAAAGGGGCCTCTGAAGATGTAGGTTCACCAGGGGACAAAAATCAAATATCTAAAGACATCTGGGATAGATGATTGATAAGAATGGGAGGTAATATTTCACACTGTCTAGGAAGGATATTCAACTAAATAAAGCCAAGAAAAGAATTAGGTGGGGGCAGCCCGGGTGGTTCAGCGGTTGAGCGTCTGCCTTCGACCCTGGGCATGATCCCAGAGTCCCGGGATGGAGTCCCACATCGGGCTCCCTGCATGGAGCCTGCTTCTCCCTCTGCCTGTGTCTCTGCCTCTCTCTCTCTCTCTCTCTCTCTCTCTCTCTCTGTGTCTCTCATGAATAAATAAATAAAATATTAAAAAAAAAAAGAATTAGGTGGGTTGCTGGAGTATCACCTGCATAGGGTAGACCCCACATGTAGTTAATCGAAGACTACTCCACACTGAACGGGGAGCCTGATGCAGAGCTAGATCCCAGGACACTGAGATCATGACCTGAGCTGAAATCAAGAGTCATTTAATTGACTGAGCCACCCAGTTTCCCCCCCTTTTTAAGATTTTCTTATTTATCTTATTTGAGAGAGAGAGAGATGAGGGAATGGGAGTGGGAGTAGGGGGAGGAGCAGAAGGGAAGGAAGGAGACAGAAAGAGAAGCATGGAGCCCGACTCAGGGTTTGATCTCACAACCCTGAGATCACAACTCTGAGATTACGACCTGAGCCAAAATCAAGAGTCAGAGGCTTAACCGACTGAGCCACCCAGGTGCCCCGACAGTAGCACTTCCTGCAAAACTCTAAGGGCAGAACTCAGGCAATGGGTTCTCCCCCAGGTCGTCTTCTGTGGACTCAACAAACATCCATTCCGCCGGATTGGGAGTGGGCCAGGAACCATCGGCTGGACTTGGGGGTGTCTCCACCTGTTCCAAACTCCGGGGCTAGTCCGTCAGGGCTCTGTGCAATGGCAGGCCGCACTTGTGCAGGTGAAGTACGATCTGTAGAAACAGTTGTCATATTCCTTGTAGCTTCTTGGGAATTTCCACGTCAGCCTTTGACATGGGTTTCCCCCCACCACCACCACCACCACTTCTCTGACCCGTGTTACTTTCATTAGCACACTTCTTTTCCCCAGAATCTCCCAGACTTTCTCCACTTTCAGATGCAGGTAGGCACTGCTCTTGTCCCAGCTCCTCTGGATCGGAATCCCGCTTAGGGCCAGCGGCAAGGTGCGGTCGGCCCAATGCCATCCCCAGCCAAAGATGTCCATGCCCGAATCCCTGGGACCTGTGAATGTATCTTGTTACAAGGCAAAGGGGAATTAAAGTTGCAGATGAAATCAAGGCTGCTAATCACCTGACTTTAAAATAGGGAGAGTGCCCTGGACCATTCAGGTGGGTCCAGTGTAATCCCCAAAGTTCTTAAAAGTGGAAGAGAGAGGCAGCAGGGGAGGCTCATGTGATGCGGTATGGGAAGAATTCAAATCCCGGTTGCTGGTTTTGAAGATGGAAGGAGGGGCCACAGCCAAGTTGGAAAAGGCAAGGAATTGGATTCTCCCCTAGAACCTGCAGAAGGAAGGCTGTTCTGCTAACACCTTGATTTTAGCCCCGTGAGACCCATGTCGCCCTTCTGACCTACAGACTGTAAGATAATAAATGTGATGTTGTAAGCCACTGAGTTTGAGGGAATTTGTTACACCAGCAACAGGAAACCAGTACATGAGATTTGATTCATACATGACTTTCCTTTTTTTTTTTTTTTTTTCATACATGACTTTCCTGAGTCCAGAAGATCCAGAGGCTCCTAGTGCTCTTTGGACACCTGAGTTTACATGGACACTGAATCCAGCTAGGGTCCGGGAAGAGGGCTCCCACCCAGAGAAGGTGGAGGGCGCACCTTCGTAACAGATGTGTGTAGTCTGATAACCACAATAAGTCCTGTGCCCTCCCAGAAGTCTCTCTCTTCTTTCCTGTTAAACAAAGCAAAACAGGGCGCCTGGGTGGCTTAGTCGGTTAAACTTTTGCCTTTGGCTCAGATCACGATCCCAGGGTCCTGGGATCCCAGGGTCCTGGGATCGAGTCCTACATCAGGGCCCCTGCTCTGCTGCTTCCCCTGCTTGTGCTCATTCTCTCTCTCTCTCTCTTTCTCTCTCTCTCAATAAATATAAAAATAAAATCTTAAAAAAAAAAAAAAAAGCAAAGCAAATAACCTGCCCAATGCCATTGTGTGCAGCAGAAGAGACTGTGGCACAATGCAGGAGACAGCTCCAAATTCAGTATCCAGCCTTCTGCTCTTAGAAGGTGGTTGGCTGGACCCCTTCCCCAGGGAATTTCTCCCTCCACAGACTTCTGTCCCTGTCCCTGCCCTGTCCACAAGGCTCCTCCCTGTAGGTGTGACCCCAGATTTCCTTCTTTTCCATCCCTGGTCTCTCACCTTCCTCTCTCGAGCTAAGTCTTTCAAGGGGCTCCAGATTCCTCTTCCCTTCTGATTACGCAGAGCAGGTGCTCCCTCTCAGTCTCAACCTCCCAAGCTAAACCTGGGACCTCTGCAAGGCGTTCTCCTGGATACGTCATCAATCAAAAGGGGAATTTTTTGACTCCCCCAAATAATAGTGTCCATTTGACCCTGAAAACAGGAGGCCCTGCCCTGAGCTTGGTTTTTAGAGGTCCCTGCATATCACAAGCGTGTAATTGTTGACACACTACTACATACCTATTGGAAGGGCTGAGAACAAACAAAGGCCCAACAATACCAAACTTTGGTAAGATGCATTTGTCTGTAAAACCAAGAGGAGTGAGTTCTGTTATATGTAACTTTAGGAATAAAAAGGATACATGGGTGGGGCACCTGGGTGACTCTGTTGGGTGTCTGCCTTTGGCTCAGATCACGACCCCAAGGTCCTGCGATGGAACCCGGTGTCAGTTTCCCTGCTCAGTGGGGAGTCTGCTCCCTCTCCCTCTGACCCTCCCCACCCCCAGTTGTGTATGCTCTCTCTCTCTCAAATAAATAAATAAAATCTTAAATAAAAAAAAAAGGATATGTGGGCACCTCTTTCACTTGGCTTTGGCACTGGTCAAGTATATGACATGAAGCTCTAGCCGCTTTTGTGATTGACACCATTCTTGCTCTATGTTCTCAAAACAAAAGGTAACTGAGTCTGAATTCCATGCAGGTTAGTGGATTGTGTTGCTGCTAACCTTGGGGTATGGGGAGGATCTGAGCTGTGGAAGTGCTTAGGTGAGAGAAAAGATGGCTTATTTGGCTTACCGAGTCGTCCACCCAATACAAAAATCTAGTAGTGGTGAGTGCCTATGTTATCTCTATGCTCTGCTTCGGGGTTTTTGAAGGGATCCAGAATCAGTGTGATAGTCACAACTGTTACACAATAACTGAATAATATGTTGGTATCTTAAACAATTCATAGTATTCTTTTAGGTATAGGTAGGTACATCCAGATGTAATAAGTGTGAAGCATAATGTCGATTCTTTACATTGGCTACTAGAATTCTCAATGATTTTATTTTATTTTTTAAATAATTTTATTTTTATAACAATAGTTTAGGAGAACTTTCGAAGAAATCAGCTAAGGCTTTCAGGTACATTTAGATAATTTTTATTTAAAACTTTTGAGATTCGGGATCCCTGGGTGGCGCAGTGGTTTGGCGCCTGCCTTTGGCCCAGGGCGCGATCTTGGAGACCCGGGATCGAATCCCATGTCGGTCTCCTGGTGCATGGAGCCTGCTTCTCCCTCTGCCTGTGTCTCTGCCTCTCTCTCTCTCTCTCTGTGTGACTATCATAAATAAAATAAAATAAAATAAAATAAAATAAAATAAAATAAAATAAAACTTTGAGATTCAATAATTATGTATTCATCCTTTTATTTTTAATAGCAACTTTGGATGTTTTAGAAAAAGAACTATCTTAAAAAAAAAAAAAAAAAAAGAACTATCTTGAAAATATACATGGAAGTAATTTTGTTTTTCTATTGTTTTCATTTAATTTGCATTTTGATAAAAATATTTACATTTGTTCGCTTTGAGTTCGATTGCATTTCATTTTTGGTCCTCCAGAGCAGCACTGTCCAACAGAAATATAATGCAAGCCATGTATACAATTGAAAATTTTCTGGTAGCCACATTAGAGAGTAAAAGTAAACAGGTGAAATTAATTTCAATAAAATATTTTATTTAACCTACTATACCCCAAATATTATCATCTCACCATGTAATCAATATGAAAACTCAATGAGATATTTGACATTCTTTCTTCCGTACAAAGTTTTTGAAATCTGTGTTTTACACACAGATTTTAAAACACTTGCAGCACACCTCAACTTGGACTGGCTATATTTCAAGTGCTCAATAGCCCCAGGGGGCTGATGGGTTGCATGCCAGACAGCCCAGGTCTAGATCTCTGAGGATGAGACGAGGTGGTGTGGGGATGGGAATATGGGATGGAACTTCCATTGCCCTTCTTCCCAGGCCTGACCTGCCTCCTTCCCATTGGATGATCACAGACCTCCCCTCCTCCCAGCATGACTTGTCCCCATTTCCTGAAGCCTATTGTACAGAGGCCTTAGAGGTTTCTGCGGCTCGCCCAGAGTTTGCAGGCAGCTGGCCGTCCATATCAGTTGTGAAGCTGTCACTCTTGACTCTGATAGCCAAGCAATGTGAGGACATTGTGTTTGGAGAGAAGGTCTAAGCACCAGGGATGTTTAACTGAAACCGATACCTCTGTTTATCTCCATGGCTGTCAAAACACAGAGCATGCCTGCTGCCCGCCTCCTGCTGGGGGGCTCTGGAGCCCTTAGGACCCAGGGCCTGGGCAGTGGGCAGGGGTCCCCCAAACTCCTCCCTTTCCCAGGAGGCTGAATGCCATTTGAGCCCCGTGCAAGTCTGTCAGTGACCTCGGCAAACGGGGAACTTGTGTCTCTATTAGCACCTCTGTCTTCATGCCAGGACTTGTTGATTTTACAGAGAGATGGCACTTCCCTCTTCACGGCCCGTTAGTAGATCAAAGTGACATTGATGAGGCTTGACAGTGTGATTACTCGTGTGTGGGAAGCAGGAAAGCAAAAGAGGGAAGAGCATGTGCTTTCAAAGCATAAAGACTTAGGTTCAAATCCTACCCCTGCCACTGAGCCCTGAGCTGGTGCAAGTCCCTTAACTTCGCTGAGCCTGTACATTGGAAATAATAACAGGACCTTACCTATAGGTTATTGTCCAGGTTATAGAGGATAATGCATACAAAGCTCTTGGCTTAGAAGAAGCAACGAAAAAAAAAAAAAAGAAGAAGCAACGAATACATTCTAGTCATTGCTGTTCTTGTTCTCATTCTCTAACTGGTTAATTTTATGTTAATGCTCACCGGATGGATTAAAAAGTCCTTAAAAAGGATTAAATTAACAAAATGTTGGGAGCCAACATTTACTGAGGTGACACCCTACTCTGTGTCCAGACTGTTCTAGAAGCAGGTGGCAGAACAGGGAGGCTGGGAATCAGGACCTTCCTTGGGTGAATTCACTGTTCAGTAAGAAAGCAGAGATCCCAGTGAACACTGACAACTCAGTGAGTAAGGACTGTGATGGGGTGCACAAGGGCCAAGGGTTGCCCAGAAGAGCCAAGGAGCTGTAAAAATGCTCTGAGAAGACCCACTTTGGCACTGGGGGGAGAAGGCTGGATGGGAGCATCTCATGATAATATGCTTGTCAGTTATGGACCCAGTAGGCACTCAATAAATACTTGTTGCCTGAGAGTAATGTAACCTCATACCGTTATGAAGTTTTGTTCAGTGACAGGCATTAGCCAACCCACAACAGTTTAGTCAAGACAAGTCCCTTGAGCTAATCCTATCAGCTGGAGTGAGCTCAATTTTAGGAAGGGATTGACTTTGACACATTGTGTACCCTGATCAGTCAGGGTCCAACAAAGGGCAGAGTTCATCAGGGATGGTTTACATGAAACAATCCGGGGGGGAGGGGGGTTGTGTGTGTGTGTTTAAGATTTTATTTATTTATTTATTTATTTATTTATTTATTCATGGGAGACACAGAGAGAGGCAGAGTCATAGGCAGAGGGAGAAACAGGCTCACTACGGGAGCCCGATGTGAGACTTGATCCCAGGACCCCAGGATCATGACCTGAGCCAAAGGCAGATGCTCAACCACTAAGCCACCCAGGTGCCCTACATGAAAAGATGCTAAGGAAGGGATTACATACAGAGTGTGAGCAGGATTAAGGGAACATATAAATAATGCTGAAGTACCTAGGAAGTAGCAACAGTGGAAAAACATAGAACATAGAGGTGTTCCACCCAGCAGACGAGAATAAGACTCTCAAGGATGGCAGAGCAATGAGGTGGAAGGAACCTGGGTCCCTATGTGACCTCTTGAAACCAAGTCCCCTTGCCAATCTGGACTGCCCACCGACCTCTGTACAATGATGTGAGAGAGAAAGAAACAGCCGTTCACTTAAGCCATCGTATTTGTGGGGGGGAGGGTGTTACAGCAACCTACCCTAATGCATTCAAAAGCCAGAGTGCTTGCATTACGGAGAGTGAGGGAGAGAGCGTTAGCAGATGAGAGAGCCTATAACCACAAGGCCTTGCAGCCAGGGTGAAAGAGTTTGGAATTTATTCTAGGGAGGGTGCTTACATGATCTATTTTTAAAGAACATTTTGACTGGTATATGGGGAATGGAATGTGGTAAAGAAAAGGTGAACCAGTGAGGGGGCTATTCTGGTTGTTCAGGCAAGAGGTGCTTGTGGCTTGGTCAAGGATGGTTGTGGCCATGTGTGAGAAGTGAGAGAGACTCTAGATTTGTTTTGTTTAAAGATTTTATTTATTTATTTGAGAGAGAGTGAGAGAAGACGAGCAGAGGGAGAGACAGAGGGAGAAGGAGAAGCAGACTCCCCACTGAGCAAGGGCTCGATCGCGGGATCCTGACCTGAACTGAAGGCAGACGCTTAACCAACTGAGCCACCCAGGCACCCCTCTAAGGACATTTTGATGGTGAATTATAAAGGATCACCTGAAAGCTTTGACTTTGAGGGGTTAGTGTGTTCAGGAATAAATGAATGATATAAAGTGTTTAACACAGACGCTAGCATAGGATGAGTATTGTTTCAACAACGGCTTTCTGACCCTGGTGATGTAACTTATCCTAGCATAAGGCGCTAATAGATTGAGTTAGGAAAGAAGTTCATGTTTTATTAAGCAACTTACTCCTTCGGTGCCTGTGTACATGGTCTCACACTGGGGACTCATCTTGGGGACAGAGTACAGCCCAGACCCAGGGAGACCCTCATCACTGTAGGGGCAGAGGGGGTTTGAGTTACAGTGGGTTGAAAATTCACTCACTCTGCCCATCCCCATATAGCACCTGCTATGTGCTAGATGGTGTTCTAGAAAGTGAAGGAAAAGTTACAACAAGATATGCTATGTCACTGCCCTCAGATTGCTGTCCTTCTTTTCACTGGGATGTACAAGGAAAGTGAGGGACCTTTATTGTCCATTCTCTTATCTAATCTCCCCCACAAGGCACACCCACCCTGCTGGGAATTCAGGACTCTTCATTTTGCTAAATAATAATATCTCAGTCTCTTCCCAGTTAAAAGCTCAAGCTCTCAGAATTCTCTCTTCCCCAACATGGATAATGGATGTACCTCAGGGCTTACTGCAAGAGGCAAGGTGGGGTGGGGGTCTTCATGCTGTGGGACCCCTTGAGCCTGGCTGCTCCTGATGTTGGATGAAATGATTTCCTTCTAGATGCCCAAGTGGGTAAAAGAGTTAAGTGCCCCCCTTTTCACTTTGTCCCTGGGACACTGTCTTACCCAGTGGAGGTCCCCATCTGTAGGCCTCACTGCCAGCTCCCCTTCCTCAGTCTTCTTCAACCATCCACTTGCTTTGCTTTTCTTACCAGAATATCTTCTGAGCCTCCTCCTAGAGGATTTGGCCTGCCTTTCCCATTTCCCTGGGGCCATACTGACAAAATGACTTCCAGGTAGGGTTTTTGGCATAAGTACGTTCTTTTCAATATTTAGGACATATATATATATATACTAAAAAATTATTTGTTGCTTATCTGAAATTCAAATCTAACCGGTGTCCTATATTTCTCTGCTACTTCTACTTCTAGGGAACTTGGCAATGGCAGAGAGCAACGAAAAACACAGCTGTATAGTATTTTCAAAATATTAGGCCCCAAATAATATGCCCCTGCTGGCCTCTCGGCTGGACAGACTTAAAGAGGCTTCAGAAAGAAAGCTTCCAGGACGCCTGGGTGGCTCAGTGGTTGAGTATCTGCCTTTGGCTCAGGTCATGATCCTGGGGTCCTGGAATCAAGTCCTGCATCGGGCTCCCCACAGGGAATCTGCTTCTCCCTCTGCCCATGTCTCTGCCTCTTTCTTTGTGTCTCTCATGAATAAATAAATAAAATCTTAAAAGAGAAAAGAAAGGAAGCTTCCCTCTACCTCCTCCCTAGCATAGGCTGTTCCCCGTTCCTTAGAGGAATTCGTTGTGTGTATGGTACGTGTGTATGAGGATGAGGGGGTGGAGGGATGGTGAAGGAACCACCTTTGGCTCCCTGCCCTTCACCCCCAGTCTCACCAGGCAGGCCTCTCTGGGATGTGGGTAGCCCCATCCTGCTGGCAAAGCGACTGCTTACCTAGAATTTTTATGAGGACATTTTTATTGAGCTATAATTGAAAAGAAGCAAAATTCCAAGACATACCAGATTTTTCTCATAAGCCTCCTTCAGAAATGTGTGTGCACACACATGTGCATGTGTGTGTGTATGTGTGTGCATGAATACTCATAGCCTTTGGCCAGACCACATCAGAGTTTTTGTTGAAAAAATGAGGAAGTGAGTGCATGCATGTGTGTGTGTGTGTGTGTGAGAGAGAGAGAGAGAGAGAGAGAGATTTTTCTCTCTTCTTCTCTAAACTAAGGACCAGAATAAAGATGAGCTGGGAGTCTGGAGAGCCTGTAAAACTCTTTTCATTAAGCAAATATTCTACTGTTTGGAGAATTGGGGTTTTATGTAAGAGGGCTGCATTTGTCATTACAGCCTAATATCCTAATGTAAGTTTACAACCATACTTAAGAAACCTGTAATAGAATGCAGAGCCTGTTATGTATGTAAAACTGCTTGGCAAAAGTTTATAAATCATACACATTTATTTTAAAGAATGTGAAAGTAAATCCAGATGATGGCCTTTTAGAAACGGGCTGGCTGTGGCCGCCTCATTGTGCCCCACTGCTGTTCTAGAAGCTGCAGGAAAAGACTCCGTGTCTCCTGGGGTCTGTGCGACCAGCCCTCTCACCCTTCCCGTTCAGGAAGGATGAGGATCCAGATCTTCTTTCCCAACCCCCTGGAAGGAAAGACACGTAAGCTTTGGTGAAGCACCTCCATGTACTAGGCGCTAGGCTGCTTCCCTGTCCTCATCCTTGCGCGGATCTGTGCGACACTGTGTCCTCCTCAGGTTTACCCTTGAGACATGTGAGGTCCCGAGGCTCAGGCAGGTGGTGAGAGGGTGGCGTCCGAGTGAAAACCCAAGGCCACGTGTGTCCAAGGCTCCTTCCTGTTCGCCCGTCACTCCATTCCCACCCCAGGCAGCTCGGCTTGGTGGCACTAGTGGGATGTGTCATAGTCTCGCCATGGGTGGCTAGGTGCCCTGCTACTTCTCAGGAGGGACAAAGCTAGATTGAGAGTCAGGTCAGCCGGGCACCTCTGTGTGGTGGTCATTTCTGGACCTGTCCTGAACCCACTGACCCATTGTCCTGCCAAAAGGGCTCATTCTTGTCTGGCCATGGCTGTGGTCTGATTAACGTGCATGAGATAAATAGATGAGATTCCTTCAGGCCAAAAGGTAGACTGAGACTCAAGTGACCTCAGAGACTCATTGAAAGAACATACTTGAAAACTAGGATCTCTAGGAGAATGGGAATGATGCCCAAGATATACCATGACTTTGGTGACCAGGTTAACCTGGGGTCTCCTCAAGTGCCGGCTGCTCCTCATCCTGTGGCTCTGGTTTTCTGCAGATTTGGCTTTTCCCTGCTTGGCTTCTGATACTCTTTTTTTTTTTTTTTTTAAGATTTTATTTATTTATTCATGAGAGACAGAGTGAGAGAGAGAGAGAGAGAGAGAGAAAGAGGCAGAGACACAGGCAGAGGGAGAAGCAGGCCCCATGCAGGAAGTCCGATGTAGGACTTGATCCCGGGACCCCAGGATCATGCTCTGGGCCCAAGGCAGGCACTAAACCGCTGAGCCACCCCTAAACTGCTGAGCCACCCAGCTTCTGATATTCTTGTAACTACCAGCTGACTCCCTCTGCTCCTCTCCTTTGAGATTCTGCTGCCTTATGGCTCCTGTTTCCCGACTTCTCTCACACTACCTCCCCACTGATCCTGCTCCTGTCTCCCACTCAGCCCCTCCAAGAGAGGACCTCACTAGGTCAGCAGTCTTGTCTGGGATAGAGCACCCATCACTGGCGGCCTCTCACATTAGACCACCCCACAGGACTCTAGCTCGCTCTGAGTTAGGAGATTTAACACTTAAGACCACGTTAGGCTGCAAGGAACAAAGACTTAAAAAACAGGATAAGCATTTCTGGTTTTGGTAAAGGAAGTGTGGAGGCAGAGGCAGTCCAGGATGAGCCCATCCTCTTCACACTTCAAGCAGCACTGTGAAGAGGACAAATCAAAGGGCACTCCCCCTTTCCCCTGTAAAGATACTTATCAGAAGTTCCACACATGAATTCCACTTACATCTCATTGGCCAAAATGTAGTCACTTGGCCACGCTTACCAGCAAGGGAGGTTGGGAGATGTTCTATGTTAACTGGGTTCATTGCCAGCCAGCTAATAACTGAGGTTCTTTAACAAAAGGGGAGGATATTGGAATCAAGTAGAAGTCTGTGCCCAGGTGCCCATCCTGGTGCAACCAACTATGGCTAGGACAGCAGAGCCATATAGTAGAGAGCGTGTGACACCAGGAATACCTGAGAAAGGAAACCATGCCAATACCGGCATGATGGGGGCCTTGCGTGGATGGTACAGAGCGCGTATTTTTATCTGTGTTGTGTGGTCTAAAAGGAACTAGAAGCATCCCTTCATCCCTCCCCCTAAGCTTTCCCTTAGTAGTCCTGTCTGCTAGTTTGTCATTCCAGGAAAACCAGTGCCTTCCCCAGCACCCCCTTTTAAAGCATCCACATGATCCTGGGGAAATCAACCTGTACTCAATTACTTCTCAATTTTTCTCAAGTTGGCCTAAGTAGCAACCCCCATCCCCAGTCACTACCAAAGTCAGGATGGCCCTAGCGGTCAGCAGCACTGAGCCAGAGGCTTCCAAAGCTTGATAGCTAGTCTTTTGGGTCCCAGTTGTGGGTCCCAGGAGTCCCATTTTTAGGCCTAGAGGGTATAGAATGCAAAGCCTGAATATCTGTGAAAAGGGGAGGGCTTTGAGGGAGGGAGGGCACACAGATGGGCTGATGGAAGGCTCTGAAGGAGCAGCTGAGGTGTAGGAAATCACAGAGGAGGGGAAATTCTAACAGCTCCCCAGGACAGAGGACCAGGCTGACCAGACCTCAAATGGCTCAGGAAGCATGGATAAGGAAGCTAGTGCAGAAGTCTGGGGGAATAAACTGGGAAGAGCAGAGTGAGCTGAGGAAAATGAGAATACTGAGAACTGGTTTCTCCTACCTGCCAGGGGGGGCACTACCTGGCTAGGGACCGGGTGGGTATTTCCCTTTGAAATTTCCTCGAACCAGGTTTTCCCAAGGCCCCAGTGGCTGCAGAGTCCATACTGTGGCTGCCCTCCCACCTCACCCCCACCCTCCCATGGGAGAGGAAATGGAGGAGGCAGCTGTCAAGACCAGACTGGAAGCTAGAGGCCAGCAGACCCACAGGGGTCCCTCGGTAGCCAGGGAGTCTTGGGGCTTCTCAGTAGACATCTGTTGGCCTGGATATTAGGCTAGTTGGAGCTTAGAACAGAGAGAGGTGAGGAGGGGGTGTTCCCTTTCTGGCAGCCTCTCCACCCTGCCCACCTTAAGGCCTTTGCCACCAGTATCCTCCTAGAGCCCCTAACTATCTTCCAATCTTGAGTGGGGGCTCTGAGCAGAGAGAAGCCAGGGCCCTGTTGCCCTCCGTATTCCTCTGAAATGTGGGAGCCCATCTTCTTGCGCTCTGTCAGCAGTGGAGTGGATGGATGTGGCTGCTCTGTCCTTCCCTCATTCCTCCATTCCTCCAGAGGCGAATCGGGTATTGAAAAGCCAGGGCTTTTGGTCAGAGCTGAACCTGCTGCTGTGCTGGGTGTGTATTCATACATAATGGACTACCCCAAAATGCAGTGACTTAAAACAAGAGACATTTTCTTCTAGCACAGGATTTTAGGATCCTTAATTCAGGCAGGCTCAGATGGACTATTCTTCTGTTCCATGTGGTATTGATGGAGGTCACTCCATGGTAGGGGTATTAGCTACCAGACATGTTGGTCTGGAGAGTCCAACATGGATTCATTTAAGTAGCACCTTGGAAAGAAGCTGGAAGGCTCAATTCAGCTGAGACTGAATTGATCAGTTTGTCTACACACAGCCTCTCTAGCATGGTGGTCTTAGAGCTGTGTGGCTTCTTGTATGGGGGCTCAGGGCTCCCAGAGTGTTCCCAGAGACCCAGGGAGAAGTTATAAGGCATCTTCAGACCCAGCTTCAGAAGTCACAGAATACCATGTCTGCTCCAAATTCTATTGCCAAGCAAGTCACCAAGGCCAACCCAGAATGAAGAAGGTTCAGGAAGTGTATTATGATTCTACCACTGCTGGCTAAGCCACCTTGAGAAAGCTTACTTAAACCCTTTCAGCCTCATTTTTCACAACTGTAAGATGAGAATAATGCAATAGCATCGACCTCTTATGGGCTATGAGACTTAAACGATGACATATGTCTCACCAATAACTGCTGTATTCGTGATCACCAGGATCTGCAGTATCCTCGGTTTCTTGGGCACTCTGGTGGACTACATTTCCCAGCCTCCCTCGTAGTTGCGTGTGGCCATGTGACTGAGTTCTGCCCATGTAACCAGAGGGGACATAATACTTCTGACCTCTCCATCCTCCATGCTTGCTCCTTCTACCCTCCATGCCCCCACCAACCTAGGGTTGCTTGTCAGAGCCATTAGCCTACCTTGACTAGTTCACTGGTACATAATAAGCTCTCAGTTAGGGTTTAGGGACTCTTTGGCCTAACCTCTCTACAGCTGTGTTCTCATCTCTAAAGTCGGGGTGATGTTAGGAACCTATCCCATAGGGTTGTGAGGATGGGATAAAATAATCTATAGTTTGACTTAATAGTGGCTTAGGGCCTCTTTGATCACAGTTATTTCATCTAAACACTATACACTATAAACTGGGTCATCATTACCTTTTTCTTTTCTTAAAACAAAATTATCCATAATAAAGCCTCTAGAAATTTTTAAAAGGATAATGTGTGAATTTGCTGTGTTTTAGGCCTGAAGCCAATAAAAATGGTATGATTTACATTCAGAATACTTCCTTAAATCCATTTGATACAGGTTTCAAAACCTAAATATATAGAATAGGACATTTCTAATTTTAAATGGTAATCAAATTAGTTTTGATTTTCAATTTATTTTTTTAAAGATTTTATTTTTTTATTTACTTACTTTTTTTAATTTTTATGTATTTATTTATGATAGTCACACACACAGAGAGAGAGGCAGAGACACAGGCAGAGGGAGAAGCAGGCACGATGCAGAGAGCCTGACGTGGGACTCGATCCAGGGTCTCCAGGATCGCGCCCCGGGCCAAAGGCAGGCGCCAAACCGCTGTGCCACCCAGGGATCCCACTTACTTACTTACTTGAGAGAGAGACAGAGAGCAAGAGCACAAGCAGTGGGAGGTAGAAGCGCAGAGGGAGAGGGAGAAGCAGACACCCCACCAAGCAGGGAGCCCAACATGTGGCTTTATCCCAGGCCCCTGAGATCAGGACCTGAGCCAAAGGCAGATGCTTAACTGGCTGAGTCAACCAGGTGCCCCTATTTTCGATTTTTTTAATTAGGAAATATGTTAGGAGCACCTTGGTGACTCAGTCGGTTGACTGTCTGCCTTTGGCTCAGGTCCCGATCCCAGGATCCTGGGATCAACCCCTGCATCAGGCTCCCTGCTCAGCGGGGAGTCTGCTTCTCCCTCTGCCCCTCCTAACCCTGCACACCCCTCCTAACCCTGCAAGACAGCTTGTGCTGTCTGTCTCAAATAAATAAATATACATTTTTTAAAAATTAGGAAACATTTTAAGAAGGGGCACCTGGGAGGCTCAGGCATTTGAGTGTCCAACTCTTGGTTTCTGCTCAGGTCATGATCTCAGAGTCGAAAGATAGAGTCCTGTGTCAGGCTTTTGCTCAGCAGGGAGTCTACTTGAAATTCTTTCTCTCCCTCTCTCTCTACCCCTCTGCCCTGTTCTCATGCACACTCTCTCTAAAAGAAATAAATACATCTTTTTTAAGAAAAAGAATATAAAAGAAAATATAGGCATAATAAGCACCTATATTCCCACAACTCATAACATTTTGCTATGTTTAATTTGTGTTTTTTTCTAAAGAAATAAAACTGGGGGGGAAATGGTGTGTCTAAAGCACTTAACATAGCCCTTGGCATATACAAAGCAGCCCTTAATTGTCAGCAAGTTTTTTTAACCCTTTATTTTGAAATAATTTTACATTTACAGAGTTATAAAGATAATAGAGACATTTCTTGTATACCCACCACCCTGCTTCCTCTAACATCAGTCTCTTACATAACCATGGTTTATTTATCAAAGAAATTAAAATTAGTGTCACATTATTGACTAACCCACAAACTTTTTTCAGATTGCGCCAGTTTTTCTACTTAACATCCTTCTTCTGTTGCAGAATCTAATCCAAAATGCTATGTTGCATTTAGGTCAGATAATTTTTAATCATTTGTTCAACACTCAGAGCACAGCCACCTTTTAGTCCAAGATGGGGCTCTGTGCGGCAGACGATGTCAGGGGCCCACGTACTATGTCCTGTGATAATAATCACAGTCCTCATTTTGGGGAGCATTCCACATGTTGCACAAAGCCCCTCTTCTATTGCCCATGTAATTATTACATCAATCCTCTATGTTGAAAAAAAAATCCTCTATGTTGGGCTACCATTACTCTCATGTTACAGATGAGGAAACTGAGTTACAGGGAAATTAACTGAGGTCACACACCTCAGGTAAAGGGCAGAGGTAAGATTTGAATCCAGGTAGTCTGGCTCCAAAGTCGTGCTCTTAACACCATCCCCACTTCTTTCGTGAGACCACTCTAGAGAAGAAGGGGAGCAGACACATCATCACAGACTTCCCAGGGCAAGCATGGCAGGCAGGAAGTCTTCCTGATGGGGATGCCAGTCTCAAGCTCAACCTCGGTTTCCTCAGATGCTCTGGGGGACCTTTGGCCAAAGCCTTCCTACCCTGTGCCTTCTCAGGGCTTCCCTCTCTCTTCTCCCTACAGCCCCAGATTCTGAGCCCGAACCTCAGAGCTCCGAGAAGGTGACCTACTGAAACTCAAGCCCCAGGGTGTGGCTCTGTCCTAGATTCTGGGCACTGTAGCCCAGCTAGTGGAGACAGGCTGCTCACACACATAGGCCTGGATGTTGATTTAGAGATTGACTTCTGGAACCACTATTTTGGGTCCTGCTGACGATGCATAAGCAAGAAATAGCAACAAGGGCTGAGTTGTCAGGCAGAGGGGGTATCCATAGGAATTGGGGTTGGGCAGGCTGGTCTGCTTAGCAGGGACTAGCTTTGTCTACACTGGGAAAAGGTGCCACTAACCTGAGGATGAATTGAGAACAGTTTTCCATCCCCAGATGAGAGAGGGGCCCTGCCTGGTTAGGTACCACAGCAGGAGCCCTTCTGCAATCCTCCAGCTAGGACATATGCTTACCCTTTGGAAGAGGCACAGAGAACACTGTAGGTAGCCAGCAACCAGCTGGGATTAGGACCAAGTGCTGGAGGGAGGAGACCAGGGAGCTGGCTAGGAAGCACCTGCCTTTTGAGGCCAGAGTCCAGAGATCCTACATCCCTGAGGTGACATTCCAGCCTCATTTTATCTTCTCTGAACCTTGAGTTGTTCAATTATAAAACAGGGATGTTAATCCCGACATATTAGACAAGAAGGCATATGTTTGTGTAGTTTATGAATTCCAGGAGGAAGAATGAGGCTAAAACACAGCCTGGGCTCAGCTCACTCAGATGGGCACCCCAATTGGAGCTACATCTGCTTGTGAGGAAGAGACATCTTTTCCTCAACCAAGCCCAGGAGTGATTAAGCCTGAAAGGCTGATTTGCTCCAATGGGGGTTCCTTTTTTTGATTCATGCAAAGGAAAAGCACTTGCCCTCTGAAAATAGACCAGATGGCAGAGAAGGGCAAGGACCCCTCTGCCCAGAAGGCAGAGCCGGCCCCAGAGAGCGTTGGTGGGGATTGAGGAGGAAGCATCAAAGGTGGCCAAAGAAGAACGAGATGTGCTGGGAAGAGGGTGTCAGGGTGCCCACATGGTGAGCATGCAGGTGGAGCTAGGGAAAGAGGAAGCACCCTCCAGAGGCAGCCCACTCTCAGGGCCAGCTGGGATCCACTCCCCCAGAGTCCTCTGTAGAGAAGGCCTAGTGGCAGTGGTGCCAACCTGTAGTTGTGGTCCGTACAACCACAGAGCTCCACCTGAGGGCACGATCATAGCTAGAGTGTGGGAGCCATGGGGACCTTGAAACCATGGGAGGCCTGATCAGAGACAGCCAGTTGAAAGAGAATGATGAGGCACCAGCAAATTATGATTCAGAGTGATAGGTGACATCACAAAAGGTGGATGGACATTTTGGTAGCCTGAGGAGGAACACCTCTCTCAGGTTTGGAGGGTCCAGGAGGGCTTCCCAGAAGTAACAGCTAAACTGAGATTTCAGAGACACAGAGACAGAGACAGAGAGAGACTCTGGTAAAAATGAGTGAGGGCAGCGCATTCAGTTGGTACAATCAGAAGCATGTGCAAAGTACCAGAGGTAAGAGAATGTGGTGCATTCTGGAAACTGCAAGAGCATTTAGCATTTCTTAATTACACAGCGTGTGTGGGAACAGAATTACAAGAGATAAGGCTAGAGATACAAGCAGATTTTCAGATAATGAAGCATCTTTATACTTTCTCAAGGTGTTTGTCCTTAGGGGGTTGTAAGCAGAGAGTGACATGATCGGATTTCCATTTTAGTAAGATGTGCGTGTGGAGACTGGATGGGCAAGGCTGGGAGCCCAGAGACCAACAGTGGGCTGCTCTTGATGATCCAGGATCCAGGGGAGAAGTGAGGGTGCCTTGAAGTTGGGTACTCACAACAAAGATGAAGCTAAGTGAGCAAATCAAGGGACTAATTGAGAAGTGGAAGCCCAAGGTGACAGCCGTCACTGACGTGAGCCACAGTGGCTGTCAGAGCTCTTCACTAAAATGAAGAAGTAGGGAGAACTCAGCCGGTGGGGCAGGGCTGATGAAAAGTGCAGCTGAGTTGGAAATTCAAGTGCAAGAGTCAGATAGAGATGGGCAGTGGGATTACAGAGGGTCGAAAGCACAGGGGAGGGAACTGGCCGCCATGGGGTTCTAGGAGTCATCAGCCCGGAGATGTGAACTGAGGCTCCGGGGGCAAGGGGACCCCCCCCCGCAGGGTGGGGACTCTGCAGGGGAGAAGAGGCAGTGGCCAGAACCCCGAGAAACGTTGAGGTGTAAGGGGCTGGAAGAGGTAAGCACTACATAGGAGCAGCTGAGAAGCCGAAGGAAGGCCAGCCCGTTTCTGTATGTATGTATATATGTGGGTTTTTTTTTTAAAGATTTTATCTGTCCATTTGACACAGAGAGAGAGAGAGAGAGCAAGCACAGTCAGCGGGGGGGACAGAGGGAAAGGAAGAAGCAGACTCCCCACTGAGCAGGGAGCCCAATGCAGGGCTCCATCCCAGGACCCTGGGATCATGACCTGAGCCGAAGGCAGACGCTCAGCACCCAGGTGCCCCACGGGCAGCCCATTTAGTTCTCATAATACTTTGTTCCAGGTGAGGGATCTAGGGGGCTTTTTGCAATTGCTTTCTTCGGGCACATATACGAAGAAATTCAGAACGAAATGTTTCATTCCATCATATAACCATCCTTTGCCTGGGATTTCTGGGCTGTCTCCTCCCCAGATCCCTATCCTCTTGGTTAATGCTTGTGTTTTCCAGCCGCCTCTCGTTTTAGTCAGTCCTTCTGGAAGAACAGCATAAATGAAAAGATTCAAGAGATGCTACTTGCACAGCAAGTTTTGACGATCGCTTTTTGCTAGGGTGGGCATGGAGAGGATGCTGATGCATTGAACATCGGTCTTGATTCAGATGACCTAGCTCTTGGGTGATGGTATGAGGGAGGACAAGGCGAGGAGAAGGCCAGCTGATTCTCAGCACTTGTCCCCTCTCTCCTCCCTTTTGTACCAGAGACCGATACCGCTAATTGATCCTCACTTGCCCTGTGTCTTCACAGAGACTTGACATGGACTCGGACTCTTTCTGCAGGCTGCTGTCATGCTGACTCAGAGCTGGCAAGCCTTCTGGCCCCTCACGACTATCATGGGAGTAAGACACCACTCCACAAACCACCAGAAGATCTCCTGTCTTCATCATGATGAACCTTTTATTATAGAGACAGACTGAACTCTCTTTTATATAAAGAATCTCTGGATTGGGTCAGGGAAATCCACCTGCTAAAGGTCACCACTCAGTTCTCCCTGCTTCTGCCTCAGCTAAGCCCCCACCTGCTATTTATACCTCAAGGTCACTGGAAACAGCAGAGGCTGCTGTCCCCAGGGCCGGGCTGGTTGGGTTGGGCCATGCGGGCCAGAGGGGGTCAGGGCTCCCGGCTGCTCACCAAGTCAGAGCCGCCCCGTCTCCCGCCCCAGTCGGTTGTCCAGAACCTGGAGCTGCCGGAGGAAGCCCGAGTTGGGGCAGATATCACGGTGGGCCTGCACTGTCTGGATGGCCTCCACCAGTGTCATGTTCTCGCAGATCATGAGGAAAGCCAGGACAACTGTAGCGGAGCGGCTCACCCCCATAGCACAGTGTACCAGCACACGGCCTGTGGGAAGACCCAGTCTAGTGTCAGCTACCTGCCCTCGCCCTGACCACCCCACAGGGAATTGGGGCTCCTCCTGGCCATCCTTCAGCCCACCTATCACAGGCAAAACTTGATGCCCAGAGCCCATCTCAGGAATGAGGGGGCCCGGAACCATGAAATGGCATTTGTTAGCATCTCCATATGATTCCATTCATGTAACCCTGGAGTAACCCATATCATCTCCATATGATTCCATTCATGTAACCCTGGAGTACTGACACTGTTCTCATGGTCAGATGGGGCAGCTGAGACCCAGAGAGGCAAAGGGACTGGCTCAAGGCCACCCAGCAAATTAGTGGCCCAGCTAAGGTTAACAATTGGGATTCCTTTCTCTGGGTCCAAGATGCTTCCTCTGGCATCCTCTGCGACTCTGCCAGGGTGGGAGGGGTACAGTATTTCTGGAGTCCCCTGGGCTTGTGGCACAGTATAGGGGGCGTTCACCTGCCTCCTTTCCCCCCAGTCCTGCACCTTCCCCTGTCCCTGCAGCCCTCTGCCAAGGCCTCATCTTAGAAGGTCCTTACCTTCTGCCCCACACCACTTACTGAGGGATATGGTTACACAGACCACCACACCAGACCTTAGCTACGTCTGTGATTGCTGGTCCTTTGAAGGGGACGCTCACTAAATGGTAGTCGCTATTTGCTCTATGGGGTGGGAAGGTTGTTGAAGAGGATCGTAGCTCTGGACACCCGACCCACCAGTGCTACTGGAAAAAGTGTCCCAGATCCCACGTCCCCGCCCCAGTGCCTTCCCCAGCAGCTCACCTTGGGGAACACTGAGGGCAGTTCGGATGTATCGAGCAATGGGTAGAAAGTAGACACTGAGGTCAAAGAAGGGGTTGTCATCAGCCTCAATGCCATAGTACTCCAAGGGCATTCCACGGTAAAACTTGGCACCTGTGTCCACTTGAAACTTGCCTGCAGCCACATTCACAACATGGGTGATGCCCAGCTGGGTCAGCTTGCTCTTGTCCCGGGCTGTGTACCTGGAGGAAAGGCACGGGGAGCTGAGAGGTGGGGCAGGTCTCATGGGGTCACCTCTGGCTGGCCTGGAACTTATGGCTTTCCCTCCTTTGCCACTCCCCTCCAAGTGTGAGACTGTCAAGAATGAATAGGCCTCAGAGAAGAGGCTCCTCTAGTTGGAGTTCAAGACTCCTTTTCACTCAGACCACATGCATCAAAAGTCTTAAAAATATGCAAAACACATACATACTTTGCCTCAGCAAGTCTCCTTCTAGGAACTTAAAAAAAAATTCAAATGTGCCCACAGACATTTATAAACCGGATCTAATGATATTCAAGATAGAATTGAAGGAAATTGGGAAGAAATTGGGAAAAAAAATCACTAAATATCTTATAATAGGAGACTGAGTATGGTATAGCTAAATGAAATACTATGCAACCCCTAAAACGTTTGCAGTTGCAGGTAAACAAGGAAAGGTGTCTGTGCTGTATTGAGAACCTATGAAAAATGTAGGATACAATACCGAACACGGTTTACAAATTTTTTCAAAAGATGTTATGCTTCCATTTTAAAAACTTAAAAAAAAAAGCTTTCTACATAAAGTAGATTATGAAATGAGACTAGAAGATACTGTTTTTGTTTAAAAAAATGTGAAAAGACATTTATGTTTGTATGCAGTTTTTAAAAATCAACAAGGATTTTATTACTGGTTTTCTGATGGGGGATAGCAAATTTGCCATACTGTTAACAAGATATTGGACCCTATTTTCTAAATATTATATTAAGGAAAATTTCTAAAATTCACATAAAATTGATCCATATGTTTCAAATTTGAGGAAAACTTTTGGAAAAATGACTCACAATTCTACTTTTTTAATAATTGCACACCCTAGAGAAACTTGTGTGGCTGTTCCATAGACTAATTCCTAGGATCACTGTTCATCATAGCCAAAAAGTGAAAACAACTCAGATGTCCATAATCAATGGAATGGATAAACTATAGTATATTTATACAAATGAATAGTATACAGCAGTGAAAAATGAGTGAGCTGCAGCTGCATAGAACATGGATGAATCTGAGCAAATTATTGAGCACAATATTGACTAAATGATCTAGACACAAAATGCACACAATATGATTCCATTCGTGTAACTTCAAAAGACAGGCAAAACTAACAACATTGTTAGGTACGCAGATGTTAAAACTATAAAGAAAAGCAAGGAGATGATTATTTCAACATTTAGTAGTTCTCTACAGGGAAAGGGGTTATGTTGAGAAGGATCCAGTTACTTCTGGGGCATAAGTAATGTCCTGTCTCTTGACCTGGATGGTGAAACTGCTCATATGTGCTGTGTCTGCTTGTCTCATGTGTGTTCTCTTTCCACAGTTAAAACTAATCATAATATACAAGGATAGGAATGTTTGGAAAGAGATGGAGGACTCCGGGAGAAGCTCCCCTTCTGTTCCCTCCACCTCTCAATGTCGGTGGTACTTACGCATCTCCTAGGAAGAGGTTGGGCCAGACTTCATTGACGTGGCTCAGCATGGGAGCCCGACGGACCCACAGCAAGCGCTGGAGGTAGGCCAGTGTGGGCGGCTGGTACTGGGGTACCCGGGCTGCCCCGTGGATCTTGGGCCTCCGGAGGTCCTGCTTCTGCAGCGAGTCCATCCTGAAACAGAGTGGACACTGTGGTGGTTGGGGGCAGGATCCCCGCGGGTGGGTCCAGCTGCTGGGGAGGCCCAGGCATGGTGCAGCGCCCAGGTGCCAGTGGGATGCTACAGGAAAGGCCGCAGCTATTTTGGATGAGGTTATTAACCAGCTCAGCTGGGGCTGAGGCCTAGATCCTTTTCCCGGGGGAACAAGGGAATCAATCCCTTGTCACTGCTGTGGAGCTGGGAAGTTCTCCCCTGCCCTTTCCAAGGGCCCCGATGTTGGGAGCTTTGGCCAAGGGGCCCTTGGAGTACTCTGTCTGTAGCAACTAGTCAGCACAGAGCCCCCCTCTTGTCACTGGGCTTGAGACTTTGTAGGGATGGGGACCTCAGATGGCTGTGGCCCTCAGAGTGCACTTAGGAAGGCCCCCACGACCTGGCAGTTCATCTCAAGCTCCCTCCCCTGCTACTTCCAGGGCTGGTCCCCAGGTCCCTGTGCCCTCCCAGTTTCAGATGCTTGATGCCCAGAGCCCATCTCAGGAATGAGGGGGCCCGGAACCATGAAATGGCATTTGTTAGCATCTCCATATGAAGTAAGCTGATGCCTCTTAAGGGCCTGAGGCCTCCCTCGGGGCAGGTCCCTATTTCAGAAAGGAAGAAGCTAAAGGTCAAGACAGATGTTTTAAGTGATGCCCAAAGCTGAATGGCTCATAGGGAGCAAGGCTGGGCTTTCAATCCAGCTGTGCTCCTTCGGTTCTCCCTCTAAGCCTTCCAGTTACCACCTCTGGGGACTCCAGAGAGTGGTCACTGGTCCATCTTGTCTCTACAGGGGAGCCTGGGATTGCTGACACACATCTACCTCTAGGCCCTGGGATTTGTCTCCTTACCCCCATGATTCAGGCCAGTGCTGCAGGTCAGACCTCACCCAGGTGGGGTGGGTTGTGTCAGGAGACAGCTGTCTGAGGGTATCCGGGACCCTGCAGAGCTGGGATGTCAGTGGCACCAGAATCTGCATCTGGTGCTGGGCTGGGAAGGAGTTCCTCTCTTGGCTCATTGTCCCTGGCCCCCTCAACCAGTAACTAGGGAAGGTACAAACTGGAAAGAACATCTTTTCTCTTTGGTAGGCAGCGGCAGGACCAGGAAGAGAAATGGGCACCCAGGAGGCCACCGGCTTGGCCAAGCTCACCCAGTGGGCAGCCGGCGGGCAGGGTGGAAGTGAAGACCCGGCTTTCCCCTTCATCCCCCACTGTGACCTGTCAAGGCAGGCTGAGTGGCCTGCCACCTACCTAGGGCATGACCTGAGGCTGGGAATGGGGGAGTGGGTACTGGGACAGGACTCAGCACATGAGCGGAACCTGCCCTGGCCAGGTTCCGCCCAGAACACAAATGCTGTGAAGTGGCTAGAATTCCAGGTCTTCTCCTTGGAGCTGGTGGGGGTGGGGTGTGAGAGCCACCCAGGCCGCTGTGGACTCAAGGGCAGTCCTTCCAAACCCCCAGGCCATCTTGGCTTGGCATCTCTTTGGGATGAAAGACTCTTGGCCCTGGAACTCCCCGTGGACACGGGAGGCTACTTGAAGTGGTGGAAAGAGAACTTCAGAGGGAGGGAGGGAGGGCAGACAGCGTGGCCCTAACTCATTCTGTGGCTTCCAGCAAGTCTTTGCTCCTGGTGGGGGGGGGGGGGGGGGGGCTGGGGGGGTCCGACCTGAGAATGAGAGCAGTGGCTGGATTTGTGGTAACTACAGGGTAGGGAGCAGCGTAGTGTGTCGGGGTGAGGAAAGCCCCAGGCTTGTCCAACAGCCACGCTGGTCTGGAGCCAAAAGCTGGAGCTGAGTTAATGCAGGTGGTGGAAATGGAGCCCCGGGAAGCCAGGCGGGCCCACCGGCCTCTGAGCTTGGCGTGGGGTACGGCCGCCACCCTGTGGCCCGTGGGCACATTGCAGCCAGCCGTGCGGGGCTGGGGAGCCAGGGTCTGGCTGGGACAGAGCTGGTCCCAGCCAGCTCCTGGGAAGAGGAGGAAACCGCCTGGGGGGCAGGGGGCAGGGGGCAGGGCTGCTAGGCCACAGTTTCAACCTCGGAGGGGCCTCAGGTCCACGTCTGGAGAACAGGGCGTTTTCCTTGGACTTAGGGGCACTGCTTGTCTGGTCCCACCTAGAGCCTCACACCTGATGCTCGCGGAGGTACCCCCACACCTGTCTGCTCTAGCCCATGCGGGGGAGCAGCCCCCTGCCCAAGGCCTCCTCCTTCAAGCTCCGGATGCACCCTGGTTTCTGCGGCCTGACTCCCCCCCCCCCCCCCCAATCTCCTGGGCCACCGGAGTGAAGCGTGGGCCTGACATTTGTTGGGCCGGGCCTGGCTCCTCCTCAGTCGCTCTGGCCCTCATGCTGCTGCCTTCCTGTGTCTCCCGAAGCCCAACAGCTGCTTCCGTAGGACGCAGCGCTCCGCTGTCGCGCTACCGCTGTTTACAAGTTTGGGCACTTGTTCTGCGTCCCTCATCCTCTCCACGTGGCTCTCCGCAGCCTCTCCCAGGAGCTCAGGCTCCTCCGCGACCCTCCAACACCGCCCGCCCGCAGGCCTGCGGCCTCAGGCCAGGGCCCGGGCTCCTCCGGGCAGGGGGGCAGCTGCTGTCCTCTCCTGCGCTGAAGCTCCAGAGGTTCCCCCCTGGCCTTCCCTCCTACCCAGTCTCTCTGCTTCCCCCTCCTCCTCCCCGAGCAGCCCTGAAGGGACAGTGGCCACAGGACCTTTGAGGCCAGAGACCTCGGGACAGGACGAGTGAGGGGCCTGGGGGACTCGGGGCGGGGGCAGGTGGGCAGCCCGACGAGCAGCCGGTGGGGCTCCGCTGCCCTCAGCATGTGGGCCTTGGAGGAGGACGGGCATGGGCAGAGTTCTCGGGGCTGGTATTTGTGTGGACTCCTCTGAGCCACTTTCTTCATGGCGCTGCTGTGAGAATTTCACAAGAAACTAAACATAAGGCCGTTCCACAGGGTCTGTCTTAGGGTAGATGCCCCCAAAATGGCACATCTTACTATTATTACCATTACTATTACTGTTACTCATATCCTTCCAAGCCTCAGCCATATCCTGTGGAGGGGAACCGCCCCACAGGACAGTGACGCTTAGTCGCTATCTCTCTTGTTTCTTGAGGGTTCTTTCTCTGTCCAGCAATAGTAATTATATTCTCCACTTACTAAGGACGTACTATGTACCAGACAGAGCCAAATGCCTACATTTTCTCCCTGGATCCTCACAGTACCCTTAATGAAGCAGATAATATATTATCATCCCCATTTCACAGATGAGGAAACTGAGGCCCAGAGGGATTAAACAATATGTTCAGGGTCACACAGCCAATAAGCCTGGGATCCAGGATTCAAGACCACATCTTTCTGACTCGACTGTCTCTAACCCAGTCTGTCGTCCAATCTAACCCAATCCCTCCACACCACACAGAGGCCCAGACGCCCTGGCCCTCATGACCCAGCATGCTCTGTGGCCACCAACCCCCCCCCCCCCGAAACAGGGGCATGCACCCACCTGTGGGGGTATATGGCCCAGGCTGTGGTCTTCTCTGACAGGCACTTTGTACTGCCGGCTTCCAGCTCCCGGTCTCTGCACACTTGATGCTGTTTCTATTTTTTGATTTGAGTTTAATTATAAAACATGATGTGCTGCTCCCCTCTTCTGGCCTCCCCCTGACACTCCCAACTCACCCACTGGTCCCTGGCATGGTCAGTGCCAAGCCCAGCCAGGCACCTGGCCTTGCTGGGAGGGGAGGCAGCCCGCAGGGGTCTGCTTGTGGTCTGTGCGGATGCATATGTTGATTGTGGGGCAGGGAGGAGGAGGAGGATCCCATAAGCCATTTTAAAAGCTCCCTTGGCCTTCAAGAGTGGTGCAAAGCATGGGCCGGAGGCTAGAGCTGGAAGGATCATCCATGGAGGAGGACAGAGAAGAGACTAGCCAAAGCCACACACAAACTGGCAGCAATGCCAACATTGGCGCCCAGGTCCAGGGGAGCTTAGTTGAGAGCTGAGAATTATAGGACTAGGATTCAGATCTAGAAGACTCGGGCTGAGGACAGTGTGGGTACGCTGACAAAGGTATAGGTAAGGTTCAGAGCAGGCCTTTAGACCTGCCCTGGCTCCAGTCAGAGCTGCGTGTCCAGAAGCTCTGGACAGGTGCCAGGCTCCTCCCTCCCCCAGAAGGCATTCCTAGCCCAGACATCCCTGTCCCTTGAGGCCAGCAAGACCGTCTTTTAGGCACCTCCCAAGGCCGCTGTGGTCAGTTAGGGACCTTGGACTTGGGGCTGTTAAGAACCCCTCTTGCTCTCCAGAGACCCTCCTCATGCACTCATGTACTTTGGTGCTCTTCCCCACTCACACTCCCAGAGGACTGACACACACAGGCGTATGCACACCTGCAGCCATACCTACACGGGGTCTGAAGACTGAGCTCCTGGGAGCCAAGGCTCAGCCCCTGTTGGGGCTCCCTGAGCCCTGGGGAGAGTGGGTGGAGGCAGCTGTGGCCAAGGTCTATCATGGACACTTAGAATCCCCTCCTGTGCTCCTCCCATCCTCACACCTCGGGGTCCTCGGAGTCCCTGGCTGAGGGGCTTTAGGGACTGGCCGAGAAGGCAGCCCGTTCCCACCTGTGGGAACCGAAGACAGTAGCCGGCAGGGAGTGCAGGCAGCAGGAGGAAGCAGACGGAGTAGCAGGCTCTAGGGCGAACCACACGCTGGGTTCTTACCATCATCTTGGTGTCCACCGGGGCCAGAGCTTCCAGCAGCACCAGCAGGGCCAGTGCCGTGGCGGGGAGGAAGGACCAGCTCTGGGGGAGAGATGAGCTCCCTGTTATGGGCTGGCAAACCGAGGCCCAGGTCAGCTGGGACTTGTCAGGGCAGGGGCAAGAACTGCCACCTGAACCTGCCTCTGCCTTGAACCCTCTGGGGAAGGTCAATTGGGTATTGGTGCTGAGAGGTAAGGCAGGTTTGGGGCCCAGGGCTTATGGAAAGAATTGGCCTCTGCCCACGGCCCCCTCATCCTTCAGAGTCCCCAGGGCTGCTGTGTATGGCCACATGGGCGGCACACTGCATAACTCCTGGGGGCTCCGGTCGCATAGGCTGCTTGGTGGATGGCACCTCCAGGAATTGTGCAATGCTGTAAGCCCGACCGATTTCTCCCAAGCCAGTTGCCTGATGGGAAAGATGCTGAGGCCGGAGGTCAGGGTATTTAAGCGCTCCAGGCCAAGGAAGTGGGGCAACTGGGCATCATCAGAGATCTGCTGTTCTACTTGGTTCCTAAAACCTGTTTAGAGGACAGAGCAGGACGGGACCATGCCACTCCTGTCTCCCTCTCGGCTCCCCATACCCGCAGAGCTCCCCACAAGTTTTCCACCCAGCCCAGCCCTCGGCCTAATCCCCAACCCAGCTATAACCGTGATTTTCTTCCAGTGCACTCACCCCTGAACTCTAAACCCAGCTCTACTTCTTGCCCTAATCCCCATCCCCAAGGCGCTCACCCTCCAGAGAGCATCAAGAAGGGGTCTGAGTTACTAAAGTGCTCCCCCTTGGTGGCCTGGCTGTGGGGGGTGGCCAGCCCCCACCAAAACCAGCTTTTGGTGGGGGCTGGGCAGGGGGGAATTCAATCCACACCCTGGGAGGCTCCTGGCGGGAGACAGCTGCCACTTTCCCAACTCTCCAGTGAGCCTAGGCCAGTCACCCACCCCTGGCTTTCAGACCCTGGGAGCCGGTGGGTGGTGGGCACACCCCCTAGACTCTGAGGATAGGTGAGGGAAGGAGGAGCATGGGTGGGAGCCGGAGGTGGGCTAGGGGCCGTGGAAAGCAGCTCTGGGCTTACCCCCACACACCCCCACATCCCACATCCCCGAGCTAATGGTCCTCAAGGGGGAGGTGAATGTGAGGAAGGCAGGCTGGTGGAGACAGGCAGGAAGAGACCCAGCCTGGGCGCGGTAGGAGAAGAGCAGTGGACACTGCAGCTCCCTCACGATGCTGGTACCTGCACAGCCACTTGACCACAGGAAGCAACACCCTGTCTCCTCCCAGCTGAGCTGGAGGAAAACACAGGGCTGTTGCCAAAGAAACTGAAGCAGCACTTGGTGGCCATTTGTGGTCTGGAAGCCCGAGAAGCAGGGTTTTTGCTGGGGGAGCCCAACTCCTCCTAGTAGGCAGCTGGGGACACTGGGGCCTCCAGCAGGAATGGGGAGGCCTCGGGGGAGGTATTAAGGATTTGTTCCTTAAGGGACAAATGCACACAGAGCAGCAGGGCAGGGGTACATGGGAGCAGAAAGGAGCTGGATTGACTTCAGGAAGACCTCTATGTCCTCCAGGGATCTCTAGACCTGGGGCGGGGGGCGGGGGGGGGGCAGGTTAGGGTGGTGCACCTTCTGCGCATCTCTGAGATGGGACCACTGACCCGAGGGAGGGGGCCGAGGAGGGGGAGGTAGGGAGTGGGGGGCAGGGTCCAAGGCAGAGAATGGAATGGCGTGATGACAGGAGAACCATGCATCGGGCTGAGCTCCTGTGAGGAGGCTGTGGCTGGTAGCAGGAGCCCCCCCAATCTCCTTCCACATCATGAGAAGGGTGAGGCAGGGCTGACCTGAAAACAACCTAGCCGAGAGTGACAGCTCAAGCCACACTTTCCCTGCAGAGCTGCAGTTGGGGGTCTGGACCTGAGGGGAGGGTGTGCAGAGGCCTGGGAAGGTCAGACAGCCCGCAGGTGTCAGGACTGGCTGTGCTACTGCTTGGCAGGGTTCGGGTGAGCCCGCACAGGTTTCTGGCCAAGGAAGCAGGGCAGGGCCGTGTCACGACCAGGTAAGAAGGTCTCACCTCTTCCATTTTCTGCTTTCTACCCTTTAACTCCCTGGCCTTTCCATCCTTTGGGGGGGGGGGGGGCTGAAGAATACGGATGGGCCAGGGAGAGGGGGTCCTTCTGGAAGGTTGCCTCAACCAGGCCCTGATGAGGCCTTGAGTTGGCAAGTGAGCCCAGCAGCTTGAGGAGGGAGCCAGGCCCCCTTTTCAATCCTCACTCCTGGCCACACAAAACCCTGACAACCCACCTCCAGACTAGTCCCGTTCCACATCCCCTGCCAGCCCTCACTGGCCTTCCCCTCCCCATGCCCTGCCCAGCCCTCACCTGGCCCCTCAGCTCCGGCCTGCACCCCGCAGCTGCTGGTCCAGCTGGCAGAGCTGGTGGAGGAAGCCTCGGTTGGGGAAGACCCATCGGTGTTGCCTCACGGTGATCACTGCCTGGCGCAGGGACAGCTGCTGGTGCAGCATGAGATAGGCCAAGACCAGTGTGGCAGAGCGGCTCACCCCTACCACACAGTGCACCAGGACCTTGGCTGAGGAAGACATCCCGGTGAAAGACCCTTTCCCACCTGTTGGTACCCAGGGGTGGAGGTAGGGACCCAAGTGCCTTTCCCTATTCTGCCTTGGGTAGAACTCTGAATCCTGGGCAAGCTGTTCAGCCTTTACCGGTCTCAGTTTCCTGATCTGTCAAATGGGTATACCAACACCTCTTTAACCTACTCTTAAGGTAGGGTGCAAATTCCTCAATGTGGCTTACAAGACCCTCAATGGGCTGGCCCCTGCTGACCCTACAGCTTCATCTCAGGCTGCCTCACCCTGACCTTTAGCCCGAGGAACCCTGGGTCACTTTCAGTTCCTTAAAGCTTTCCTGGTCTCTGGCCTCCAGCCTTAGCACATGCTATTGCAACCACCTATAAAAAGTCTCCTGCTCTTGGTCTGACTAATGTCTATTACTCATCTGTCAGGTTTCAGCTAAGACATGGTTTCCTTGTACAGTCTTTCCTGACCATTCATGGTATCACTTGAATCACAGAGCAGCTAATCTTTTTTGCATATGGCCTAGTGAATACTGTTGTTAGAGGGTAGGCCCCTCATTTGCCAGGTCCTCTGGATTGAGCACCCTTGTCCTGCTCCCGTTCTCCTCTATCTTTTGAAATTTACCCATTCATATGAAGAGTACTCATAATTTTGACTGTCTTTCCACAAAACATATAGTGGCAAGCTCCATGAAAGCAGGGACCCTGCCTTGTCTGAGTGTGGATTCAGTATCTAGCCCAGTGCCTAGCACCGAAAAGGTAATAAACAGCTGGTAAATGAATGGATGATGAACAAATGAATGTCAAAGCACTCTGAATGTTAAAAAGTGCTGGGACCCATAGTCTTGTCTTTCCTGTCACATAGGTGAGAAACTAAAGTCCAGAGAGGGACACTGGCTAACCCAGGGTCAGGACACAAGGGGCACGGCTCTCACCCATGATGAACGCAAAGCAGGGACTCTAGCTCTGCCAGGCTGCTTCGTTATACCCTTAGTAGTAGAAGTTTTTTGGTTTTGTTTTCCATTTGAAAATGCTTTGTGGGAAACCAGACATCTAGTTACTAAATGGTAATTTCTCAAGGCTGAATGATGGAGAGAAAGAACTGTTTTTGCTGTTTGGGAGGCTTGGCTTCTTCCAGTCCCAGGACTGCTCCTAACTCATGACACGACCTTGTAGTCTAGGCCTCCACTTTCCTGTCTGTGAAGCAACAAGGTTGGATAAATCGCTGCTGAAGCACTGAATTTTTTAAAACCGGAAGGCTTTTTAAAAACTAGAGATGGGAGGGCACTGGTATTTGAGGGGAAACTGGGCATTGCCCCCCATGAGTGAGAAGGAGGGGATATGGGTTCAGACCCAAGTCCTACCCCCAGGTGTGCTGAGGGCACGGTGGATGAAGTCGGCTGCTGAGGAGAAGTAGGCACTGATGTCGAAATTGGGGAGGTCGTGGGCTGGTACCCCCAGGTAGCTCACGCTGCTGCCGTAGAAGTCAGGGCCGCCCTGACAGTAGAGTCCCCCATGGGCTGCGTTCAGCACGTGGGTAATGCCCAGCTTCCATAGCTCAAAGCGGTTATTTGCCGTGGCCCTAGGAAGGGGAGGAATAGGGCTGGGTGCTGGCTGAGCCGTGGGGTCCAGGAAGGAGGTTTTTGTCTCGTCCTCTGCTTCAGAGGGACAGAGCCATAAAGGTCCACAGGGAGCCACAGGAACCCAGTAGGCCCCACCCTCAGAGCTTTCCTGTAGAAGAGTTGGTGGTAAAGGGAGTTATCTTTAGACCCTCTTCGCTTCCTGAGGCTATCTGCTCCTGCCTTGGCCAAGACAGGAAGGAAAGAATTGCTTCAGCCCTGGAATCCAGCTGCCCCTCCTTTCCTGCCTCATGCCTTCCCACCCACATCTGGCCTCTACTGGCCATGACCACATACCTGCTTCTAGTTTGCGAATGTTTAATGGTGACACCTTCCCTGATTCACCTTTCTCACCCACTCTGTGCCCAGAGGAGGGAGGCTGGGACCAGGGAGGGGAGCTCCCTGTCCATCCCATGTCATACCTGAGAGTACCATATCCCAGACTCGCCCTTTGTCCTGGATAAAGCCCAAGACGCCACGATCCTCTGGGTGCACCACCCATCCAGGCTGGCAAAAGCCCTGCCTCCTGGTGATCACACCTGATCACTGCACTGTCCCCAGCACACCAGAGATCCTGCAGGAAGTCCCTGGCCCTGGGATGTGCAGAGCACAACTATTTCTCCCAGTCCCACCCTGTTCCCATCTCTGGAAAGAACCCAAGAACTGTCTCTCCTTGTCCCCTTCCCCACACCGCTTTGACCAGCTACCACTCACGCATCTCCTATGTAAAGGTTGGGCCAAACTTCGTCCACGTGGCTGCAAGAAACCTTCCCTGCCCTCAGGAGCTCCTCCAGTTCCAGAACGCTGGGGCAAGGTGTGGCTTTGGCATCTCCCCTCAGCTCTGGGACTGAGGCTTCAGCCATGGGCCAGCCCACCCACTCCTCTGATTCTGCGGGTCACTCCTTTCTGCGTCTCCAGTGTCATTTCTCCTTCCCAGAGATTGGCAGGGACAGGTGGGGTAGGAGCAAGTGACTCAGCAGGTCACAGAGGCCTCCAGAAAGAATAGGACATTTCTCTCCCCAAGTCACCCCCCAACCCCAAACTCCGTGACGACACAGAATTGGTCATATCTCTGCAAGTTACTTTACCTTTCTACCTCAGTTTCTTCATTTGTAAAGTAAGGATAATTACACTGACCTCAAAGAATTATGAGGATTAAGTGAAACAAAGGATGTTCTGGGTCTAACATGATGGATGCCTAAGAAACGTTTGTTCAACTAATAGGCTTAGGGCCCTGAGTTAGGCTATCTAGTTCTTTTTTTTTTTTTTAATATGTTATTTATTTATTCATGAGAGACAGAGAGAAAGAGGGAAAGAGACAGGCAGAGACAGAAGTAGAGGGAGAAGCAGGCTCCATGCAGGGAGCCCGACATGGGACTCAATCCCAGGTCTCCAGGATCACACCCTGAGGCAAAGGGAGATGTTCAACCATTGAGCCATTCAGACGTCCCTAGGCTATTGAGTTGTTAGGACTGAGCTACAATGGAGATCCAGGGTGGAGAGGGGGTGGATGATTCCAACAATGAATGATAAAAAGCTCTGCAGCTCTGGATGAGCCACAAACTGGGTGGGAGCCGTGCCTCTGGATTATGTGGCTGGGACGGAGGAGTTTCCTGCATTGTAGCGTCAGAGAAATGTAGAGAGGAGGCAAGGAAGACCTCATCTCAAGGGTGCCCACGGAGTTTGTGGGGGAAGGCTTGAATAGTGGTTCAATAATGAAAACAGCTGATTTCTCAAAAGAGAAGGCTGAAATGGGCCATTGTCTATCGAAGTGGGGAGAAGGGAAGTGAATGTTGCCCTACTTTCTGAAAAGCCAGAAAACTGTCGAGAGAAACATTTTTGGGGTGGGGAGGGAGATTGCTCTGCTTCTAAGGCCTTTTGTCCCCACAACAGACACCGAGAAAGGTCTTTATCTGACCTGTCAGAGCCAGTTACCGGCACAGGAGGGAAGATGACTTGCCTGCTCTCTGGTACTTTGCAAAGGCCCTGATGGGATGCAAGGTGTACGAGCTGCAGAGGGAAGGCTCCCAGCTGCTCCTGGTCCGGAGTCCAGCTTGAGGGTAAAGGATACACCAGGGGATCCCGTGGGGGAATGTATGGCCTCCTGTCTATCCTGGGACCCGTCTCCACCCCCATCAGAGCCAATGAAGCCTGCTCTGCACTTGATGGGGAAGCAGGTCAAGGAGGGCTTGGAGCCCAGGTCGCAGGTGGTTTTGGATTTGGTTTATGCCAATCCTAGGGCTGGTTGGGGACTTTCCAATAGTGGGAGTGAGAAAAGAGCACAGGTTCCGAAGTACGAATACGGACTCTGGGACGTGTTAACTGCGGTACGTCCGGCAGGTGTCTCGGCCCTCCTGTGTTAGAATACCCTGCAGATGTGGCACAAGGATTAAGTGAGAGAGATGTTCATACAGGATTTGAAGGAAGCACCGTCGGACAGTGGAGGAACAAGGAACGTAACAATGATCGTTGGATGCTGGCTCTTGCAGAGAGGCTGGCTCCCTCCAAAGGAACCGGGCACCGCCTCCCGCCCGCGAGCCTCCCTACCCAGTCCTACGCGCCGCCTCCGCCTGCACCCGCCCCTGTGCGCTCGCTCCCGGGCGGTGGGCCCGGCGCATGCGCTCTCGCGCCGCCTCGCTGCGGCTTTCCTCCGCTCGCGGGTCTCGAATGCGGCGACCCTTCCGGTTTGGGCCCCGCCCCGCCCCGTAGGGCTCCGCCCCTCGGCCGCGCGGCCCCGCCTCCCGAAGCAGTTCCGGTTCGGCTTCGGGCGGCCGCGGGCGCGGCGGAGACCGGCCGAGGCGATGCCCGCGCGCAGCCGCCACCGCCCCCGCCTGCACCCCGGCTCGCCTCCCCGGGCTCCGCCTCCGCCGCTCGAGGCGCTGCACTCCGGCGAGGCCCGGAGGGCCCGGGACTCCGACGGCGGCTCGGACGCCGACTCGGAGGTGGGTCGGGGGAGCCCGGCTGGGACCGCGGAGGTGAGCGGAAGCCGCGCCCGAGGCGAGGGGGAGTTGGGGAGGCGCCCGCCGCCGGGGACGTGTCGGGAGGCAGCGGCGGAGCCGGGCTGCGGAGGGCGGGGACGGCTGAGGCCGCCTGGAGGGTCGGCCCCAGAACGGAGCCTGCGGGAAGCGGGGGCTGTGGGGCCGAGGGCCCGAGGGGGGCGAGCGCGGAGGGACAGGTGGCTCCGAAGGGGCGAGGGCTCGGAGGGTCGGGGGAGCCGGGGAGGGGGCGAGGCCGACCCCGGGGTGCCGCGGGACTGCGGGGCGGGAGGAAGGGATGCTCGGGGATTTGGGGGGGAGGGGGCGGAGCAGCCGGGACCGCGGCCGGCTCGCGCGGTGGCTAGCCGACCGGGGGGGGGGGGCACGCCGGAGGAGGACTTAGGTGTGATTGGGGGTCGTCCGGCCTACAAAAGAGGGCCAGAAAAAGAGAAATCGGGTCAGAAAAAAGAAAAAGGAGCCCTTGGGGAATCTAACGTCGGGCTTTGGCGTTTTCACAGGTGTCTGCGAAACCACCAGCAGAGATCACGAGGGTAATAGGCTCGGAGTATGGGGTCCTCTCGTTTGTGGACGGTGGGTCCTTTTAAGAACCTGGGGTTGGTGTCGAGCACTGATTTGCTGAAACGCCTGGCGGGGCGTGGGGGGGGGGCGGGGGGGGAGTAGTAAAAAGGAAGGGATGTTCGGGAAAGAGTGAAAGGACTGATTCTGACCATCAAGACGTGGTTTAGTTTTCTCACAGCCACAGAGCGTGGGTTTTTCTCTTTGTGTTTTTTCCACCACCACCTCCCTCCCCAGGTTTCCTGGAAATCCCAGGCAAATTTAGATCTTTAACAAAAGATGAACACGCTATCTTTAAATATGAAACCTTAAAACAAGACCTCGGGCTCTTAGGTTTTACAGGTACTGGGGTATGGACTGGTGCCGCCGCTTTGACAGCTTGACACATATATATTTACTGCAGGTTAAAAACGTGGTTCAGGGCAGGTGTCTGGGTTAAAAGGATTCATACAACTACGGTTGACCCTTGAGCAACGGGGTTGGAAGCGTGCAGTCCTAATGCCCTATAACTGTTGACTCTCCAGAAACTTAGCTATCAGCCTGTTGACCAAGAGCCTTACCGATAACATAAACCGTTGATTAACGCATTTTTGTGTGTTAACAGTGTATCATATGTTGCATTCTCATAATAAAGTAAGCGAAAGCAAATAAAATGTCAAGGAAGTCATATGGAAGAGAAAATAAATTGACAGGACGGCACTGTAAATACAGTAAGGACTGAAAAAAATCTGCATATAAGTGGACCTGTTCCATTCAAACCCCGTTGCTCAAGGGTCTGCTGTATATGTGAAATCGCCACAGGCTAGGTGTACCACCTCTTTTTCTCACCCATAACTCCAGGACTGAAGCCTCTTGTGAATTGGGGGCGCTTTGGACGAGTTTGCAGGACCAATATGAATGCAATTTTGCATATATTGTGTGAATAATATTTTTAGTAGAGTGATGTAGAAAAATAAGAATAGGGAATGCTTATAGTTGGCAGTAAACAGACCTGGGATAGATGGGTACACAGATGCTTTTTATAGAAGACATAGTGCCGGAACAATAATTGTGCCAGAAAAATGATGACTGGAATACTTAAGTTCACTTTAGTAAAAATAAGTTAATTTCCTTTTGTATTATTGTTAAATAATAACGTGACTTCACGCAGTCTTTAGCTATGTTTGTTAAGATTACTTTTACAATTTTTTGTTTGTATGTTTTGCAAATTTGTTGGCTATTTCAAAACAAACTTTTACTTTTTAAAATATTTATTTATTCATGAGAGACACACAGAGAGAGGCAGAGACACAGGCAGAAGGAGAAGCAGGCTCCCTGCAGGGAGCCTGATGTGGGACTGGATCCCAGGATCCTGGGATCATGCCCTGAGCCAAAGGCAGACCCTCAACCACTGAGCCACCCAGGTGCCCCCAAAACAAACTTTTAATCGAGTGTTTCTTCTCTAAACAGATACCTACTGTTTAATCTTTATGCAGTGAAAATGTACTGACTGCAAAATTGTGTAAATTAGTTTATGTGTATAGACTCTCATATCTTCAGATGCTCGGTGGACTAGTAATTATTTCTTCAAAAGAGAGATGAGTTCTCTTTGCTTTAACTGTTGTCAGAAGATTAACTCTGCTTTCTTTAACTTAATACAAATGATCTTTAGTTGGAAGTTACATAGTATTACTATTGTTTCTGTTTCTGTTTACCCGCACCAGATTGAGATTCTCTAAAGACCTTGTCTTCATACTTAGCTCTGAATAGAAGTCTCAGCCTTTAAAAATTTATGGAATTGAACTGAAATAGAACTCGCTGTTCAGGTTACATCATAATATTACTATGAAATTAAATAAACCATTAAAAGGAGTTGTACGGTTAATGTATTAGCATGCCTAATAGTTAGTTTTGTTTCCCTTTGACAGTTCTCACAGTCACTTAGTTGTAAAGAAAATCAGTTTTATGGTAGAGCAGTTTCCCTGAGAAGAAATGCCAGCATGACCACAATGGCAGCACATGTAGATATACTTAGATAAATCAGTTTTGATTTCAGTAGTACTCTCTCCATTCTCTAAATACTCTAATTCACATTGCACAACTACTTGTAAACATTCTTATTTTGTTAAGCACTGAATCCTCACTGCTTTTTCAAAACTTTGCCATAACTGATTTAGAGACATTTTCATGGCTTTTCTGAGAATTGAAATTTTAACATTGTTTCTGAGAAATTGTATCACAGATGTTCTAATGAATAATATTGTTATTTTATCTTAATAAGAATGGCCATATTGGGCACCTGGGTGGTTCAGTCCGTTAAACATCTGCCTTCGGCTGAGGTCATGATCCCAGGTCCCAGGATTGAATCCCACCTCAGGCTCCCTGCTAAGCAAGGAATTGGCTTCTCCCTCTCCTTCTGCCCCTTCCCCCTGCTTGTTTTTTCTCTCTCTCACTCTATCAAATAAAATCTTTATTATTTTTTTAAGATTTTATTTATTTATTCATGAGAAACAGAGAGCGAGAGAGAGAGGCAGAGACACAGGCAGAGAGAGAAGCAGGCTCTGTGCATGGAGCCTGATTTGGGACTCAATCCTGGGTCTCCAGGATCACACCCTGGGCTGAAGGTGGTGCTAAACTGCTGAGCCACCCAGGCTTCCCTCAAATAAAATCTTAAAAAAAAAAAAAAAATTACCATCTTAATTAGATATTCATTGAAAATTCATACATTCAGGCCTAATGTAATATATGGTGTTAATAGTGTGAATCTAACATGGCCATTAGTCATGACAGTGATTCTTTTTAGATCTTACTGTCTTCTTAGCTTTGAGAAATCATCAAAGCTTTGAGAAGTTATAAAAAAATTGGAGAGCACTGACCAGGCACGTTTGGAGAACAATTCGGTGTTTTTGTGCTGCCTCTTGTCACTGGTTGGTAATTTGTCATATGAGTATGGGATATGGATTTGTGACAGACTTGTGGTGTGAATATTCCTCCCCCATAGGCACAACACCATCGTCACTGGATCTTAAGCCTGACCTTCTAGCTAACTCTAGATTTCATGCCTTCATATTGAAATGTTTTTTATATCACTACACACTGGGTCCTCCCATTATTAGTAAAATCACTTCAATACAGAGTATAACATGAATCTATTTTGGCTCTTGCTTAGGATAGTAGAAAGTAGGAAAACTTGGTTGCAATAGTTTCATCACAGTGTTTCACCACAGAATAGTTTTTTGACATATGTACCTCAAAAGAGTGTTGTGAAGTCAGTGACCTATATTTATATTTGTCTGAAATTTTTATTGTGGGTATAGTGTTTTTTTTTTTTTTTTAAGACTTTATTTATTCATGAGAGAGAGAGAGAGGCAGAAGGAGAAGCAGGCTCCATGCAGGGAGCCCCATATGGGACTCGATCCTCAAGAGAGGCAGTAATGTATTAACTTGACCCTTTGTTCTCCTGACAGGTAAGAGATTCTAGGAGAAGATGAGAACCATGAATTCTAGTTTTGGGTCTTCTTGTAAATTAAACTGTATCACTGAGTTATTGAAAATGCTTTCAAATTGGTTTTAGTTTGGAACTTTGAGACTAAATTAAATCAATGTCAGTTTCATAAATATTGTCATGAAAGTCAAAAATTGCCAAAATCATAGATTAAATTTCGGGTCCAAGTCCAGCATATTTTTACAGTAATGTGATGTATTTTGAAATCTTGAGCCAGTTTCTCATTTTCCATTATGTTGATTTGATTTGGAGGTGTAGCATATTTAAAAATAAAAAGATTTTACTAATAAGTATGTCAAATCACTAACCTTTCTCAATATCATTTTAGTGGTTAGAATAAGAATTAATTTTATATGCTTTATTAATTTTATATGCTTCTTTGCTGGTGCCCTATTTTTTTTATTATTATTATTGGCATGGAGCCAGAACAAGAATCCTTCATTAAACTTAACTGCTAAATTTTCATCATTTCACCATTTTCATCAAAAGGAAAAGCTTTTACTGTAACTGAGTTTTAAGTGGACAGTGTTATCTATTAGATGCTTACTCATTGAGCTCAGATGGTTCTTTTTTTTTTAATTTTTTTTAAATTTATTTATGATAGTCACAGAGAGAGAGAGAGAGGCAGAGACACAGGCAGAGGGAGAAGCAGGCTCCATGCACCGGGAGCCCGACGTGGGATTCGATCCCGGGTCTCCAGGATCGCGCCCTGGGCCAAAGGCAGGCGCCAAACCACTGTGCCACCCAGGGATCCCAGCTCAGATGGTTCTGAATGTGGTATAGAATTAGGTGCAACCTGCTAGTGGAAGTCTTAAAGGCAAATTTGGAGCAGCAAAAAATATCTAAGAACTGAAGTACAGCCTTTCTTCAAATGTGCTGCCCCAAACTCTTACTGTTTAGAAGTAGAACATAACTAAACAGTGGAGAATCACTATTGGAGTTTCAAAAATAGATGGTAGAAATTGGTTCAGGGTCTTTGTAACTGTAATTATAGATTTCATAGATTCTACAGAAGATTTCATTGTTTCTTGGAAACAATGCTCTAATTATTAAGAAAAGTAAAATAGTTTTTGATAAACATAAAGAGAAAATAATAGTGTAGTTTTGTGTTTGCTCCTTGGAAAGATTTTAATTTAGGATTAAAAAAAATAAAGGGCAGCCCCGGTGGCACAGCGGTTTAGCGCCACCTGCAGCCCAGGGCGTGATCCTGGAGACCCCGGATCGAGTCTCATGTCAGGCTCTCTGCATGGAGCCTGCTTCTCCCTCTGCCTGTGACTCTGCTTCTTTCTCTCTCTCTCTCTGCATCTCTATGAATAAGTAAATAAAATCTTTTAAAAATATATAAATAAATAAAAAAAATAAAAATGAGGGCAGCCTTGGTGGCACAGCGGTTTAGCGCCACCTGCAGCCCGGGGTTTGATCCTGGGGACCCTGGATCAAGTACCATGTCAGGATCCCTGCATGGAGCCTACTTCTCCCTGTGCCTCTGCCTCTCTCTCTCTTTCTCTCTCTGTGTCTCTATGAATAAATAAATAAAATCTTTTTAAAAATTAAAAAAAAAATGAGATTAGGAAAAACAGCTGCGTAGTCTTGAATACTACAGACTACAGAGCTAAAAGCCCAAAGTAAACTTTGTCCTCTGCATTATAGTTTAGGCTTTTTACTTTGATGAAAATTAAATTTTATGCCCTGGTTTATGGATCTACAAACGGGTATAATTTGTCTCTATTGTGTGCATGATAAGTAAGCTTTATTGGTGAAATTAGACTTAAGCTTATTTTAGTGTGAGCTCAACTATAATGTATGATTGCCTTAAGGGGAATTTATTAACATTAACTTTATATAATAATAAAAAATCTATTCCCTCTTTTTTTCCTCTTGGGATATGCATATTATATTTTAGGGGTTTTTTTTTCTTCTTTTTCTTCTTTTTAAAGATTTATTTAGGGGCAGCCTGGGTGGCTCAGCAGTTTAGCGCCGCCTTCACCACACGGTGTGGCCCTGGAGACCCAGGATCAAGTCCCATGTCAGTCTCCCTGTATGGAGCCTGCTTCTCCCTCTGCCTGTGTCTCTGCCTCTCTCTCTGTCTCTCATGAATAAATATATAAATCTTTTTTTAAAAACGATCAGAGGGAGAATCTATGCAGGGAGCCTGATGTGGGACTCGAATCCCAGACTGTGGGATCACACCCTGAGCCTAAGGCAGATGCTCAATTGCTGAGCCACCCAGGTGTCCCATATTTTAAATTTTATACATCACTTGGAAATTATAATTTTTAAAAATTTTACTGTAGGGGTGCCTGGGTCGCTCAGTCGGTTGGGCTACTGACTTTAGCTTAGGTCATGATTTCAGGGTCCTGGAATAGGGCTCTGCATTGGGCTGCATGCTCACAGTGAGGAGTCTGCTTGTCCCTCTGCCCCTTTTCCTACTTGTGCTCTTTTCCCTCCCCCCCTCTCTCTCTCTCTCAAATAAATAAATAAAAATCTTTAATAAATAAATAAAAATTTTAACAGCATACCAAATCAGTAATAACTTTCAAAAATAGCACAAATGAATCAAGTTTCATCACTTGTTCTAAATTCCTTAAGAGACATTTTATTTTATTTTATTTTATTTTATTTTTTATTTTTTATTTTTTATTTTTTTATTTATTCATGGTAGTCACACAGAGAGAGAAAGAGAGGCAGAGACAGGCAGAGGGAGAAGCAGGCTCCATGCACCGGGAGCCCGACGTGGGATTCGATCCCGGGTCTCCAGGATCGCGCCCTGGGCCAAAGGCAGGCGCCAAACCACTGCGCCACCCAGGGATCCCAAGAGACATTTTAATGTATAGTTTTTAAAGAAGACAATTACTTCCGGCTATACTTGTATTTTAGAGTATACACAATCAAGTGAAACTGCCAGAAAAATCCAGCATATTTAAATCACTGTCACTATATGAACCTAGAACTGGTTCTATGAAATGTATGAAAGTAAAATTTTCATTTTAGTGATATATCTTTTGTGAGTTTTTTAGGTTTTTTTTTTTTAAGACTTTTTTGTTTATTTTAGAGAAAGCAGGTGCACATGCACACGGGGAGAGGGGCAAAAAGAGAGGGAGAGTATCTCAAGCTGACTCCCTACTGAGCACTGAGCCTGTGAGGGGCTTGATCCCACAACCCTGAGGTCACAATAGCAGCCAAAACCCAAGAGTTGGATGCTTGACTGACTGAGCCACCCAGGTGCCCCTGTTGATATATCTTTTGTATTCTAAAGATTGCATAAAGATAAATTAGAAACCATTTTGGTCTCTTATGTGTTTGCATAATTAAAACCAGCAAGATAGGGATCCCTGGGTGGCGCAGCGGTTTAGCGCCTGCCTTTGGCCCAGGGCGCGATCCTGGAGACCCGGGATCGAATCCCACATCGGGCTCCCGGTGCATGGAGCCTGCTTCTCCCTCTGCCTTTGTCTCTGGCGCTCTCTCTCTCTCTGTCTCTCAGTCTTTCATGAATAAATAAATAAATAAAATCTTAAAAAAAAAAAAAAAAAACCAGCAAGATAATTTGTTACTAGTACCTGTCACTTTAGAATCCTGATTTCCCCAATTTCTTCCCAAATTGTTAGAGTCCATTTTTTTTTTTTAAGATTTTATTTTTAAGTAATCTCTACACCCAACATGGGGCTCAAGCCTCCAACCCTAAGATTAAGAGTCACATGCTCCACTGACCGAACCAGCCAGGCACCCCTAGAACTACTTGTAGAATCAACAATCATCAATTGTATCAACCTGTAATGTATTTTTTTTAATGTTGGTATGTTCCTTTTGAAGTATTTTTATTTAGTTAAGCTTGATATTAAATGAGTCTTTTTATGAGGAACTCCTTTTGACTTGAATTCTACTCTGATTTGGAATCACTTGTTATTTTGTTTTCTGGTTTATGTTATTTGATTACATTGTTGCTTTCCTGAAAGGTAATTCCACTTGAGCAAAACCTTTATAAGATTTTACAGTTGTTTTCAAATACTCATAATTCATATTAACAAAGATTTCAAGAGTTAAGAGTGGGTTTAACTATTAATTGATAGATGACTATCCTAATGATTTAATTTCAGGCCTAGGGCAACACTAGCAGAAAGAGGAGTTGATGATGATAGCAATAGTAGCTTACATTTACTGAGCAGTTTGTAATTGCCAAGCATTATTACAAATGCATTACATGTATTATTCCACGTAATCTCCATAGACAATAAGCCTGTGGAGTAAGAACTAGTGTTCTCTTCATTTTGCAGATAAAAATAATGAGGCCCAGGAAGGTTAAGTAACTAATGCAAGGTCACATAGCTGTGAGTGCTAAGTCCACAATTTGAATCTAGGCAGTTTGATTCCAGAGCCAGCATTCTTAACTGCTATGCTTTCTGGGTTTATTTTTATTTTTATTATATATTTTTTTTAATTTTTATTTATTTATGATAGAGAGAGAGAGAGAGGCAGAGACACAGGCAGAGGGAGAAGCAGGCTCCAAGCACCGGGAGCCTGACGTGGGATTCTATCCCGGGTCACCAGGATCGCGCCCTGGGCCAAAGACAGGCGCCAAACCGCTGCGCCACCCAGGGATCCCGCTTTATGGGTTTAATATCAAATTCTGTTGCAGAATAACTGTCTGAAATTTATTTCTCTCTCAAGCCTTTGTTTCTTTAGCTGTCAGTTGAGGAATTCTGCTACAGCTTTCAGGTCACTCCCAATCCTACCATTTTAAGAATTCTGTCATCCTGATTTACAAAACATTATGTATTTAATATTTCTGATTAGTTTCTGTTTGTAATCTTTTGGTCTCTTACAGTATAAAGGTTAGGTCACACTGTTAATGGATGATAGGGCTGGATCTATAATCAGATGTTCTTTTGGACTTCTCGGTCTTGTTAGTTGCCTCACTATTATCTTTTATTTAGTGTGTATATGCATACAGGGTTAATAGTTGAATTTAGTTGATTTTCTTAATCTTCTATTCACATTTGTGTGATGTGCTTTAAGTAGTAAGAAATATTGTTTTCAGGGGGATCCCTGGGTGGCTCAGCGGTTGGGCGCCTGCCTTTGGCCCAGGGCGCGATCCTGGAGTCCTGGGATCAAGTCCCGCATCGGGCTCTCACTGTGGAGCCTGCTTCTCCCTCTGCCTGTGTGTCTCTGCCTGTGTCTCTGTCTCTCTCTGTGTCTATCATGAATAAATAAGTAAATCTTAAAAAAAGAGAAAAAAGAAAGAAAGAAATATTGAAGAAGTATTGTTTTCATTTTCTTAAAAGAATCTTTTCCCTTTGAATATCAAGTATTTCATACTTATTGTATAAAATTTAGAAATTTTAGAAATATTTAAGGTAGAGAGTGAAAGAGTTCACTGGAGTAGTAGCTATTAATAGTTTGATGTTTTACTTAAAGATGTATACATGGGCTACATATACTATTTTTTAGGACATTTTGCTCCTTTAAAGATTTTTTTAAACTTTAATTTTGAAATAATTAGATTCACAAGAAGTTGTATAGATTGTACAGAGAGATCCCATTTACCTTTCACTCAGGTTGCCTCACTAGTTATATTTTACATAGTTACAGTACAGTATCGAGACCAGGAATTGGTTCAAAACTGCATATATAGTTGTGTATCATTTTATTATGAGTAGGTTTATTTAAACATTGCACCAATCCAAATACAGAGGGGCACCTGGCTAGCTCAGTTGGAAGAGCATGTGACTCTTGATTTCAGGGCTGTGAGTTCAAGCCCCACATTGGATTTAGAGATTTTTTTTTGCCTAAAAACATGTTTAAAACACATAGAATTATTCCATCACAATAAAGATCTCCCTTGGGGTAACCTCCACACCCCTGACACACTCTTTCTAACTTCTGGCAACCTCTAATCTGTTTTCTACCTGCATAATTTTATTATTTTGAGGATATTATAAAGGGGGTCATATTGTATGTGACCATTTGAAATGGACTTTTTTCACTTAGCACAATGCCCTTGAGACCCGTTGACTGTGTGTATATCCATAGTTTATTAATTTTTATTGCTGAGTAGTATTCCATGGTATGGATGTACCACAGTTTAACTGTTCACATGTTTTGAGATATTTTATTTTTATGCACGTTTTGGCTATGACAAGTAATGAAGCTAAGGGGAGGCCTGGGTGGCTCAGTTGGTTAAGCATCTGCCTTTGGCTCAGGTCATGACCTCTGGGTCCTGGGATCGAGACCCACATTAGGCTCCCTGCTCAGCGGAGAGTCTGCTTCTCCCTCTGCCCCTCCTGCTGCTCATCTCTCTCTTTCTCCTCTCTCTCAAATAAATAAATAGAATCTTTTTTTTTTTTTTTAAAGGTAATGAAAAGTAAAAAGTAATGAAGCTAGGGACATTTATATACAGGTTTTTGTGTGAACCTTAGCTTTCATTTCTTTGGGATAAATGCCCAGGAGTACAGTTGCTAAGTTGTATGATAAATGTATGCTCTGTCTTTAAAGAAATTGCCAAACTATCATCCAGCATGGCTGTACAACTTTACTTTTCCCGAGCAGTATGGGAGAGGTCTAGTTTCTCTGCATCCTTGACAACATTCCATATTGGCACAATTTATTTTAGCTGTTCAACAGGTGTTTATCAGTACTTCACCGTGGTCTTAATTTGCATTTCCCTAGCAGCTAGTGATGGTGAACATCTTTTCATGTGCTTCTCTGCCATTCATCTATCCTCTTTTTTTTTTTTTTTTTAAGATTTTATTTATTTATTCATGAGAGACACAGGCAGAGAGAGAAGCAGCTCCACACAGAGGGCCCAATGTGGGAATAGATCCCGGGACTCCAGGACCACTTCCTGGGCCGAAGGCAGGCACCAAACCACTGAACCATCCAGGGATCCCCATCTATACTCTTTGATGACAAACCATTCATGTCTTTTGCCCATTTTTTCACTGGATTTTTTTTTTTTAACTGTTGAATTTTGGCAATTTTTTATATGTTCTAGATATGAGGCCTTTCTCAGGTATGTGGTTCATCCAGGGAGTAATAGGAAAAAGTATTTCTACTCCATCTTTCCACAAACAGAAGTCCACATATACTGTTTTTAAAAATGTATTTGTCAGAAAGAGTGCAATCACTGCCATTTTTTCATCTGCTGTGGTATTTCCTTCATCTCTTATCTGTTTTTTAGAAGCCGTTTCCTTCCTTCATTCTGTTAAATAGTTTTATGCTAGCTTCAATCTTCACAGTGTGTTTTACATTTTTCTGACAGTTACTCTCTTTAAAGCACACTCATGATGTCATCTTGTTCAAAAATCTCTAGTGGCTCCCCATTGTAGAATGTCCTGAACTTGACAATTAAAGATTTTCATGATCTAGCCCCAATTTATATTTTCAGCTTAATATCTCAATACTCCCTTATGCCCTATTGACACTAATGGTTCTCCATTGTTTTCTGTCTTTGTACCTTCACTCATGCAGTTTTCCTCTACTAGTGTACTTTTATTTCTCCATCTCTATCCACAGTTTCAGCTCTCCTTAAAGGCTCAGCTCAGATGTCACTTCCAAGAACTCTTCTGAGCTCACTAAATGGAAATAACTTCTCTTTTCCAACTCCTTTAACTTTTCTAATTTTTAAAACATGTTTCATAAGTAAACTATTTTGTTTGTATTGTTTTATGAATTAAATGAGCTAGTGTTTATAAAGAACTACAGCTGTAATTCATTTCACCTTTTGAAAAAAAATGACTTTCTTTAATATCCCTTTTAGATTAAAATCAGCGAGGGCAGGATCTGTTTCAGATTCATCTAGGTAAGTGCCACTTGCCTAGTGCAATACCCTGCACATGGTATGTGCACAATAAATATTTAATAGGTGAACAAACACAACATGAGGGCATTTTAATACTGTCTGTATCCCCAGTGCCTTATTACCTGACATCTGTATATAGCAGACAGTAAATGTTTGAGACTGAACAGTAGTGTAAAATTTGTGATGCAAAAGCTTTCATCATTAGGCAGTCTCATTTATGTAATCTTTATGTAACTGAAGACCTTTGATAAATTCCTCTGCTGAAAACTAGAAAATGTTTAGTATTTATGAGATTCAATCCCTATAGAATTACAAGAGCCTTCAGCTTACATGAGATGGTTTGGTGTAGTAAGAACATGGACTTTGAAATGAGATTGCCTGGGTTGAAAACTTGTCTGTACTAATTACTGGTACACATTTATCTTGGTAAGTTATTTAATCCATCTGTCTCAGTTATCTCATCTGTAAAATGAGGAAGATACTAATTCCTACTTTATATGGTTGTGAGAATTTGAGCATACAAGTAAAACACTTAGAACACTTCCTGGCACTGCTTAAATGTCTTAAGATGTTAGCTAATCTAGCTATTGCCTCTTGTTACTTCCTGAAAATGCACTGAACACAGTTCAGAATTTAGAGTGTGTGAGTTGGGATATAAAGATTACTTAAAAATAAAATCTTAATAAAAGATGAAACAGGTTCAGCCAGGCAGAGTCCCTAAAGCAACTAGGCAAAGATCAAGCAGGAATTATTATTGCTATTATTATTAATGTTATTATTATTAAGTGAAATCACCCTGGATGGTGTCTGACATATAATAGATGTTCATAAATGTTAGTTTCCTTCTATTAGCTCACTCTTTCCTACCTCATTTTACAGATAAGGTATCTAGATGCAAAAAAGTTTAGACTGTTTTAAGTCATCTACGGAGTTAATATTATTGAAACTAAGCTCCAAGAATTTTGACAACCAATTCACTGCTCTTCACCATATCATACTGTTTTTCCTTAAAGTTAAAGGATGGGTTAAAAATAAAGCTCTTAAATCCTGCCAGGGTTTAAATTTAAAAATGTTTATTATAGATTTTTTTTTTTTACCATTCTTAATATATTTTGAAGACTTATTTCCTTATTCTAGTTATCAGAAACATAAATTGTGGATAAATTTGATCGGTTATTTAAAATAATAAAAATTCTCAGGGTGTCTGGGTGGTTCAGTGGTTAAGCATCTGATTCTTAATTTCCATTCAGGTCATGATCTAATGGGCTCTCTGCTCAGCTGGGAGTTTGCTTAAAGATTCTCTCCCTCTGCCCCTCTTCCACTTGTTCTTTTTCTCTCTTTCTCTCTCTCAAATAAATAAGTCTTTTAAAAAATAAAAATTCTCTGTTTTCTGGGTATTAGTTTTCAGTATTATAAACAGACTCTAAAGAAATATTTTTAATGTGAAATAACTGCAATTTTTCTTAATATTGTGAGCAGTCATCCCTAGAATGTGATACTTTACTGTTTTATGTATATGTTTCACTGTTTCATTCAGGTGTATCATGTAGATTATAAGAGAGACAGCTACTCAACACAAAATCAACACATAATGGATGAAATAAGATGTCTATGAAAGGACTTGAAAGATTAAATGTAAAAAAAAAAAAAGAAAAGAAAAGAAAGAAAATAGATTAAATGTTAGCCAAACCAGAAATAGAAGAACAAGCAGAATTAGACTGGATGGTCTAACACCATGCTTCAGAATCAGTTGAGAGGCTTTTTAAAAATGCAGATGTCAAACTTCTATCCAGGCAGGGATTGTGATCCAGTTGTCTTGGAGTGGGCATGGGCAGTGAAACAGGCATGTTTTTAAACTTCATGTTATTCTAATATGTAGCCAAGTTGAAAAGCATTGTATATATAAATTCCTTGGAGCATAGGCAAAGGAGAAGTCAAAGGCTTTTTTTATATCCCTCTTTGTGCAGGAGATAGAGAAACTGGGAGATAGGAACAACTTTTTCTAGACAGATACTCTTTGAGGCACAGACATTTTACATTAAGTCTCAAAAGAATCTGGATTAAATTTTGCTTAAAATCATCTGCTTTTCTTTGCTTGATTGCTTATTCTATAAGTAACATTCTGATTATTAAATTAGCTTAATTAAATTAGCTCTCTCTCTCTCTCTCTCTGTGTGTGTCTCTCATGAATAAAAATAAATATCAGTCAATCAATCAGCTTCCTAAGACTTCAAAGTTTTGAAAGAGTCTGCCTGGAACAAGATTCTTGAGTATTCCTTCTAGACACTGAAGTAGCATTCTAGTTTATCTATCAGTACCTTCTAGATTGCTGTTAGTCTCCCTTGGTTTGATCAACTCTGGGGTAATGACAAGATCAAGTTTTGAATCTTTGAGGCTGGTTACCAGATCCTGATTCCTTATGAATTTATCAAATTAGTAACCAGGGGTTATCTCTTGGCATTTAGACATTCTGAATTTGTTGATGTAAAACTGTCTGAAGGCCTGAAGAATTAAGATCTTATTTTTAAGCAACCTCTACACCAAACATGGGGCTCAAATTCACAACTCCAAGATCAAGAGTCACATCCTCCACTGACTGAGCCAGCCAGGCACCCCAAGAGTATACTCTTAATGAAATAACTAGTGTAAAGGGAGAGGTTTTTGTTTTGTTTCTAATAATCCTGTTTAAAGGGCATTGGGGCATTAGGTTATTATTTTGATTGCTACTTCATTTTTTGCACATTTATTTATTAAAAATTTTATTTATTAAAGAGAGAGAAAGTATGAGCAGGGGGAGGGGTAAAGGGAGAGAGAGAGAGAGAGAAGCAGGCTCCCTGCTAGTGACAGAGAGCATGAGCTGTATCTCCCCTTTCTTTAATTTGTAGTGTGCCATTTGTCTACTTTATTCCACGCTCCCACCCCACCATGGGTAGTCTGGTGCAACTGGGCCCACACCCCCTTCATTTTCCCCATGCTCCTGGGAGACCTGAGGCTGGCCGGAAGCCATAGGACACTTGTCTACTTTCTTATTCTTTTTTTTTTTTTTAATTTTTTTTATTTTTATTTATTTATGATAGTCACAGAGAGAGAGAGAGAGAGAGAGAGAGAGAGAGGCAGAGACATGGGCAGATGGAGAAGCAGGCTCCATGCACCGGGAGCCCGACGTGGGATTCGATCCCGGGTCTCCAGGATCGTGCCCTGGGCCAAAGGCAGGCGCTAAACCGCTGCGCCACCCAGGGATCCTACTTTCTTATTCTTGATAGAGTTGAACCTACTTAATAGATGAAATGGCCAGATGAGAGCCTTTGTTGTGTTTATATTATTAACAGGACATTTTATTGTTTAGTCTTTTTCCACTGGCACAATGTGCTTGATTGAGAGATAAATCATACAGCTTACTGAAATAAAACGTGTCATTCATTCCAAAGATAATGCAAGATTATATGCATATAATGAAAAGAGCAGATGAAACCATATCCTGCTTAATTAGTTTCCCAGGACATTGAAGGAAATAGCATAAATTTACTTGCCTTACCTAGAATTGAACTAAAATGTGGAACTTATGAGAGAGGTTGAAACCTTGGGTACTTCACTTGCTTTGAAGGATGATAACTTGGAAGACTGAAGGGCCCATACTGGTATATTCAGTTAGGGTTCAGTTGCAAGAGATAGAAACTCCTAGGCTCTGGGCTGGGTTGCTAGGAATGACTTCTATAATAAGATTTGAAATGGTGTGCCAAAAGTGCTACCTTTGCCATAATCAGCAAAGGTTTAGAATTAGGAGGCCAGCTTGGAACTGTTAGTTTTAAGAACATACCACTTCACCAACAACAAAAACAGACAACTCAATTCAAAAATGGGCAAAGGACTTGGATAGACATTTCTCTAAAGAAGATTACAGATGTTTAGTAAGCACATAAAAAGATGCTCAACATCACTAATCATTATGGAAATCAAATAAAAACCGTAATGAGATATCCCTTTATATCCATTAGGATGACTGTTGTTAGAAAAGAAACAAAATAGCAAGTGTTGGTGAGAATATAGAAAATTGGAATACTTGTACATTGCTGGTAGAAATGTAAAATGATACAGATTCTTTGAAAAATGGTATGGTGATTTCTGAAAAAAGTAAGCAGAATTACCAAATGACCCGGCAGTTCTACTTCTGGGTATATACCTAAAAGAAGCAAAACAGGACTTGAGCAGGTATTTGTACTCTCATGTTTATAGAACCATTATTTGCAGTAGCCAAAAGTTGAAAGCAACCCATGTCTATTGAAGAATGCATGGATAAAGAACATGTGATCTATGCATACAATGAAATACTATTCAACCTCAAAAAGGAAGGAAATTCTGTCACATGCTACAACATGGGAATCTTGAAGACATTATGCTAAGGAAAAAAAGCAGACAAAAAGACAAATATGTATGATTCCACTTATATGAGGTACCTAGTATAATCAGATTTATAGAGACAGAAAGTAGGCTTGTGGTTGTTGCAGGGTGAGGAAAGAGGAGATAATGGGTTATTTAATGGATACAAAATTTTCATTTAGGATGATGAAAAAGTTCTGGAAGTGGATGGTGGTGATGGTTGTGCATCCATGTGAATGTACGTAGCAAACACAAAACAAAGAACATAGCATCATATCTGATGCAGGTGTTGGAAAGCCAGTATTGCTGCTCCACAACTAAAGCTGCTTCCTTACACCCAATAGTTAATGAAAACTGGAGAATTATGTGCACACACACACAAAACCAATATTTACACGGTCTGTCTTGTAAATAGCCAAAACTTTAAGGAAAATGACTCCTACTTTCTGCCTTCTGTATCTAATGTCAGAGCTTCTACTCACGTTTAGAACACTAGTTGCAAGGGATTCTGGGGAATAATTTTTAGCTTTTCAACCTCTGTAGTAGCAGAAAACAACGAGAAGGAAATTGGAAAAGATACTGAGCGGCAAATTCATCATATTTGTCACGGATATTGAGTCACTGGTGATTCACAGAAGGTAATGTTCCTTTTAGTTAAATTGTTCTCAGTGGTGGCCAGATTGTCCTGCAGCTGGTGATACAGAGGTAGGGTGGAGCACAACAGATAGCTTCAACAAGGAGGAGTCGGGGAAGAAGTTTATTGATATTCATTATCTCCTTTTGCTATTTTGGACTGGTTGTACTCAGTTTGTCAGAACTAACATACGTATTTTAATTTTAATATAGTAGAACATACCTGGTTTATTTATATTTTTGCGAAGAGACTTGGGTCACTCTAATGGAATGCATTAAAGGCATATTAATAAAAGAATAGCTACACTACTGTTAAGAAAAATACCAGATTTAAAGTTCTTATGATGAGCTTTTTTCATTTTTTTTAAAGATTTATTTATTCATTCATGAGAGACACAGAGAGAGAGGCAGAGACACAGACAGAGAGTGGAGCAGGCTCCATGCCGGGAGCCCGATACGAGACTCAATCCTGGATCCCAGGATCACAACCTAAGCCAAAGGCAAGCGCCCAACCACTGAGCTATCCAGGCGTCCCTCATTTTATTAAGTATGGCGATAAGGTCATTATAGAAAATGCACTAAGCCCTTTTGCTCTCAGGCTGGTGAAATTTCTAATTAGTACAAACTAAATTCAGAGAGAAAAGAAATAAACATGCTAATAAATAAAAGAGTTGGGCTGAAAATTACTTTTTTTTAATAGGTTTCAAAAATTTCTAACCAGAGCCACCCGTAAGATAGCTTTTGTTCCACTCTGTACAGAACAGTCAGCTCCTTTTGTTTATCTGTCATCTAGGACTTGGAACTGTTTGACTAATGCTTATTGATAGTGAGATTCTGCAGGAGTGGACTATTTATTCTCTCCGTGCCTTGATGATAAAGCACTTTGATAATTAATTTCTTAATAGCTCATGATTTCAGAATAAACTTTAAAGTTTTATCTCAAATTGAAATGTTTCCTTTATACATACTAATTACATTTTAGATAAGTACAAGCTTTGCACGCAGTGCTTTTTAATGTGAATCAAGCTTTAATGACATTAGTATGTGAACGCTTAGATTTTTTTTTAACACTTCAGATTTTTTTTTTTTTTTAATTTAAAATAGTCACAGAGAGAGAGAGAGAGAGAGGCAGAGACATAGGCAGAGGGAGAAGCAGGCTCCATGCACCGGGAGCCCGATGTGGGATTTGATCCCAGGTCTCCAGAATCGCACCCTGGGCCAAAGGCAGGCGCCAAACCGCTGCGCCACCCAGGGATCCCAACACTTCAGATTTTTTGATAACAGTTATTCCACTCCTAGAAATTTAATGTAAGACTCAGCAGTCCTGTTTGTAATAGTAATAAAATTGTGAACAATTGCCAACAATGGAGAGATGGACAAACTATTGTATAGCCATAGAATGAAATGTCCTTTTCAAAAGATAATTTAATAACATTAGATAGAATTTTTATAATAATGCTAAGTAAAATGAAGCAGAATTATTTGTGGTATGATTTCTCTTTATAGGAAATTCTGTGTGAAAGAGATCTATAACAAATCATAAATAATACTTCTCAAAGGTAATTTTAAAGTTTTATTTATTTATTTATTTATTTATTTATTTATTTATTTATTTATTTATTTGAGACGGAGAGAGAGAGAAATAGGCAGAGGAAGAAGCAGGCTCCATGCAGGGAGCCTGACGTGGGACTCGATCTGGCGTCTCCAGGATCATGCCCTGGGCTGAAGGCGGCGCTAAACCACTAAGCCACTGGGGCTGCCCTAAAGTTACATTTTATTTTTTATTTTTATTTTTTTTTTTTTTTAAAGTTACATTTTAAATGTTCTTTAATGGGGATGCCTGGGTGGCTCAGCGGTTGAGTGTCTGCCTTTAGCTCAGAGCGTGATCCCAGTTCGGGGATCGAGTCCCACATTGGGCTCCCTGTGGGGAGCCTGGTTCTCCCTCTGCCTATGTCATTGCCTCTCTTTGTGTCTCTCATGAAAAAATAAATAAAATCTTAAAAGAAATAAAAAAAAAAGTTTTTCAATGAATATATATTGCTTTTATGTATTTTCTTTTTGTATTATAGAACTACATTGCTATAAAAGATTCAAACAGTGCAGAAATTTGCAGACTAAAAACCATAAAAGGCCTTCAGTCTCCTGCCTAGACAAATGAAGTACAGTTTATCAACTTATTCTTTTATAGTATCATAGCTAAGAAATCTTGACCTAACCTAAGATCAGAAAGATTTTCTCTTATGTTTTCTTCTAGATGTTTTCTAATGTTGGATTTTTAGATTTGGTTTATAGATCCATTTAGGGTTACTTTTTATATGTGGTGAGAGATATGGATTGATTTTTCTTGCATATGGATATCCATTTTTTCCAATACTATTTGATGAAGACTACCCTTCATTGTCTTTGTACATTTGTAGGAAATTAGTTATCTTTTTATGTAAGTCTGTTTCCAAATTCCCCATTCTTTTCCATTTGTTTATCTTTTTGCCACTACCACTTTGTCTTGATTTAGGGTAGTATGATAGACAAAATTTTAAAATGACCTCCAATGACTGTTGTATAATAATGAACGGGACCTGTAAACTGATGGGCTATCAGTGCTGTAATTAGATTATGTTATATAACACAGTTGACTAAGAAACAGAGATTATTCTTGGTGGACCTGACTTCATCAGGCCAGCCCTTAAGAAGGAATATGTTTTTCCTGGAGAGATTCCAGGCACAAGGGGAATTCAACATAGGAGAAGCTACTGGTTATCAGAATAAGAAGAGGCCATGTACAAGAAATGTGGATGGCCACTAAGTTTAAGGTAATTTACTACATAGCAGTAGAAAATAATGTATGGTAATTCCTATTTACAGGTCCCTTATTTATTGTATGGTAATTCCTATTTACAGGTCCCTTCCCTTAGCAAATTACCCCAAGTTGAATGACTGCTGCTTTAGGATTAATTTTGCCCCACTACTGTAGCAAGATTTTCCTGTGCACTTTACGCCAATGCCCCATGAATTGTGAGATTTTTTTTTTTTTTTTCAGTCTTTGGGGTAGAAACTTTTATTGGTCTTGTATATATACTGGGTGGTTCTTTTTTTCTGTCCTGTTTTGTTTCCTCATGTATATGTGATCAGTATTCAGCTGCATATTCAAGGGAGAGTCTCTGCAGATCTCTCGGGTTTTGTCTTAGTCCTTTTGGCTTATTATAACAAAAATACTGTAGACTGAGTGGCTTAAACAAAATACGCTTATTTCTCACAGTTCTGGAGGCTGTAGTGTCCAAGATCAAAGCCCAGTAGATTTGGTGTCTGGTGAGGACCTGCCTCCTTCTTCGTAGTCATATTCTAGCTATGTCTTTAGATGGTGGAAGGGTGATAAAACTCCCTAGGATATCTCTCATAAGGGAACTAAACCCCCATTTATGGGAGTTCTGCCCTCATGACTTGATCACCTCCTACTTGTAGCCTAGGATTTCAACATTTGAATTTTAAGGAGACACAAACATTCAGTCCATAACTAGTTCTGTGCATCTTTCTCCTCTCCAGTATTCTATTTCATGAACACTAGCCACCTGGATCTCCCCAGACTCTCAGCTCCATCTTCTCAACTCAGCACGTCTGCCAGGCCTCACCCATTTTGTGTCTTGTGCCACGCATGACTTGGAAACTCTCAAGGCAGTAAGCTGGGGCAATAGAGTTCACTTTGTTTCCCGTCTCTTAGCAATCTTTTTTGTCCAGTGCCCAATGTCTTTTTTTTTTTTTTTTTTAAGATTTATTTATGATAAAGAGAGAGGCAGAGACACAGGAGGAGGGAGAAGCAGGCTCCATGCCAGGAGCCTGACGTGGGACTTGATCCCAGGACTCCAGGATCGCGCCCTGGGCCAAAGGCAGGTGCTAAACCGCTGAGCCACCCAGGGATCCCCCCAGTGCCGAATGTCTTGAAGCTGGTGTTTCTCCCACCATATATTTTGTTTATTATTTAGTTATTTGAGGCTGAAGGGTAATTTTGTCCCTCTTATATCTTGAACAGAAAGAGTCCCTTTAACTGATAATTGATTCATAATAATTATTGATTAAAGCTGAAAATGTTCTGGGGCACCTGGGTGGCTCAGTCCATTAAGCTCTGGCTCTTCATTTTTGGCTTGGGTCATGAGATAGGGTCCTTCATTGGGCTCTACACAGGATGTGGAGCTAGCTTGAAATTCTCTTTGCTCTCCTTCTGCCCGTCCCCTCCTCAAAAAACAATAACAAAAAACCTGAAAGCTGAAAGTATTCTTAAAAATTTAACTACTAACCTATTTCTTCATTTTTTGGATTTGTGTGAAACTTAAGCTGTCATAGGTTTGTTCAAAGTCTCCTGTTTCATGTAGTTTCTATGGCACAACATAAATATTAAATTGACGCTAAAGCCTTTTATCATCTTTTTAATATACCTCTTTAGTGCAGGTTTTCACAGGGTTAGCTAAATATAGTCTCTAACTATATGCAGTAGCATACAATTAAAGGACATGTCCTGACCTGATGAAGCACATCAGTTGAGTGTGTCATGTTCTTAGGGCATTACCACAGCAGCCTCAAAGACTTCCAGAAGGCTTCCTTGTGTAACTCATATTTTCTAGCAGCTAAAACACCAGCTTCAAAGCCTATTTGTTAGCCTGATTGAGGATATAGAGAACTGGTGATATAAGACAGCAGTGGCAGCGAGGCATGAAAGAGAAGATCATTTTCAGCAGTGTATGAGACATACTGGAGGATAATGCTACAAGGATGGGAGTGACTTGGAATCCTTTGGTGGTAAGCTATTTGAGAACAGAGAAAGGCAGCAGAAGAAATCTGGCCTTTTTGTGTGAGATGAGCTTCCCAAATTTACATATTGTAACTGCTGCAGAGTTTGTAGCATGTGCTTATTGGATATTCAAAGATAAAGTAATGTATTCAGAGCATATCTTGGGGAAAACACATGTATGTAGTGAGTGGGATGAAACATCTGAGTATATATGTATGAAATAAAACATAGCAAAATCATATTTTAATGGAATTTAGTATATATGTAAAATGATACGCATTAGTGTGTATAAAATTCAATGTTAAACTGCATAAAATGTGTAATTCCATGGCCTTGGGGATGGCAATGTAGCTAAAAAGAGCTGAATAAAAGCTTTTTGTAGTTCTATAGCATATAAGAATTAGCCTTTTAAAACATACAGATCCTTATAGTTGGATGTGTTACTAATTTCCTAAGACTGAAAAGCTGTTGTGGATTGATAATATGAAAACTCTGTTTGGAAACAAAATATGATTTAAGGCTTCCAAGAACTAGGATTGCTCTTTAGTAATTAAGAAATATTTAGTCAGTGTTTCTTGCTGGCTGAATATTTCTGATGGTGTAAGTGGTACTCATGTAGTTAAGTATCTGCGTTTTTCAAGTGATTATGAATCTTCATGGAAAGAGTTTGTGTGGATATGGGAAGAATGTAGAAGAGTAGCTGTTTTTTTGTTTTGTTTTGTTTTTTTACTTTTCTCAGCATAAGTAAGCATAGATTTTTCATAGCCAAATATGCATGTTAAAGGAAATGATAAACACTAAAAATCAAGAATTATTTCATCTGGGAAGAGGAGGTGGGGACGATATCAGAGAGTGGTATTCACTTGTATTGATGTTTTGTTTTTGGCTTTTTAAAGCAAACTTTTAAAATATAGTTTAACTTATTTAGAGAAAAGTGTAGATTGTAAGTATATAGTTTCTTTAATTTTTACAAAGTGAACATACCTGTATGACTAATAACCAGATTAGGAAATAGTACATCTGTATTGGAATTATTTTATATTTTTTCAAGCTGGGTAGTGAGCACATGGGTATTTCTTGTATCATTCTTTATTGTTGTTTTTATGCTTTAAAGTTTGCTTACTGTGTATTTAAAAAATCATCTCAGAAGGAAATATGATGTTTAGAAATCTGGAAAATGTCAGAAAACCCACATGCTTTAGTAATTGAGAAAAGTACTTTAGGGAAATAGGTTTTTTTGTTGTTGTTGTTTTTGTTTTTTTTTAATGTAGGCCTTTGTCTCCTGTGTATCTCATAAACTTGATAGAGGCCCAAGTTGCTAAAACTTTTAAAATGGAAAAAGAAACATAAACAGAACTATGTGGATCAAAGTAGTAAAAATTATTAGTACTTTTTTGAAACAGTACATTATTGGCCTTTTATAATCACAATACAAAGTTTGGGTCCTCAAATATATGAGTATGTCGAAATGACAGTTTTCTTTTGAAAATTTTACCACTGAATTCTCAGTGGTAGTTTAAGAAGAAATTGATTATTCAGTTCTATAATGGTATATTCAAAGTATAGAAAGAACTGAGCTATTAAGATATTTATAGATATGTATATCTAGTTTACAGGCTTTGTGTTGTAGAAATCATTTGTTTAGTGGATAGAAATATATTTAAGGGGTTTCCTAAAACTAGTTATCTATCTGCTTTTGTGACATTTTTTGTTTTTGTTTTTGTTTTCTCATTTTGGAGGAGTGGGAGATAATTTTTCCATCAAACATGAAGATTTCTGAAATTTGTATCGCATATCTGTAATATCTCATTTTATGAAAACATTAAAATGGGATTTTTCTCAATTCTCAACACTAGGCTTTTTCTTTTTTTTAAGATTTTATTTATTTATTCATGAGAGAGAGAGAGAGGCAGAGACACAGGCACAGGGAGAAGCAGGCTCCATACAGGGAGCCTGACGGACTCGATCCTGAGACTCCAGGATCACGCCTTGGGCTGAAGGCAGGCGCTAAACCACTGAGCCACCCAGGGATCCCCTCAACACTAGGCTTTTTCTAATTTGTGGTTGCTATGGTATGGAAAAGCCGTTTACAGAGTAATTTTTTATAAAAATGTTTAGTCATTAGCCTTCCTTCCGCTGTTGGGGTTATATGCTTACAATTATTAGAATATTAATTACTGAAAACCAATCATCATTGAGTAATTTTTGTTCTTTTTACTTTCTTCTAGAAGCCAATAGATCAATGTAGATAAATTATTTTTTCTGATATGTTTACATATATTTGTTCTTAAAGGAGTTCTTAGGACACACTGAAGTTTTTGTTTTGTTTTCCCTGGACAGGCAGTGGAGGAAGAAATGGCTGTTCCTAATCACCTCTGCATTCGTCGCTGGACTACCAAGCATGTAGCTGTTTGGCTGAAGGATGAAGGCTTTTTTGAATATGTGGACGTTTTATGTAATAAGCACCGACTTGATGGAATCACATTACTAACTTTGACTGAATATGATCTCCGGTCTCCTCCTCTGGAAATCAAAATCTTAGGGGACATTAAAAGGTTAATGCTCTCAGTCCGAAAATTGCAGAAAATACATATTGATGTTTTAGAAGAGATGGGATACAACAGTGACAGTCCCATGGGTTCCATGGCACCTTTCATCAGTGCTCTTCAGAGCACAGAGTGGCTCTGTAATGGGGAGCCTTCACATGACTGTGATGGACCCATCACTGATTTGAATTCTGATCAATACCAGTACATGAATGGTAAAAACAAACATTCTATTCGAAGATTGGACCCAGAGTACTGGAAGACCATATTGAGTTGTATATATGTTTTTATAGTATTTGGGTTTACATCTTTCATTATGGTAATAGTCCATGAGAGAGTGCCTGATATGCAGACCTACCCACCACTCCCAGATATCTTCTTAGACAGGTAAGTTTTGTTTCTAGTTGCCTGCCAAGTTTGTAGAAACTTGCTATAACAGCAACAATGATAATGTATTTATGACAATTATATTGTTTATTATTTTGGTTTACACATACTTTCCGTTTACTTTATCTGGTAATATATGAAGGAATGCTTTGAAGTTGCCTTTTTGTAATTTAACAAATTTAAAATTTGTAATTTAAACCTTAAGCCTAGATGAGTGGGAAAGGCTACTGCTTAGTTTATTTTTTTATAGCTGTATTATAGCTCCTTGAGCATTTCAGGTTATAAAAGGTTTTCCTGGAATGTTGTCTATAATAAACGGAATTTGGTTACCTTTTTTAATGAGGAACGGGGTTCAGCTTTTCCAAAAATGTGGGGAGGGCTCCTATATCACCAAATCAATTGGAATTATCAAAAATAGTACACACTGAATTATTGATTGTATCTTCTTGTTGTTATGAAATGCAGAATACATTAAAAAGAATATAGTATATGCATATGAAAAATAGGAATAGAATGAAATTCAAAACTCTTAGTTTTTATTTTGGTAATTTTTAAGCTTTTAAAGTTTGTAGAGATTTGTTTTTATAAAATATTTTACGCTTCTGAAAGTGTCCTATTGTATATGTTTTTTATTTTATTTTATTTTATTTTATTTTATTTTATTTTATTTGTATATGTTTTTTAAAATGAAATGGATTAAAGTATGTGTGTTAAGATGGCAGAATGACATATATATATAACATTTTGTTCCTCAAACCCTGACAAAAAGTATGGTAAAGAGATTTCTGTTTGTTTAAGTTGTAAGCCTATCCTCCAGGATGGAGCAGATCAGAGAGGAGAAAGCAGCCATACATTTCTGGAAGTTTAAAAGTAGATGAATGAGTGACAACTAACAGACCTAAAATAACTTAATTATAAAACAGCAGTTAGGGAAACTGAGCCCAGTCTATGTTGCAGATTTCTCAAAGCTCTGGATACTGCAGGTGAAAGGATGGTGCTAAAATAAGAAGAATCAAGTGAAAACTAATGTTTAAGAAACTATTAGATCCCTTTATCTCCTCCCCAACAGAAGAACTTAAGGAAGTAAGGAAGAAAGCATGTGGATATCTGAGGAAAAAATATTCTAGGCAGAGGAAACAGTAAGGTGGAAAAAATCCTGAATTGGTAGTATACTTACCATGTTCAAGAAACAGCAAGTGAGAGATGGGGAGACCAGTTGGAGATGAAGTCTGAGAGGAGACAGGAATTCAGATAGTATAGTGACTTGTAGACCATTCTATGGACTTTAGCTTTCATTCTGAACGAAAAGGGAAGCCTTTGCAAAGTATTTAGGAGAAGGGTAAAGTAATCTAACTTCATTTTAAAAGGTAACTCTAGTTGTGTTGAGAATAGCCTGGGTGTGGATGTGGTGTGGGGAAAGAAGGGATTGAATTATTGAAGTCATCTAGACAGAAATAAGGTGAATTATATGAAGAGTAGTGGGAGAGATGATGTGAAAGAGTCAAGTCCTTTTTTTTTTTTTTTTTTTTTTTAATGATAGTCACACAGAGAGAGAGAGAGGCAGAGACACAGGCAGAGGGAGAAGCAGGCTCCATGCACCGGGAGCCCGACGTGGGATTCGATCCCGGGTCTCCAGGATCGGGCCCTGGGCCAAAGGCAGGCGCTAAACCGCTGCGCCACCCAGGGATCCCAAGAGTCAAGTTCTATGCATATATTCAGAAAGCACAGACAACAAGACTTGCTGATAGATTTGCATATAAGGTGTAAGAAAAAGAAAAGTCAAGTATTAGTCTAAGGTTTTTAACCTGAGCACCTGGAAAGATGGAGTTGCCCTTTATAGAGATGGGAAGACTGTGGAAGGAGCTGACTTGGAGAGGAAAATAAGGGTTTGGTTTTGGACATGTCAAATTTGAGATACCTTTTAACTAAATCAAATGTCACAAAAGAAATTGAAAGATAAGTTGGAGTTCAGAAAGATGTAAGCTGAAATTTGGAAGTTGCCAGAATAGGTAAAGCCACGATGTGAAATAAGGTCTTCTAGAGAATGAGTTTTGAAAGGGAAAAAGATTGAAGGTGGAGCCCAAGAACATGATCGTGTAAGTCCAGAAGTAAGGAGAAAGAAAGTAGTATCCTGCAAGCAAAAAAAAAAAAAAAAAAGTATTATAAGAGGGTAGAAATAATTAATAATTAGCTGTGTCAAGTGCTGCTGAGGGATCAAGTAAAATGCGAATAATTGACCACTGGATTTAGCAACATGTGACCTTCACAAGAGTTAATAAGAGAAAAGCTAATTGTAATATGTTCAAAAGAGAATATGAGACTTAGTGGAATTTACCTAGATATATATCCACAAATATGAAATAACATGTATAAAATTATTCATTGTGACATTATTTGTAGTAACTATAAATATTGGAAATAATCTAAATGCTTATTCATGGAAAACTGGTTGAATATAGTACATCTATATAGCTGAGTACTATTTAATCATAAAGAAGAGTAAGCAAGATTTCTCAGGACTGATATGAACTGGTTTTAAGTGTGGGGCAAGGAAAGTATAAAATGAGTGAAACAACTCTTATTTCATAAAGCAGGGGAGTGCACAAAACCAATGAAAGCATGTCAAAAGAGCATATGAGTTGGTTTGAAGGGGCCTGCACTGGTCAAACTGGGACAATTAGAACATAAAAAGCATAATGATGGTAATGGATTATAATATATTGAATAAGAATCTGTGAATCCATAGTGATAAAAAATGGCGGGGTAAGAGGGGAAATTCCTCAATAATAATACGAATAAACATAGCTGGCCTAATTTGGAACATTCAACATAGTAATTGATTCAGGCAAGTTATCAGTGGGTGCTAAAAGCATTAGGTAGAAGGTCAAGGATATTCACATATTCTGAAAATATCCCACATATTAATTAATTACAGGGAGAATAATTAAGTATTCTTAATTGATGATCTGACATGCATCATTTTAGCCAAATGATCAAATGTTAGCATTACAGTGTGACAAACTGACATGTGCATTGGATGTGATGTTCACATTACCTAATAATCTTGCTCCCCAAAAATATAACCTAAATCTAATCATGAGGAAATTATCCGACAAATCTTTGGACTTTCCAAAAATGTCGATGTAATAGCAAACAAAAGCCAGACAGAGGGATATTGAAGAACTGTAACCAAGAGCATTGGATTCTATATCAAGAAAAAATGAAAGCCATTTTGGGGATAGTTAGGAAAATTTGAATATGGACTGCGTCTTAAATGATGTGTAACACTTAATCAGTGTTATAGTATCCTAGGTGTAATAGTGTATTGGGTTATGAAGAGGATATCCTTGTTCTTTTTTTTATTATTCAAGTTTGTTTGTTTATTTATTTATGAGAGAGACAGAGACATAGGCAGAGGGAGAAGCAGGCTCCCTGCAGGGACCCTGATGCAGGACTTGACCCCAGTACCCTGGGATCATGACCTGAGGCAAAGGCGGGCACCCAACCACTGAGCCACCTAGGTGCCTCAGGATATCCTTGTTCTTAGGAGATACACGTTGGAGTATTTAGGAGAGAAGTGTCATAATTTCTCTACCTTTTTTGCAGGGGGTGGGGCCTGTCTCTTCTAAAATTGTGTGTGTAAGTATGTATATAAGGAGTGAAATAAACAAATATGGAAAGGTACCTGGGTGGCTGAGTTGGTTAAGCATCTGCCTTCAGCTCAAGTTATGGCCTCAGGATCCTGGGATAAAGCCCCGCATCAGGCTCTCTACTCAGTGGGGGAGTCTACTTCTCCTTCTCTCTCCCCCTGTTCATGCTCACTTTCTTTCTCTCTCTCAAATAAATAAATTTTAATCTTAAAAAATTAACGTAGGGGCGCCTGGGTGGCTCAATTGGTTGAGTGTTGGCCTTCAGCTCAGGTCATGATCTTGAGGTCCTGGGATCAAGCCCCATGTCGGACTCCCTGCTTGCTGAGGAGTCTAAATAGTTGATGCATTTAGATGAAGGGCATAAAGTATTCTTTCATCTTTTCATACCCCCAGAAAAGTTTTAAAAAGTGGGCAAAGAACTGATGAGAGAGAACAAGAGTGGGAAAAGAGAAGTTGGAAATAATCAAGTCTTACAAGTTTTTCTGTAAAGGTAGCAGAGAAATGGAGCTGTAGCTTGGGAAGAGGAGGAAAGGATGTAGAGTCACCAGGGTTTTAGTTTTGGATGGGCTATGTTATATAGTATGTTTGTTCTATTGATGATAAGAATGAACCCAATTTGAGGGGGAGGGAAATAGTACTAGAGGAAAGAGAGGATATGGTTTTCATGTCCTTGAATAAGTGAGAAGAGATGGGATCTAGTGGGTGGGAGAGGCTGATTTTAGGCAATGGGCTGTTCATGACTGTTTATCCATGGCAAGGAGAAATATAGAAAATATAGAAGCAGAAGTAGAAGTTTGCTAGATGGTGGTGGTAGAGCATAAGGAAATGCTCTCCTGATTGTTTTTATATTCTCTGTGAACAGAGTTAGAAAATGGAGAGAAGGATGATGATTTGAGGAATAAGAATGAGGTATAAAATAGTCCTCTATAAGAGTGAATAGACTTGTATGATATAGTAGCAGCACTGACAGCCTCCTTGAAGTTAGTAATCATATTGGCATTGTGGGTTTTTCCTTCCTCACTCAACTGCACACATACAAGTATGGAGTAGGTAGATGATTGAATTTAAGCAAGACTGAAGTTTTGCTAGGCAGTATAATGAAGGAAAACCAGGCAAGGGAGTGATTATAATGACTGACCATGGACTCAGGTGGCTAAGAAGGAACGTGAGGTTATGAGATAGGTGAAGGACAGTGAAAATGTTATAAGATCAGTGGGTTTTAGGGCTCAAAATTATCAGTGTTGGAGTACTAGAAGACTTAAACTGAAAAGAGAAAAGGCATTGGTTAGTATAGGATTCGTTGAGATATAATTGAGATTATGAAAGACTATCTTCGGATAAGATCCCCGTTATAATCTTGGGCATGGGTCATTGAAGTAGAATAAAAGACAAAGTCACAGGAGGGGAAGGAAAAAGAAGTGAGTGAGAAGAATTCAAGTTAAAATAGAAGTTTTGGAGAGAGTGCTAGTGAACCAGAAGCTGAAATCTTGAAGAAATGAGAAAATAGATGCTCAGGTTCTATAGATGACTATAACTGTGGCGTAGTGGGAGAAAGGAGGAAAACTGGCCTGGAAGAGAAATGAGGATCTTATTTGTAAAGTGTCCAATTCAGTAGTTTTTAGTGTATTTACAGAGTTGTGCAGCCATCACCACTAATTCCAGAACCATTTCATCACCCCAAAAAGAAATTCCTATCCATTATCAGTCCCATTCCATTCCCTCCTCCCTCCGTTCCCTGGCAACCACTAATCTATATTCTGTCTCTGAATTTGTCTATTCTAGACATTTTGGAATCGTACAATATGTGGCCTTTTTTTGTGATTGACTTCTTTCATTTAGCATGTTTTCAAGATTCATCCATATAGTAGTATGTATCAGTAGTTCATTCATCCTTATTACAGAACAATATTCCATTGTATGATAATACTATACTTTGTTTATCTCTTCATGAGTTGATGAATGGTTAGTTGTATCCACTTTTTTTTTTTAAGATTTTATTTATTTATTCATGAGAGACACAGAGAGAGAGAGAGAGAGGCAGAGACACAGGCAGAGGGAGAAGCAGGCTCCATGCAGGGAGCCTGATGTGGGACTTGATCCCGGGACTCCAGGATCAGGCCCTGGGCTGAAGCCAGGCACTAAACCGCTGAGCCACCCAGGGACCCCCTGTATCCACTTTTTGGCTACTACAAATAATGCTGCTTATGAACATTTGTGTACAAAGTTTTATATAGACCTATATGTGATTTTCAGCTTGCGATGAGGATTTGAAGCCAAATTTTGCATCTCTACAATGCTGCCCACTACAAATCTTCATGCTCTTAAGCATTTAAGCTTTATTCATAGGAGGATAGTAGCAGGTACTGTCAGTGTTCTCTCTATACACTCCCAGATCTCTTTTTCATTATCTTGCACACGGATACCCCCAAAATCCAGCAGATGTGTCTGTTGGAGAGCTGCATCCGGGCTGTTGAACACATTTTGCCTGCTTGCAGATAGAGGCAAACATGCTTAGGAGTTTACATCCCTCCAGCAACAGCCCTTAACCATTGACTGATGAGTTGAGACAAAGATTTTATTTCTCTTCACACTAATTGGGACAACTTTTAGGTCAGACCTACACTGTCTCCCAAATTCCACACAGGATTGAGCCGTAGTTAACCTTTAACATAGCTTCTCCACTAGACTTTAATATCTCACCCTTGCCTTGCTTCCTTTGCCTTCCTGATCTCATTTCCTCAGTATACTAAGGTTTTCTCTTGGGAGCATTCCTACTCCCTTTCACACTGATCTTTGTTTCAGAGTCTGCTTCTGAAGCTATTGTCACACACTTCCAAGACCTTTAGCACATCATGATTAGAAAATTAGAAGGAGATAGGGATGTGTCTGTAGGCAGGCCCACTTAAAACAGCGACAAGAGAAGAACCAGAAGCACTTCAAAAAGCAAACATAAATAACGGAAAAACTAGTCTGGAGCTTAACCTTCATTTCTCAGTAGTCCCTGAAGTCATTACCATGTTCAGTGTAATAATCAGTGTTCACAATCATGATTGAATTACCAAAGAAAATTAAATTTTTATCCAGAAAAAAGAGGCATGTACATGTATAATGCATTTTAGAAAACTTTGCATCAAAATAAATCAGATCTTGAATAAAAATTTCCTCACAACACTTCACTGAAACAACAGTAAAAGGAGATGAAGGGGAACCCTATAATCCCATTAATTAAGAACAGTGATAATGAAAATTTGGAAAGTAGAGAGCTGTAAGTGCCTATTGTAAGATTAGGGATGGTGACCAGCAATGTCCAAGAGGTGAGTTTATTTATATTGCAGAGTTCTAGAAAAACTCCCAAAACAGGTGGCACCAAGCATTTTTCATGACCAGGTACAGATAAATATGGGAGAATTGATTGAAAAGCAATTTAAGAAACTTAGACCTTCTCTATTTTTTTTTTTTTAAGATTTTATTTATTTGAGAGAGGAGTAAAAGAGCACGAGATGAGTGAGGAGCAGAGGGAGAAGTAGGCTGATCCCAGGACTCCAGGATCATGAACTGAGTTGAAGGCAGGCGCTTAACTGACTGAGCCACCCAGGCACTCCAGCCCTTCTTTATTCCAACAGAAGATAGGTGGTAGATTCTTAAGACTAGTTAAATGTGAGGGACTCTGGACTCTGGGACACCATGCCCAGATGAGAAAAAAGATGCCTGTTTTCAGTATATTTTCAATGTAAACTTACATACTGATCACTGAGATTTCTAGCTCCCTTAAGTAGCCAGACTTCCTATATGCACTCTCACCCAGTGCCAGTTCTCTAAGCAGGGTAAGAGTCCTCTCCTTGGAAAACCTGCACAAGTGAAAGGACTAGAGATACCATGATAGGGGAGATATTCCTATCTCATCAATCAGACTTCTGCTCTATTCTGCTCTATCATTCTACAGTGAAACCCACAATGTGACAAGCTCAGTCTATGCACACAGAACATCAAATTATTATTCTTTAGTACTTGACTGCCAAATATGAATGGTCAGTCAAGAATGACCAGACATTTAAGGAAAACAAACCAATGCAAACAGAAAAAAAGCAAAGCAGGAAACACAAAATAGAAAGCAGAAGAACACTTCAAAAAAAAAAAAAAACCATATTCTGACAGTTAAGAGATGTTGCATTTTATAAGACAGGAACAGTAGGCTTTAAAAAAAGGAAAATTCAGAGAAAGAAATTTGGAAAATAAAAAATGAAAGTAGAAATTTAAAATCCAACAGAATAATTAGAACATAGATTTGACAAAATTGCCCAGTATATAGAACAGATGAAAAAGTAGAGGAGAGGGGCTCCTGGCTGTATTCAGTGGAACATGCAACTCTTGATCTCAGGGGTTGTGGGTTCAAGCCCCACACTTGGTATAGAGATTACTTTAAAAAAAAAAAAATCTTTAAAAAAAAAAAGAGAAAAAGTAAAATCAGTCCAGTTGGCCCAACAGTGAACAAATATGGGTTCTAGAAAGAATATGTAGAGAAAAAAGGAAGATAATATTTAGGATATAATACAAAGAAATTTCCCAAATTCAAAGGATATGACTTTCCAGATTGAAAGGGCCCACTAAGCACCCAGTACAAGAAATGGAGAATTTCAGAACACTGATTTAGAGTGAAGATCCTAAAAGCTTCTTAAGTGACAGAACAAGTAACATTCAAAGATTAGAAATCCAAATAGCATCAAACTTCTTCTTTACAACAGTGGAAACTAGAAGACAAGAGCAATACCTTTAACTTTCCGAGAGAAAGCAAGGTCTAACCTAGAATTCTCTGTCCAGGCAAGCTACCAATTAGTTATAAGGCTCCACTTACCAAGGAAATGTTTTAAGTTTGCAAGTCTCAAAATATTTACTTCCCGACTCCACAGCCACTAGAATTGCTAAAATGAAAAAAACTGATAACACCTGACAAGGATCCAGAGCACCTGATACTCTCATACATTGCTGGTAGAGATACAAAATGATAGAACTGCTTTGAAAACAGTTTAACAGTTTCTTAAAAAGTTAAACATATTCTTAACATAGGGCACAATAGTTTAATTCCTAAGTGTTTACCTAAGAGGAATAAAAATATAATCCATGCAAAGACTTATAATGGTCTTTATTCAAAACCACCCAAAACTGGATATATCCAGATATCCATCAAATATCCAAAAATCTACCAACCAGTGAACGGATTAAGAATTATACATGGATTGGGGATCCCTGGGTGGCTCAGCGGGTTTAGCGCCTGCCTTCGTCCCAGGGCGTGATCCTGGAGTCCTGGGATCGAGTCCAGCATCGGGCTCCTTGCATGGAGCTCTGCCTGTGTCTCTGCCTCTGCCTCTGCCTCTGCCTCTCTCTCTCTCTCTCTGTGTCTCTCATGAATAAATAAATAAAATCTTTAATAAATTATAAAAATTATACATGGAATAACATGGCTGAATCTGAAATATATTATGTCAAGTGAAAATAGCCAGATACAAAAGGTACGTAGATTCCATTTGTATGCCATTCTGGGAAAGGCAAACCAATATACGACAGAAATCAGTTGAGTGGTTGCCCTTAGACTAGAAATGAAAGGGGATTGACTATAGAAGGGCACAGGGGAACTTCTTTGGAGTCATGAAAATATTCTGTATCTTTATTGTGGTAGTTGTTCCATGACTGAATGTTTGTCAAAACTCATTGAACTGTATAGTTAATGGGTGAATTTTTCTGGTTGTTAATTAAATCTCAATAAAACTAACATTATTTATTTATTTTGAGAGAGAGAGCATTAGCATGGAGAGAGGCAGAGGGAGGAGGAGAAGCAGACTCCCCGCTGAGCAGCGAGCCCGATGCAGGGCTCCATCCCAGGACCCTGGGATCATGACTTGAGCCAAAGGCAAACACTTAACTGACTGAGCCACCCAGGTGCCCCTTAAAACTAACATTAAAAACAAGTTTAAGGGTGCCTGGGTGGCTCAGTCAGTTGAGCATCCCAACTTTTAGTTTTTGCTTGGTCATGATCTCAGAGTTGTGAGATGGAGCACAGTGTGGGTCTTGGAGCTGGGTGTGGAGCCTGCTTAAGGTTCTCTCTCTGCCCTTCCCCTTGACTTAAAAAACAAACAAAACAACCAAGTTTATTCTTCATCCTGTCTTTCTCAGAAAATGGAGGATACACATCATCAAAACTAATGAGTAGGGGTGCCTAGGTGGCCTTCAGCTCAGGTTATGATCTCAGGGTCCAGGGATCAAGCCCAGCATTGGGCTCCCTGATCAGTGAGGAGTCTGCTTCCCCCTCTTCCTCTGCCCCTCCCCCTACCTGTGTGTGCTCCCCCCACCCCAGGTAAATAAAAAAAAAAATCTTAAAAAAACAAAACTTAAGGGGTAAACAGAAAAAGAGAACATGGGTTCAAGAAACAAAGAATCTAATACAGAAAGGAATTTCCAAGACGAAGGTCAAGTTTTATTTCAAAAAGCCATACAGGAAAACTAGAAAATGCAGCTATACAAAATTGGAAAAAAAAAGAACTCTAGGAGAAATTTATCTTAAAAGGAAAAATTGAAATTGGTAGACTAGTTTGAAGATGAATGGTGATAGGCACACACAAGAAACAACGAACTTAAAAAAATATATATTTTTTAGCTGTAGAGAATATAAGAATTTCTACTACAAGAAAGAGATTTGATCATTGTTCTCTCCTGACTCAGCTACAAATGATATATACAAACTTATGTTAAGTGAAAGCCAAAATTATTATTTTTTAATGGTGAAACAATATTGAGAATAGGGGAGAAAAAATGAAGTGGGGGGTAGGCAGCTGCCCAAATAAAACACATGAGTGAAAGTGATTGCCTCTGGGGAGCAATAATTAGGTAAGGAGTGGGTCAGAAAACTTATTTCCATACTAAACGTTGGGAAAATGTTTTGCATACATTTATATATATACACACATACACACATATATGAACATACATATATATATTCATATACATCTATTTTAATGTTCATTTTTTTATTTATTTAATAGTTTGTTTATTTATTCATGAGAGACACAGAGAGAGGCAGAGGGAGAAGCAGGTTCCTCACAAGGGAGCCTGATGCGGGACTCGATCCCCAGACCGGGATCACGCCGTGAGCCAAAGGCAGATGCTCAAGCTACCCACGTGTCCCTTAATGTTAATTTTTAAAGTTTATATGGCTAAAAGTCATTTAAAGGAATCTTTCTTTTAAAGATGTATTTATATGGGAACATGCAAAGGATGAATCTCAAGGAGGCTCCACCCTTAGCATAGAGCCTAACTTGAGACCCAATCTCAAGACCCCAAGACCTTAACCTGAGCTGAAACGAAGAGTCAGATGCTCAGCCGACTGAGCCACCCAGGTGCTTCAGGAATCTCTTTTATCTGAAAATTTCTGACATGTGAAATAACCCTTCCCCCAGTTATACCAGATATAAAAGGCAACAGTAGATTAAAAATACAGAAGAGGTGTCTTTTTTCCTGAGGTGTAATAGGTAAAAGAGAAGTCCCTGACTAAAAATGATTAGCTCTCTTCACTTACTCTGAGTAAGGTTTGGAGTAGACTGTTAATATCTTTCTTTCAGGTTTTATGTTTTCTTTTTAATAAATAACTTTCCTTAGTTATAAAATTACACATCGTATAAGAATTTTAAGTGGAAATGTACAAAGAATAAAAATAAGACAATAATCCTACCACCTGAAGATGACCTGTTTGTACTCCTTGCCACCTTTACCCTGTTCCATCCTCTGTCTTCTTTTTCTCCTTCTCCTTCTCTTTCTATGTATGTATTTAGTTTTTAAGATTTTATTTTTAAGTAATCTCTACATGCAACGTGGGGCTCAAACTTACAACCCTGAGATTAAGAGTCACATGCTCAACCAACTAAGCCTGCCAGATGCCCCCCCTCTTTTTTTTTTTTTTAATTAAGAAATGTGACATGTATTTTACTAGTGAATAACCACAGGAGCTGTGAAGAAAGATTTGGTGAAGAAAGAGGAATCAATGGAAAAAGAGAGAAGAAAATGGATATAAAACAAAGGAGGGCAGAAAGTAATGAAGGAATAAATCAAAACAAAAACTCTTATTTACTACCTCTAAAACAAAACCAAATTTATTATAAGAAAAAAAGAAAAGAGGAGTCAAGTTCAAGCCCTGATTCTTCAATTAGCAAGAGTGAAACTTTTCCCATCGATGTTGATGTTTGTGGGCAGTTCTGTATCCAGGGATACCATACTACAGGGAGGAAGAAAAGGGTTGTTAACTTCTTCACAGAGAATCATTATTTGGGAATCACAGCAAAGAGGTTTTGGTAAATGGAATACTTTATGAAACAATCTTTCCCCCCAGTTTCTTTAAATATCATCTCCTAAAAGAGATAAAAGTTATAGAAGGCAATTTAGAAGAGTATCTTACTGCAGAGTATCGTTTACGTAATACGCTTCTTGTCAGTCCAAAATGTAATTTTTTTCTGTTCCAGTGTTCCTAGAATTCCATGGGCCTTTGCCATGACAGAAGTATGTGGCATGATTTTGTGCTATATTTGGCTCCTGGTTCTTCTTCTTCACAAACACAGGTACCTCAGTTACGCCATTAAAAGACAAAATATTTTGACTGTCTTGGATAAAGTTCATCACACCTTGTTTCCCCCTTTTGTAGTTTCCTTGTTAATTTCCTTCTTTCTTCATTGTGAAAAATGTTTTGGGTTTGATCAACAAGAAAGTCCCTGTGAAGTAATACCTGCGAATTTAGCAGTATTCTGCAGGCAAAGATCAGAGATGGTGATGTTCAGCCGTGAGCCAACAGCTGACAGTCTAGCCATAACTTTCTTTGGAAACAAATCGGAAATGTCACTTTCTGTTGAAGGATAGAAACTCCTCCAAGGACAGTCTTTGGTCAAGAACAGTATTTGGGTGGAAGAAATTCTCTGCTTGGAGGAGGTCCAGTAGAAAAGGGATTATTTGCACACCATGTACATCTAGTCAGTGTGGTTTAAGATGATACAGGAAATTGTTGTGTGGAGAAAGTGCTTCTTTGGCACTTTCATTAAGAAATATAAAGGAAAGAGTTTTTTTTTTTTATCATTAATAAGTAGTAAGGGGAGGCTTCTTTCCTGTGCTAATGAGGGGAAATTATTTAAGTAAAAAGACATAATGAAAAAATTTCAAGAACTATAAAGTTTGTGGATCTGCTATCTATTGTCTATGGACACTGATGAGGAATAGGTACACTTTCTTGAATTTTTTATCCTTTCTCCTCAACAGGGAATGCTTTCAAGTAAACCAATGAGGGGTTTTAGGTCCTAAGTAGCAGGTATTCCATTGCTTTGAAGGTGAAAAGAAAGGTTGATGATTGCTATTGTTTTGTCAAACTTTTAGGCTGTATAATGCTTCATTCTTTCCCATTTTCCAGAAATATTTTAAACTCTGGATTACTTAAAACTAGAGATGGTTTAAAAACGTATAATATCACTGTTGCTTCCTGGTTTAACTTTGGCTCACAAGAGGCCATGAATTTGAATTTATCTACTCTTCAAGAATGAATTTACCATAGAGGAAACTTTGGTAGATTTAGCAAAGCATAGCAGTGGCCAGTTAAATGCGAGTTTTGGCATTTGATTAGTCAAAGAAAGGCTTCTTTAGGTGTGGCCTTTATACTGCTTTCATTAGAATCACCTGGTTTCTTGTTAAAATGTAGATTCCTAGGCTCCATTCCAGATGTACACACTAAAATTTAAGATCTTTTAACCTGTGTTTTAATACTTTTTTGAGGGATAGAAGAGGATTTTGAAAATGGGTAAAGCATAGTCCCGGTGTTTAAGAATATTATAGTCTGTTTTGGTTTGGAAGTTTTAAAAAATAGTATGACAGTACAAGTGATATCACAATGCAGTTCAAAATTTTTGCTAAAAAAATTTTGCTAGGTATACTTAATATAAAACTTGTATCTAAAAAAACTTAGTATTTTTATAGTTTAAGAGAGATTGGAGAATGTTTAAGATAGCTATTATCAGTAACCAATTTACAAAATTATTAATGAGCAAAAAATTCCCTAGAATCATGTTTAGTTTTACCTCTCATAAAGTAAATAATTTATGAGCAATATATAAATAATAGCACTAATATTAAGCTGAGAGGCAGACTAGGTACTAGTCTTACTTCTTTCTTGCATAATTCCTTTACTTTCTCTTAGCTGTGTTTTCTTTTTTTTTTTTTTTTTTTTAATTTTTATTTATTTATGATAGTCACAGAGAGAGAGAGAGAGGCAGAGACACAGGCAGAGGGAGAAGCAGGCTCCATGCACCGGGAGCCCGACGTGGGATTCGATCCCGGGTCTTCAGGATCGCGCCCTGGGCCAAAGGCAGGCGCCAAACCGCTGTGCCACCCAGGGATCCCTTAGCTGTGTTTTCTTATCAATGAAATGATGCCCTTAAGTCAGTAGTGTTTAACATGGCAGATCCTAACCACATATGTCTATTTAAATTAATGAAAATGAAATAAGTTAAAATTCAGTTCCTTGGATGTATCAGTCACATTTCAAGTGCTCAAGAGCCACATGTGGATACCTTATTGGACAGTGCAGTTACAAGATATTTCCAGCATTGCAAAGTTCTGTTGGACAGGGATGCTTCAGATCTAAGATTTCTCTAAGATTTGTGTCTTCTTCAAAGAGCCTAGTTCTAGTGGTTTTCCTACCTGCTCTCCTTTTAAGTAAACACTTGATGCTTGGAGTTTTGGGGTTTGCTTTCTTCTGATCTTTCTTTCTTTTTGGTCGCTCTGTTCACAGGTCAATACTTCTTCGAAGGCTCTGTAGTCTGATGGGCACTGTATTCTTGCTTCGCTGCTTTACCATGTTTGTGACCTCCCTCTCCGTGCCAGGACAGCACCTGCAGTGTACTGGAAAGGTAGCCTGCTACCTTCTTTATCATTCATTCTTATTCTTGGGGGGTTGATGGCACCATATATATATAGTAGGGCTAAGACTCTACTTTTAATGGTAAAATGTCTTTCAGGGGTGCCTAGGTGGTTCAGTTGGTTAAGTGTCCGACTCTTGATTTCAGCTCAAATCATGATCTCAGGGCTGTGAGACTGAAGCCCCTGCATCAGCCTCATGCGCTGAGCATGGAGCCTGCTTAAGGTTGTCTCTCTCCCTGTCCCTCTCCCTCTGCCTCTCTTTCTAAAGGATGGATGGATGGATGGATGGATGAATAGATAAATAAATAAAATGTTTAAAATGTGCTTTTCAGTATTTTTCATTATCTGTAATAACCTCTAGAAATAATTTGGTAGAAATCTTAAGCCAGAATCTACCTTCCTATTAACATCTGTCCACTGATACTGGTTCTGTGCTGTGGAGCTGTAGAAAACAAGTTTCTTTGAATTACCATTTTTCCCTTTCTCACCATCCTGAGCATCTTTAGTTCCTCATATTGATGTGGAAATGTTGGAATTTGGAGCAAGCAGTCATGAAAGAATTCTTGAGACATCTTCAGTGCAAAAAGATGGTTTTATTAAAGCATAGGGACAAGTCTCATGGGCAGAAAGTGCTATACTGGAGTTGTCACGGGTGACTGATTGATTATATATCTTCAAGTTGAGAGGGGGTTAGGGACTAGTATAATTCTTTAGAGAATTTTGGAAGCAAGGTTTCCAGGACCTTGAGCAGGCTAGCTATTGTCAGGAAAAGGTCATTTATTACTGTCTTGTTAAACCTTAGTCATGAGACCCTTTGGATATATATCAGGGGGCCATTATCTTGGAAGATAACTGCTAACATGTATCTTGGGGAATAGAGATAAAGTTTCCAAAGGAATTTGTATATGTTAAAGGAGAGTTACAGGATCTTGGAGATTAGGATAATGTTAAGCTAAAATTGCCATTGGCCCTTAGCAAAGTATTAATGTTGAGGCAGCTGAGTTCCTAGAGGAAGGTCACTCTGCCTGTCTCAGGGACTTGTCAATGGGCTGTAAGTTGTAAAAAAATTTAATTTTTTTCTTTTGCCATTGTTCTCCACATCAGTATAATATGACTGTGGTCCCTTCAATATCCTTACCGCTCCTTTTTAAAAAGTTTTCCGTTTGACCATATTCCATTTAAAATAAAGTACCCACTATTCTAAACTTGCTGTTTTCTAGGATATACTAAATAATGGCTAATTTATTGTTTTTGTTTTAAACTTTGTAGCTTATTTTGCTATGTTATAGACAATATCTTCTCTTCTGATTATATTGAGAGGGGAGAAGTTATGCAGATGGGAACAAAAAAACAAACACTTTTAGAAACTTGAAAATCACCTGTACTTTATATACAGAATTGGCCTTTAACTCATTAAATTTGGACAAAAGAATTTTATTATTTTACTTTTCTAAGCCTCTGTGCTTTAGTTATGTGTTGCCAAATATTCAAATATATAGCACCTTTGTCGTTATTTTAATATTGTTTGTATAAGTGTTAAACAAAATTGTCAGTTCTATTGTAATAGAAATAGTTGAAATGCCAACAAGGGAAAATTAAGCAGCCAAGGGATCAAGAACTAAAATACAGCCCTGAGCTAAAGGGTGACAAAACTTTCTCCAGGTATTAGGAAACTAACCAGTAAGCAAGAGAGAAGGCTTAATATAACGCTTAGGATTATTTATTGTAAAGACAGTATTTTATATTTCTAAAAATATATAAATTGAAAAGTAAAAGCTCACATAATCCCCTCTTCTTTCGACCATCTCATAAATAATCCTGTTAATAGTTGAGTATATAGCCACATAGACTATTTTTAAGCATGCTTACACATTCACATAAATTTATATAGTACTTTCTTTTTAAAGACTTTATTTATTTATTTATTTATTTATTTATTTATTTATTTATTTATTTATTTATTAATGAGAGACACAGAGACAGAGACACACACACAGGCAGAGGGAGAAGCAGGCTCCATGCAGGGAGCCCGACGTGGGACTGGAACCTGATGTGGGACTCGATCTCGGCTCTCCAGGATCAGGCCCTGGGCTGAAGGCGGCGCTAAACCACTGAGCCACCCGGGCCGCCCTAGTAGATACTTTTAAAATAAAAGATAAGATTACATTGTAGACATTGTTTTTTAGTTTATATTTTATTTAATAGTATGTTGTTTACTTAATTCTGAAGAAATACATATGGCTGTACCTCATCTTTTTAATAGCTGCAGTGTTCCATTGTATGATTTACCAGTTTCCAAATGATGTACATTTATGTTCTTTCCAAATCTTACTATTTATAAAACGTACCGACATGAATGTTCTTGTGTGTTTATGCATTTTCATTTATTTAATCGTCTACTTAACATAAATTCCTGGAAGTAGGATTATGAAATCAAAGAATATACACATTAAATACATTTTGTACAAACATCCAGTAGAAAAAAAACAAATTTTTCACTATGACCAACACTGTATGTGTGTCAGTTTCCCCAACCCCTTGCCAGCACTCCTTATCAATTTCTGGAGTCATTGCCATTCTGATTAATGAAAGATGATGAGAGACTTTTACACTGTTATGTTTTAAAGATTTAAAAAAAATAAATAAATAAATAAAATAAAGATTTTTATTTATTTATTTGCATGAGCAGGGAGAGAGAGTAAAGGAGAAAGAGACCCCCGCTGGGCAGGAAGCCCAGTATGGGGCTCAATCCTAGAACCCTGAGATCATGACCGGAGCCAAAGGCAGATGCTTAACTGACTGAGCCACCCAGGTGCCCCTACCAGTCTTACGTTATATATTTAAATCTTTACTCTTTTGAATTTATTTCTGTATGTACTATGAAATAGGGGTAGAATAATTCCCCCAAAATTATGGTAATTGATTAGAAGAGATTTTTTTAAAGAAGAAAAATAGAAGCTTACTCCACTGAAAAGAGAATTTCGCGTAGCTGAGGGATTTAATTGTGGGTCAGCCACTAAGAGAATGATATATGTACATAGGGCTGTAATGTGTGCTACAAAAATAAATTAGATACCATTCCTCTACAGTATGGATAGCTCCTTTTCTGTCTCTAAGGACTGTTTTTCATTATCAGTTAGTTATATATGGACATTTCTATTCAAATCTGCCCTGAATACTGTTAATTGCTTTACATTATAATATAACCTACTTATTGACCTGTATTATTTGTAGCAGTTAAAAATAGAAAGTTAAGGTGATAGTAACTAGCGATCACATCCCTTATAGTAAACTCCATAGGGCATTTTCATTGAAATAAAATAATTGCTTGAAATGTCATTCTCAGAAAAAAAAAAAAAAAGAAAGAAATGTCATTTTCAGAAGTAGGAGTTTTAGGGACAGAACCAAGAACCTACCTGTTTTTAAAATGTAGAATGCCCACCTTAAGTAAAGAAGATACAGAATATTTGGGACATTTAAAATTGGAAGGGATAGAAAGACTTGAGTAACTCAACGATGATTGCTTTCTTTTGACTGGCATCACTGCCCTTGGCTGAGAATATTTTCCTAGCAGTCTCTGTTCTTCACTGCCTGATTTTTTACTTTCACAAGAGTTACCATCTCCATCCCTATTCTCATTAGAGGTCTTAGAAGAACAAACTATGTGTATTTTAGTAACTTATCTTTCCTTTTCTCCAATAATAAATTCATCTTCCTGTCCTGCCCTTCACTGAGGCAGAAAGGGAAAGCTCGGTGTATATAAGTAGCAGGTGAGATTTCTAATGAAATCATGATACCTAATAAGGTATGTCTGTTGTTAATTAGCCATAGTAGAATCTTTAAAACATAGGACTTTGTTTTTTTTTCTTTGTGAGTTTTTTTTTTTTTGAAGATCTAATTGACATTATTAAATTACTTTATGAATTGGGCAGTACCCCATCTAGCAAGTAGAAAGGCCCCGTAAGACAGAACTTTGGGGGATGCCTGGGTGGGTGGCTCAGCGGTTGGGCATCTGCCTTCGGCTCAGGGTGTATTCCTGGAGTTCTAGGATCGAGTCCCACATCGGGCTTCCTGCGTGGAGCCTGCTTCTCCCTCTGCCTGTGTCTTTCTGCCTCTCTCTTTCAGTGTCTCTCATGAATGGATAAATTAAAAAAAAAAAAAAAAAAAGACACAGGACTTTGGAATTGGATTTCCTGGATTTGCATCCTGGTTAAGTTACTTATTAGCTGTTTGACCACTCTAAGCCAGTTTTCTCAGCTGCATAATTAAATCACTTCATAGGATTGTTTTAGAAATTAAATAGAGTAACACACAAGCACTTAGCAGCATGTCCTACACATAGTAAATGCACATAACATGTTAGGATTTTTTGTACTGTTATTGTATGTTAAATGCCATTTAAAAATTAAATGCCCCATGCTTTTTAAAAGAGTGACTGTTACTCAAATTCTTGAACTCTTCCTCAAAATAGATTACTTTCTTACACTTATGTACAGGAGTGGGGATTAGGTCTGACTGGTAATAATAGGAAATTCAAGATGGCATGGTTTTAATAAACAATGGTTCTGTCTCATAAGAGAAATCTGAAACTAGGTCATGTGTAACTATATGTACTTATCAAAAACCCGTGGTGCTTCTCTCTTTCTCCTCTCCTGTCCTAACACTTGTCTTGCATCCTCAAGGCCACTTAGTGGTCCAGGATGGCTACTGGAGCTTCAACTATCATGTCTGAGTTGTAGGCTTTCAGAAGGAAAGGCAAAAGAGACTTCATCTGGTTGTTGTCCCTTTGCTTTATAAGTCACCTTCCCAGAAATCTTTTACACTTACACTTATGTTTTATTATATAGAACTTAGTCACAAAACCATTCCAAGCTGCAATTAGGCTAGGGAGGCAGTGTTTTGGTTGAGTTCGTTATTTCAAATAAATCTGACATTCTGTTACCAGTGAAGAAGGGAAGAATAGAGATTGAATGGTAGCCATTGTCTCTGTTATAGCTTATTTCTTATTGGCAAGAACTGCCAGCAAATACTCCTGTATTATTGGATTAAAAACTTGAAAATATTTTGTGTAATAGTGACTTTTTTCACTGTAAACGAATCCTTAGTAGAGAAATTTGTATTCTACTGATTACATTTAATTACCAGAATATATCTGACCATCCTTTATTTAATATCTGGAATTAATTAAACTGGGAGTCTGGTTGCTTTTGTTTAGATCTTATTTCTAAGTCATTCAGTGTTGGAATTTCAATGTGAGTGGATGTTTGGAAGCCCCTACCTCTCCAAGCACTTGAAACACTAATTTGTAGCTTTCTTTATAGATATATGGCAGTGTATGGGAGAAACTGCACCGGGCCTTTGCCATTTGGAGTGGCTTTGGGATGACCCTAACTGGTGTTCACACTTGTGGAGATTACATGTTCAGTGGCCACACAGTCGTCCTAACTATGCTGAATTTCTTTGTCACTGAATGTAAGTATTTCTTTAGTGCTTCCATACATATTAGATGACTGGCTGCAGAGGAGGCTGTTGGAAGGGTGTCAAGTTCTGTGAAGAGTGACAGACTGACCTAAGAAACATGTGACTTAGAAGCATTGGAAAGAATGTGGTTTTAAAACGATCTTTGTCCTTTTCCCAGATACGCCAAGAAGCTGGAATTTCTTGCATACTTTGTCCTGGGTTCTCAACCTCTTTGGAATCTTCTTCATTTTGGCTGCCCACGAACATTATTCCATTGATGTGTTTATTGCCTTTTATATCACGACAAGACTCTTTTTGTACTACCATACTCTAGCCAATACTAGAGCATATCAGCAGAGTAGGAGAGCAAGAATTTGGTTTCCCATGTTTTCTTTTTTTGAATGCAATGTTAATGGTACAGTACCTAATGAATATTGTTGGCCATTTTCAAAACCAGCAATAATGAAAAGATTAATTGGATAAAGTCAATCTTTGTAATGGGTTCATGATTAAATATACAGTAGTTGAAAGTGAATAACTTTGCTTTCTCCTCCTAAGCTGTTCCTGGATGCCTTGCTTTTTGGCTTATATGTTGACAAAGTGAAGTTTCATGTTTTGAGCAAGGCTGTGATTATAGAAATCAAGAAAGAGCAGTCAAGAGTCCTTACATATTCGTTTGAATAGGAAGCTTAAGTAGATGTTTCTGACTCTTCTCTTTTGGCAAATTTAATGTTGTGATTGAAGTCAGGCTGTTACCCTCGCCTGTTGAGTACTTGTATTGAACTTAAGCAATTTGCTGGTTGAAAGTGTTTTTGTTTTGTTTTGCTTAACTTCATTAGGACTCTAGTCAAGAAATAATTTTTTTAAGCTCCTCATTATCTTCAAAGAAAAACCTCCATCAAATGAGCAGTACTTGTTCTTTGAACTAATCTTTTTAAAAATGCAACTGTAGAAAGTGATCTGTATTACTAACAAATAATTTTTGCCTTCTGAACCATCTTTAAGAAAAGTATACTGAACATACCAGGATGCCTGAAAGAAGAAGAGAATGGAAGAGGCCGTACATGAGGTGACAAAGTACAAATATAGTACTGGCATTTTTCTCCAAAGGTGCAACAGAAGATGCAGTTCTTATTTTGTTCTGAGGGTTTAGTGTGACCATCAGTAAGTGTTTATGAGGGAGAAATGGCTGCATCCATAATAATAAAATTGGCTTAATTTTAGTCAGGTAGGTACCTGGAACAACTTTGTGCTATAGTTGTTAGCTAGACATATGACAGCCCAATTTTATGCCTTTAAGTGATGTTATTTAATGAGCAAAATAGTGGAGTGTTTTACTAAATGTTAGATAAAGTTCTAATGTCCGTGAATAGGGAGGTATGCATGCAAAGAATATTTTTTCTGTGATCGAAAAGAACTTTATAACAGGTTGCAGGCATAATACAACTTTTTGGTTTTTGAAATTTGTCATTCTTGGCCATCAGAAGTGAACAGTGTCAGACATATTTGGATATGAAAAGGTTTTGTTATTTTTCATTTTTAAATACAATTGTGTACATACATTCTTTCTGTTTGGTCTTAATTTGGCAGTCAGAAAGTGATACAACATAGTTGCTGTTTACAACACTAGAAATTTAGTACCTTAAGTAATTTGACCATTGTGAAAACATTTGTCACTTTACTTTTTAATGATTTTGGTTAATAGTTATGACAGTAGAACGGTTATGGAATTGGATTTTGAGCCCCAACTGGTTGAGCTTAGCTACTTGGCATATTAATTGTATAGTTTTTACATTCCATTTTAAAACAAGGAGTTAGAAAAAGTGCTGGCATATGAGGTCTAAAATTAGGCCGCTTAGAAGCCCACTCTAATGTGGGTGAAATATTTTATTTTTGCACTTTGAGTCATATTCCCACCCCTGTATAAGTTACAGAGGATCCTGAATGGATTGGACAGGAAAAGAATATTATGCAAACAAGTTTCAACCAGTGCTGAATGACCCCAATTTGAGTCTACTCTTTTTTTTTGTTTTTGAGTCTACTCTTAACATTATTTTTTATTTCTCACTTGAGAAATGGTACAAGGCAATTCTAGTTTTATTATGCCTTTAAATCTAATACTTTAGAATCTTATAATATCTTAAATTGTTGATTCTAATATATGCAAGGGACAAAAATGTCAACGTTTCATCTAAGGAAACTGCATAAACATGAGGGATGTTTCCTGTGCTACCCTAGAGCACTTTGACCCTTGAGATAAAAAAAATGTGTAACTGCCATTCTTTCTAAGGGACAAGTAAGACTGTATTTAGCTAGGGAGGGACGAGTGTTGGCTTTTGGAAAAATGTTTGAAAAAAATCTGTGGCAACATTAATTCAAGAATGTCAGATAGTAACTTAATGGTAAATTTCCTAACATCAGTGTTCTTTCCTTCATATGGATTCTATTCTAGAACAAAATAGAAAAAAAAAATTGCAACTAACTTTGCAGAGCTAATGACATTGAGAGTGCCTAACAGTAGACTGCAATGAAGATTATAAAATAAGTTTTCAGCTTTGCATTTATCATATTTGATTTGAGGTAAAGTTAAGGTAAATTTACATTTTATTGTTATAACTAATACAAGGCAGTGTTTACATAAATTAATCATCTCCAAGTCTCTTTCTTGGAAAACTTTGACACAAAATTATTTTCCATTTCTTTTAATGTGAAACCTATATTTTAGTTGTTTTTTGTTTTGTCCACAAATTTCCAGATTTTGTCTTTGTATTTTTTTTTTCTTGTCAAAGTGTAAACCATTGGAAGAGTGGTATTTTTTTTTTTTTTTTTTTTTTGGAAGAGTGGTATTTATATTCACATTTTGGTGTGAATGTGGCCAGGTAGAAAAGCTCCATGCCTTAGATCTATGTATTTTTTGACCCTCTCTACAGCTGCAGGCTTATGAGAGGCTTATATCCTTAAATACTGAGACCTCAGTATAGAAGGAACCAAGAAGACTTTTGGTTTGGGGATACAAACTGGAGGTTATATTGGAAGTCCTTGATTCATTTCTCTATACTCCTGGGGGCAATATAGTCTTTTTATTCTTTTCTTTTCTTTTTTCTTTTCTTTTCTTTTCTTTTCTTTCTTTTGTCTATGCAGGACATTGTTACTGAAGGGTAATTGAAGTTCACAAGGAGTAGGAGGTTTTGAAGAAGGCAAGTGTGCTGTTATCACTGAATAATTTGGGAGAAATTATTTGGCTGTGCTGGAGAATTCTCAAATGGCTATCCTCTCCATAGTTCTCTATGGCCAGAATTGCTAGGGTAAAAATACAACTTCCATATGCTGGGTCTATTTAGTAGTTTGTTGTTTGTTGTTGTTTGTTTGTTTTTAATCAGAGAGCAATGAGAATACACTTAGAACCAATCAGCTAAAGAAATGTGGATTGTTCATGAGAAAAAAATCTGTTGACTGAGAGACCTTCTGGTTGTGTAAGTGGTATGTTTTCTTACTCTGTACCTGCGTAAGTGTTGTTACTTAGAATTCCAAAAATCTTATAATTTGTAAACAGAACAGTGAAGCCAAGTCCTCTTATAGCCAAAATGAAACAGTCTGTTGGAAAAGTGTTATTTATATATTCAAAGTCACATTCATAACAGTAACCTGCTTTGAGTGTATTCAGCAAAAGGCAATGCATTATGAGTTTTTTAGTAAACATTTTTTAAAGATTCTTATTCCAAAATGCTTGAGAACGTTAACCATATTCTTGTTTTAAGTTCTGTGATCTAATAAACTTAATTTTTTGGTAGTCTTTTTGTAGACTTAAGTTATCCCTTACTAAGATCTAATAAATTTAATTTTTTGGTAGTCTTTTTGTAGACTTAAGTTATCCCTTACTAATAGTAATTACTATTACTGTAATTACAGTAATAGTCCTGTGTCAGTTCTTTCAGGTATTCAGGCATTTGAGACAAGAATATTCTTTTATAATAGTCCAATAGCTTTCTTAAACAGTATTGGTTTCTTTTAGATAGTTTCAAAGCCAACAAAGCATGTCAGTTTTAATGCCATCTTCATTTGGCAGTTAAAGATGGTTTGCATTTGTAAAAAGTGTAGCCTGAATTATCCCCATACCTCTCTAGAGACTTGTTAGTAACATCAAGTCAGACTGCTTCAGGTGACCAGTGAGAAAAGAGAGAGGTTGAGGGTTTTTCCCTCTTTGTGTTTGAGTGGTTCTGAATGACTGAAATTACTGTGAAAGTAGGTTTTGGTCTTCCCTCTCACCTCTCACATCCAGTAAATGCTACCAATTTCAAGTAAAACGTGGCTTATTACTTTACATCAAGTTCAGTAAAAATACCTATGAAACCTATAAACCATAATTCAGCTACCAGTAAAGGTGTTTTTAGAATGTGTTCTACCCTAAATTAGCCAAAGACTTTTTATTCAGTATTCCATGTTAAGCATAAGGAAGGGGAGAGAGATGGAATACTATGATCATTTTATTATTTCAAATGTTTCAGTATGAATTACTGGGTTGTCTGAATGGCAGCCGAGCCATGTTAATAATGTCATCTTAAAAATGCTTAATTTTAATAATTTTTTATCTGGAGAATCTATGGATTGTTAGGACAATTGAAGTATTTCTGATATGGAACAAAAGAAGAACTGGTACTTAGTGGGGGAGGCAAAATTAGCTTGGACTAAAGTGGGCATGTTTTGTTTTAAGAACTCTACCTAAATGTAACTCTGTCCACAGAGAAACTAGTATTACTTGAAGATGTGAATGTTCCTGTGGTAGCCATGTCTTGAAGCACAGTGTTGTATATAAGTAAATATATTGATTCTAAATTAAATCCAGATTTAACTAATATATTATTTTATATCTTTGTTGTATTAAAATGTTTAAAAACACTAAAAATAAAACATTTGAAAGTTGAATTGCAGTCTCTTATTTGAAAGTCTTTGCATTACTAATGTAGCTCGTCTATTTTTTATACGGTAAATTTTTGTTTTTAAAGATTTTATTTATTCATGAGAGACACAGAGGGAGAAAGAGGCAGAGACACAGGCAGAGGAAGAAGCAGGCTCCATGCAGGGAGCCCGATGTGGGACTCCAGGATCACGCCCTGGGCTGAAGGCAGATGCAAAACTGCTGAGCCACCCAGGGATCCCCTACGGTAAATTTTTATTTTTGCCAATGATTGGGCCCAGCAACTTTAAATCTTAATATAGTATCTAGTTCCTGGCATTTACAAGTTCTTAGTTGTCTATTAGATAAGCCATTCGCCCTTTCTCCTTTCTATTGTGTACATTAGAAAAGAAAAGTAATCTTCGTGAGACCACTAGAAGAATAGTGGATTAAGTTGAGGGGGAGGGAAAAGAAGCAAAAAGCTAATTATTCCTGGACACATTAAAGTTTTTGTTTGTTTGGTTTTGATTTAATTGTAGATTATATAGGAAGATGCCACTATCCTGGCAGGTCAGCTTTGGAAATAATGATGAACGGGGAAAGAAGGGAAAATAGCTCTTAAGAGTAGGGTAGCTCCATAGACCAGAACCATGGAGTAATTGAAACACTAAGCATTGTCATGGGACCTTATGAACTTAATCGTGACTGAACTTATTTTCATGACCATTAGTAATTGTAGCCTCTCTGGTGGTGGCCCCAGCTAGTTTCTCTTGGGAACTCTGGGAAAGAATAATCCAGGATAGACCTAGAGGCTACTTGGTGGAATAGAAAATACACTAGATTTAGACTGGGAGGGCCTGGGTATGGGTTGCATCTCTGCCGTTGATTAAATTAGGCCTTTACTTCCAGCATCACTTAAATTTATGTGTAAAAAGGGGAGAAAAAAATGCCTATCACATAGGTTGTATTAAAGACCAGATATGAAATACTATACCCTTGCTGGCTACTATTAGTAGCAGTTATATAATGCTGAACTATTAGTTGAATTGAGGTCAATAAAACAGGGCCTATGCCTCCAGGAAATTAGTAATCTACCTGGGAATTTGACATGAAAAGGTAGCCAACATTCATTGGTAGAATAAACTCATAGTTTTAAAGCTGCCTGGTTGAACATCTTCAGGGATAGAGGAAAGGGAGTTGAGAAGTTTGTACCATTTTCACACAGAGCTGGTGCTGTACATACTTAGTTTTCCTTGTAGGTTTTCCCTTTGAAAAAAGAGCTGAGGATAGGGGAAGGAAATGTTTGGAAACAGCTGAGTCAATAGATAATTTTCTGTCTTCATTTAATGGTAGCTTGGGAGAGGAAGACTCAGTGGGGACTGAGGGTCCAAGCAGAATTTAGTGTGTAAAACTTGAACTGAGCCCTCTCTGAAGGAAGAATTCTTAAGGACATGATGAAAGGTTTAGAAGACTCCGATTGTCATGCAAAAAATTGGATTTGTGTATGTATTAGGGAACTGTTGACAGGGTATGTGTTTAAAAAAATAGTTTTAAAGATTTGTTATTGGGATCCCTGGGTGGCTCAGCGGTTTGGCACCTGCCTTTGGCCCAGGGCATGATCCTGGAGTCCCGGGATCGAGTCCCGCGTTGGGCTCCCGGCATGGAGCCTGCTTCTCCCTCTGCCTGTGTCTCTGCCTCTCTCTCTCTGTGTGACTATCATAAATAAATAAAAAAATTAAAAAAAATAAATAAATAAAGATTTGTTATTTTAGAGAGCATGAGGGTAGGGGGAGGAGCAGAGGGAGAGAGAATCTCAAGCAGATTTCCCCACTCAATGTGGAGCCCAACACAGGCTTGATTCACAAACCCTGAGATCATGACCTGAGCTGAAATCAAGAGTCAGACGCTTAGCTGATTGAACCACCAGGCGCCCCAACAGGGTATGTGTTTTTTTTTTTTTTTTTAAAGATTTTATTTATTTATTCATGATGTATTTTATTATTTATTATTATTTATTTATTATTATTTATTTATTATTTTTATTATTATTTATTTATTATTATTTATTATTATAAAGATTTTATTTATTTATTCATGATTTATTTATTTATTTATTCATGTCTTTTTTATGGTCAAGTAGCTCACCCACCCATCCAAGTGCTGGGCAGCCAGGCATAATGTGGAGTGGGAGCCAGCTCTGGTGGAGACTTGAGGAGTGCTGGGGCAAGAGAATGCCTCAGAAAAGCTCAGTTACCACCATCAGCTGTAACTTTGAAGAAGACTACTTGATAGCGGTAAGGCCTCTGCTAGAAGCAGTGTGATATTTAAATCCTGTATGTTCTCAGCATACTTCCTATGAGAGCCAGAAGTATAAAACCACCATGAACTGTTCATATTCCAGACTTAAGAGTCTTGGATCCCACTCTAAAGAAGACACGTGTACCGAATGGTTTTTTAATACAGACAAATCAGCAACCTTCATCAATAAGATGTAAAAGTACCTGAAATTTGATCCTGTTTTTCCGCAGAGACTGATTTGGGAGGTCTAGCTGGAGAGCAGTTAGCAGTAGTGATGTGATTTGAGGAACTACAACATGGTGGAAATCACTCCCTCTAGAAAATTGATAAGCCTAACTGTCCAGACAGGATTCTAATTTTTCTTCACTATGGATCACAGGGGTGATCCCTGTGATCTCATTATCTTGCTTTTTTTTTTTTCTTTTTTTAAGATTTATTTATTTTGAAGAGAGTGTGTGCAAGTGAGGGGGCGGGGTAGGGGGAGAGGGACCAAGGGAGAGAAGCAGACTCCCTGCTGAGCCCAGAGCCCAATATGGGCCCATGACCCTGAGCCCATGACCTGAGCCAAAACCAAGAGTCGATGCTCAACCATCTGAGCCACCCAGACACCCATGATTCTTAATATCTTTTTAAAAAGTCATTAATTGTGAGTAATTAATGAACATGGCAACAAACTATATATACTGAAAACTTTTCTTCCCACTCTGTGCCTCAGCCTTTACTTCTTCCAAGAGGCAATTATTTTTAACTAGTATGTTTTCCCAGAGACGTTCCATGCATATTCAAATATATTTTTTCTATTTATTTTTATATAAAATTATAGCATATACACATATATGCACATATATACATGATTTTGCACCCTATTTATTTCACTTAACATATGCCAATGCCTTCTCCAAGGACACACCTTGGTTGAATAAGTTAGGTTTATTACTCATTACAATGAGGGAGAATGCACACCATGGTGAATTACAGGGCATCTCAGCTGGAGGGTGTTGGGAAAGGATTTCTAGGATTTGGATTTGGATTAGATGGTTTGGGAAAAAAGTTTTAAGGAAGTGTGGATTTGCTCTGAATTGGATGCTTTTAGGATGCTGGGGCCATTCTGTGATTGGGTATCTTAATCTTAAGGCAGGAGGATAAATCAAGGCTAATGTCATAATTGGCAAAAAAAAAAAATTTACTCATATTAGGATAGAGGGATATTTGGTCATTTTTATAGTTCCAGTAATGTTCATGTTTTTATCTATGTTCATACATGATTATTGATAGCCTTGTTTTTACCTTAACATTATCATTGTCACAGGTCTCATCATATGAAATTTTTTATGTTCAAAAGGAAAATAATAAGGACTAACTGGGTGCCAGGCCAGCTTTTGGCAACATCCAAGTTCTAACTGATGTCAAGAGCTTCTTTTCTCTTTCCCACATGACATATTAGTATTCTTTCCATATAAGTTCATAAAGAATGCAATTTGCTTCATTCTTAGTTTTTTGGTTTTTTTTAAGATTTTATTTATTTATTCATGAGAGACAGAGAGAGAGGGGCATAGACACAGGCAGAGGGAGAAGCAGGCTCCATGCAGGGAGCCTGACATGGGACTCGATCCCGGGTCTCCAGGGTCACGCCGTGGGCCGCAGGCAGGCGCTAAACCGCTGAGCATCCCCCTGCTTCATTCTTGTTAATGGCAACATGATACTCCATTGTATAGATGTCATAATTTATTACTCATTCCCTGAAAGAGAGACATTTAGGTTGTTTACTATTCAAACAATGCTACAATAAATATTACTTGCATGTGTGCAAGTTCATCGGTAGAATAAATTGCTAAAAGTGAAGTTGTTGGGTCCAAGCATTTGTGCATTTTAATTTTTGTTAGATATTGTCAGATTGACCTTAATAGAAGTTTTACCAATTTATTCTTCCACTAGCAATTTATGAGTTTGCCAGTTAATCCACACCATTGCCAAAATAATCTACTACTGAACTTTATCATTTTTTCCAATGTGATAGGTTCAAAAATGATATCTTAATTCCCTTTCTACATAAGTAAGCTGCAGAAGTATTTTTAAATAGTAATATAGTAAGGGAAGGTGACAGCTTTATTGGGATGTGCATCTTTCAGGAGGACTAATTGCATTGCAGACTGTGTCATATATTTTGTTAAAAGCCCATATGACTATAAAATATTGAATGGGAAAAGGAAGATGATTTAACAGATTGAGAAGTCTTTCTCCCATTTTATTTATAGCATAGTCTTTACCCTGTCCATCTCTTGCCATTGCAGAGTAGTGGGGGTTTTTTGGTAGTTGTCTTCCTAAGCACCCAAAGGGAAGCTAAGTCCTGTCTAGTCTAAGGGAGAGTCTGGAGGACTTAGCTGCTTTCCATTTTTAAAGTTGTATAAAGGAGGGTGCACCTGGGAGGCTCAGTGGCTGAACGTCTGCCTTTGGCTCAGATCCTGATGATAGGGTCCTCACAAGGAAACCTGCTTCTCCCTCTGCCTATGTCTCTGTCTCTCTCTCTCTCTCTCTTTCTCTGTCTTTCATGAATAAATAAAATCTTAAAAAAAAATAAAGTTCTGTAAAGGGTAAATGTTAATACCTGCCTGCCCACCAGCAGCTATCATTTGCTCTGCCATGACCTATGAGACACACCAAGGATCTGAATTTACCCTGTCCCAGATATAGGGCTCCACTGTAGATATGTAGGACCTGAAGTGTGGAAGATGTTTTGAATGAATATTTCCCAAGCATTTATTGAGCATCTACTGTATGCCAGGTACTGTTTAAGCCCTGATATGTCAGTGGTAAATGAAACAAAGTCCTTGCCCTCAGGAAGCCTACTTTCTGGACAATAAACTAATATGAGAAAGAAAGAAGCATCCCTGACAGTTGTCACCTAGTAACTGGCAGTGGTGTTCCCTTATTGAAGATAAACAATGTTATAGAATATCACATCAGATGAGGGTTCTGCATGACTGTACTGTGATGAACCATCTTCACTCAAACAGGCCTGGACAGACATGCAACACAAAAATAACCAGATACCCACCCCCTATTAATATGAGTAAGATATTGAATTGCCCCAACTTTCTAAAAACACTAAATCAGGAATAGCACCCCACCTCCTTGTTTCCTTGAAGGCTTTACATCTCTTAACTCAAGCCAAAATCCTATACAAGCCCCTCCCAATACTCTCTTATTGAGTTTTCCTGTTCTTTTCAATAGTGTTTAGTCTTAATTGTTACATGAAGTTTAAAACACTTTGACTAATGTGTGCCCCCCACAGCCCCCCTGTGATCTTTGCTCAGTGGGAATTGACTCTTGGGAGCCAAAAATGGATACACACACATCTCCAGTAGAAAACAGATAAAAGGATAGAGTGATAGAGAGCACTTGCTATCTCATAGCACTGAGAGACCTTCTGCAGAGGTGACATTTGAGCAGAGGCCTGAATGAAATGGAGGAGGAACCATGTGGATATTTAGAGGTTGAGGAAAAAGGAAGTGCACTGACCTCTAAAATAGACTTGGCATGTTCTCCAAACAAGAGGCCAATTTAGCTTAAGAGTGAGCAAGGGAAGGAATGATTAGAAGTAAACTTAGAAGTAGCCAGAGCTCCAACCATGCAAGCCTCAAAGGTCCTGGTGAAGACTAGATAGATTTTGCTTCAAGTTACAGGAAGCCATTGAAAGATTCTGGGTTTGTTAGGAGAGTGACTCATCTCCATTGTGGCCAGAGTGACACTGCCCTTAGGCTAAGGCAGAGAAGGCCTGATCCACCCACCTCCTACTTGCCTGGCCTGGAGACCGTTGTCTCTGAAAATTTCGTCAAACTCTTCTGGGTCCTTTATTAGAAATCTGGAAGAAGGAAGGATAAAAGCCATAAGCAGAACCAAAGGAAAATGCACCAGGATCTCAGAAATTCTGTGGTAGAATGAGACATCAGTGGATATAATAGGAAACAGGATTTTTTTTAAAGATTTATTTATTTATTTTTATAAATTAATTTTTTATTGGTGTTCAAAATACCAACATACAGAATAACACTCAGTGCTCATCCCGTCAAGTGCCCCCCTCAGTGCCCATCACCCATTCATCCCCACCCCCCGCCCTGCTCCCCTTCCACCACCCCTAGTTCGTTTCCCAGAGTTAGGAGTCTTTATGTTCTGTCTCCCTTTCTGATATTTCCCACACATTTAAGATTTATTTATTTATTCAGAGAGAGCGAGAGAGAGGCAGAGACACAGGCAGAGGGAGAAGCAGGCTCCATGCAGGAAGCCTGATGTGGGACTTGATCCCGGGTCTCCAGGATCACACCCCAGGCTGCAGGCGGCGCTAAACCGCTGCGCCACCAGGGCTACCCCAAAACAGGATTTTTCTTAACATTTCTTCATTTGAATAAAAAACTCAGGCTGGCAAATTAGTTGTTATGTGAGCCTGTTTTTGGTTCAGAGATCGGCCTTTGCTGATGGGCACCAGCAGAGGGTGCTATAAACCTCAGCAGCCTGGATGCCTTTGGTCTCAGGCACAGAATGAAGTAGGGACGTTTCTGTTTTGAACATAGTGTGTGCATCAGAATCACCTGCTTTCCCTCCCACCTTCCCCCATTTCTAGCAGGTTCCCAGGTTAGATGCAGATGCAGATGCAGATGTTCGATGCTGATGCTTCCAGGCAGATTGTTTCTCTTTCTGGAGGTGATAAGAATTCCCTGAAGAGCCTCTCAGCAGTCTGAGGCACCCTCCCCTAAGGGCATTTCAGAATGGGGTGGAGCGAGAATGCAGGTGTTCCTACATTCTTCCTCCCTCCTCTTGAGCAGTTGTAAAAGTATTGTGTCCACTGAAGCTCTACAAATAGCTACCATAAGCATCACACTTAGCTTTTTTATTCCCTCATTCCATCTTTTAATTTTGGCTTCCAGTCGTACATTACAAGTGTACAGAAATACAATTGACTGGGACACCTGGGTGGCTCAGTGGTTGAGCGTCTCCCTTAGGCTCGGGGCATGATCCCAGGTCCAGGGATCGGGCTCCCTGCAGGGAGCCAGCTTCTCTCTCTGCCTACGTCTCTCCCTCTCTCTCTCTGTGTCTCTCATGAATAAATAAATAAAATCTTTTTAAAAATTATTAAAAAAAAAAGAAATACAATTGACTGTTGGACATTGGCCTTTTATCCTGTGACACTGCCAAACTCAGGTACCGTATTAGTTCTAGAAGTTCTTTTGTAGGCTTCTTAGGGTTTTGCACATAGTCATAAACAATCTTGTCCATCAATGAATAGCGACTGTTTTATCCTTCCCCCACTCCGTCTTGAATTCTTGTTTCTCTGGTGGCCAGAACCAGTTTCTCTGCTGACCCCATTCCGTCATATTCAGGAGCAGTTAACACACTAAGTCACAAAGCAATTGACAGTATTCTGAATTCTAAGTGACCACTGAGGACACTTAGGGAAAAGACGTCTGAAATGATGACAAACAAGGGCCCTGAGATGAGAGAGACCTAGCCTTGAAATAGTTCTCGTAGGCCAGAGCTAGAGAGTAGAACCCCACCTTCCTAAGGTGGGGAGGTTAGGCTCCAGCTCCGAGTGGGAAGAGTCTAGCCTTTGGCACCCAGGAATTCCTGTGTGGGTCAGGTACCTGAATTGTAGCACCCAAGGGGACTCTTGGATTAAGCCTTAGGGTGGACCAAGGTTTGGCAGAGGTAAAGGGAGACCTCAGCCCATTTGATAGGTCATGAGAATTGGTAATGGAATTCTCATGGAGGGCTCCAAAAGGAAAGCAACAGATCGGGCTTCTAATCTAGGCAGCAGGCTAGAGGAAGTTTGCCCTTTCTTGGTTACTAGTTGAGTGGGGATAAATGGCATTTGGGAGCAACGTAATTCATTTGTGTTCTCTCTCCCTGCACACTGCCTGGTACCTTCATACATTGGCACTAGGGTCCTTTTACTAAGCAGCTCCCCTTCATAGCTTCATCTTCCCTTTGCTTCAAAACTTAAAGGTAGCCATTATTTTCTCAAGGAAAATGGCATGTCTAAAATGCATTGTGTTTTCATTTCCCTAGCTGTAGGTTAGCATGTGTTTGGACAGACTCAGAGTTGGTACTGCCTTTGGCTTCACACTCTTGGCTCCACCTCTCCATATAATCCCGCCTGTTAGGAAAACCATTTAAAATAGAAATAGTTGATAACTTCAGCTGTCACACTGTAATAGGGCTTGGCTTACAGGGGGAAAGCCTGGCCTCTGCCTCCTACACGTGATGTAGTGGTACTGTGCCTGAGCTTAGGCAAGTCACCAAATTGCTGCCTCAGTTTCCCTATTTGATGTGATGGGATGGTAATAGCTGGAAAGAGATATAGTATAATGGTTTAAGGGCATGGACTCTGAAGCCAGGTGCCTAGACTTAAATCCTGACTCCTCTCCTTACTAGCTCCATAACCTTGGCAAGTTATATATCCTCTTTGTCTCTCAGTTTTGAGTTGCTAATAGTACTTAAATGTATAGAGTTATTATGAGGATTAATGAGTTAGTTCCTGCAAAGGATATAAAATATTACCTGGAACATCATAAGTAGAAGATAGCATCATCTTCATCACATTATAAGGATCTGTTGAGTTCATGGTATGAAAGTATTTTGAAACTGAAAAGTGATATCCACCTTCTGACTATTACCTTACCAAAGCTATTTAATAGTGGAACTCATTGTGCTGAGCCTGCAGATTGAGGACGGCTGTTATTTTGGGAGGGGGGTGTTGTTTGTTTTGTTGAAGTAGAGTTGACACAAATTTCATAATATTACATAATTTTCAGGTGTACAACGTAGTGATTCCACAACTCTCCGTGTTATGCTGTACTCACCACACATCTCTATTACAATGTCACGGACTATATTCCCTACTCTGAAAGATGCCTTTCATCTCTGTGACTTACTCATTTCGAAACTGGAAGCCTCTACCTCCCACTCCCCTCACCCATTTCTCCCATCCCTCCACCCATTCCCCTCTGGTAACCAGCCATTAGTTTATTTTCTTTTTTGTTGGTTTGTTTGAAAACGTTATTTATTTCACAGAGAGAGCATGAGCAGGGGAAGGGACAGAGGGACAGAACGAGAAGCAGGGGAGAAGCAGGCCCCCTGCTGAGCAGGGAGCCCAACGTGGGGCTCAATCCCAGGACCCGGAGATCACGACCTGAGCTGAAGGCAGACGCTTAACTGGCTGAGCCACTCAGGTGCTCCCCTCACTTTGTTTTTTGTATTTATGGGTCTGTTTCTGGGGTTTTTTTTTGTTCATTTGGTTTTTTTTTTTTTTTTTAGATTTCACACATAACTGAAATCATATTTGTTTTTCTTTGTCTTCACTTAGATAATACTCTGTAGGATCAGCTATGTTGTCACAAATGGTAAGACTGCATCCTTTTTTATGGCTGATTGATATTCCATTACATACACACACCACATCTTTGTTCCTCTATTGATGGACATTTGAATTGCTTCTATAGCTTGGCTATTGTAAATAATGCTGCAGTAAACATAAAAGTGTATATGTCTTTTTGAATTAGTATTTTTGTTTTCTTTGCGTAAATACCCAGTAGTGGAGAAGAGGGCTGATTTTGTTTTTTGTTTTTCGTTGTTTTTTTTTAAGATTTTATTTATTTATTCATGAGACACACACACACACAGAGAGAGAGAGAGAGAGGCAGAGAGAGAAGTGGTCTCCTCACAGGGACTCGATCCCAGATTCTGGGATCACGCCCTGAGCTGAAGGCAGACGCTCAACCGCTGAACCATCCAGGCGTCCCAAGGGCTGATTTTGAATGTCACCTTCCCAAAGCCCCATTACACTGTCCTTATCTGGGCAATTCCTCTGCCCACAAACTGGCATACAGGACGTAGGTCCTCTTTATATAGAGCCTCCGATGCTGGTGAATTAAGAACTGAGGCTATCACACCCCCAGGGAATGACTTAACCACCCACACAGGAGGGACCTGGGGAGGGAGTTCTCAGTGGGCATCAGGGACAAGGACAGAAACTGAGAGGGAATTATGAGAAGCCTGACCCTTGTGCCCACCTTCTAGAAGACTGGAGAGACTTCCAGTCTTATCTCTAAAAGAAGAGTTCTGTTCTTTTTTTTAAAAAAAAGATTTATTTATTTATGTATTTATGATAGAGAGAGAGAGAGAGAGAGGCAGAGACACAGGAGGAGGGAGAAGCAGGCTGCATGCCGGGAGCCCAACGTGGGACTGGATCCCGGGACTCCAGGATCATGCCCCAGGCCAAAGGCAGGCGCTAAACCACTGAGCCACCCAGGGATCCCCAAGAGTTCTGTTCTCACTTCACAAGGTGCTTGAAGAAGACAGTGAGGTAATAGTCCCAGATAAATAAAAAAGATATTATTGGAGTATAATAGGTGAATTACCGTATCTGAACCAAACCTCCCTAAAAGTCCTGTCAGACGGTCAGTGTGTGAGGATGAGCAGTATACCCTCTTTTGATATAGGACTCTCTTGCTAGCCTTCATGTTTGCCCTGATAAGCCTTTTCTGCTAGGTGGCCCTCTAAATTGTACTCATTGAGGGCTTTGGTTGAATTTTGGCCACTCAGCTTCCTAGTCTCTATGCTTTTCCGCACTTTGGGACTCCCCCTCCACACACATAATACAGGTGTTTTTGCAATAGGGATCGAGCCTTCTGTGGTAGACTCACACTCTGTAGTATGACTTTACCGCTCCCTGTCTCAAGAGACAAAGTCTATTTCCCCACTCCTTTACAGTAACTGTCTTTGTGACTAATAAAATGTGGTGGACATGCTGATATGTGACTCATGAGGCTACCACTTTCACCCTCTTGGGATGCTGGCCTGAAATGGCTGTGCCATAAAGGAACCTAAAATGAAAGATCATGTAAGATAGAGAGAGGCCCAGCTTACCAAACGATCCCGGGTGAGCCCAGCCTCTAGCTGACCTACCAGCTGAGACAGCTGCATGAGTAAGCCCAATAGAGATCAGGAGAACTGTCCAATCAATGTGCAGATTCATAGACATAATTTATCTTAAAGCACTAAGCTTTAGTGCATTTGTTAGGTTGCATTAGATAACTGATATGCCGTGCATTTTATTTCTAACACCCCTTCCCACTGGTCTTCTATAGTTTGAAAGGCCTGGCTTTATTTAGGAGGTCAGAGGTGGTTTTCCAGCCTTCTTGGCCAATATCCAGTTCCATATTGTCCTGAAGTCTGTTTTCACAAGGCTGGTCTTGGCTCTGAGGCTATATATCTTAAATGCAATCTCATTGGTGACTCACCGATGCATTCTCATTTGGCTTTGCCTGGAATTAGATGGACCAACACATATGCTTTCAAAATTTTTCTGTTAAGAAATCACAAATTTAGACTTTTACCTGTGCGTAGCCAAGATGGAGTATAGGGACCAGATTTGCCCTCTCGCTTCATTGTTGCATCCTAGTTTGTCGCCATCATCCTAAATATACTCCTGATGTGATGTGGGCCCAGCATGGAGAACAGCCAGCCCTTGCTCCCCTTGATCTGGCCTCCACTGACCTCTCCAGCCTGCCCTTGTTAATTAAGTAACCCCTCTTCTGACTATTTCCTCCCCTGACATCCCATCTGTTGTACCATTCCTGCCATATTATTTGCAGTTTGTTGAACACACCATGCTCTATCATGCCTAGGCATCTTTCCTTATGTGCTGCCCATTCCCTCCTAGCTGGCCACATAAACATGTCCTCCATTTTTAAGAATCTGTTTAACTCTGGGGCCTTCCTGATGCTCTCAGGGTGAACTGACTCCTTCATAATCCATGGTTCTCTGTTCATATAGCGATCCTTGTGCCTACAGCACGTTACAGTCCTTGTTCATGGTTGTCTCCCTTTCTAGTTCATTGTTAATGAGTCAGAGACTCATCATTAAAAACGAGTCTCTGACTCATTAAAACTTTCATTTTAATGCAGTGTCTGACACACACTAATTGCTTAGTAAACATTTATAGAAGGAAGTGTGAGGGGGTGCCTGGGTGGCTCAGCAGTTGAGCCTCTGCCTTCTGCTCAGGGCGTGATCTTGGGGTCCTGGGACTGAGTCCCATATCAGGATCCCTGCGGGGAGCCTGCTTCTCCCTCTGCCTATGTCTCTGTCTCTCTCTCTCTCTCTCATGAATAAATAAATAAAATCTTAAAAAAAAAAAAAGTGTGAGAGGAAGGAACATGTGTGACAAAAATCTAAAAAGATAGGGATGTCCCCAGGGCTAGAAGAATAGCCCATGCAAAAGCAGAGTGTTCCTTCTGAGTGATGAATCCAGTAGCTTGATTTCATGCTAACAGAGCCATTGTGACATTAATTAGGACTTTGTTAATTTTGAAGGAATAACAAACTGGATCCTTTATGTTACACCATTTATCAACAGATTTGTTCAACTTAAATACTGGGACATAAACAAGAGCTAACAAGAGCAAACGTTTCAGGTAACCATCAAACACTTGACAAGTAGCCCTTTCCACATAAACAATTGATGGACTGAATTAGAAAATATTCTCATCTGTTCATTAAAACAGATTGCCCTTAAGATCCTTACTGAGGAGCAATTTATTAGCATAGTTCCACTAGATTCCTGAAGGCAATACAACTGAATTCCTTTTAATATGCTTTATGATTCAGTCAAGCCAACTCTTGTCAGAGGGACCTAGTTAATCTGAATTAACTATATTTGAAGTCTTGGCATTACAGACTGAGAGCAGAATGATTCATTCAAATGGTGTGTCTTTGTAGCTTGTCCCAGAAGATTGCTGGAAACACAGAAAATTGATGGTGTTTTGGAGAAGATGAAGATGTCCCTGGGTACACCTTGGCCCCTAGATGTAAACCTTGTGAGCTTGGTGACTTTCTACTTGTAGGGGAGCTATAGCAGAAGCCTTGACTTTTAACAGGCAACCCCTCCCAATTTCCCCCTCCTCCTCCTCAAAAAAACAAAACAAAACAAAACAAAAAACCCAAAAAACAAAAAAAACAAAAACAAAAACAAACCCAACAGGGTACCTGGGTGGCTCAAGTGGTTGAGCTTCTGCCTTTGGCTCAGGTCATGATCCCGGGTCTGGGGATCAAGTCCCACATATGGCTTCCTGCAAGGAGCCTGCTTCTCCCTCTGTCTATGTCTCTGCCTCTCTCTCTCTCTGTCTCTCATGAATAAATACTTTAAAACAAACAAACAAACAAACAAGCAAAAAAAAAAAAAACCCAACTTCTATACACATATATTCATAGAGCTTTCCTGTGGCATAAAGGATTTTAAATGAAGAAAATATAGGCCAGTCATGGAACGTCATCCTGTTAGAATAGAAGGGTATGTTACCTGGGGAGGGAATCTACACATGAACACACATCTATTGGGAAAGGAAAGAGGCCATCAATGCTAGGCTGTGCTTTACTAACAGGGCCTTAGGCATTTTTTTTTCAGCTATGATTTTTGTACTTTACTAAAAATTTCCTGGAGTTGGGGTTTCAAGGAATTAATAAGCTTTGGGAAAAGCTGAGATGAGTATGAAGGCCTTCCGTCCCATCAGAGAGCAATGTTGGACTCCTGAGACAGGTGATGTCTTTTCCTGAGCTCCCAGGAATGGAGCCATAGTTGGGCAGATAGACATGCACTCTAGAAAATCCAGTAGCTTCCTCCTGCAAAGACCCAGAGTAGATTATTCTGGGCGCCACCACTGCTGTGGTTTCCCCTTCCATGCTAGGCTAAAATCAAGGTGGCTTGATATCCTGAACTAAACAAGAAGACAGTACTCCAAACTTGGACGGAAACCTCTGGTTCTGTATATTCTGTGTCTCTTCATTGACATGTTGTTTCTCATCCATCTTTGCAATTTCCTTCCTTTGCAATTGCTGCCATTTTTTCCTAGTTGCACTGAGTTTAGGTATGAGGATTGTACTGCTGAAATTGCCCTTCCAGGTTGTGTTTACAGGGCTTAGAATGCAACCTTTGCAAAGGAGCACATCTTTAGTCTTCCTGGCCCTCTTCTAAGCAGTTATTTCTGAAATCATGGTTCTTATATATTTATATTATACTTATATATTTAAATATAAATACATATTAGAACATATATATAAAACATACATAACTTATAGATGTATATATATGCATATATAAACATAACGTATAAGCATATGTATAAACATTTTCTATTTTATACATGTATTATATATTTTGGGTATTTACATTCCTATACTATTAACTGACTCTCCTGATTGGCCCTTCTACCCCTCTTCTCTGAGATACTCCTCTCCTTCCGCATTTTTTTCCACTTCATTTAATAGCAATTTGTTGATCCACTATGAATAACACCTATATCTCAGGCCCTTCAGAGGAGTTAAAGATGAAAATCACACTGTCCACCCTCAGGTCCTTATAATCTGATAAAGGAAAGTAGAAAAAACACAATTGAGTGTGAATGGTCATTGTTCTATTTTTGAGCACCTGTTATATGTTTAGTGCTTTAAATATAATGTTTCACTTAATCAGACCTTGTAAAATAGTGGTATCACCCCCCATATGCAGCTTTTGAAGCATTTCCTCAAGGTTATACTGCTAGTAAGTGCAGAGTTGGGATTCAAACCTGGGTTGGTCTCCAAGAGTGTCTTCCAGGAGCTGCCCTACTGTATTAGGAGGCCTCAGTGCAGACCATAAAGGCAGGCGCCATAAAAGTGATATGAGGTTCCAAGGAGGAGCTGAATCTGGGAAGGCTTTGGAAATACACTTGAGATAGGTATGCTTGTTTACATCTTCTGAGCAGCAGATGCTGAGGTAGAATTAAATGTGCAAGAGATTTACTGAGGGATGTGCCTGTGACAGACAAAGGAGGAGAAGCTTCAGATTTCTACATAGGAAAGAAGATTGGGTAAGATAGCAACACAGTTCTAAGAACATTTCAGTCAGGCCAAAAAAAATCATCCTTAAGCCAAAGTCACCTATTAGAGGAGACTCAATGTTGGACAGGGATGGACGTGCATGAGGATCCCTGTTCATCATTATGCTCGGTTACAAGCTAGGAATAAGGGCAGCCCGGGTGGCTCAGCGGTTTAGCGCCACCTTCAGCCCAGCCCAGGGCCTGATCCTGGAGACCCGGAATCGAGTCCCACATCGGGCTCCCTGCATGGAGCCTGCATCTCCTTCTGCCTGTGTCTCTGCCTCTCTCTCTGTGTGTGTCTCATGAATAAATAAATAAAATCTTAAAAAAAAAAAAAAAACAAGCTAGGAATAACCTCCTGGGTTTCACTGGATCCAGAAAGGCAGCAGCTGGAGCTGTGGTCTGCTGTGCTCTGCACGCAGCTGATCTGAACAGTGCATTTTCATGGCTGCCATGAGAAGCTTAGAAGAATTGGTTAAATTTGGGGATAGCTCTGTTGAGAGTGACATTTGAGACAGCACATTTTCTATGAAACACCAGGCTCTTGAGATCCTTCTTGAAAAAACTTAACTGGGAACATATTGCATTCTCCTTTCAGAGACTCATCATGCATATTAACTCAAGGCTCTGAGAAGTTCCACTTTAAAAATGGGTTAACTCATCCAACAGTTCCCAAATCTGCTTGATCACAGAGCTTTTTATACATGTGTAAATTCTATTAATACACTGTGTAAATAGTGGCTAAAAAAAACTCTAAAGACTGTGCTTGCTTAGAAAGTTAGGTTAGGCCATATTGTGGAGGGCTTTAGACTATTTAACCTGGTGGCATTGATAGCTTTATGGAAGGGTTCAGAAGAGGGGAGTCATGCACTTGGTTGTGTTACCTGGCAGTGGGTGTGTAGTGGGGATTGGAGCAAGAGTGTGGTCCTTAAAATTAAGCCCTGGTTACTTACAGCCATAATGAGCCTCGGGATTTCCCCCAGTCTCTAGACATAGCCCATGAATCACTTGAAATATAATTGCTTTATTTCCAACCAAAGGTCTAGGAGAACTCAAACTGGTGGGAGGGGTGGTGGGGTCACCCAGTAGCAAACTGACCAACCTCCTACAGCCAGAGATAATGGCCTATTGTGGCCCTGGCTTCCTCATCAGCTTCCCTCTGTACTGAGGGTCCAGGCGGCTGGCAGCCAAGCTGTCCTTGTGACTTTCCTCAGAACTCTCCCTCACCCTCCTTCCACTGCCTCCCACACCAGGCCAAGAGATACAGGGCAGCCACACAGTAGATGCAGGCAGCCGTGGAATCTGAGTCATGAAACATTCTCAGCAGTGACCCAGTGACCGGTCTATGGAGAAGCTAGCTTTCCTCTCCCTTCATTGGGGAGGTTCATGCCTCTACTATAAATTTACCAGGGGAAATTTTTATTTTTATTTTTATTTTTATTTTTTTTCAGGGGAAATTTTTAAAGCCAACTATCTCTGTTAATGCACCATGACAAGGGTGGTCCAAAGCAGTGGAGCCTTTGAATGTTTCATAAATATAATTAATCTCCCCCAATGGGGAAGGCTTTGACAGTGAGGAGGCAATGTGAATTGTGGTTAAGAATGTATGTCCTGGGCTCAGACAGAGCTGGCTTTAAATTTTGTCTCTACCCACCAAAAGAACTAGCTTTACATCCTGGGCCAGTTACCTAACCTCTATAGGTTCATGTTTCTTATCTATGGCAGATCTCATACTATGTGTTTTGTGGAGTTGTTATAAGAATTTTAAAAAGCCTATGAAGTGTTTAGAACAGTGCCTGGCACAAAGAAAGTGACTGATACGTGTTAGCCATGATTATTTTGATTGTGTTTATCATTATTAGTGTCATTCTTAGATATTGGGTGGGTACGGATAGAGTTGAGTCAGAAATGGTTCTCACCATTAAAGAGGTTCACAGAGAAGGCAGAAGGCAGAGTATTAAAAAAGAAAACAAAAACATGAGATGCAGGGCCGGCCCCTGGGTGGCTCAGTCAGCTCAGCACCTGCCTTCGGCTCAGGTCATGATCTCAGCGTCCTGGGATTGGGCCCAACACTGGGCTCCTTGCTTCTCCCTCTTCCTCTGCCTGCCACTCTTCCTGCTTGTGCTCTTGTGCTCTCTGTCTCTGTCAAATAAACAGATAAAATCTTTAAAAAAAAATACCACCCATGATATATAAGTAAATTTTACTTAAAAAGACCCCCATAGATAGGGGTACCTGGGTGGCTTCATTGGTTAAGCATCTGACTCTTGGCTTTAGCTCAGGTCATGATCTCAGGATCATGAGACTGAGCCCTGAGTCGGGCTCCACACTCAGTAGGGATTCCACTTGAAATTTTCTCTTTCCCTCTCCGTCTGCCACTCCTCCACTCATTCTCTCTCTCTCTCAAATAAATAAATCTTAAAAAAAAAACACATAAATATTGGGATGCCTGGGTAGCTCAGTGATTGAGCGGCTGCCTTCTGCTCAAGGTGTGATCCTGGAGTCCCGGGATCAAGTCCCACATCAGGCTTCCTGCATGGAGCCTGCTTCTCCCTCTGCCTGTGTCTCTGCCTCTCTCTGTCTCCTTCTGTGTCTCTCATGAATAAATAAATAAAATCTTTTTTTAAAAACATAAATATTAAACTCTAGTTAATGATATGCATACTGAAGTATTTATAGGTAAAGTGTACTGATGTCTGCATCTAACTTTGAAATGCATCAAAATGGTAAGATGGATTGATGAATGGAATGATGGATAGATATGAGAGGAGAACAAACATAACAAAATGTAAACTGTAGAGTCTAAATAGTAGATGTATGGCATCCATTATGCAATTCTTTCAACTTTTCTGTATGTTTGGAAATTTTCATAATAAAATATTGGGAAACCATGTAATAAATGCCATAAGGCAATAAGTGCCATAGAAGTTCAGAGAAAGTAAAAGCTGATAAATCAGAAAAACACTGTGGTGGGAGTACATTGGAGTTGGGCTTTAAAAGGAATCAGAGGGTTTAACTCAAAACGGTGGGGCTGGAGAAGCATTCTAGGTAGGATGAGCAGCATAGGCAAGGGAAGTGAGGCTGAAAACACTGATTTGGGGATCACCTGTGACCTGAGTTAGCACAGGTGGCAGGTAAGAAACATGACTGTGATGGAAGGCAGAGTAGAACTGTCATCCCTATTCCTTATGCCAGGGACCTTATGCTATGGGGAAAGGGGGGAGGCACTGAAATTTCTCTGTCTTCATTTCCCCTGTCACTTTGGGCTAAGCTTGTCCATAAGGCAGGTGTGAGTTTTTCCAAGGAACCAAAACATGTTTCGCCAGTGTTCTAATTGGAGCTCTGAGCAAGAGCGCAGGTTGCTGACTGCATGATAAATAGCAAAGTCCTTTTATGTCAGTCTCTGCATCAACCCAGAATCATTCCACCAGAATAGCAACTGGGAGGAACTGCATGAAACTTGCACTTACTCTGTATTCTATTAAGCTGTAATCCCACCATCTTCTTTTAATCATCACATTTTATATTAAATACTAAATCAAAATAGAGTCCACGCTGCATGAGCTCTGGAGAGCTGTCAAATGCTTCTCCTTCCCCCTTAGGAGTCACTGCTGGGCTTTGATAGGCAGCCTAGATCAGTGGTTTTCATGCTTCGGTGTACCTGAGAATGATAGCCCAAAGTCGTGTGCACAAAACCAGGCACACTGTCCTTTATGGACAATTTCAGGCATTTTTCACATACCGGCTTGACTTTTGAGCCCAGTTAATCCTAGGATGGCCCTCACCTCCAGCCATGGGTCTTAATTCCCCCAAATATTTTAAGTCTCTCTATTCACTTTCACCCTCCTTAGTTTTCACCCCAGTCCTACCTGTGCTTCCTTCTATCTGTATTGTCCTCTCACTGCTGCTCTCCTTGCCACCTTCTCCCTTGATGCCCTCTGGAACCTTGTTCTTCCTGTAAATAAACTACCCTAAGTCTTCAACTTCATGGCTGAATGCTCTTTCACACTTCTCACCTTAGCAAAAAAGGACCTTTACCCATAGGTGTTCCCTCTTCCCAGAGGGAGGCCTGCTCATTCTGCCCATGCCTTCATTTTTTTTTTTAAAGATTTATTTATTCATGAGAGACACAGAGAGGCAGAGACACAGGCAGAGGGAGAAGCAGGCTCCTCATGGGGAGCCCGATGTGGAACTCGATCCCAGATTCTGGGATCACGACCTGAGCCAAAGGTAGGCAGGCACCCAACTGCTGAGCCACAGCAGGGATGTGTCGTGTCGTGTCCCCCGTCCCCCCCCCCACCCCACCTTCTTGCACTCAAGGGCTGGACCTGGGGGTGGGAAGCGTGGCTACTTTTTTTAACTACTCCACCCTCCTATAAAATCACCCTCCTATGAAATCACTTCCGTCATCAGTTCTATCATCCTTTACTTGTTATCCTTTATGACCAGCTTCCTGGTTACTCCCTTGTGTTCCCTGAGGACTTTAGCCCTGACTCCCAGTTTTCCTTTCCACCTCTTATCCGAACAACATCCTGGTGACTTCAGTATCCCTGCCAGCAGCTTGTGCCTATCCCACCATTGAGTATTGAATGTGTGCGTGCAGGACAGTTAGCTCCAACCACCTAGTCTCACCTATCATCTTTGACCTTCTCAACTCCAATGAACTTGACTTCCTCTCCACCCTTCCATGGCTGGTCACCACCCAGAATGCTCAACTGCTAAACCTTACATCTCAGTGTCCCACATACTAACCATAACCACAGCTTATAGTTTAATCTCTCTCTCATCTCTATATGTGTTTGTTTGAATCACATGAAGACTCCCAGTTCTTAGCCTCAGAACTCTCCTTAGACCTGGGCAAGAGGGTCCTCCCACCCTGGGCCTCATACCTTAGAGGGCCCTACTCAAACCCTTCTCAAAATGTGCCTATTCCTATCGGGTGAGGAGTTTGCAAGGACAAAAACAAAAAACAAAACAAAACAAAAAAACAAGTCCACATGCTCACCCTCTCCATAACTGAACCAAACTCTGGATACAGAAGATCTGTCTTCCCCACTGAAACACTTCAGAACTTGCTTCTGGGGCCTGCATGGATTTCTTTCCCAGAGTCCGTCCTTTTAAGCATGGATTGAACTGCCAGTGACATACCCCTAAGCCCATGGAGTGGTCAAGGAGTGTGTGTCTATGTGAAGGGGGATGGAGTGGACACATGGATGGGTGTGTATCCCTCACATTGTGGGACAAAGCCTGAGGCAGGAAAAGAAGGAATGTGAATCTCGGGTCGTCTCTCCCTATGTTGACCTCATGTGGCACTAGGTCTGCGCAATAGGACTGAATCCTAACAAGGAAACCTTCAAAATTTGCCTGGCTGGATTTCAAAAGTGCATGGACTCCTGTGTATGTCCTATTTCCCCCTTTTTTGACCAGGCAGTTATCCTGTGCCTGTCCTACCCCATGTGTGTTGGATTGTATGTACGTGTTGGGGGGCAGACAGCTTGTCTCTTTAGTTCATAGGTCTTCAGATCAAGAGGACCTGTACTGGAGTTGCTGTACTTAAGGAAATATACCTGAGAAGCCTCTTGCTGATGCTATAAAAGCTGGAGGTTTAGGGGAGGGCGTGGGGAGAAGTTAATATATTTTCCATGTAAGAGAAATGTAAATAATATGACCAGATTGTGGTAATTTAAGTTATATCCACAAATTCTTTGACACTCCTTTCAAAACACGGAACTTAATTTCTTTCCCCTTGAGCACGGACTGGTCTTAATAACTTACTTCTGGGACGCCTGGGTGGCTCAGAGGTTGAGTGCCTGCCTTTGGCTCAGGATGTGATCCTGGATTCCTGGGATCGAGTCCCACATCGGGCTCCTTGCATGGAGCCTGCTTCTCCTCCCTCTGCCTGTGTCTCTGCCTCTCTTCCTGTGTCTCTCATGAATAAATACATAAAATCTTTAAAAAATATATAACTTACTTCTAACAGAATAAAGCAGAAATGACAGTGTGACTTCCAAGGCTGGATCATATAAGAAATCGTGGCTTTGTGTCTCTCTCTTGGATCACCTGCTCTAGGGGAAGCCAGCTGCCATGTCATGAGGACCCTCAAGCAACCCTATGGAGAGATGACATAGTGACAAACTGAGTCCTCTTGCCAAGAGCCAAAGGGGAAGCAATTTTGGAAGGAGATTCTACAGCACAGTCAACCTTTCAGATGACTGTAGCCCCAGCTACTACATTGAGCAATCTCAGTGGGAGGCCCTGAGCTAGAATCACCCAGCTAAGCCAATTTTTAACTCACAGAAACTTTCAGATAATAAAATGTTGTTCTAAGATATTAAAACATTCCACTCACTGCTCTCCCCTTTTCACTTCCAGGAAAATACTCTCTCCTGAATGTTCTTTTTAGGCTTCTGGCCAGTCTGCTTGACCCTGGAATGCCAATAACTCCTAAGGTTTCTACTGTCTCTATTCCTAGCCCATCTCTTACTGACTTTAATCACACCCATGGATAGTCAATAATTAAAACTAAAATTTTCATGCCAGTGTCTCCTTTCTCCTAGGCTTCATAATTGTCAATTGGACAACTCCATTTAGATGTGGCCCCTGGGAGATCCCTGGGTGGCACAGCGGTTTAGCGCCTGCCTTTGGCCCAGGGCGTGATCCTGGAGACCCGGGATCGAGTCCCACGTTGGGCTTCTGGTGCATGGAGCCTGCTTCTCCCTCTGCCTGTGTCTCTGCCTCTCTCTCTCTCACTGTGTGCCTATCATAAATAAAATAAAAAATAAAAAAAAAATAGATGTGGCCCCTGGCTCATTCTTATCTGAAATGGAATCATCCTCTTTCCTCTGACTTTTTCATCCTCCATCCTCACACCCGTCCCTCTTCCTGTAGCCCTTGCAACACTGAGTGGAACCTTTGTCCTCCCAGTTGTTCAGGTCAGAAGTGTTGCTCCCAGCCATCCTAGATTCCTCTTCACTTGCTGCTTTGAGGACCTTCAGAATTTGACTCCACCCAACATCTTTAGACTAATCTCTCAACTTTTCCTACAGGTTTTCCCAGCTTTAACTACCTGTGGTTTCCAAATGATTCTTGTCACTTGAAGCATGTATGGCTGTGCACATGCCTCTTTCTAGAATTTTGCTTTTCCAATCCTTGACCTATTCATAAATTCTCCTTTCAGACTTTAGGGCAAGTGTCTTCTCAGTCTGATGGTGCCCACAAACCTCTCTGCTGACATTTAGCACTGTATTTGCAATTCCTGCATTCCCCAGCCTTTGTTGTGGGACAGTTTTCCATGGAGTTTCTACGAGTCTTGCAACTGCTTTTATCCCAAACTATTTTTTCAAGATGTCTGCATAGCAAACAATCTTGAAAGATAGAGGTAGTGTCTCTCTCTAAGGTAGAGGGCAGATTTTATTTCCTGAGACGTATGTCTCATACACATAAACATAGAGTGCACAGCTTCTACATAGGATATTCTGTATCACCCCTGGGGACAGAGAGGGCAAGGGGATCTAATTTAAACAGAACCTTATGTTGCCTGCCATGCCACAAATAATGGTCCTTAGTCTCTGACCTCCAAGTCTCATGTCTTCTGTTAGCATTTATGAACCTATGAAACTATGGCAGACTAACTTGTTAGACTAACTTGAAAGAAAGGTAAAATCTTGGACCCTTCATAGTTCTTGACACCTCTACACACACTGGACCATAAGTGCCTTGAGAGCAGGAAGTGCAGCTAAGTGTAGTTTGCTTCCCCTGTGGGTGATACAAGGTAGTCGTTCTATAAGGGGTGGCTGCTGCTAATGAATGCTGCTTTGGCCTTGGAGGGCTTTGATTTATTTTTTATTTTTTTATTTTTTTGGTGTTGTTGTTTTAGAGAGGGAGAGCTTGTGCACTCCAGCAGGGCAGGCGCAGACAGAAAGAGAGAGGGAGGGGGAGAGAGTATGAGGATGAGCCTGAGCAGGCTCCATGCCCAGCTTGGAATCCAAAGTCCGAAGCAGGGCTCAATCTTAGGACCCTGAGATCATGACTTTAACCGAAATCAACAGTCCCACGCTTGACTGAGTGACGACACCAGGTGCCCCAAAAGGGCTTTGAATGAAAGTACTGAAATATATTTACTGAATGCAACTTTGAAATAAATTACTATCATCCTTCTCCTGGTTATTAGGTATTGTGTACGTTCTTTGTGTTCCTAGAGGCTGTGTTCTGTGGCAAAGCAAAATTCTCTGGGGGGTTAAAAATGCTACAGAGAGGGGACGCCTGAGTGGCTCAGCAGTTTAGCGCCGCCTTCAGCCCAGGGCGTGATCCTGGAGACCCGGATCGAGTCCCGAATCAGGCTTCCTGCATGGAGCCTGCTTCTCCCTCTGTGTCTCTCCTAAATAAATAAAATCTTAAAAAAAAAAAAAAATGCTACCGAGAGCTCACAGTGTGAATAAGCCCTACTGCAGGTTAATGGAGGTGACCAGGTTTTTCAGGAAGGTGGTGTGTTCTGCTCCATTTGGGACAAGACCTCATCAGTCTCTGCCATTAGCTTCACAAAAGCACCAAAAAGGTCAGAGCAAACAGGTTGCAGTGCAGCCGGGCTGATTTCAGCTCAACCTGCCTGAGTTTGAATGAAGTTTTGATCAGGGTTTTCTGGTGCCTGAGCAACGACTTCCTTTGCTGATCCCTTACAGTAGTTCCAACCAAGACCCGGCAAGGTTGCTGGCTGGGCTTGCACCAGGATGCACCTTTACTCCGGGTCTGCCTTGTGGAAGTCTATACCGTCGGGTTTGGGAGGAAGGTGGAAGCTGGGCAGCATTTGAGCAGAGGTGGCTTCCCCTAGGGGCCGGGGGAAGCTTTGCTCATTGCGTGTGTCTGAAAGGCCACGAAAGACCCCTTGGTCTCATTTAAACTTGTCATTTTATCGAGGAGGAAACTGCGATACAGTAAGGATAAAATGCTCAGATTAGTGACTGATTCCAGAGCTTCCATTGACCCTATTTCTCTCATTAGCTCGTTTTTTTTTTTTTTTTCTTATTCCCTTAGCGTCCTCACTCTTCGTGTAGTCAGGGAGCTCGAGTGCACCGTTCTAAGGCCAGCTCAGCAAGATTCGTAAATTTTTCTAGCAGCCTTACTCCTCAAGACAGCTCCGGTCGGGCGAGGGTGCAAAGCAGTCGGATCCCCTAAACCGGGAGGCGGCTGCAGAAGAGGAACCCTAAGGCGTGAAGCAGGGGAAGGGGGCGGGGCACCCCAGGGCAGCCTCAAGTTTGCAGGGAGGCGGGGCAGCTCCGGAGAGCCTCTCCCGCGGAGCCCGGCGCGGCCGGTCAGTTACACCGCGCGGGGAGGTGGACGCGGGGGGCGAGCGAGCGTGGGGCGGGAGGTGGCGCCTTTGTGCCCCGTTTGCCCTCGGGGGCTTGGAGAGAGTCCTGCAGAAGCGCACGCTGCACCTGCCCAGGGCAGACCCAGCTAACGCCCAGCGGACTCCTTCCAGATGCCGCGCGCGGGCAGCGTCTCCGCAGAGCCCGGACTCGCGGCGGGCGGGGGGCCCTCCCCGGAGAGTCGTACGTGACCCCCGTGCTGCGCAGCCGCGCCCAGCGGCGCCGGGGCCCGCGCGCGCACGCGCCTGACGCCCCACCCCGCCCGCGAGGAGCGCGCGGGGCCTCCGCCCCACCCCCCGCACGCGCAGTCCCTCCCGCGCCGCCGCCGCCGTTCCCCGCCCCCTCGCCCCTGGGGCTGCCCTCGTCGCTGCCTGACCCGAAGTCGGGAAGTTTCTGCCTTTCCGGCCCCCGCCGACGGCGACCAGCAGCCCACCCCGGGGGCAGACGGCGGCCTCCGGTCCTCGCGGGCATCCTGGAGCAGGTCGGGGTGGGCGGCGGGAGGCGTTGCGGGGGCCGGCGCGGCGGACAGCCGCGGGGGCCTCGGCGGGGTCCTGGCGGGGGGGGGGGACAGGGTTGCGGCGGGCGGAACGGTGTCTCCTTCACTTCGCCCTCCAGCCGGGGTAGCTGCAGCCCGACCCTGAGCGAGCCCCGCAGCCCGAGCTGCGAGCGGAGCGGCGGTAGCGGCCCCTCTCCGGAGACCACCAGGTACGCCGCGCCCGCGTCCCTGGGGCCCCTCGGCCCCGGCGGCCCACAGGACGCCTGAGCCCGACTCGGGGTCGGCCCTGGCTCCCCAAGATGGCCGCGCTGCCCGGCGGCTGCTCGCCTCTGTGTCGGGGACCCCCCCGCCCCCCGCCTTCTGGCCCCTTGACCCGCGCTGACCGCACTTCTTGTCCCTCCCGTAGATCACCCCTTCCTGTGGCCTCGCCATGGCGACCTACGGGCAGAGCTGCGCGCGGCGTGAGTAGAGCCGAGGTCGCTACGGGATGGGGCGGGGTTGGCTGGGGGCGTCGAAGCCGGTCGACCGGAAAACCGCGACTCCTTTCCCCGAATCTCTCCCAAGGACGGGAACGTTCGCCCCTTGCAGTAGCTGCTCTACTCTGTGACCCCCTCCCACCCCACCCCTCGCAACTGGCCCTGCGGCGGAGGGGCTGCGCGGCGGGATTCCGGATGGAGGGCCGAGGCCGGGGGACTTGGTCTCGGGCGCGTTCACCTTTAGTGTCTCGGACGTGCCTTTGAGAACCCAGAAGCAGACAGTTCTTCAGTGTGGGAGTCGGCTTTTGGGAGGATTGGGTCGCTTTTCTAGAGGAAGTAGTAACCCCCTTGTGAGAGCGCAAGGTCATTCCATGTGCTCCCGTGGGCGTGGACGTGCGCTGTAGAATGAATGGGCCGGCGTGACCCGGCCAGGCTGCTTGCCCTGAGGCCGCGCAGCATTGGCGGAGGTCTTGAGAGTCCTATTAATATGCCTCAAGTGCCACCTGATATTGAGTTGATGTAGACGCTTGAGCGAAACCTACATGATCGTGTCCCGCCCCCCCCCCCCCCCCCCCCGGGAGTCCCAACATTGTAAATCACCAACGCGTTCTATAGCTTTCTCTTCCCGCCCCAGAATGTTGGCTTAAGAAGAACTCCTTGAGGATACCAAGAGATTCTTTTAGGGGGGAGAAGGCTTTGTCTTAGGTTTCGGGTTTTATGTCGTCTGGTTACATCAGACCATTCCAGTGAATTCTGCAGATCTGTCCGTGTGTGTAGATGTACTTACGTGCATATGTGTCTGATCCTTTGTACTGGTTGGGTCCTAAGAGGTGAGGCTGCCGGTACTGTTTAAACCTAGGAATAGGAAGTCTGCTGCTTGGGCTTTGGAAGGAATCTCCGGGATTTGTATAGCCACTGGGGGGGGGTGGTGGTGGGGGGGGGGGTTGACCATTTTGGCAGTGTGTCTTTATTGGTGATAATCTCACAGATCATTAAAGTATAGTTTTTCTGGAGCTCCTGGTAGTATCAAAAACGCCTCCCACAAGTTGGACTGCCTGAATTTAAAGGTGGTAGTGGGTCATAATCTAGTTCCTGGACTAGAAAGTGGGAGAACAGGAACGTTAACCCTGGAATGTTTCTTCCCACCAGCAATGTGTGTTCCTCCATCCTATGCTGACCTTGGCAAAGCTGCCAGAGATATTTTCAACAAAGGATTTGGTAAGAACTTTTTTTTTTTTTTCCAGATCAGAAGTGAAAGTGTGTTTGGACTGCTTAGGGAAATTAATAGTTTTTTTCACGTTGTAAATATATATATATATATATTTAAAGATTTTATTTATTTATTCATGAGAGACACAGAGACAGAGACAGAGACACACACAGAGGGAGAAGCAGGCTCCACACAGGGAGCCCCATGTGGGACTCGATCCCAGGACCATGCCCTGGGCAGAAGGCAGGCGCTAAACCTCTGAGCCACCCAGGATCCCCACATTGTAAATATCGTGCTGTATTAGTTTACATTTATGAGATAACATTTTATTTTATTTATTTTCATGAGATAACATTTTAGATGAGGTTTTTGTTAAGACAGTACAGGAATAATCCACATCTCCCTCTACTCCAGTTTCCTCTCCAGGTTTTTCAAACTGTACCTTAAGGATTTTACCTGTAAGAAAAAAACTGTGCTTTTATTTCCTTCAGATATAATTGGTTGACTGCAATTATATTACTGTTTTGCTTTTGTGGTGATTCCCAGTGGGTTATGAGTTTTTCCAAATGAATTTGGGTTTTCTTCTTAAAGATTTTATTCCACATACCACCCCTTCTACTTTAGATTATTTTTCTTGTTATTTAGACTATTAATCCCAAAGGAAGATAACCTTTTTGGGATAATTATTTTAAAAGCCTTTATTAAAGGGACACCTGGGTGGCTCAGTCAGTTAAGTGTCTGCACTGGGCTTAGGTCATGATCCCAGGTTCCTGGAATCAAACCCCACAACGGGCTCCCTGCTTGGGGAGGAGCCTGCTTCTCCCTCTCTGCCATCCCCCTCCTGCCTGTGCTCTCTTGCTGTTGCTTTTAAATATAAGGGAAGGGAGAAGAAATGTGTGGGAAATATCAGAAAGGGAGACAGAACATAAAGACTCCTAACTCTGGGAAACGAACTAGGGGTGGTGGAAGGGGAGGAGGGCGGGTGGGTGGGGGTGAATGGGTGATGGGCACTGAGGGGGGCACTTGATGGGATGAACACTGGGTGTTATTCTGTATGTTGGTAAATTGAACACCAATAAAAAAATTTATTATAAAAATTTTTTAAAGCTGCAAAAAATACATAAAATCTTAAAAAAAATTAAATGTCTGTGATAAAATAAACTATTGAATATTCTGAGATTTAAGGTGAGTTGATTTTCTGATCTGGCAAATTTTTTGTGCCACATACTCCAAAATAGGCAGAGCTGTGTAGAGTTGTTCGGTGCTGTGTATGTTAGTTTACATAGAATAATTAAAATTTTTTTGTATTTAAATATGTTGTATCAACCCACATTTTTATGCCCCTCTGAATATATGAAGTCTGTTTTTTTTTAATGTGTAGTCAGCTATTGGTATGCATCTTTTATACGAAAGAATAATTTTGTTACCTTTTGCTCTCTACTTGAAGGTTTTGGGCTGGTGAAACTGGATGTGAAAACAAAGTCATGCAGTGGTGTGGTGAGTGTTAGCTATCTAATAAATCCTGATGAGTCTTTATATAATTTTTAACCCATAAAATAGTCACCACTGAAAGATGTCTGCCCATTTTACCTTGAAGAAGAGGCAGAAGTTAATTTTGTCTTAAGAGATTTGCATGAAATTTGATTTACTAGGACTTTTCATTATGATTTTGATTTTTAGGTGTTTTTTTTTTTTTTTTTTTTGCCATATTACCGTAAATGAAGAAGAAGAAGAGGCAGAAGTTAATTTTGTCTTAAGAGATTTGCATGAAATTTGATTTACTAGGACTTTTCATTATGATTTTGATTTTTAGGTGTTTTTTTTTTTTTTTTTTTCTCCATATTCCCGTAAATGCGCAAGGAACAAGACTGGTTATTTGGGACTGTTTACTTAGTAAGATTACAGGCTTGGAGTCCGGGATCCTGTTATATTTTTTTGTAATCCTTTTTTGTTTTGTTTTGTTTTTTTTAGTGAATCCTTACTTTTTATGCCTGTTAAAAGCATAATGAATCTGGGCATAAAAATAACTCTTTAATTTGAGTGTACTAATTATCATAAAGGGCATAATCTAGCAGCCTTCTCTGAAAGTTCTGTGTGAATTTTGTGAATTTAAGAGTCCTGATTTGAATATTTTTAAAGATGTTAATATTTTAGTTTTTGAATGTCTTGATTCTGCCTTAACTCTCGAAGAAGGTAAGATAAATTTAATTTTGTGGCATTTTTTTTTCCTTCCTCAAAAATTTTTTGTATTGATTCTGTTTTGGGTATGAGAATAGTGTGTGAATATTGAATATTGCAGGTTATTTTGATTAATTCATGCTGTAATTGTTAGCTCCCTCAATGCATGTAACTGATATTTATTAAAATTATTAATGTTTCTTAATACCCGAAGTTGGATTTCTGGGGTTTTATATTGATCGTATCTGTCATTTGGCTTCTTTGGTCTGGAAGGAAGCCTGTATTCACCGTGGTTGAGTGACTTAATTGCTCAAGGTACAGAGCAATGACTTTGTTTTTTGTGTTACCACTCTTAACCTCTTGAGGTCTCTTATAAACACTTGGTGTGCACTAGTTGAGACACAAAGGCCTTCCCAAAAAAAGGGAACACTCAGGCCTTAAGTTTAGAAAGCTTATTACTTGCTGGTTGGGGAGACAAAATTTTAAACTAGGGAACACAGAAAAGTATATCTGGTATGAAATTGGTTAATCAAAATCTTTGTTGGAGAGAAAAGGCTTTTTGTGGACAGGGTTAAGAAGGGTTTATGGAATTAAGTTTGAGATCATGGGGCACCTGGGTGGCTCCGTGGTTGAACATCTGCCTTTGGCTCAGGTCATGATCCCAGGGACCCTGAGATGAAGTCCCGCGCTAGACTCCCCACAGGGAGCCTGCTTCCCTCTCTGCCTCTCTCTCTGTCTCTCATGAATAAATAAATAAAAATCTTTAAAAAGTAAGAAGATTAAAAAAAAAAAGTTTGAGATCATGGAGGATATATATGAGCTGGATTCCATATGTTTCTATTTAATGTATATCAACATGGTACAGATCTTGTAGGATGTATCTGGCCCACAGTCCCATTAAGAGCCAGTTCTGTTTTCTCACCTAAACTGCAAAGATGTCCAGTTCATTCCAGAATGTAGAAGCCTAAGTATTTGGTGATGGAGTGAAGGATGTGATATTGGCCAGTGGTGTCATTGGCCCAAGTCTGGTCCCACTGTGTGATCTTGATTTTGTGTCTTGAGGATTCCTTGGGTGTATATAGACTGGCTCATAATCTATACGCTGACGGATGGCAGGGAGTGATGTTTCAAGAGTCATTAATCATTGTCAGGATTAAAAGGAGCTACTTCTATACAGTCCCCATTCCACATATCTGTTAGAAGAACATGCTCCATATATATATTAATAATGCTTTTCTTTTGTATAGAGCACAGGAAAACGTACAAAGTTTTTACAGTGCCAGACCAGTTTAATCTTCCAGGGGTAGATTTTGTTATTACAATTGAGGAAACAGACCCAGAAAAGTTAAGCATCTTTCCTCAGTGTTATTCATTTAGTAAATGGCTGCCAGAACTGGATGCCAGGACTCCTCTAATTTTATATCTAGCGGTTTTTTTTCTAACATAATCCAGTGTTTTTTAATATGGGCATTGAATGCCAAGCTTTGACTTGAAATTCCTATCAAAGTGTTTTATTTCAGGAGATTGAATCTGTCTCACTGCAGAGCCATAGTTATACGAATGTTCTGTTTTCTTTTTTTTTTTTTTTTTTTTTCGAATGTTCTGTTTTCTAAGTGAAGGATTATTGGCCTTTTCTCATATTGATGTGGTTTTTGATATTCTCTCCCTGTTGGCAGGCATCACAATTTCAGGTTGAGTTCTCTTCTTCTTTAGTTTGGATCACCTGTCTTTAGATTTGGCTTTTCATAGGCCAAAGTATGTAAGACAAACTGTGAATCAGAATGCTCAGAGGGTATTTTATTATTTTATCTTGGAAGTTTGCCTGTCTACTGAGCTCTGAAAGATTATTAGATTTCTGGGTGTCTGTAGCAGATTTTAAATTTCAATAAGCCCTCCATAGTGTGCCTTCCTTTTCACATGGTGTGCAATTAGGGATTTGCAAGTTACTTGTATTTGCTACAAACATAAGATTATATAATGCACTTCAAATTGATATCTGTGTTAGATTTTTTCTACTGATGTTATCTGTTGTACTTAATATAGTTTATATTTTATGCATAATAAAAACCAGTTGTAGATTAAATCTCCTATTATTCCCTTTCCCTCCTTTCTTTTTAAATAAAATCTGGTGAGGACTCTTTAAGAAAAACAGAATATTGGGGTTACCGAAGATTTTAAATATTATGGCATAAATTCCAATGGTGGGGTGCTTTCCCTTTTAAGAAATTTCAGGAAACATTTCCTAATAGTGTTGTCAGTTATTATGAATGCTTATTTTGGTATGGGGTCTGTGATTAACCATACTGATGACCTTTATAGTGTTTCATTTACTATTAGGCAGATTGGATACAGTGCCCAAACATTCATCCTTCCCACCTTCCACCTCCCACCACCAATTTTTGAATTCCAAATAAAATTACCTTAGCAGAAGTTTCCTTAAAAGCTGTAAGGTTTTTTCACCTGAGAATTAGATACAGTTTAACTTGTCATTCATTGGTTGGAAATGTAAGTAAGTGTACAGTAAGGCAGCAGTTAGTAACTGACAGGTTAATTTGTTGTTCTTGTATATACAGTAGCAGAGTTAGAGGTATTTGGGAAACTAGAAAAAAGGATTAGTGAAATTACTGTGAATCAGTGTTTTTTTTGTTTAAGTTGGCAGTGATTCTTCTCGGCTTACAAGAAAGTTCATGAAATCATTTATTGTCTTATTAGGAATTCTCAACGTCTGGTTCATCTAATACAGACACTGGTAAAGTTACTGGAACCTTGGAGACCAAATATAAATGGTGTGAGTATGGTCTGACTTTCACAGAAAAGTGGAACACCGATAACACTCTGGGAACAGAAATCGCAATTGAAGACCAGGTAACGTTTTGAACATGGGTTTTGTATTATTTTATTTTTTATTTCAAAAAGGAGATATAGCTGAAAGATTATTTTTCTTTCAAAATAGATCTGTCAAGGTTTGAAACTGACATTTGATACCACCTTTTCACCAAACACGGGGTAAGCATGGACAGATGTTTTTATTTGCTTTAAATTTCATTTTTAAGTAATCTCTACACCCAATATGGGGCTCAAACTCCCGTCCCTGATATCAAGAGTCGCATGCTCTACCAACTGAGCCAGCCACGTGCTCCTTTATCTGCTTTAAATTTAAAAGCATTTCTCTCCTCTTTCTTTAGGGAAAAGATGCATGCACATTTAATGTTTGATAGGTTTCTTAACTGTCCTGTGTGGTGGTGAATTTCTGTTTCTGCCTTTGGAGTATGATGACTACTATGATTGCTATTGTTGGCTTCCCTTCAAATATTTGCCTCTTTTCATTGTCTCACTAATTTGGATAATTAACATGTTTCTAATAGTCTTACAGAAGCAATCTTTTCATGGTGATAGAAGCCCAGTAACTCCAAGTGCCCTTGTTTTTCAGCTCATTGAGCTATATTTCCTTTACCTCTTACTATTATCCTGCTACTACTTTTATTCCCCAGTTAACACTGCAGTTCATAAATGTGCCCTTTGTGCAGAAGTTATGTATGTAAGTCTTTCTCACCGGCATCAATTTTAAGTTAGTTTGTTCTTTTTCCAGAAAGAAAAGTGGTAAAATCAAGTCTTCTTACAAGAGGGAGTGTATAAACCTTGGTTGTGATGTTGACTTTGATTTTGCTGGACCTGCAATCCATGGTTCAGCCGTCTTTGGTTATGAGGGCTGGCTTGCTGGCTACCAGATGACTTTTGATAGTGCCAAATCAAAGCTGACAAGAAATAACTTTGCAGTGGGCTACAGGACTGGGGACTTCCAACTACACACTAATGTGTGAGTATTTCTTCTGTGGGATATTGTGATGCAGCACTTGGGGATGTTTCTGATATCACCTGTTATCTCTTACGAATCTAGGTACAATCTAAAGGATTTCTCTTAACACAAAACATCACCATCCTTGGGCATTTCTGGGCACACCTAAAAGTGTACAGTAAAAAATGTTAGTCTGACTTTTGGTGCTGAGAGAGTAAATGTTTATTTTATATGAGGCTTGATGTGCTCCGGATTTTTAGAAAACATTATGATGTTGCCGAATTACCAGTGTGTTCATTTTACTTAATTGTGATATGTAAAGTGCCGAGTTGGTGGAATTGCCTAAAATGTATGGTGTTTTTACCTAACCCAGATTAAATGTATATATGAAAAGGACTTAAGAATTTTTTTCCTTTGTAAAATAAAGGATTGGTAAATAACAGTATAAAGAAGAAAACCAAAATTTCTCATAATCCCACCACCTAGATATATATATAATCTTTTGTTGTTAATGTTTGGGAGTTTCATCTTTGTATATGTATGTATGTGTAAATACATATCAGAAAGACTGGTTTACAATCTTTTCCTTCCTATCTTAATACATTTTAATAATTTTACTACAGTATTATGTATTCTGCAACATGAATGTAGTGGCTATGTGGTAATTCTGCTGGATGGATCACGATTTACGTGACCTCTTGTTTTTGGGCATAGGTTGGGGATTAAGACTTTCTGGTTTTCAGTGGAGTCCTACAGACCGGTGTGAGCAGTGCCTTTTATTTAACTATAATGTTATTATATCAATCTAGTGCCATAGATGTTACCTTGTCTATTCTAGATTCACTAATTTAAAGTATCTTACAGCAATGACGGGACAGAATTTGGAGGATCAATTTATCAGAAAGTATGTGAAGATCTTGACACTTCAGTAAACCTTGCTTGGACATCAGGTACCAACTGCACTCGCTTTGGCATTGCAGCCAAATATCAGTTGGATCCCACTGCTTCCATTTCTGTGAGTACTACTGTGGGCTTAGATTGGGGTCTTTGGTTGTGGGAATTCATCTTTGGGTATATTGAATTGTGTTGAAAATTTGAATTGTGGTTCATACGACCTCTAGTTTACTCATAGACTGGGATTAGAATTTGTAATGATGCATGCATTTTATGTAGAAGTTTGATACCAGGTCGTAGGAGCTTGCTTAACCTCAGAAACTGCTCAATTAGTGTACATAATAACCCTGAGCTCCAAGCCTATCTAAGCCCAGGGAAGCCACTGTTTTGGGCCCCAGGTCAGGAGTAATAGTATTTTAGTTGTTACTTTGTCTTTCTACATGGAATAATAGTACATTGTTACTTTGACTTTGCCTTTAGGGTTTACAAAATATCTTTTAGATTTGGTCTTCGCAGTCCATGGTACAAATGTCATTTTGCAGGTAGAGATACCGAAGCTTGGAAGAAAAAGGACTTATTTAGATCATTGCTAGGGAAAGAGAGTGGAAAGAAGGGGTAGAGCCAGGATTGGACTTGTTGCATGTCTTTTTGATTTCCCTCCTGTCTAGGGTGACCAGCTAGCGCATCCTGCTTTGCCTGGGACTATTCCAGCCTTAGCATTAAAAGTCCTGCACCTAAAGGACCACCTCCTGCCTATCTTGGGTTCATTGGGGTGGATGGCCACCCAAGTCCTGTATTTAGGCTTTTTGCTATTTCTTTCTTTAGTCATAGTGAGTTTGGGGCGGGGGTAGGAGGGAGTGCAGTGTACTGAGAGTATAGAGGTGCTGGCTCTAGTTTCAGGCAGGTCAGCAGCTGTTCCTCTGTGTCAGTTGCTTACAGGTCAAGCACTGCCTGTACTGTATGTACTGGGAATGAAAGAAAGCTAAACCTTCCTTGAGTTATTTATGTTACATAAAGTGATCTTCACTCCTGAGAATCATGTTTTGATAATTTGGGCGGTGAAGCTTTAGCTCCATTTTTATTTTATGTTAGCAGTTGTAATCAGAGCATGAGAAACACCCAGAATGCTTTTCCCATTGGCAAGGCAATGATTCATTTATTTTTCCCTTCTCTTAATTGCACTGTAACAGTGAAAGCCTTAGGATTCATACAGTATACCGTTCTCTGCTAGCTACATTGCCTTTCTCTTCAAATATATGTCTAAGGCAGCATTGCACATTTAATGCCAGGCAATGTAGTATTCTCATGGTCTAAAAAGGGAAGGCAACTTTGGATCTGTGTGTCATTGAGTGACTTCTGGGGATTAGTTTGGAAAAAACATACCTAGCATTTCCCACCTAAGTGGTGCTGCTGTGCCCCAATCAAGCATCAATACTTGGTGAAGTATTTCTTAGTGTCCCACCACAATTTCATGGTTTACTTCTGTTCTAAAATGGGAGAAACTTGTATCCAATTGTCCGAGGCTCTTAATTTGTTGGGCACAAAGTGGTCACTAGTGAGTGAAGACATCAAATAATTTCCAAATTGTGTTTCCATCCCAGAGGCTGTTTGTCACCTTTTTACTTCTATACTACTGTATTGTGTTCTGCTGACAGTTTGACTTGGAGAAGTTTAATGGATAGGAATTAAGTGGCACCTGGCTTTTGTTTAGCTTAATGGTAGTGTTAAATTTTATTTCACATGAATAAAAACGGAACACTGCATAATTCCATGATGATAGGGAAACCTGCAGGAGCTTTCTCTCTCCAGTCAAAAGATTTTTTTTACAGCTAATTTTGCATTTTATTTTAGGCAAAAGTCAACAACTCTAGTTTAATTGGAGTGGGCTACACTCAGACTCTGAGGCCTGGTAAGTATTCTTGATAAATGGGATTGGGGTTTTAAAAAATATTTTTCACTTCTCAGCTTCTTACTTTGTAAACTCGTCAAAGAACACGCTTACCTTTTGCCACAATTTTTTTTTTAATTCCTTTTTTTCTTTTCTTTTACTGGGCTGTTTGAAAGGTGTGGCTATCCTGATACTTCCCTAAATGCTTCAGCATGCGTCTACTCAATTAAAAATGTTCTGATCTCCTGCATATCCATAATACCTAAGTTAATAGTGACTCCATATTATTTACTATTCATTCTGTAGTCTCTTTCCTCACTTGTACCTGAAATTCCTTGTAGTAATCTTTATTTCTGTAATCAAGGTTCACACATTGCTTTCATTGTTTGGTTTCTATAGTCTTATTTACTTTAAAGTAGTGTTTTGAACCTAGCTGTATTTTTTAGAGTAGTACTTATCAGACTTCAGCATGCATGAATTACCTGGGGACTCTTGATAAAATGCACATTGATCCCATAGATCTGGGTGAAGAGTTCTAACAAGCTCTTAGGTGATGCCAACATCATAGGTTCTTGTTTTTTTTTTTAAGATTTTATTTATTCATTCATGAGAGTCACAGAGAGAAGAGGCAGAGAGAGGGAGAAGCAGCAGGCTCCATTGCAGGGAGCCTGATGTGTGGGACTCCATCCCCAGTCTCCAGGATCACACCTTGGGCTGAAGGCGGTGTTAAACTGCTAAGCCACCCGGGCTGCCCCTAAATAGGAAGTTCTAAAGCCCTTGCAACTTTTCTCCTCTTCAAATAGGGATTTTCCCCCAGACTTATATTTTGACCTTTTGAAACTTAAACAAAAGATTGGTATGAACATTCGCTAATTAACATCTACCACATTTGTTTTCCCTCTTCGTTTCTGCGTATATAATCCCTTTTTTCTGCATTCCTTTAATTATTTAAATACATGTTTCTGCAGACATACAGACACCTTAGCCCTAACATGCATATCCTGAGAGGAAGACATTTTTTTAGTGGTATTGGAAGACAGTACCACTGTTGCAAGTTAAGGAGATTACCATTAGTTGAGCAATACATTATATGCAATCTATATCCTACTTGTCTCTTTATTGTAGATCCTGGTCCAATTATGATCATCCATTAGGGTCTGATAGTCTGGATAGTGTATTGAATGTTACTGTATTTTCTAGAGTACTTTGAGCTTTATTAATAACATTTTTAATGCTCTGTTACTTGATCCCTTAACCTAGGATGAGGCCACCTGAATTCTCTCTGGTATCTCTGGTACTCCCAAGTGCCCTCTGGTGGCTGGCACTAGTAGGTCATCTAATGGGTTGAGAAGGGACAGGCAGGCTCTGAGGTGATTATTGAAGACCACAGACTCTTGAAGTGTTTCAAGCAAATCATGGTTGCCTGCTTTTGTTTACAGGTGTCAAGCTTACACTGTCTGCCCTGGTAGATGGGAAGAGCATTAATGCTGGAGGCCACAAACTTGGGCTTGCCCTGGAGTTGGAGGCTTAATCCAGCTGAAAGAAACCTCTGGGAATGGTTATCAGAAGATTTGGCCTTAATATATTTCCAGTGTGACCAGCAGGCTTCCCCTCCTCCCTCCCCCAAGAAGGTGATCAAAACAAAGGATGATCTGAACAAGAGCTGTATTTTAAATATTTAGACAGTTACTTGTTAGCTGGTTTCTAGTTAAATTGGTTATCTATCTAGTTACCAATACTGCAGTCGTGCAGTCACCTATACATTATTTAAATGTATTTAACTGTTAAATGCGCTACCCACCAATAATGAAATAGACCTTTATGAAAACTGTGCAATTGTGTGCATGTTTGTTTTTATGTTCCTATTAACATTGAAGATTGCCATTGAACCAGAAGGATCAGTGGAAGTTTTAAGATGAGGTTAAAAAATTTCTGTTAAATTCGGCCATCACTAGAATTACTTTTGGTATCCCCAGACATTACAGATTATGAATAAAAACAAGTATACATAATTAATGACTCCAAGTATTTGCAGAGTTTAAACATTTGCCAGGGTCAAATCTCCCTTGTATCTAGCTAATACATTATTTTTCTGGTGAGCATTTTGCTTTTTACCTAAATCTGTGCCATAAAGACCTCTGTCCCTAAAGTAACTCCATGAGCTTTTTGGACTACAGTAAAAATAAGAGGATATATGCCTTTATATCTTCAGTTTGTAAGTTTGTCCAGAATTTCCATTGGACCATTGTTGACCCCCCCAGGAGGGGTTGGAGAGGAAGTGATGAAGAAAGGAATATGAAGGGATGGTGCTGAAGGATGTATACACACACCATATCCCTGTGAGCTATTGCTGAAGGAAGCGAACTAGGCCATAGGTGGGATGGGACCAGGTGTAGGCAAGTGGAGTGAGGTGTCAGTGAGAGATCATTAGGCAGACACTGAAAGGGTTGGGTCTAAGTGTGTGACCAGAAGCAGTGCCTTCAGGCTTTGTGGCGACTGGCCTTCATCCGCACTTGGGCTGAATGATAGATGATTCTAGTTTGAAAAGTAGGAGAGCAAATGTTTTTGATGGGAGAAGATAGTTTGAAAAACATGATCAGAGGTTAGGAAAGGGAGAGATTTTGTTCAACACATTTATACTCTTAGGCCTGAGGTATCATTCGAAGCCTGAGAGAAACAGGAAAGTGTAGTACTTTGATACTTTGAGACTCACTACCCCCCAAAAATGATACATACTGAAAATTTCCAGGTCAGAAAGAATCTGATGAGAGGTTAGAAACCCAAGCAAGCTTTCCACACTGGAGATCTATTGCTAGGTCAAACAGGTGTGAAAGCATATCTGCTTCTGGCATACACGAGAGGTGTGAAATAGACTTGGTGGACAACTCTGAAACTGCTTGGTGGGGAGGAACTGGTCAGAGGCCTGGTGACTCCTGAAGCCCACTGGATGACCTGCTGCCCCAGAGCCAACAGGTGGCCTTCCCTCAACTGTGGCTGGAGTTTCCCTGGTCCAGTACTCGGGACTGGGATGGGACATGAGTTACCAGTTTGTCAAAGGCATATTTACAGTAAACTGGACGGATTTACCCAGGTGCATCCTAATCTGTTTGAATGTGCAGGAGAGAGGGTTGGTTCACACACCAGGTCCCCGAGGGTTGCATGAAATGCAAGGTACCTCCCAGGAGGTGTAGGACCATGGAAGTTGCCAACTGTGGGCCCCCGTGGCTCCTGTTTCCTTGTTTCTAATAGTCTCCTATAGAACCAAACCTGTCCTATTGTATTCTGGGCTGATGCCGTTTCTGCCTGAGGCAGTTAGCGGAAAGAACACGGAATATTTGCATTTGGTCTTTAGATCTTCCTGTGGGATTGGGATTAGGGAGGTCTAAGAGATGTGAAGCACCTGGCTCCTCCTCCTCTGCTCCTATGTGTTGGTGTGGGAGAGCCTACCTTTATATTCACCTTTCTCTGGGGGAACTTCTTAAGAACTACATACTGATGGCCTCCTTCCCAAAGGGCTGTCTGCTTCACACTTTTCTGGCCAGTGATCCCTCCCAGTCCCTCACCTTCCTCCAGGACTTCAGGGGGAGGATGGAATAATAGGCTCCAACCTTGAGCTCCTCAGGTCTAAGTCAAGTGGCCTGGTTCTCAGAGGTGATGTGTACTGAGCAGAGAGCGCCTCCAGTGCAGAGGTGAGGTCGAGCTGACAGTTCTGTGAAACACGGGCAAACAGAACTGGCATGACCTGTGCCTACGCTGTGGCAAGCCTGGTTTGCCGCAAGGCCTGTTTCCTGTTTTCAGACCTCAGATACGGTCCCCCAGCCAGTCCCAGCTGTACCAAACAGGAGCTTCCTTGCCCCTCCTGGGAAGCAAAGCAGGAAGGAGACCAAGGGGGGTGGCGGGCTCCACCCAGCTCCCACCGAGTGGAGGCCAACCTGAGGAGCTGGGGCCCTGTATGTGGCCGCTCTGCTGGAGGCTCCTACTCAGGCCATAGACCTGGTGCCAGGTGGCCCTCAGGACTGTGCCAGGGAGGGGATGACGTCTGTGACTTCAGGCCCCCTTCTGCTGGAGAGGCTGTCAGTGCTGGGCCTTCCCTCCCTACCGCACTCTAGCGCCACATAAGGAGGCTCAGAAGCTCGTGTCCCAGGCCCCCACTTTATTGTCAAATTTAAAACTCAGTTGAGGTCTGGGGTTCCCGGGTCCCCTTGAGGCCACTCTCTAGATCTTGAAGGCTAAGGTGAGGCCGTCGCCCAGAGGCAGGAGGCTGATGTGAACCCTGGCGTCCCGCAGGATGCGCTCGTTCAGGTTTTGCACACACCGGGCTTGGACGTCCCGCGGTTGAGGCTGTAACACCTCCCCGCGCCACAGGACCTGCGGAGGGGCGGGGGCGTCAAGGCCGAGGGAGCAGGTGGCTAAGCGAGAGGCGGGGCTAGAGCTGAGACCGCGGGCCCCCGCGGGGAAGCCGGGGGGGGGGGGTGCGGGGGAGCGGCCTCGGCGCGTGCCCTGGGCGGGGCTCCGCAGCCGGGGGCGGGGGCGGGGGCGGGGCCGCCCTTACGCTGAGCACGGCCAGGACGCCTCCGGAGCGCAGCAGCTGCAGGCAGCGCTCGTAGTAGGCGGCGCAGTTCTCCTTGTCGGCGTCCACCACGGCCACGTCGAAGGTGCCGGCCTCGCCCGCGGCCAGGAGCTCGTCTGGCGGGGGGCGGGGCGCAGGTGCGGCTGAGTCCGCCGCCCGGGCCCGCAGGCAGGCCCGCCGCTGCCCCACGCCCGCCCGGCGGCCCCACGGAGCAGAGGTGCCCAGGCCCCGGGCGCCGCGATGCTCACCCAGGGTCTCCAGGGCAGGCTTCAGCCGCAGCTCGATCTTGTGCTCCTCCTCGGCCTGCGGAAGGGGCGGGGTCAGCCCGGCGGCCCTTCCCCGGGGGCGGGAGTGGCCGGGCGCCGCGGGCCGAGGGCGCCTCACCTGCCTCCACAGCGGCCGCCCCAGCTCCGGGGGCCCCGGGTTCACCTCGCAGGTCACCACGCGCCCGGCCGGGGGCAGCGCCAAGGCCAGCGCAAGGGCGGAGTAGCCTGTGAACGTGCCTGGCGGGGCCGCGGAGGGCTCAGGCCCGGGGCGGGGACCCCCCGGCCACCTGCCCCCGCCCGGGTGTCCGGCCGTGCGCCCTACCCAGGTCCAGCGCCTTCTTGGCCTTGATGAGCCGCGCCAGGTTGGCCAGCAGCTGCGCCTGCTCACAGGTCATCATGGAGTCTCCCTGCGGCTGCTCCAGGGTCAGCTGTGTCGCGGTGGTCGGGGACAGGGTCGCGCCGGCGCCGCCCGCCACCCGGCTCCTCCCCGGGCTCGCCACCCCTCCAGGTGCGCGCCGGGGGCGGGGCCTCGGGGCGGGACCTCGGGGACGCCCAGCCCGCCCGGCCCCGCGGCCCCGCCAAGGTCACCCGACCGCGTGCGACCCGCCCCAGCCCCGCTGACCAGCCGCAGGCTCCGCAGCGCCGGGTGCTCCCGCATGGAGCGGCTCAGCAGGTACCGCCACAGGGGGCTGTCTTCGGGGGGCAGCAGGCGCCGCTCCCGCCGGGATCGCCAGGGCGGGCCCCGCCTCCCTGCCGCGGGGGGGGGCTGGGTCAGCGCCTGGGTCCCGAGCTCCGGCCTGGAGCCGCGGGGGGGGGGGGGGGCTCGGCTCCCGCACCTGCCCGGCCTGGGGGGGTCCTGCGGGGGCCCCGCGGGGGGCACGGGCCCCGCCCTACTCACCCAGGAGGAGGCCGGCGGCGAAGGCGGCGCCCAGCGCGGCCGAGCCCAGGGCCAGCGCGGCCGGCACGGAGAGCCGGGGCGCGGGCGGGCTCATGGTGCGGCCGCGAGGCAGCGACGCGCGGGCCACCGGGCGGGGGCTCCCGGGCGCGCTCCGGGACCCGCCTGCCCTCCAGGCCCCGCCCCGTCCGGGCGCTGCCGCCGAGCTGCGGTCTCGGGCGCCCCCTGGCGACCGCACAGCCTCCCCGCAGGCCGCGCTCGCGCAGCCCGGGCGCCATCCGGTGGCCGCGCTCGGGACCCGCCGGGGAGCGGCGCCAGCCCGGGCCTGGTGTCGGGCCTTGCCCCGCCCGGCCCGCGGTCGGCCTTCCCGGGCCAGCCCGTGATGGAGGTGACGGGGGCTCGGAGAAGTAGGGGAGGCTTCTTGGGGGACGGGAGCAAAGGCCGTCCGGTTGAAGGAGTGAAGGACCCGGTTTGGGGACAAAACCCGAGGTGGGGCTTGGGAGGTCTTGGGGGTGGGGCTCGGGACGAGGGCCCTAGAACCCTGCCCTGGGAGCTGCTGGGGCCATCATTCTCAGCCTCAGTTTCCTTTGTGTAAAGTGGGAACCGCAGTCTCACCGTAAGTGGCGCCAGACCCCACCGCTGGGCACACAGTAGGTGCTCAGTAAATGGCAGCTGTTGGAGTAGAGACATTTGGGGGAGGAAAGTGGTGGAAGGGGAGGTGAGGTCCGCTGGCGGGGCTGTTGTGCGGGGGAGCGCGGACGGAGCGCCCTCTGTACCGGCCTGGGGTCCCGGGGTCCCCGGGAAGCTGCATCCGGAGGCCACGGCCCAGGCCGGTTGGTGGAGGTTCGGGGAGGCGGAGGCTGAGCCGCGGCGCGGAGCGGAGGAGCCCTGCGGGAGCGGAGGCTGCCGGGAGGAGGCCCGGGCCGGTGGGGTCCCTGGGAGCCCGGGGGGGGGGTGTTCTGAGTCAGACCCACGGAGCCCCGGTGGCCTCCCTCTCACCTGGTGGCCCAGTCTGCGTTTCTCTGACCTCTGAGTCTCATTCCCCAGGGTAAGGGCTGAGGCCGCGAGCCTCTCCCAGCGCCGAGCATACAGCAGGTGCTAAATAATTGCTCGCAATAGCGTGTTGGAGCCGCTGAGCCGCCCTCGCAGCAGCCGCAGGTGCCTTCTGGGCAGCGCCCGCTGCATGCAGCGCACCTGCGAGGCTGGGAGAGCATTCCCATCGCCCAGAGGAGGCCACCCGAGCCCAGGGGCGCCCCCTCTCCTGCTGACTCCAGGCTCCAGGGCCCAGCAGGGACCAGATTCCAAGCAGTGCTCTCCTGGCCGCTCGGGGGGCTCCCTCCACTAGCCCCCCCACCCTCAGCTTGGGCTGCAGACCAGCACTTTCTCCCCCAGTGTGGGGGTCTGGATTTGGGCAGGCCCCCAGGTCACACCCGGGCCTCCCTCCCCCAGCCTGGCTTCAGGCGCTGAGCCCTGGAGTGGGGGGGGGGGGCAGGGAGGGGAAGCATGTCACCATATATCCTCGTCAGATTAAAAAACTAATTTGAAAAGATTAATGTATTCCATTCTTGTTACGCTGGCTCTGATACCTCTGGGCCCGCGGCCGCTCAGCCTCCTGATTATTGAATTTTTATGGCCTGGTAATTAATTGCAGATTCCCTGTTTTGTTCTATTTCTTTTTCTCTGACATTTTAATTTCAACAAAAAGCAGTGGTCTCCATGCAGGTTCTCTCTGGAGATCCTAATGGTCTATAAAACAGAATGACTTATAGACGTGGCACCCACTTCAGTTGGCGAGCGATTGTTTGAAACCTTGCTGATCACGCAAAATTTAATTTTTCCACCTCCCTCCCCCGGTTGCTACTCATTTCTTGTCTCTCGCACTGCAGCTCGGCGGTCTCAGCCCACGAGAAGGGAGAAAGCATCGCCTCGGAGCCCTGCAGCGCCTTTTCCAGGGGCCTGAAACCACAGTGGGTTTGGCTTTTCTTCCGAGGGGCCCCTGTGGTGGTGGCCGGGGGGCAGCTGGACCTCCGCTCAGGGTCGCGTGGACGTGGGCAGCTGCCCCCAGGGGCACGAGGGGCTGGGGGGGGAACGTCTCTACCTCGGGCTCTCAGTTGACCTTTTGGTCACGTGTAGGTCAAATGCCCCACTAGGCACCGAGGAACCCTCAGGCTCAGGACCAGAGTGGGTGCCCCTTGGAGCCTCTAGGTCCACACCTGGGAGGGGGAGTGTGTGACCCCTGACCACTAAGTCGCCGAACCAGGCCGCTGGAAACAGCCACCCAGGAAAAACAGGTCTAGAAGAGGCCCCTGAATTTCTTTTCTCTTTTTATTTTTTGAAGTTTTTATTTATTTATTCATGAGACAGAGAGAGAGAGAGAGAGAGAGAGAGAGAGGCAGAGACAGGCAGAGGGAGAAGCAGGCTCCATGCAGGGAGCCTGACGTGGGACTCGATCCCAGGACCCCAGGATCACGCCCTGGGCTGAAGGCAGACGCTCAACCGCTGAGCCCCCTAGGCCCCTGAATTTCTATCCCGGGACCCCAACTTCTGCTTCTCCCTCCCGCTAACACCATGCAGGCTGGGCTTCCCCCCCAGCGGCCCCCAGGACTGTGCGGGGTGGGGGCAGAGGAGAAGGGTCACGCAGTCAGGTCAGGCCTAGGGGATTAGAGCCTGGAAGTGGTGACAGTCAGCCCGGGTAGCTGACGGGAGGCGGGAGGAGGCAGTGGGGACTGTGGCCCCCCAAAGCTCACGGCCCTGCGGAAGGCACGGCAGCCGCTGGGCTGTACCTGTGCTGCCAGATGGGAAGATGGGTGCGGTGTGGCCAGAGCCTCTGATGGTTCAAGAAAGGTTGAAATCTGGCCCGTAATGTGAAACCTCACGATTTTAAACATTTGGGTTAGACTTTTTTCTCTCTCAGGACCGCGTCAGCCAGACTGAGTACGTCTTGGATCTCTGTGCGATCTGGCCCCAGGGACAGCTGTTTCCTCTGACTGGGAGCCTGGAGCAGGGAGGTTAAGGCACAGAAGTGGCGTCGGTTGGGGCCCGCTGACGTGTCGCCCTGCCCCCCTAGGGATCCTCTTCCTGCCTTTGGGCCCTCCGTCCCCTCCCTCCCACGGTGGGCCCGGCCCCCCAGATGCCGCTGCCTGAGGCACCTTTGACCCCAAATCCAGGTCCTGCCTTCTGTAGGCCTCTCCGTGCGGAAACTCGCGGCCTGCAGTCGGGCACATCTGGGGGAGGTTCGCCAAGCCCCCCGGAGGGAGGATGGCACCTGCTGACCTACGCCTTCGGGGTGGGGGGCACTGGCCTTGCTCCTCAGGCTCTGGGGGGTGTTTCAGGCCGCCCGATGGACACAGTAGACTGTGAGTTCGGGGCTCCGGGCTCCTCGGATGAGCCGGGGAGGCCGGAGAGCCGCCGCCTGCCTCCTCTGTGCTGAGAGGCTACAGAGCTGCCATTGCCCTGATGACCCAGGTGTGGCTCTCATGGGGTCACCTGTTTCTGACTGGGGGTGGCGGGCAGCCGCTGTCATGGTGACCCCTGGGCGCCGTGGCTTCTGTGGGACACCTGGGCTGATCCTCAGGAGCCTTCGAATGGTGAGGCCTGCACGCGGCCTTCTGTGAAGCCCCTGGGCGCTCTTACCTCTCCGCAGCGGGACGCTGGCCTTCACAGGGGGATCTTCCCTGAAAGAGGACAAACGCGCACACCTCCCAGATGCCCTTGCAAGCAGGGGACCTCACTTCCCACTCGGCCGTGCTGCATGGGGGCGGGGGCAGGGCGAGCAGGCTGCGGGAAGGAGACTGGTGGCCTGGCCAGCAGGTGCTCCCTGGGCGGCTGGGGGGAGGCCCTGCCCAGAGATGGGCCAAGGTGGTGGCTGTGGTTTCACGACCGCAGCCCCACCCGGTTCTCTGGCCCTGGGGGTGTGTGGCTGGCAAGGGCCCACAACTGGGCATCTGCAACAAAGTGGATTCTGTTGTTTGCAACAAAGTGAAACCCGCTGGCGTCACAGAGCAGCTTAGCAGGTCGCGGTGGAGAGTCCTGGTGATGGTCCGCCCGAGCGTGTCTGCCTCCCTCAGCCTTGCCACCGGGAGCCCGACGTTGCTCAGGCGATGTGCCCAACTTTCGAGATGAGCTGTGGTTAGTCTCAGACTGTCAAGACCAGCACAGTCCTTTTTTGAAGACACCCACTTTCTCACCATGGCCTGCGGCGCATTTCTGGCCCAGATGAAGGGATGCCCCTCAGGACTTTTCCCTCCCTTTTCTTGTTTAGCTGCTTCTTACTTTGAACAACAGGGTTGTGTAAAGATGAAATGCTTGGAACCACCGCAGCCCTTTTGTGGTCATGAGGCAAAAATGTTAAGGATTAGAAAACAAAGAGTAAAGAGGGCAAGGGGAAAGATGGGATGTTGGCCCTTGAAGACGTTATCTGGCTGCTGTTTCCTTCGAGACTCCTTGTTACAAGAGAAAATGGAACCCTTTGTATTTAAGCCATGATCAGTTGTATCTTCTTTTATTTAAAACTCAAAAGCAGGGGATCCCCAGGTGGCTCAGCAGTTCAGCGCCTGCCCTTGGCCCAGGGCATCATCCTAGAGTCCCGGGATCAAGTCCCACGTTGGGCTTCTGGCATGGAGCCTACTTCTCCCTCTGCCTGTGTCTCTGCCTCTCTCTCTATGTCTATCATGAATAAATAAATAACATCTTTTTTAAAAAAATAATAAAGTTCAAAAGCATTCCTGACACAGGTGTCCAAATAGCATGGGCTGTACTCCCAGGAGGGCTTTAGAGTTGGTACTGAGATGACCCTGTTGGCTTTTTTATTTTTCAGCCTGGAGCATCTGACTCCCTGCTGTACTCAAAATTACGCCCTCCAAAAGTGAGGCCTGATTTTCCTCAGGGGTGAGCTTTCTTGCAGGAGGTGCCCCGTCCCATGTGGCAGGCCCAGCCCCTCCCCTCCCAATGGTGAGTACAAATACCAGCCTTGCCCCCTCCAAGCCCCCCCCAGACCTGTGGCATCTCCTCGAGACCTCCCAGTCCCTGGTGAAGTGGGCACGATCACCCACACCCCACAGGTGACTCTTAGGGGAAGTGACTCATCCAAGGTCTCACTGCCTACAACCTGGGGGGCTGCCCACTTCAGGGGGAGTCTCTATGTTGGCCTCAGGGGCAGGGGCACAGTAGCCTCTGGGACAGTGGATGATGATCAGACAGGCTGGGGGGGTTTGTGCAATGACCTGGGGCTGGGGTTGGGGCTGGGGAGGCCCGTGTCTTCCGGGCATAATAGGTTTCTGCCGCGGGAGTGCTGTGTAACCGTCCCAAGTGTCAGCGGCTTCCAAGAAAACCATCCGCTTTTCTCTCCTGGGTCAGCAGGTCGGCTGCCGTGCTTCTGCTTCAGGTTGTGGGTTGCGAGGCCATCGGCTGCCTGGGGGTGCTGTCGTCAGGTGGACGGCACAGGTGCAAGAGGCCGACCCCACAGGCAGTTTTAGAGCCTCCGGCTGGGTCAGGTCTGCCGATGTCCTAGTGTCCACAGCAAAGCGCTCGGCCAGGCCAGAGCCCGGGGCAGGTGCGGGCCATCTACACCTGTGTGGAGCGGCTCGGTGAGCTCACATGGCCAAGGGCATGGGCAGACCCAAGATCAGGATCAGCAGTCCCGGCTGCACACAGGCCCCAAGGGCCCCAGGGTGTCCCCAGGGTCTGTGGGCCAAGGTCGCTGCCTCAGGCCGAGGCTGGATCCCCCACTCTGTTTCTTTGAGGAAGAACATGAGGCTCTGGGGGGGGTGGTCAGAGTGTTTCTTGAGGCAGTAGGCCACCCTCTGCCTCTGCCCACCCTCACTGCTGCTCTGAACCCGGGAAGGACAGACTCCCAGGCCCCGCCTCTCCGTGCTGCCCTGTGCTCGGCAGAAGCCCGTCCTCCGACCCCGGGAAATGCCGCCTGGGGCCCGAGGGTACCTCTCCGTGCTCCTTCACCTCTGGCCCCTGTAGGGGCCCCGGCACATAGTTTGTCCGCCTTTATCAGTGTTTCATTTGTTTGGATGGAGCCAACACTAACCAGTCAGGAAACTTAACAAAGAATTCAGATCTGATTTCTATTTCTTTCGAAGAGGAGGAGGATGTGACAACAGCAGGTGCATTTTGGGGTTGCGGCGGGCTCCTGCGCTCCTGCCCCCGAGGGTTGCGTGCCCTGGCCCTGGTCCCCACCGCTCCCTGCTGCCTCAGACCCAACGCATTTCGCTCGCATTTCGTGCTGGGTCCCGTCCTGCTGGCCCGGGAGCAGGGACCCCTGATTGAATGCCCTCCCCAGAGGCCCAGCGAGAAGGCCCATCTGCGCAGGCTGCGGAGCCAGTAAGCGTGGCTTTAGTTCTCTGTCTCTCTTCCTACGGACTTCATCTGCATCCTGGCCAGCAGTCCCTCTTCCGAGGGCCACACCAGGGCCCAGTCTCTGCCACCCGCTTCTGTTGGCTCAGATGGGGATCCTCTCCCTTGAGGCAAAGCTTTCCCCGTCATGGCTGATGCTCAGAACACTGTTAGCTTTGCTGCCCTGAGAGCACAGTCACCTTGGGGGGGAAAAATCAAACGGAGATGAAGTTTTGGGAGATGTTTAGGGAGCCCAGGTCCCTGAGCTACTTAGGGAATCCCCCTAGATGTGTAAAAGGAATACTGACTGCTGATTCTTACACAGCACTTAACTGCGTGCCAGCTACTTCTCACAACTTCATGTTTGCTTAGTTCGCAGATGAACCCTGTGGGGGGTGAGGTATAATTTTTATCTCCATCTTACAGATGAGAAAACTGAAGCACAGAGATGTTGGGCAAGTAACGTGTGTGTGTGTGTGTGTGTGTGTGTGTGTGTGTGTGTCAGGGGCCACCCGACGCTGCAAGGGGGGGCTAACTGATGCGGTTCAGGGCCAGGCTGCAGCTGGACTTTGGCCCTTCCCAGGGGTCCCCCCACCCCCCTTCTCAGAGCCTCTCCCAGGAAACCGGGATCCCTGATTCTGGCTCAGCTTCTGGGGAGCCAACCTAAGACACCCTGCATTTCCTGGTCCAAGCCCTCCCTGCTGAGGACCCCTCCCCCCCCAGTGCTGAGAGGGGCTCAGAGCCAGGAATTCTGGGTGCTGACCCTGGCTCTGCTGTGCCACGATGACGAGGAAATCACTCCTCCAGCCCGAGCCTCAGTTTCCTCATCTGTATGTTTGTTCTCTCTGGTCCCTTCCAGCCTGAGGTCTGCGATATAAGCCAAGATGCCGAGAAGCCATCCCCTGCCCCTACCTCTCCCCACATGTGCATGGAGCCCTACCATTGGGGCATCGCCTTTTCTCTGGATTTTAAAAAATATTTTATTTAAATTCCATTTGCCAACATAGAGTATAACATCCAGTGATCATCCCATCAAGTGCCCCCAGCAGTGCCCGTCACCCAGTCACCCCAACCCCCCACCCTCCTCCTCTTCCGCAACCCTTTGTTTCCCAGAGTTAGGAGTCTCTCATGGTTTGTCTTCTTATCTAATTTTTCTCCACTCAGTTTCCCTTGTTTCCCTTATTCTCTGAACTTTTAAGATGCAAAAGCATCTTGAGATGAGCAGGAGTTTCACATTAGGAGATCATGCTGCAGGTCAGAGGTTCTCAAGGTGGGCTCCTTAGGTCATCTGCAATAGAGTCCAGTGCCTGAAGGGGTGTTTGTTATTCGTAGCCTCTCCTCCCCCCCCACCCTGCCTTTTATTTTATTTTATATATATATTTTTTTTCAGCCCTGCCTTTTAAATGTGGTACATGATGTCTGGAGCTGCAGCAGCTGTCTTTGAACCATGGGGAAACAGTATGAGATGTAAACAGCAAGGTAGTAGGGATGGGGAACAGAAATATAGAAACTCCTTTTCAATGGCATTCTGAATTATTGCACAAATCCTGAAAACACCTACCTCTAGAATCTCAGTGTGTGAAAGAATTAAGTATCTTTATTGCTCAAGGAAATCTTGGTTGACTTTTGTGTTATTTGCAGCCCAAAGCATTCCAAGCAAATCAACCGTAAATCATAACAATCTTTTAAATTAGGGATTGTTATTAGCTCAGCGAGGTCAAGGGACATAATGAAGGTCACATGGCTGGCAAGTGGCAGCATTCTTTTGGGCTGGAACTTTCAGGTTTGGAGGAATTTTGACTATTGATAAGGGTTTAGTTCCTGTCTCCTCTGCCATATGTGTCCTATCCTAGTGTGATTGCTGGGAATAATCCCCCTCCCTTGTCATTCCAGTTTTTGGCCATTCCCTCCCCCATCCATCCCACCCTGGGTCTAGCTTAGAGACCTGGGAAAGGTCCCTTGTGGGGTGGAGAGAAGGAGGCAGCAGGTAGCCGCTGGTCATTCCTTCGTGGAGTTTCCCTAATGACCGTGGCCAGATTCTGGTACCAACTAAAGAGAAGGTCGAACCCATTTTGGAGATAATCTGGCTTCTAAATAGTCCTAGACCCTTGTGGGGGGTTACAGCAACAGAGAGAAGGAGCCTAGAGACACAAAGATAGGTGGAGAGGGCGAGGGAGAGTAGGGGGAGGGTAGGAGGAAGGGAGAAGACAAGGATCTAGGTTTTAGAGACAAAGGTTCAGACAAACATGACAGCGAATCTCAGCCCAGGCACAGACTTGTGTGTTCCTTGCTCCTCCAGCGTTTTCTTCACCCTAGGACAGAGTAGACCAGAACACCTCCCCTGTAAGGAGGCTGGCAGGGACAGAGGGTGCAGTACCGAACTGCAGCAGAGGCTTAGCAAATGGGTATGCCGGTCTGATGGTCTTGGTTGCTGCTCTGAAGGTGGAGGCAGGACTGGAGAGGAGGGTGACAGGAGCTTGGACAGACCTTTGGTCAGCCTCTGCTGGAGATCAGAGGCCTGGTGGAGAAAAGGGAGTGCACTGTGCTTGGACCCATCTGCCCCAAGGCTGCCAGGGGAGAGAAGTGCCCGAGGGGGCTCAACACGTCCAGCGCCAGCTGTTTGAGACTTCCCAGCCCAGATGCCAGACATGTGGGTAAGAAGCCTTTGAGATGACCACAACCCTGGCCACCAACACATGACAGACCCACAGTGGGAACTGCCGGGAGTCCAGGCAACCTCCAGATTCATAAGCAGAAAAAATGATCACGTATGAGTTTCCTAGGGCTACCTAGATGACAAATGACCACAAGCTAGGTAACAAACCAGAAACGTATTCATATTTGATTAGGGGCCCACCTGCCCTCAGCACAACCTCACCCTAACTAATTGCATGAGCAGTGATTCTCTTTTTCAAGTAAGAGAAAGTACTTTGCGTTTTAAAGTACTGAGGGTTAGGACTTCAACATATCTTTGTTGGGGACATAATTCAACACACAACACATGGCTGTTTTAAGCTACTGTTTGGAGTGCCGTAATACAGCTGTAGTTACTCCACACACCAGAACTAAGGGATGGCTGGGGAAGCAACAGACACATCAGTAGAAATGTAAGGAGAGGGGCACCTGGGTGGCTCAGTTGGTCAAACGTCTGCCTTCAGCTCAGGTCATGATTCCGGGGTCCTTGGATGGAGCCCCACATTGGGGTTCAGCAGGGAGTCTGCTTCTCCCTCTGCCTCTGTCCCTACTCGTGCTCTCTCTGTCAAATAAATTAGAAAAAAAAAAAAAAAAGAAATGGAAGGAAATGGAAGAATTTACCAGACCGTCCTTCCAAGATGTATGTGGTTGGAGTAATTGATTTTCTAAGTAGGTTGGAGTTGGGGTAGAGCTAGATCCTCTCCCCAAAAAATGCATGTTCCCATAACGTGTGTCTGTAATAATAGGCAGCTTGCCTAGTGCCTTCTAATGGAGGAAAAGAGCTTGAGTTTTGCTTTGTAAGGTATTACTAGTCCCTTAAATAAATGTTGAGTATTTACCTAAAAAGAATCAACTTGATTATTAGAGTATTTCTGGCTCCTGTGTATCTCAGCATGGTCCTCTTGCCTAATGCCTCCCCCATCAGAGCATGTTGATTAACAGTGGGTGCAGATGTCTGATTAGGTGTTTGGCTTCTCTATAGACCATAAGCAACTCTGAGGGCCGGGACAGTCTCTGTCTTGTTCTGCCCTGAATCCCCAGCACAGTTCTTGGCACACAGTAGGTGCTTATTTTCTGAAAACATGGTGTTGGAAAAGGAACGAAAGGATTTAAAATCTATACGAGGATTAAAGGCTTTTGCAAATATGTCAGCTATGAAACATCTAATGATGCTGGGAAATATGTTTTTGAAATTCTCTTCAGTTAATAAAAGAGCCTATAAGGAAATAAAGGAGTTTTGAGAGGCCAGGAACAAATTGGAAATGTGAGACCAGGGGAAAAAGTGGTTGCTGTGGCTGCTGTGCCCCCTATGACCTACCTCACTGGCCAGCTCACAGCTTCCACACTCTGGGCTTCTGTGGCATAAGAAAGAAGCAAGGGATTCTAAAAACAACCAGATAGGTTTGAAAAGCAGAGGTTCTAGAAGTTCACGTGTATCACATTTGAAATGAAAAACTCAATGGATCAGTTAAAGAGAATAGACACAGCTGGAGAGGGAATTAGCACACTGGAGGACAGATCTGAAAACACTATGCATCATCATTCAGCACAGAAAGAAAAATGGAAAATATGGAAAAGAGGTTAAGAGATATGGAAGACAGAATGAAAAGCTCTAAGATATGTCTGGTCAGCTTTTTTGGAAAGCAATTCTAGAAATCATGGAGTGAAGCAATGTTCAAAGAGGTAGTAGCTGAGAATTTTCCATGATAATTAAAAAACCATGAGGGATCCCTGGGTGGCGCAGCAGTTTGGCGCCTGCCTTTGGCCCAGGGCGCGATCCTGGAGACCTGGGATCGAATCCCACTTCGGGCTCCCGGTGCATGGAGCCTGCTTCTCCCTCTGCCTGTGTCTCTGCCTCTCTCTCCCTCTCTCTCTGTGACTATCATAAAAAAAAAAAAAACAAAAAAAAAAACCATGAATCCTTGGGAAGTGAGGCGGCATGAAAATCCCTTGAGCCACGTGGTGCACTGCGGGGAGGAGAGGCATCTATAAACCACCGACGAAGATTCTGCCGACCTGAGCCTGCTGCCATGTGGAGACCCTGCGTGAAGCCACTGTCACCTTGTCTGACCAGGAGGCAAAACCTTCCACAGAGGACCTGCGGGACAAGAACTCAAAGTCATTGGACAGGATAGCAGTGAGATTTACTTCCAGGTGAAATGACAACACAACCCCAGAAACTTGAAGAATTGTACTGTCAAAGACAGGGAGTTCTAGAGAATTCATGCAGGTTTCTCTTTGAAGGTCAGAGAATTGCTGACAATCATGCTGTCAAAGAACTGGGAATGGAGAGAAAATATGATTGAAGCTTATCAGGAACAAATGGGATCTTTCAACGATTTAGATATTCCTTTTCCTACCCTTTACTCTCAATTCTTTTTTATTTCTAAAAACAGTTCTTTTGTAATGTGGTATTCAATATGGAATTGAAAACTGGTGCCCCATGTCTTTAAACATCTGGTGATTTGAATTCCTGTGCCCATTATTCATTATCATTTGTTTTCAGTTTGCTGATTTTTGGTGATCAAACCTCAGCCCCCTTCATATTGCCCTCTCCTTTTTATTTTTATTTTATTTTATTTCAAAATGTTTTATTTATTTATTCATGAGAGACACAGAGAAAAAGGCAGAGATATAGGCAGAGGGAGAAGCAGTTTCCCTGTGGGGAGCCCGATGTGGGACTCGATCCCGGGACCCTGGGATCATGACCTGAACCAAAGGCAGATGCTCAGACACTGAGCCACCCAGATGCCCCTCCCTCTCCTTTTAAAAAATTACATGTGTGCACAGAGAGGCCACCTTTTTCAGGATTGCATTTTCAGGCTTGTGATAAATAAGATTGACAATGCGAGTGTTCATAATGAGTCTCCCATCGGCCTTGAAGTTCTGGCACATGGTTGCTTCATTCCTGGACTATGACTTTCAGTGGGAGATGGAAGTTTTTCAGAGAACTGAATTGTGGAAAAATGACTTTTCCTTAATTTGAAGCTACTTTTTTTTTTTAATTTATTCATGAAAGACACAGAGAGAGAGAGAGGCAGAGACACAGGCAGAGGGAGAAGCAGACTCCATGCAGGGAGCCTGATGTGGGACTTGATCCCGGGATTCCAGGATCACGCCCTGGGCCAAAGGCAGGCGCTAAACCGCTGAGCCACCCAGGGATTCTCTGAAGCTACTTTTAAAATTTGAGGATCTGGACCAAAAGAAGAAAAATATCAGGCTGGAGTCAAAATGACACAGATGGTGAGAATAATGACTAACTCCAAAGATGGTTTCACTGAAGAGAAAGCATTTTAAGGTAAAAGAAAAGTCTTGTCAGAAGATCCAGAAAAGTTCTAATTTTCATTAGCATTTAATGAAGTTATTAGCATTTAATGAAGTTATTCATGTAGAAGTGTATTCAACAGAACACTGCTCTCTTATTTGTACTTTTGGGGATATGGGTTTTTAAATGGTCATGTCTGTACCAGCTTCATTGAAATAAGAAAATATTTGTAAAAACATTAAAAAAAAAACAAACAAACATGAGTCCTCAAATACAAGAATTCTGATAAATCCCAAATAGGATAAATAAAAATAAATCCATACACAGATACATCATAGTTGAATTGAGGAATGCCAAAGACAAGGGGAAGATCTTTAAAGTACCATCAAGAAAAATTTTTGTTGTTCATAACTTCCATGATTAGAAGAAATTAAACTAATGGCTAATTAGTCACAATAGTATCAATAGTAACAATGAAAGACAGAAGAGGAGTGGATTTTTTTTAATTTTTATTTTTTTTAAGAGGAGTGGATTTAAAGGGCTTTAAAAAAATCATACCAAGCAAAGATGATATACCTCAATTCCTGATAAGACTGAAATAATTTCTCTCTCTTTTTTAAAAAAGATTTTATTTATTTGACCAAGAGGGAGCGAGAGACGACAAGCAGGGGGAGCGGCAGAAGGAGAGGAAGAAGCAGGCTTCCCACTGAGCAGGGAGCCTGATATGGGGCTCAATCCCAGGACCTCAGGATCATGACCTGAACTGAAGGCAGATTTTTATCCAACTGAGCCACCCAGGCGGGTAACCAGCCAAATTTCTTTTAAGAAATTAAGGGTGCCTGGGTGACTCAGTTAAGCATCTGACTCTTGATTTTGGCTCAGGTCATGAGATTGAGCCCCAAGTCAGGCTCCACACTGGACATGGAGCCTGCTTAAGTTTCTACCTCTCCTGCCCCTCCCCCTGCCTGCATACTCTCCCTCTCAAAAAAAAAAAAAAAAAAAAAGGGAAAAAATAAGTATAGATCTTGGGTATATACTCCAGAGAATTGAAAATATATGTCCACACTAAAGCTTATACATGAATTTTTGTAGCAGTATTATTCATAATCGTGGAAAAGTGGAAATAATCCAAATGTCCACCGGCTTAGAAATGGATAAACAAATTTAGTATATCCATATAGTAAGAGTGTCATAAAAAGGAATGAAGTTCTGATGCAGGTGACAAGCAGGATGAACCGTGGAGACACTGGGCTAAGCAAAAGAAGCCAGCCACAAAGGGCCACAAATTCTATGATTTCACTGATATGAAACATGCAGAATAAGCAAATCCATAGAACAAGACAGATACGTGGCTGCCAGACATTGGGGTGAAGGAGGGGAAGGTGGTGACAGCTAATGGGTATGGGGTTTCTGTTTTGGGTGATGAAATGTTCTGGAATTAGATCACGGGTTATTCATAAAACTAAGTATACTAAAACCACTGAATTGTACCCTTTCAAAGGGCAAGTGTTATGGTACATGAATCATCTCAGTAAAAATACGAAACACAGGAATAAGGGCAGAAATAAAGACGTTTCATCCATACTAAAACGGAGAGAATTTATAAACCACAGACCCCCCCCCCCCCATCAAAGGACAAACTTGAGAAGAAAAATGGTCTCAGGAAGTAGGTCTGATATACAAGAAGAGATTTGAATTGAGAAAATAATAAAAATGTGGGTAAATCTAAACAAACACACCGATTGTCCAAAAAACAATGTCTATTCTGTGGGGTTAAACAGGAGATGGAACTAAAAGCCTGGACCTTAAGTAAATGGGATTAAAGCTTTTAAGGTACTTTGCATTGTTCAGGAGAAGGGTAAGATACTGATTCACTTTAGACTATATTAAGTTAGGTAATCATTTCAAAATGCCAAGTCACCAATAAAGAAATAAGTAGTGGGGCAGTTGGCTGGCTCAGTTGGTGGAGAATAGCGACTCTTGATCTCTGGGTTGTAAGTTCAAGTCCCACACTAGGAGGAGAGATTACTTAAAAAAAAATCTTGAAAGTAGAATGCCTCTCTTCCACACTAGTAGCTAGGGGGAAAAAATGGAGTAAAAAACTTTAATTCAAAACAATGCAACAAAGAGGATGAAAAGAAGCCCTTAGGAAGCAGGACAAATCATAAAAACCCCAACAACCCAAGGTCGCCTGGGTGGCTCAAGTTGGTTAAGTGTCTGCCTTTGGCTCAGGTCGAGATCCTGGGGGTCCTGGGATTGAGCCCCACCATCAGGTTTCTCTGCTGCTCTCCCTGCTTGTGCTCTCTCGTTCTCTGTCAAATAAATAAATAAAATCTTAAAAAAAAAACAAAAACACAAACCCACAACCACAAGCACCAAATAAGATCATGGAAATAAAGCCAAATATACTTGTAATCTTCATAAATATAAATAGACTGAACTCTTCAGTTAAAATGCATGGACTGTGAGATTGGATTTTTTAAAAAATCTATTTATTTTAATCTACAATAGTCACACAGAGAGAGAGAGAGGCAGAGACACAGGCAGAGGGAGAAGCAGGCTCCATGCACCAGGAGCCCGACGTGGGATATGATCCCGGGTCTCCAGGATCGCGCCCTGGGCCAAAGGCAGGCGCCAAACCGCTGCGCCACCCAGGGATCCCGAGATTGGATTTTAAAAAGAATAGCCAAATGCTGCTTACATGAGATACATTTAAAACACGAGGACAGATTTTTAAAAAATTATAAGTAGAATGGTGAAAGAAGATGAGAAAAATACTAACCAGAAGAAAATTGGTATAGTTATATTACTATCAGACAAAATAGATTTAAGGCAAAAAGGCTATAGAAGGTATGGTGATAATAAAAGGTCAGTATGGGGGTGCATGGGTAGTTCAGTCAGTGAGGTGTCCGACTCTTGGTTTTGGCTCAGCTTGTGATCTCAGGTCATGATCTGGGGGTGTGGGATGGAGCCCCACCCCAAGCTCTGAGCTCAGCATGGAGTCGGCTTGGGTTTCTCTCTCCCTCTCCTTCTGCCCTTCCCCCTCAACTCTCTCTCTCTCTCAAATAATAAATAAATAAAATCTTTCGAGAAAAATAATATGTAAGATTAAAATTCACCAGGAGAAAATAGTAGTTCTAAATTCATAGATAACCTGATAATACAAATTCCTTGTCAGATACATGGTTTGCAAATATTTTCTCCTACTCCTACTCCCTCGGTTGTCTTTTCACTTTATTGATGGTGTCCTTAGAAGCACAAATATTTCAATTTTGATGAAGTCCAGTTTAACTATTGTTTCTTTTATTATTCAAACTTTTGGGGTCATATCTAAAAATACTTTCCCAAATGCAAGATCATGGAGATTTACTCCTATGTTTTCTCCTAAGAGTTTTATAGTTTTAGCCCTTACATTTAAGTCTTTGATCCATCTTTTATTTTTTTAAAGATTTTATTTATTTATTCATGAGAAACACACAGAAAGAGAGAGAGAGAAAGGCAGAGACACAGGCAGAGGGAGAAGCAGGCTCCATGCAGGGAGCCCGACGTGGGACTCGATCCTGGGTCTCCAGGATCACGCCCTGGGCTGAAGCCGGCGCTAAACTGGTGGACCACCCAGGCTGCCTTGATCCATCTTTTAAAAATACAGGTTATTTAAATTCAATTTGCCTGGGACACCTGGGTGGTTCAGCAGTTGAGCATCTGCCTTTGGTTCAGGGCATGATGCCGGGATCCTGAGATCAAGTCCCACATCAAGCTCCTCTGCCTATGTCTCTGCCTCTCTCTGTGTATGTCTCTCATGAATAAATAAATAAAATCTTTTAAAAATTCAATTTGCCAACATATAACACCCAGTGCTCATCCCATCATGTGCCCTCCTTAATGCCTGTCACCGAGTTACCCCATCCTCCCAGCTGCCTCCCCTTCTGCAACCCTTTGTTTATCTCCCCGAGTCAGGAGTCTCTCATGGTTTGTCTCCCTCTCTAATTTTTCCCTACTCACTTTCCCTCCTTTTCCTTATAGTCAATTTCACTATTTCTTATCTTCCACATATGAGTGAAACCATAAGATGATTGTCTTTCTCCGATTGACTTATTTCACTCAGCATAACACCCTCCAGTTCCATCCATGTTGAAGTAAATGGTAGGTATTCATCCTTTCTGATGGCTGAAGGTCTTTGATCCATCTTGAGTTAATATTTGTATATGCCATGAGGTAAGGAGTCAACTTCATTCTTTTGCAAGTGGATATCCAGCCGTCCTGTTGAAGACTCTCCATTGAATGGTCTTGACACCCTTATTGACAGTCAGTGGAGGGGTGCTTGGGTGGCTCAGTCAGTTAAATGTCCAACTCTTGATCTCACTCAGGTCTTGAACTCAAAGTTGTGAGTTCAAGCCCTGCATTGGACTCCACACAGGGCATACAGGCTACATTAAGAATAAAAAGTTAGTTGACCACAGTATATGGGTGTTTATATGCTCTCAATCCTACTTTATCCATCTGTGTATCTATCTTTGCATCAATACTCTACCATCTTGATTACTGTTGCTTTGTGGCAAGTTTTGAAATCAGGAAGTATGAATCTTTCTACTCTTTCCTTTTTCAATATTGTTTTGGCTAGTTCTGGTCACTTGTAATTCCATATGAATTTTAGAATCAGTTCATCCACTTTTTAAAAAAAAAATATTTATTTAAGCTGGGGAGGGATCCCTGGGTGGCGCAGCAGTTTGGCGCCTGCCTTTGGCCCAGGGCACAGTCCTGGAGACCCGGGATCGAATCCCACGTCGGGCTCCCGGTGCATGGAGCCTGCTTCTCCCTCAGCCTATGTCTCTGCCTCTCTCTCTCTCTCTCTGTGTGACTATCATAAAAAAAAAAAAAAAAAAAAAAAGCTGGGGAGGGGAAAAGGGAGAGGGAGAGAGAGAAAATCTGAAGCAGACTCCCCACTGAGTGCAGACCTGAGCTGAAATCAAGAGTCTGGCGCCTAACCAAGTGAGCCACCCAGATGCCCCTCATCCATTTCTATAAAAAAGTCAGCTGAGATTCTGGTAGGTGATTATATTGAATTGGTACTCAAGTCTAATGTCACTTTTCGGGGTTAACACAGCTCCAATCAGCTGGTCCACTGGAATAGGACCAAAAGGCCTCCTGGCCAGGATGATCTGGTGTGCCCTCATACGTGTATCCTTAGGTGACCACATCAGTGTGTCACTGGAACTGAATATATATGGTAAGAGTATAGATGGCTGAAATGGAACCCAGATCTTTGAGAATCTTCCAAGGTTGTTGCTATGACTGGATAATCTTAGGTTGGGTCCCCAAGAAGCAGACCTTGAGATGAAGATTTGAGTGAAAGTGGTTATGTGAGAGGTGGTTCTGGGAAGTGCTGATAGGACAGCGGGGGAAGTGGGCCAAGGAGGAGAAAGAAGCCGGGAGAATGGGCCTAAGTGAGCAGGTTATTGATGTGAGCATCTGAGGCTTAGTTCCATTGGGAACCTCTGGGAGAGGATATAGACTAGGGTTTCTCAACCTCCACACTACCGATATTTTGGGCTGGATAATTATTGGTTGGAGGTTGGGGGGGGTGGCGCTGTCCCATGCATTGTAGGATGTTTAGCAGCCTCCTGGCCTCTACCAACTAGACGCAGGTAGCAACCATTCAACAAGATATCTCCAGACATTGCCAGTGTCCCCCAGGGGCAAGATCATACCTGGTTGAGAACCACAGGTATAGAACACATCTCAGAATTGTCACCTTCAAGAGGGGACGGAACTGGGATACTTGCACACCAACTCCCATTCATCATCACTTTAGGGATATTCTTGGGGGTGTCTGGTTCCTGGCACCTGTGGGCTGTCTTGAGAGTCTACTGAACATGATTCCAGGCCAGAGCAAGCTCTCAGGCAGTGTTGCCCATACCCATAGTAGGCAGTCACAAACACGCATGGATTGAATGTGGGGTGATGGGGTGTGGGCACCCACAGTGCAGCTACATAGATCCTCCAATGTGCATCTTTGGAGACACCGATTCCTCGCCAGATCTGCAGCTTGGCCTGGAAATCCATGTTCCTGGGCTCTGCAGTTCCCATGTGCACACAGGGTTGAGACCAACCCATCCAAGGCCAAAGCCTTGCTCTTGGCCCCTCACCCCACTTCCTGCAGGCCTGGCCCAACTCCTGCAGGATGAGGAAAGATGGAATAGAAAAGTTTTAGACTGAAAAGGCCCACAGTGATCTTGTTTTCCTGGGTGGAAGGCCCAGGGTGGGAGGGTGTAGGTGTGCTCCCAGAATCCTCCTCCCGTCGGTATCTCAGCTCCACGAAATGAGTCTCAGCTCACTTGCAGGGTCTGCGGAATATTAGGGTCAGCCTAAAAGGATGTTGTCCTTTTTCAGGATTCTGTGTGGTTTGGTGCCTCTCTTCTCTGGACCTCAGTGTCCCTTATGTAAAAAACAGGAGGGCGGGGGGAGCGAGCCAGCTGACCTTGAAATGTCCTATCTTGAGTGGCTGCTGAGGGCCCGGGGAGGCCACGAGGAGTGGCTGGAGGGCCAGAGCCCACGGGCAGCCAGGAAAGGTGACTCTGTGACAGCTCGGGCCCCCAGTGACGTTTCTGGCCTCTGATCTCGGAGCATTTCCACTGTGTGCCCGACACTCGGGGCCTGGTCACAGCCCAGCGCGGCCCCTCGCTCACTCAGGAACATCTGCTACAGCATTTACCACGTTAATAGATTAGCTTTGAGAATCGGGCAGGTGTTTTCCACCCAAGCCAAAAAACATCAAAATCAGATTGCTCTCCAAACCTTTCCACACAGGCAATCGAGTTAGAATGACTCATACGGTCTAACAGATAATAAAACACACATAACATTTGCTTTAAGGTACAGGCGGGGGTATTTTGTCCCGCGCTTAGGAGAAACAAAAACTCACTCTATTTGGGAATAGGGTAATTGAATACAGATGGGAGGAGGTAAATGAAAGAATTTAGCAAATATCTCAGTGGAATAGCTAATGGGAATGAGACAGAATAGGAAATTAAAAATTATTCGAAGCAGATGGACCATTCTTTGAGTTTTTAAAAATTTATTAGGGCCGCGAAAAAATGTGTCTGTTTATTTTCTACGGCCATGAAATTAATGACTTGGTGAGTTTTGCTTGTGCAATTTTATGACTGCCATGTCATCTGTCATAATTTGGGGACTGTTTGATATGGATTTATGAATGTCCCCACCCCCCTCCCCCTCCCTGATTTATTGGTGTGGGTCACACGTGAATTAGGTTGTCCCCTATAGAAGGCGCGAGACCAATGGCAGCATAAGCCCGCAGGCCCTGGGCGGGGGACCTTGGGAGATTCTCAGCCCCGAGGTGAGGGGCAAAGCTGAGGAGGGTCATTTCGGGGCTGTGGGAAAGGGGCAGGCCTGACCTAGCTGAACTTCCTCTGTGCGGGGGTGGGGTGGGGGTGGGGTGGGGGGGGGGTGAGCCCAGCCTGATTCCTGGGGAGACGAGGTGTTGGGGAAGGAGCTCCTTGCAACCTGCTGGAAGCTCAAAGCCAGCCCAGGCTGCTAGTGCTTGGCGGGACCAGGGTGGGGGCTGTTGCTGCAGCCTCAACCTGGCCAGGTAAGGGCCATCTGGCTCCCTTTCCCTTCAGCCCCTGTAGTGGGGCTCATCTGCCCCCAGACCTGAAGCTCAAGGAAGCAGAAAGTTCACCTTGACTGGGAATTTGTTTGTGCCTGGCCAGGTGCTCAAGTGCCTTCTGTGGGTGGTGGTGAACGCAGGGCTTTACAACCAGCACACTTGAACCAGCTCTGCCCTGATTCATCCTAGCTGTGTGGTTTGGGGCTGGCCAGTACCCTCTCTGAACCTCAGTTTCTTCCTCTGTAAAGTAGGAATACAGATGTCTAACATTAGGGACGTTTTGAGGATCAAAGGAGATAATGTGACACCGCTGGCACAGAGCAAAGTAAGTGTTAGCTAATATTATTCTTAACAATCCTTCTATCAGCATCTTAAGATGGATATTATTATTTCTACCTGACAGATGGGGGAGACTGAGGCTCAGAGAGGTTAAGTGATTTGCCTGAAGTCACACAGTTAAAGTGATGGACCTGGGCCTTCTGCACAGATTTGTTCTTTCCTCTAGAACTCTGAGCCCATCCTCCGATCTCAGGGTGATAGATTCATGACCATGTTCTCTGGTTCCTCTAACTGGGCCTGGCCTGATTCCCTACCTGGCCAGTGGTGGTGGTGGTGAGGGGTCAATCACAAATGCGGTCCTGGTGACCAGTCCCTTCTGATGCTTGGGTTCCCTGTGGGGACGAAGAGCCTCTTATTGACCCCATTGCTGGGCACCCATCCAGGTGTGGGTGACAGGTGTCCTGCCTCAGGACATTCCAAATCCCCTACCTGCCCGGGACCAAGCGCCTGAGGACACTGGGGAAAGGGCTGGCTGTGGGTGGAGCCCAAGGTCCTCCTCAGGCCAGGGAGTTCTCTGGGTTCTTCTCTGTAGCCCCACCCATTCTGAGAAATCCAGCCCCTGTGGGCCACTCTCAGTGCCTCCAAATTAGTAACAATAACTCCTATTTACTGAGTCCCTATGGTGGTCCCACTCCTGTGCAATGTGTTCATGCAACCCACCATTTATCCTTCCATTGGTTAAGTTTTGTTGAGGGAACAGACATACATGGTCTTTGTCTTCACTGAACTTATATTCTCGTGAGGAGGACAGGTAGTCAATAAACACTTTACTAAAAAAAAAATAAATAAATAAATAAAATAAACACTTTACTCTTTAAAGCCTTAATTAGTGGGGGAAGGGGTCTTTAACTGGGCGATGGGCATTAAGGAGGCCACGTGATGTGATAAGCACTGGGTTTTATACTATATGTTGGGAAATTGAATTTAAATTAAAAAAATAAACACTTCACTCTCTAATGCCTTAAGTAGTATTATGGGCTTTGAAGAAAATTAAAGCAGGATAAAGGATAGAGAGGGAGGGAGGTGTTGGGTGGGAGGACTGTCCCTTTTAGATAGTCTGGTCAAGGAAGTCCTCTCTGGCAAGGCAACATTGCGAGCTGAGACCTATAGGCAGTGGGCCACGCATATGGCTCTCTGGAGAAAGAGCTTTCAAATATAGGGAACAACAAGTGCAAAGGCCGTGGGGTGGGAGGATGGTTGGCAAATCCAAGGAATAGCAAGCAGGCTCAAGCAGAATTAATGAGGAGGAGAATAAATTTAAAGGACATTATCTGACTTGATTTTTACCATTACTGGTGAGGACACTGAGGCTTGGAGAGGTCAGGTCGCTTTGCCAAGGTCATGCAGCAGAGAAAGCTTACAGCCCTGGGTCCATTTGGATTTTTCCCACTCTACCACACTCCTTCTCTGAATATTATAATTGGGAGACATAGAGTGAGACCAAGGGTCTAGCAGTAGGGCAAGGGCTGGAGAAGACTCCAAGGCTCCCCCAGTGCAGGAGGCCCAGGGTGGCCCCAGCTGTAGGGATTCTTTAAGGCCAGGATGCTGGGCTCTGACAGGGCAAGATGGATGAGAGCTCTAGGCTTAGTACCCAGCCGAGTTTCCTGAATGGTTTCATCCAGATGGTCTCTGGGAGGATAAAGTTTAAGAAGATTGATTCCTTGGGAAGGAAGGACAGGAAGGAGAAAGGGCTCCTGGCTGGCCTGCCCACAGTGGAAACGTCTCTTGCCCTCAAATAAAGGAAACGACTGCTTTGAAAGGTGTGACTGCCCAGGCTTAGTGCCCTGCGTGATTTGCAGGCCTCAGGAGTGAGATGGGAGGACAGGAAAGGGGTGCTGAGGGCGCAGGACATTCCCGCCTGGGAGGAAGGTAGAGGGGAGCAGCCTCCAGCCCCGTGGGCAGGGGCACCTGCAGCCCCTCCTGGCGAGGAGCCCACTCTCGTCTCCTCCGCCCAGCCAGGATTTCTCCATCTCCTGCTTCTTCATCTCTGGATGACCTACTGGTTCCTGTCGAGCCCTCTGCTCATACTGAGTGGTTCCTCGATGGGTGGAGGACCATCGTTCTGTGGTGGGGTGGCCAGCGAGGCGGCACTCTGTGTGCGTGTGTGTCTGTGCGTGTGTGTAATGTAAATGATACGTGGGACTTGTATCATTGCAGGAAAACTGGCAGAAAGGCAGATGCCTCCTGGGAGAGAAAGGACAAGACTCCACTTCTTCCTGTGTAGGATTTGAAGGTATTAAGAACTTTTGGAAGGTGAGCATGATAAGGACCCAGTGGCAATGTGCTGACATTGACTGTGGTGATGGTCGCACAGTTCTGTGACTACACCAAAACCCACCGAGCTGTACATTTTAAATGGGTGAATTGTATGATGTGTGAACTGTATTTCGATGAAGCAGTTCCTTACACTACAACAAAGGGACCCAGTGGCAGGGAAGGTTATTGGGGTCCCTGAGATAAAATTGCTTGGGATTGTGGGCTTGGGACCAGTGGGTGGGCTGGTGGAAAGGGAGGTGGCTGTGGGTGGGGTGGAGAAGGCAGCCAAAACCAAATTCTTCCTTAGGCCCATCATCTTAGTTTGTGCCTTGGGATTGTATGTGTGGTGAATTATTGAAGAATATTTCTATTTTTAGAAAATCTCAAACAGATAAAGATACCAAAGGGGTCTTTATGAAGATGTCAAACAGGAATTTTCATATCCAACAGAAAGAGAAGAGTACAAGGAACCCCAACAATTATCAGTGCATGGCCATTTCCTTCCATCCACCTTCCCGCATACTTCTGTCCTTTGCAGATTATATTGAAGGAAATCCCGCACATCACATCATTCCTCTGATAATACCATTATTACACCTAGAAGAATAGTAACTCCTTAAGATCATCAAATATCTGGTCATTATCTGAATTTCCAAATATCTCATTAATGTCATACTTAAAAAAAAAAAATCTAGGTTGTCAGAGTCAGGATCTAAATAAGGTCTGCACAATTGTGGTTAGTTGATTAAGTCTTTTTCAATCCAAAAGGGCCTTGTCTGTTTTTAAATTTTTTCCCTGAAGTTGATTTGTTGAGGAAACTAGAATGTTGTTCAGAAGAGTTTCTCATACTCTGAATTTTCTTTTTTTTTTTTCTTTTGTTTTTTTTTTTTGTTTTTTTTTTGTTTTTTTTTTACTCTGAATTTTCTAAGTGTGTATTGCAAACCTCCTCTGGACTCTAAATGTCCTATAAATTGGAAGTTGGATCTAGAGGTTTGATCAGATTTAGGGGTTTTGTTTGTTTTGTTTTAGTTTTTTTTTTTTTTCTTCTGTTTTTGGCAAGGCTACTCTGTGGTGGCATATTCGTCCAACAGGAGACACATAATGTCTGGTCGTCTCTTTATGATACTCAATACCTAGATCCATAAATTCACAAGGGGCTGCAAAAACTATCATTCCTTCTTCCTTTGCTAGCAAAGAGAAAGTTCTCTTCACCTACCATTTGGTTACTGAGTATAGTTGATAGAAGAAAAAGAGCATAAAGTCTGGGTTTGTCCTTTTATTTATGAGTCTTCAAAAGAACAAGTTAGTTTCCTATTATCTTCCTGGGTTTGTTTGCTTTTAGTATCATTATGAACTTATAGATGTAAACATATTGATGCATTTCAAGCCCATTGCAGTTAGGTTTATTATTAATGCCTTACTTGTCCCATCTTTGTTCAAGGGGGGCACTTCAGGTGGCTCCGGAGTCCTTTTGACACTACCCTTGTGGTCTTTGGAGTGTCCTTGCTAACGGGTATAACATGGCTCATCTTACACATTTTCTGCCTCAGAACTGGGATCTGCCATTTTCTGTGGCTGAATAAATCTAGGTCCATCTGGGGGGAGGGCCATTCTCTCTCACACTTTGGCCTGGGCACTGTATGACCCAAAAAGCTAGACCCAGTTTCATTGCTGTGGACAGAGCAAGTAGCAGTGGACTTGGCATAAATAGCATTTCCCCTGAGAAAGCCCTCCCTGCTCCCCCAGACCACAACAGCAACTCCCCTTTCTTCCTTTCTTGTTTTACTTGTTTTTCTAACAGTCAACATTATTAGTTGCAAACAATAAAAGCTGTCTCTGGTAACTTAAATGATTAAAAAAAAAGATTTATTTAGGGGTGCCTGGGTGGCTCAGTCGTTTGAGTGTCTGCCTTTAGCTGGGGTCAGGATCCCACAGACCTGGGATCCGCCCGAAGTCAGACTCCCTGCTCAGTGGGGAATCTGCTTCTCCCTCTGCCCCTCCTCCTCGCTTGTGCTCTCTCTCCATTTCTCTCCCACTCTCTCAAATAAATACATTTAAAAAAACAGATTTATTTATTTACTTGTCTGAGAGAGAAAGGGAGAGCACAAGTGGTGGGGTGGGGGTGGGGATGGGAGAGAGAATCTCAGGCAGACTCTCAACTGAGCATGGAACCCAACTCAGGACTTAATGCCACAAGCCTGAGATCATGACCTGAGCCGAAATCAAGAGTTGGAGGCTTAGCCCACTGAGCCACCCAAGTGCCCCTAAATGATTTTTTTAAAAAAGTATTTATTAGGATATTTGTTTGGCCACATTGGCAAACAAAGATGGTTTATTTCTTGTAAAAATACAAGGTGATGGGCAGTTGGGGAAGGGAGGCTGCAGGGTGGCTCTGCTCCTCAAAGTGGTCCAAGGACCCGGGTTCCTTCTGTCTTGTGGCTCCGCATCCTCCAGGGCAGTGCTGCCCAGCGGAGCTTCTGGTGATGACGAGAGCTTGCTCAGTGTAGCCCCCGGCCACGTGTGTCGGCTGAGCACGTGAAGGTGGCCAGAGTGAGTGAGGAACCCAGTTTTTAATCTTATTTGATTTTAGTTAACGTAAATAGGCCCACGTGGCTAAAGGCTCCAGCGTCCAACAGCGCACCCCCAGGCTGCTGTCCTCACCCGCCCGGCGGAAGGAGACTCCGGGTCCTCCTGGGAGATTCCCGGAAGGGGCGGGGAAACGGGAGGGCGAGCCGCTCCCTTCTCAGGACACACATCACTTCCTCTCACATCCCATTGGTTGGGGCTTAGAGGACCACGCCCAGCTGCAAGGGAGTCTGGGAAATGAAGTCTCTAGTTGGAGAGCCGCATCTTCAGCTGATGCTCGGTAGTGGCTGCTACTAAAAGGAAGAAGGGAGAGACTAGATATTGGGGGACATTGAGAGATATGGAAACTGGGTAGCTCTAGACTATTGCTCGGAGTCAGGAGGTGAGGAAGGCAGAGGACCAGGCTTTGGGGCCTCCAAAGCAGACAAGAAACAAAATTCGGGCAGCCCCGGTAGCACAGCGGTTTAGCGCCGCCTGCAGCCTGGGGTGTGATACTGGAGACCCAGGATGGAGTCCCACGTCGGGCTTCCTGCATGGAGCCTGCTTCTCCCTCTGCCTGTGTCTCTGCCCCTCTCTCTCTCTGTCTCTCTCATGAATAAATAAATAAAATCTTTAAGAAAAGAAAGAAACTCAAAATTCTCCCTACAACACTGATCCCGAGTCTTACTCACCATGCGTCCCTGGCAATGAGTGTTTGGGACACAACTGTTCATGTTGTCAGCCAAATATTTTTTTTTTTAAGATTTTAAAATTTTATTTATGATAGGTAGAGAGTGAGAAGCAGAGACACAGGCAGAGGGACAAGCAGGCTCCAGGCCAGGAGCCCAACGCGGGACTCAATCCCAGGACTCCAGGATCACGCCCTGGGCCAAAGGCAGGCGCTAAACGGCAGAGCCATCCAGGGATCCCCTGTCAGCCCAAATCTTAAAGCAGGATCCTGAGTTCTACAACTAACTGCATGCTCTTTTCATTACTTAATCCTCAAAAAAGTCTAGGAGGAAAAAAAAAAAAAAAAGTCTAGGAGGAAGGAACTCTTACTGTTCTCCTGACAATCTTGGTCTTCGTCTTTGCCTCATGGCTGTGTCCGTGTCTTCTCTCTTGTCTCTCTCAGATCTCCCTCTGCCTCTCTGAGGACACTTGTCATCGAATTTAGGATCCACCTAGATAATACAGGACAAGCTCCTCCGGAGATCCTCTGCTTACTCACACCTTTTGCCATAGAAGGTAACTTACTTGCAGGTCGGGATAGGACATAGGCATATCCTTTTGAGGGTGACCCTATATCCCACTACAGCCCAATTCCCATAGCTGGAAAGTGAGTCCCTGGATTGTACAATTCCAGGGACACAATGTTTAACATAGTGGACCCTGCTGGTAACAGGCCAGGCTGATTCCAAAGCCCCCTATTGGGGTTTAGCCTCTGAAGGGTTGAGAGTTCTAGCAGTTCAGGAACAGAGGGCAGTGGTTAGCCAGCATGAACACAGGAGGCTGGACTTGAGAGGTTCACATTCTGGGTGAACTGCTCAGCTCCAAACCATAGGTTTCTTTTTGGTCTTTCTCTTCCCCCTTCCTAGGCCCTCCCCTGCCTAGGGGGTGTGCTGTGCCTCTCAGAAGACTTCCTCACATCTGTAAAGTGCTTTATCCTTTATAAAGCAATTTCACATAGTATGAAATTGAGGACTTTTTTTTTTTTTTCTAGAATTGGCGCCACTTACTGTTCTTGATTTAAAAAGCAGAGGGGTTGAGTTCCTTTGTCTTCAAGGAAAAACAGTTCCCAGATTAAGTTGATTTTTTTATATGACCCTTGCTTGATTTCTTTTTGGGGTCAGTGGCCTTTGATAGAAGAAAGTACCCGTGATCCTCCAGCCTGAGGAAATGGCAAGAGAAGAGGAGGCTTGAGCAGCCCAAGGCAGGAAGCGGCCGCCTTGAGTAAGGCCTCTCGGCAAAGCCAGGGCTGCGGAGAAGGAAGCTGCCCGAAGGCCTTGCTTGCCGCGCCCCCCCCCCTCCCCCCCCCCCGCGGAGGCTGGGCCCAGGTTCCTAGGGGCTGGGTGCCAGGCTGGGGAAGCGCCGGGGGCGGGCACCTGGCTGCTCATGGCTGCTCTTCCCCCCTTGAGTGCATTGATGCTCATCGACTGCAAAGCTGCTCACCTTTCCACCCTCGGAACCCACGCAGACACACACTTGTGCGCACACACACACACACACACACACAGGTGCCCTTATGAATAATCACTGCTAGCACTTGTCAGGCGCTTACTCTGTACCAGCACCATTTCATCAAGTGCTTTCTGTCCACCAGTTCATCTGAGTCCTTCCACAACCTATGGGATGGGTAATGTTATTTTTCCATTTAACTGGTATAAAAACCGAGGCTTGGAGAAGCTAAGTAACTTGCCTGAGTTTGGATTTGAACCCAGTCCCTCTGGGGCTGGGTCTGTACTGCCTCATCCAGGCCCCCACTGCTCACCTACACACATGCATGTGAGCACACACACACACATACACACACTGACATGTATCAGCCTTCACATGTACACACAGATCCACTCATGCACATGCGTGCAAACACACGCGCACACACATCTTTTGCTATTCACAATGCTTCCAGACCCGCTTGTGTGCAAATAGACTCTGACACGCACACTTACCCGCCAACCCCGTGTGTGCCGCCCCTCTGGCCTGCCTGCCTTCCCCTCCCGGGGGCCAGTTATCTTCTGAAGCCAATGACTGAGGCCAGGCCGGGCCAGGTGTCAGGGTCAGGATTGGGGCAGGGTGGCTGCTGACAGGGTGATGGAAAGCAGGAAAGTCACAAATAAGCAAACAGCCCCGCCTGGACACAGCCTTGCCGAGCGTTTCCTGAATGTCCAGGGACATGTTTATTTTTCCACGACTGTCCAGAGCCGATCCCAAGTCTTTCCCTTCCCGAATGGCTGTCTTGATGGAGCCATGGCACCGTGGGTCTGGCTCCCTCACGGCTGATGTTTATAAATGTCTCTTCTCTGACAGAGGCCCAGAGGCCCCTGTGGGGTGGGTGCAGTCTACTTTTCAGCCTCGTCTCCCCCCACCCCAGCTCCAGATGCCCTGCTGCCGCCTCTCTGACCCCACACCCTGCAGCCCGTCCTGGCCTCCCTGCTTTTGCTCAAGCTGTCCCCTGCCTGGGATGCCCAAGTCCTGTTCTCCAGGTAAATCCTACTCTCCTTCTTGGATCACACTCAAATGACACCTCCTCCAGGAAGCTGTCTAGGATACTTTCAAGGAATCTTTCTTTCCCTGGCATTAAAAAAAAAAAAAAAGTTTAAACATTTTAAATTGTGATTAGATACACATAACATAAAATTGACCATCTTAGCCATTTTTTAAGTGTACACAGTTCAATGGTGTGAAGTACATTCACATCATTGAGTGGCTGTCACCACCGCCCATCCACAGAAGTCTTGGCATCTTGCAAAGTAAAATTTTGTACCCATTAAACAATAACCCCTTATGCCCTCTGCCCCTACTCCTGACAGCCACCCTTCTACCATCTGTCTCTATGAATTTGATCACAATAAGAGGAATTGTGCAATATTTGTCTTTTTTATGTCTGGCTTATTTCACTGTCGTCAGTGTTCATCCTTGTGGTAGCAAATGTCAGAATTTCCTTTCTTTTAAAGACTGAATAATATTCCATTGCACGTTTAGACCACATTTTGTTTATCCATTCATCCATTCATCCATTGGTGGAGGCTTGGACTGCTTCCACCTTTTGGCTATTGTGCATAATGCTGCTGTGGATATGGGGGTACACGTATCTCCTTAGCATTTTGTTCTTTTAACACAGCACTTGTTTGTCTATTCATCTGTGGATGGATATTTGGGTTGTTTCCAGTTTGGGGCTTTTACAAATAAAGCTGCTAAAACATTTTTCTACAGGTCTTCACACGGATCTATGCTTTCATTTCTTCTGGGCACATATCTGGCAACAAGGTGGATGATAAGCCAGGGGTATGTTAACTTTCTGAAGAGGCTGTCAAACTGTTTCCCAAAGTGATCGAACCCTGTTACACTCCTAGCAGCCGTGCATGAAATTTCCAGTTCTCCCCCATCCTTACCAACACTTGGTATGGTCAGTCTTTTAGATTTCAACGGTTTATTCTAGTAGGTGTGCAGCAGTATCCTAATGTGGCTCTAATTTGCATTTCCCTATTGACTA